>NC_136432.1:10614166-11295000 GCF_052849685.1 Lactuca virosa
CATGGATAAATGGGAAGACGTCACCGTGGATTTTGTGACTAAGTTTCCTAGGATGAAGAAAGGTCACGATATGATTTGGACAATCATAGATCGATTGACAAAGAGTGCACATTTCATAGCAGACAATGAGAAGTTGTCTATGGATAAGCTTGTAGATATCTATGTAAAAGAAATGGTAAAACTTCATGGTGTTCCTTTAACAATTGTGTCGGACTGTGACAGTCGTTTCACTTCTAGGTTTTTGAAAAGCCTACAAGAAGAAATGGATACAAAGTTGTGTTTAAGTACAACCTACCATCCACAGACTGATGGTCATAGTGAAATGACGATTCAAACACTAGAAGATATGCTAAGAGCATGTACCCTAGAATTTCAAGGTAACTGGGATGAACATCTACCCCTAGTAGAGTTTTCCAATAACAATAGTTACCATTCAAGCAATAAGATGGCACCTAATAAAGCTTTGTATGGACATTCATACGCCGTATTGTTGGCTTGAAGCTAGAGAAAAACAGTTTATGGGACCAGAGATAGTCCATCAGGCTGCTGAGAAGCTAAAGGTGATTAAAGAAAGGATGTTAGCAACTCAAGATCGTCAGAAGAGCTATACTGATAAGAAGCGATGACCAATGACATTCGAAGTTGGAGATTTGGTGTTGCTTAAAGTCTCACCATGGAAAGGACTTATAAGATTCGGTAAGAGAGGGAAGCTAAGTCCAAGGCTTATCGGACCATTTAAAGTGCTTCGGAGAGTTGTAAATCAATCTTACAAGTTCGAATTACCAGCATAGCTTGATGGAATTCATAACACCTTCCATGTGTGTTATTTGAGGAAGTTCTCGGGAGAAGTTCCCGATATAATTCCACTCTCGGATTTAAGGATTGATGAGAGTAAGAGGATGATCGAAGAGCCCGAGGAGATTATTGACCATAAGACAAAGAAGTTACAGCGGAAGATGGTCAAATTATTGCTAGTACGATGGAAACATTCGAATGGGCCGAATCTCACATGGGAGACAGAGGACGACATGAAGAGTATTTATCTTCATATGTTTGATGATTCCAGGACGAAATGATCCTAAGGGGGAGAGAATTGTAAAGCTCGTGTTTTCCATTGGACATTAATAAAGATGATGAAGTGGTTAGGGTCAATAGTTGTAATCTTGTGAGGTTAATAAAAGAAGTTTATTTGATTATTACAAGGTATTTATATGTATATATATGTATACATTGTGTGTTTATAGCTACGTAATAAAATTAGGATAGAATTATCGTCTAAATAGATTAAAGATTACGACGAACAACCTATGAGTGACACGGAGTAGTCGTAATAAGGATTTCCGAAGGTATAAGGAGCGCTCAAAATGGAGTTATAACATATGAGTTATGACCCTTTGAAGTTTCACGTTCAAACCGGCACGACTACGATATCGTAAATAGCAAATCGGAGTTAAGACGATTATTAGTCTTAGTAATCTAAATGAAAGTCATAGTAGTCGTTAAACCGAGAGCGTATATATAGAGAATGCCCCAATCTGACTTCATAAGAGGAAGTTAGGATTTTTAGAAGTTTCAGTGTAGCAGTATACGACTCAATATCCGAAATAGAAATCGGTTGATTGTTATAAAAAGCAATCTAAATGAGGGTTGAAGATCTCGTCCATATGGTTCCATCGATATAAAGACAGTCGAGAACGGATATCATACGAGGAAGTTATGAATTTTTAACGAACTTTAACAGTTTAAATTAACCAGTTAAAAATATAGCTTTAAAAATAAAGTCAAAATTAGATGACCGAGTCTATACGAAAGTTGTAGATCTCGTTGAGAGCTTTCCGGAGATATAAAGAACGTCTAAGACGGAGCTCGTATGAAAAAGATACTATTTTCTGAAGTTTTCCAAGAAGCGTCACACGCAGGTGGGTTGCACGGCGCGCACCTTCTAGAAGGTGGGGCGTGTACCACCATATTTGCGAAATATGGCAGAAAATGGGAGGAGCGATGTCTCAGGTGTGTGCGGCGTGTACACCAGGCGCGGCGCACAGTTGTGCTATAAATAGCCTTCGTCTGATCATTAGTTTCCTCACTCCCCATCCTCCTTTCTCTCGAAATTCTCTCGATTTTAGCCCATTTTCATAAGTTTTAGCCTTCGGCAAAGCCCTGAGATCCATAAAGAAGTAGTAGCTAGCGAGTAGAATCTGTTCCAGTTCAATTTCCTAACTTCTGTCAGGAAGAACTTTTGTAAGTTAAGCTACACTCTAGTATTTTCCGTATAACTTATATTTATAATCATAAGTCGTCATTATGAACCTATAAATAAGATTTATCAGTAATCCCATGTCGCTATACTGATTGATCTACTTTCGGGATATGTGTCTAGAATGGTCATGTTGGCTTGGTTGTTGGATTTCAGAAAAGCTATTATGCCGAAATGATCCTGCCTCCCAACTCTCCTGCATGGTCGATCCTTACTTGATAGATCTTGATGTAGACATTAGGATTAGTGAGGATCTAGACTATTCTTAGTCTCTAGGATCATTAGACTAAAACTCTATAGTAATTATACTAAGGTCACATCAAGGAATATCTGAGGCGTTAGATGAAGGTCTGCCCAGATCACCAGTCACCCATTTTATCAAGTGAGTGCATAGTTACTTTCATCTTACACACACACACACACATATATATATATATATATATATATATATATATATATATATATATATATAAAGTATTTAAGATAATCACATACTATATATGTCTATTATCTGTGTTCCTGATATCTATGCTAAATGAACAATTTATACATGTTTTACTCGATTTTAAACTGTATATGTATTTTATTACCTATAAATATGTTGGGTAAAGATGGGTAGATATAAGATGACATAGATGATGAGAGATGAAAGGTGACATATATGATGAGAGATAAAAGATGATATAGATGATTAGAGGCCTTGACTTTAAAGATGATCCAGTTGTCTAGCAGAATATAGATAACAACCATGGCTATTCTAGACAGTCCAGTGGAACGCTAGTGGGCTCGAAACCTTTAGGTGTTTTTGAACTTAGTGTTCACCAGGTGTACTCCATCCCCCATGGTTTCCTTACTGACATATATTGCTATGGACTCCCCTAAGCATTATTGTCTATCCCGAAGATGATCCATAGGATAGGTCCCCTTGAAATTAGATGTAAGGGACAGAGAGTGAGGATAGCGGGAAGGGGGGAATACATGCTTAACAAATGATTTTATAAAAATATTTATTTTATAAATATTAAGTCATTTTATAATAAGCTAGATGCCTTAGTATAGTATAACTGTAGATACTATGCCTAAATTTAAGTTATGATCTGTGTCTAAAGGATATAATGCCAGATAATCTAGGAGTAGGTACTACCTAGATGTTATAATGGCCAAATACCTAGGAAACCTTAAGTAACTAGGAGTTATGCTAGACAAGATTTAGGATATGCATTGTACTTAGTTGTTACGGTGCCCAAATATTCTGTTAAAATAACCATAATTAGGGTATATATACGACGATATATATATATATATATATATATATATATATATATATATATATATATATATGTATGTATATATACATAAATCGTTTGATGATATATACCCCGGAGAGGTATATACAAAGATAGTGTGATGTGCATATATATATATATATATATATATATATATATATATATATATATATATAGGCGTAATTATGATAAAGATAAAAGATAAAATCCTAGGGTTAATGCGTTAGTGAGTTGGTTATTCATCCAAAAGCCTTGATTAAATTCGACATATCCCCAATACTTATAATCGTTAATCTTGCGAGAGTTAGGAATTATGTATAGATCTATACGTGGCCATGACAACCTCACCTGTGATTGCTAGCTACAATCCCGACAGGATACCTTCCGTATAAGTTACTATTCGACGTCCGATGAAGCGTCGTGATTAGGGGTACATTTACGATCGCAACGTCGATTATAGGGGCTCACGTTAATACATTAAAAATTGCCTTAGAGCTTAGATTATCATTAGGGACGCCTGATATGGTAATTAAAATACATTAGGATCGTTAGAAATCTTTAAAAGATAGTAAATTAGGGTTAACAAAAGATAATCCTAACTAAATTACGGTAGGATCGTTAGATATCCTAAAAATGATAGTTATTTAAGATTAATAAAAGATACCCTAAAAGATAGAAGGTTAGGTAAATAAATAAGAAATGTTTTCACAAAAGAAAAGTATTCTTAAAGGAATTCAAAAATAAAACTCGTGCACTCACCAACATTATGTTGACTTTCAAAATACATGTATTCTCAGGAAGATGAGTGTGGAAGAGTGTCCTCCAAGTATGAAGGAAGTTTGCAAGGAAGCTGTTGAAGTTAAGTATAGTTATTTTAGGAGTTTGTGTCTGTCCCTAAAACAATGTAATCCTTCAAAAATCAATAACATATAAATGTTTAAAATATACCTTTGTGTTTGATTGTACTTGTTGCCGAGATCCAATTATCCCTATGCCGTACTGCCCGATGTTTCCGCCAACGGCTGGGCAGGGTGTGACAACATGTTGGCATTCCAGTCCAAGGACTGATTGGGCCTGGGCAATCCAAATGGGAGGTTGTGGACTGTTATGCATGCTTGTATGTTTATTATATGGGGTATATTGGGGAAAAATCACTAAGCTTTATGCTTACCCAATTGTTTATTGTTTCAGGTATCATCGGTGGCTATGGGAAGGTGAAGGCGGGACTGTACACACTCATCAACAACATTAAGGGTTTCACTTTCATTATAATACTCCGTATTTTAATAATTTAAATTGGGAACAGATGGTTTTCTAAAACTGGTTTTATTATTGGGAAGTTTTACTTTAAATAAAAATGAAAATTTTGTTCTTGAAAATGGGACGTTATAGGTTCAAACCCTAAAAATTAGGGTTTTCCCTCTGCATGAGTACGCCCAGCGTACACATACGCACACCCAACGTACGTGAGGAAACCCTCGTCCATCATTAAGGACCTACACACGGCGTACCTATCTCGTACGCCCAACGTAGGGACCAACTCTGCAATCTTCTAAAGAATCAAGCTAAAAATGAAAATACCTTGAACACTGGCGTTACAATGCTTTTACTTAAAAATAAAAATTTTAGTCTGAAACTTGGGACGTTACAAACCCTATTGTTTAAGCCCCATGAATCTTCATATCAAATTATCTATACAATACTTGAATGATTAGAAATCTTCCACCACCTCGCAATAAGAGCCCACATCGAGGAAACGATAGAACATGAGATAAAAATACGATGAATATTTTCATTATGATAATCACAAATTAGACATTGTAAATAATCTATATCAATTCCTTTTTTGTTCAAGTTAACGAATGAACATAGTTCTTCAACCCAAAAATATTGACATGTAGTGGCACCAAACTATTCCAATGAGGTTTTGTTTTTCTATTGTTGATTTATATGTCGAGTTTTACATGTTTAGGTATGTTGTTTTATAAAATTTCCAGATAACTAGAACTTTTAAAACATTTTGGCAATGATAATTTCGATTTTGAACTTGGTAGCTTCCTTGGAACAGAATGGTCCCTCGAAAGGTAAATATGCCTGGTTGGCTATTAATTTTTTGGACCGTTTACCGAGTAGACCTAATTTGAGCGGTCGTGGTTTATATGTTCCTACTATTTTGTGCCATTGTTGTAATAATCATGAGGAAATGCTAGATCATCTCTTTGTTGGATGTGAGATAAAATATAGGACTTGGAATGCTAATTTTAAATGGGTTGACTTGGAGATGCCGAATTAGAACATGATCTATGACACTAGAGAATACATTGATGTGGTTCAGATGTCTTGCAATCAAAAGAAAGCTTTGGAAGCCATTATGATGACTACTTTGCGGGTGTTATGGAACTATAAGAATGCTACGGTCTTTAGAGATAAAAGAAAATAAGGGAGTTTATTTTTGACTCTATAATTGAGTATTCTTTTAATTGGTTTGTGAATAAGAATAAAAGAATGATCATAAATTGAGTTTTTTGGATTCAAAACCCAATTATTTCAATTCTCGTGTAATTTTTTTTTGGTTTTTTTCATCATAACTCTTTGCTAGTGTGGTAATAAAAGTTTAATAGTTCAAAAAAGAAGATCATAATCTTACTAGTTATGCTTGTTTTTTTTCAAGATCATCATTTCTTTTCAAATTCTTTCTGTAAACTAATAATCAAGGACACGAGAGTGGATAGAGTTTTATTATTGAAAAAAACTTGATTACAAGAAAAAGGGAAAGACAACTATAAATATAAATCTATCTATGGTTAACCAAGGTAAATGGCTAAACAAAAAGTCCAATTACAAAAATAAAGCCTCTAACACTTTCAAATGTTTTCCATTGCAAGCTCCCGATGTGATTAATTGTTGATTTTCCTTCTATTTGCCTATGTTTCTAGTTTATGTTTTTAGTGCTTTTGTTGATTCTGTTTTTTTGTTCTCGCGGCTTCATGTTAGTAGAAAATGTAAAAGAAATAAAAGTTAGCAAATATAGGTGTAGCACTGACTATAGAAGAAATGAATTTGCTCTCAGTTGGATACAAAAATGTAATTGATGTTAAGAGAGCTTCATTAATGATTTTATCATAAATAGAGCAGAAACAATGATCAAGAAAGAATGATCATAAAAAATATAGTTTAGTAGCATTATGATATTGGTGGATGACTTTATAATAGAGTAGAAACAATGATCAAGAAAGAATGATCATAAAAAATGTAGTTTAGTAGCATTATGATATTGGTGGATGACTTTATAATCAATAGAGAATAAACAATAGTTGAGAAAGAATGGTCATAATGCAAAATGTAGTTCGAATGGCTCGTGCAAAGCCTAAACTCTAAAGTCAGCTTGGCAAATGGATTTTGATCATGCCCTAGGTAAATATATGGAGTCTTTGATATGCATTTGAAGGTTATTTATTTATTCTTTCTGAATAGTAGCTTATTTGAAAATAAGTATATTTTATCATCTATAATATTTCATCCATTTGGGTTAGGGCACCATGTTAATACCAACGATAGCTGATATTAGGTTATAATTTATACAGTTAATGTCCCAATATCATTATATGTATGATCTTGTTCTGTTTTAACCCCCAACATTTTTTTTCGTTCCTTATATGTTATTATATTTTGGAAAATAATAATAATTTTTGGCCCTTGCACGATCACATGACATTTCGGTTTGTCCAAACAGTTTTTTTTTTCATTTAGCCCAAACATTTAAGTCTCACTTTGTTTATAGACCCAACAATTTTTGTTTCCTATTTACCATTATTTTTTAAAAAAAAATCATTTTAGCCATTGGCCGGTTACAAAAGAATATTTTATAATATAATAGCTTAAAACGAAAAAAAAAGACATTGAATGAAATAGTCGAACCATGACTTCTCTTTAAAAGGCGGGAAACGTTAGCTAGCATGCCAAGGGATTATATATATATATATATATATATAAACCTTAACTCATGACCTAAGAGTGGGATATTTATAAAAGTGACAATTAGGAATAAAAGTTTTAATAAAAATGACCAAGTATTTTCTTTTTTAGGAAAATGACATTTTTGTCCGTAATAATTTGTTCAAGATTTTTCAGACTAACTGATATGACCTTATTTATCTATGTATTTTAGGTCGTTATCATAATATATTTGAGCAAAAATGTTATATTTTAAGATATATAATACTTAATATGCTTTGAAATGTTCAGTTATAGTTAAAATGGGAGCTAGGATGCAAAATGAGAAGAAAGAAGCTGAAAAAGATGCAAAAATGATGTTGTTGGCTGATTGAACTCTCTTCAGTGTTTTGGTTATATCTAATGACTCGTAAATCCGATTGAGGAGATTCAAGATGTTCTAAAAACTAGACTTTGGACGACTTTCGTGTTTGTGCCAAATCCAGATTCACGGTTCCCATCCCGTGGAAAATCCATTTCCACCACATGTAAAATCAAAAAAATCGTGAGCGTTCTGGAATCCAATTCCCACGGTGTGACAAGTCTTTTTCCACGCCGTGGCGACACTGTAAACTATAAATTAAGTTGAAAATTAACCCTAATGATATATCTTTCATTCCACTTTGACTTGGGCAACAAGAAAACTCAGAGATGCCGTTTAGAGGGTCTAGAAAGCTGCCGGAGGGCTATAAAACTGATATGGAGAGAAGGTCTGAAAGATTTTAAGAGCTGATTCATGACGGGAATCATTCGATTTGCTGTTCTGACCATGATTAGCATTCCAATTGTTTCTATTTGTGTTTTTACTTTCTGAATTCAGGTGTTAAAACCTGTTGCTTTCGTTTGGAGTAGATGAAACTCGATTTTATGTGTTGATTTCAATGATTTTGGATTTAATTAGTTTAGTTGTTAAATGTGTTTGATTGATCATCACCTATTATGTTAAAGTTATGATTTTTATTGCCTATTGTTGAGTTATGTGTAGTTAAGATGACCAATCTAATTACATTAACTTGAATCTTAATTAGTTTATGATCATTAAACTGTTAAGACTAGAGATTGATCAAATCCTAGTGTTAGGTAATGTTAATCTCTGACTTTGATTGTGTTAGAGCGTATTAGATATCCATGTTATGATTTGATTGATTGTTCTGACCATTGATGATAAATCACTAGATCATATTTTTCATATTCCGAATATATTAAATTAATTATGTGTTCACTAATTTCATGCTTATTGTGTTAGTTGTTCATTAATTATCAGTACTATGAAATCTAATCAAGATAACTAGTCACATTAGAATTCGGTAACCAACTAATAAATCTTTTGCACTATTAATGAATTTAACCATGATTTTGAGAAGTAATCCAAACTAAACCAAAGTGCATGAAGTTATGATTGGTTTATTAGGTTACAACAATATGCACAATGCGAAAAAACACTTAACAATTAACATGGACACATGCAACCTAAAAGGATCTATGTATTCACATTAATGCAACATACTTTGAATAACAAGAAACCTAACATGAACCCTAACAATTTTGAAATCTAAAAATTTGGGTTACATACCTCAAACTTATTGTAGCAAACAAGTTACTTCAATAATCCCTTTTAAGAGCTTGAAAAGCTAGCACCAAAATGATGATACCTCTAATGACTCACACCTAAACCCTAGAACTAGAAGACACTTGAGGAGAGAGGATGAAAGGTATAAATTTCGTTCATAGGCTTCTAAGAAGGAGTAGTCACGAAAAATAATGCCCAAAGGGTCCTATTTATAGTTTAGGTAACTTATGGACAAAACAAGATTTAAATAATTAAATAATGGATTTAATTCCAATTCAAATCCTTTCCTTATTAACATCCATGGGGCTTCTGGAAACCCTAGAAAGGCTCCCAAAACCGTCCACCTTAGGATGGTTCTAGAATTTCCTTTTTGTTCAACTATTGAACAATTACAATTCACCTTTTGCACCTTCAGTTAATTCCAGTTAATCCCAAATTAATTCCAGATTAATTCTGATTAATAATTAATAAATTCTAATTGATATCCTATTAATTTATTAATCATATAAAATAACAAATCAATTATTTATTTTCAATTAATATATTAATCATATAATATATTAACAAATCATTTCCTCTCTCTATAAATGTCATTCTAATCAAGTTCTAGTTATGAGGGCAACCCAAAAAGGACTTTGCTTCTAATTACAAGAATATACCAGTTTAGTTACTGGCTTAGACACCTTAATCCAACAGTCTCCCACTTGGATAACTCTATAAATACAATTGCAAGGATAAACTTGAACTAAACAACAAAGTGTGTTTTCCAAAGCCACTGCCGAACTCTGATTCAAATCAAACATTGTCATTAAGATAAGTGATAATCTATTCCTTCGTTCTACAAGATAGAGTATGAACAGAGTCATGGATTAAATGATCAACCTCATGTTCATTTTTTTTGTTTCCCGATTTCCTAGTATGTCGATCAAATGTCAGACTACAAAATTGAACACATCAATTCAGTCCGGACCAGACCTGGTTCTTATAGATCAACTTAAATCACTGAGGGCCCCATATACTGCTTTTACTATTAGCGCAAAAGGAACAAATTACTTTAACTTTATAGTCATACAATTTACATATCAAATCACACATGGAATAACCCTTTATAACATCCATTTACGAGATGCGTTTGAGCAAACCAATGAACAACTGATCTGTAAACTATGAACTATATATCTCTGCTTTAAGAATAGAAGATATTACCGTCTTAGAATTACTTGTGATTGAATCCATGAAGTATCTCTAAGCATGGGTTTATCCAATACTTAAAATCTTTATTTTCAAAGTACTCATGAATATTGTAGCAATTCCAATTGCAATGTCTTAACCTCAATTAACAATCTACAATCAATTCATGACAGTCTTAATTCACTACTTACTTCCAAAGGTATGAACGACTGTGGAATTTTGAATAATATTTAAATTAATCAGGGAAGTAAAACATGCAAAATGAAACACAATAATAAATTAATTAACTATGGTATCATACCTATTGATCATAAATAAATCCCTATTATTTAATCACCATAACAATTACGAATTTATTCATTATATAATGTTTCAAGTAATCAACTAACCACTTGAATTAGATAACATCATTCATTCCATGTTATGAACATGCATACTATGCCTCTTGATGGTCCTTCCTATATGAACATATCGATTGAACATTATTCCAATGATGCTCATTTCACAATTAGCTAAAATGTAATGGAATTTCATCTTTACATGCATTGTCTTTCTATAGTGTCGATGTTCTAAAGTCACAAAGACTGAGCCTTTGATATTACCGAATGTTCCACTGGAACTTGTTGCTTGAAACAGTTCCATGGTTATGAAGTTTCAAATTGAAGGTACACTCTTATAACAATTTTCGTGCATTAAAGTTTCCAACTCACATGCAGATTTTACAAACATATCACATTATGGAAACATTTCCATATTTCCATATGAACAACAATTCTGATTAAGAATCATCTCAATCCAGAACGTGTCACTATGGTCCTTCCCAACAAAAGCATACTTCCAACTGTCCACAAGCAACCAGTCTTTGGTAAACCTCAGAATGTTCTTGACAGTTTGTTTAATTACTTTAGTCATATGAAAGTCTAATCCTTTTTCTCACAATGCTCAGAGCATTTTAAAAATTAGAATAATTGAATATTATAGCATATGTAATTGATCCTATATCCGAAACATATGGGACTCGACTCATTATTACAAGGGTCTAATATTTGTTCAATTCCTTGTTATAATATTTCCATATATAGAATCTCCAATGTTGAAACATTTCAACATGCTATTCATATATGTCTTTAACTAAGTTCTATTAAACTATACAATCTAAACTTTTAGATTTCCAGCGAAGTATGAGTGCCCTCTCTCTTATGTGCGCTATAGCGAAATAGTTCCCAACATTTGCAACCTGCAAATTAGATACATTGTTCCCTATGTATAGTATTGTCAACATGCAATACCAACATAACAATTACGCTCCCACTAGCTTTGACATATATACTCAGAAATCACCTAGACTTATAGAAATCAATACCCTTTGACTTTCTCATGAAAATGCATATTCCTATTTCGTGATGCTTCGTCAAGCCTCTAATTAGGCTTCTTAATCTTATGCACTTTATCCAGATAATTTATGTGTTCAAACCCTTTCAAGACGTGATAAACATATCTCCTGAAAGTCTAAACAATTCATTGCCATTCCTCACAATTCAAAATATGAAAAGGGATGTCGTAATCATATTATGAATTTAAGAATGCAATTAATACAAACAATATTCGTATTGATCTTTATAAGATCCTTAAAATCTACTAGTGAAAGTGTTTGCTCATAACCATTTTCATGAATTAGAGCGAAACCTTTTTGTCACCCAGATCCGAAGGTGCATACGTTCCCATCCATGCAGAACTTTCATTTTCAACCTACAGTCATAAGACAAGTTTTTGGTCAAACCAAAATCACATTTAGGTCTTGTTTATGGATTGAACTTCACTAATCTAAATTTCTTTCCTTCTGGCAGCTCAAAAGGTCCGCCAATGCTTCCATGTTGTTAGCAGTTCACCCATATTGAGACTGGCCAACGTGATTTGCTTTTGCAATTAAATGAAGAACATAGAACTCATAAGTATTGACAACTCAACTGGAAGTGCATAGAAATATGAATATGTCAATTGAAACACAACATGTTATCAACCTCTGTTCGTGTGCTAGTGATAACTAAAAGGATCATTGTCAGTTGACTCATGCAAGATCAATATCAACATGACTCCCACTGACTCTTCACATGTGAGTTTTCTCTCAAGGAACACTCTTTGATGAGCTAAAACAAACATTCAAAAGTTCATGCGGATTTTTGACAAGAAAACACTTCATAGAATAGGACTCGATTTATCTTTTGTTTCTCGATCAACGAAAAACATCAAAACTCCAATTCTAAATGTGCTAGAGTAAGAAAACATTATTACTCCACATATTACGAGGTGTTATCATCCTTCTTAGTTTGAAATGAGTTTCAAGATACGATTTATAGTTACTAGATCATGGCTCTAAAATTTGATTGGAACAAAGTATGACTCATCTATGACCGAACCATTTCCAACAATGTTCGATTCCCCTTCTTAGTCATACAATTGCACTAAGATGTTCTTGGAGGATTAACTGTGATACAGTTCCACAATTACTAAGATGATCATGAAACATGATACTAAAGTACTCTCATTTCCTTTCCGATTGAAGAATCTTTTATTTTTACGCCTAATAGATTCTTCTATTTGTTCTGCTACTCGTGAACTTTTCCAAAGTATTAGAATTATGTTTAATCTTATAAACAAAACCATATTTACTAAAACATTAGTAAATCATGACGAATAGAGTTATCGTCCCTTCTGTTGGATCTAAAGAGTACATATCAACATGTACTAGATCCATTAGTCCTTCACTTGCCTCACATAAGCATGTGAACAATGAATTAAGTCATACTTTTTCAATGAACAAGATTCTCATATATTATACAATACGACTTGTACGACACCAAGTATTTGTCCAGTTGGTGATGAGATTTCTTTTCACTTGGTCAATTATGACAATACCACAAGCGATATTATAAGAATCAAATCCATAATTAATATTGCTATTATTAGAAATATAACTAACACTTTTATTAATGCCATTGCAAGGAAATAAGATAAGGCAACTAACTAAACAAAAACTTCGCTTTTATTGAAAAATTGGAACCTGTTCTTACATTGCATGAAATTAAAACTATATTTCTAGACATCCTCGAAGAGTAATAGCAATCTATTAAATTGTCCTAACTCCATAGAAGTAGCTCCAAATTCTGACCATCGAACCATGCGACCAAAGTCCATCTTTCACGATCAGATTTAACTCGCTCTGCTTAAGCTTTCTTCTTTCTCTTAGATCCTGCAATATCATCAAAATGTGATCATTACATCATGTATTAAGAGTCTAAGAATAGGAACTTATGGAGTTAGATTATGGACGTACCTGAAGTAGAGTTACATGACTTGACTTTACCATCTTTAAGATCTATCAGGTATTTTAGGCAGCTTCGCTTCCATCGTCCCTTCAATTACCAGTAAAAACAAATGGACTCATTGGGGTAAGCATATGGAATGATCTCAGAACGAGCCTTTATCTTTACCACACGATCAAACAATTTGACCTTGGCAGATCCCTTTTGATTGGGAAGAGAAATCTTTTCTAGATTACTAATGTTACCATTGTCAATGTCCATGGAATTCTTGGAATTAGACCCTATACGTAATTCTTCTTTAGTTGTGTTCTTAAGCATTTATGGTTCAACAACCAACAACATAAGGTCAGATCAATTAGGCTCACATCGAGGTTCCTCATATGAAAGTTTGTCAACGAACTGACCATATGACTTAGGAAGTGAAAGAAGAACCAAATCAATGACATGCTCCTTTGGAAATACAACACCTATCATTTCCAACCTGTCAATGTACGACTTCCTTTTCAGAACGTGCGCACACATAAAAATTCCATCTTCATGTTTACATGCCTATAAGGCATGAGTAGTTTCATATTTTTTAACTCGAGGAAAACGTGATGCTAAGAGAGTCACAGGAGGAGTTGAATAAAGACGATGTCCAGTTCCACCATTTCCTAAGGAAGGGAAGACATTTTCACCTTGACTTGAAAGTAGAATACCATCTCCAGAAGATTGAGGAAAACCATTTCCATAAGAACGAGGAAGACCATTTCTATCTTCATAAAAGATCTAAACTTAGGAGAAGAGAGAATTCAAGTTAGTTGATTTTAATCCTTAATTATTAACCCATAAATTAAATTAAGGCTAGGATCCATATTTTCGATTCGAACTTTGAAGAGGGATGCCATAATCAAATTCGAATCTATTTTAGGTATGTAAGGTTTTACCAATTCAATCTTATGAAACTCCTAGATCATTTAAGATTAATTGAATCTTATCAATGACATGTTTAATCTCGGATTATGCTCTCACCTTTTGTGTCTGGGATGTCGATGATTACAAACTAGATGTGAATAACCATGCAAACCTGCTTGACAACCTTGAGGTCATTTATCATATCAAATTGATGTGCCGGTAAACCACACAGGCTCCATCAACAATGATAATTTTCGATTTGTCCATCACTCAACTTTATAGTCCCAAATTAGTGTGCCGGTTAACCTCGCACACTCCACTAACGACATATAAATAGTGATGTGTGTTTTCATGGATTAGCATACACTTCACATTTTTCCTAAAGTATCTATAGTGAGATTTTAAAGTGGGTTCTAGTACTTTATAGTATCATACTTTTAATGAGGTTATGTCCTATCAAACTCGTTCGGCTAACGACCCTCCACCATACAAGGGAGCGGTGGGTGAAAGTGGACACCCAATGACGGTCATTTTATAGGTCGTTTCCTTATACCCCCATAGAGTATGGCTTCGTGAATGAGGTCTACTATTGATTTGACTGACTTGTCTTATACATATAGTAATTAATCTTATAATACACATATAAGAGTGTATTTTAAAACATTTCAAAATACAAGGTTTAAAATTAATTATCTAAATTAATCGATTATTTATTTAAACATTTAAAATTAATTATTGAATCAATTAATTAATTAATTATTTAAACCATTTATGGATTTAATATATATATCTTTTAATTAAATTAGGTATTAAATCCATAGGGATAATATTAATTAAATTCATAATTAATCATTATCTTGTGTAAAGATATCTCATAATATTTAGGGATTTTATTTAATCATCCAAAACATAAAAACCGGATTCTAACTGATTTCTAAATAGATAATTACCAAATAATAATCACATAAATCAAATTAGGCAAGAAATCTTGAAATTGTGGAATGTATTGAGTTCACGTCATGACATATACATTGTCATGTTGTGAGCTCAGTCCGATTTTTTTTTTTTTTGCTTTTTTGTTCAGTTCGACTAATGTGCTTTCAATGTTAGATACACCAATTAGCTCTGATACCACCGATAAGTTTATTAGGTTACAACAATATGCACAATGCAGAAAAACACCTAACAATTAAGAAGGGCACAAGCAACCCAAAAGGATCTATGTCTTCACATTAAGACGACATACTTTGAATAACAAGAAACCTAACATGAACCCTAGTAATTTTGAAATCTAGATATTTGGGTTACATACCTCAAATTTGTTGTAGCAAACAAGTTACTTTAATCATTTATTTGAAGAGCTTGGAAAGCTAGCACCAAAAAGATGATGCCTCTAATGGCTCACACCCAAACCCTAGAACTAGAGACACTTGAGGAGAAAGGAAGAAAGGTATACATTTCGTTCATAGGCTTCTAAGAAGGAGTAGTCATGAAAATTAATGCCCAAAGGGTCCTATTTATATTTTAGGTAACTTGGGGACAAAGAAAGATTTGAATAATTAAATAATGAATTTAATTCCAATTCAAATCCTTTCCTTATTAACATCCATGAGGCTTCTGGAAACCCTAGAAGGACTCCAAAAACTGTCCACCTTAGGATGGTCATACAATTGTCTCTTTTGTTCAACTATTGAACAATTACAATTCACCGTTTTTGTCCTCGAAAGAACGAGTTTGAAACCCGATTAATAATTATGAAATTTCAAGAAAATGCCTCGTTTTTGTCCCGAAATATAAAATAAGTTTATAAAAACATAACAAATGAAAAGTAGACACAATATAAAAACTTAAAATATGGTATTTGATTGAAAAACAAATGATATTGAATCTTCGAAATGACTATTTCAAACATAAATAATGAGTTTTTTTAGTTGAAATAAAAATTAAATATTTTTAGTCGACCTTATTTCGGACTTAGAGGTCGTAAAATATAACAAGTCAGATAAAAACAAAAGGTCTAAAACAAAAAAAAATGACGTTTTTGTTAATATATATTTCTTTTAAAAAAGGATTAGTTATATTTGAAAAGTTGAAAATGATGTTATTGCTCCAAAGTCCAAATGCGAAGGATATCCACCTCTTCATTCCTTTATATGGTATACGAAAATGACAGTTTTCAGAAACCACCTTGAGCTTGGGTTCATCTTACAAATTGTATTCTAAACCAGTAAATCGTTTGACTAACCCTTTTGGTCTATGCAATACTGACACCCTTTAATTTTGATCCATTTTACAGTTCATACCCTATAAATCGTTTGACGACCCTTTTTGTTGCCAAACTCTTTGAACGTTGATGTAAATTGCAACACTTCACTTGACATATAGTTCAGAATAATAGTATGACTATCCATAAAATATGCAAACGCATTTAAAAAAGATAAATGGAAGAAATTTATGGACATTAAAGGGGTGTTTGGCTTAGCTTTTTAGGGGATAAAAGTCATTTTTGGAAAAGTTACAAAAAATCAGGTTTTCCTTATTTTTTCAAAAAGTTCATTTTTACTTGTATCCAAATCTAAAAGTAGTTTTTAAAATGCATTTGCCAAACATCTTTTACCTTCTATCTTTTCCTAAAAGGACTTTTGGTCTCTAAAAAGCAGCTAAGCCAAACACCCCCTAAACCAATACGGTGAATTCTCCTGTAACGTTATCACCTACAACAATGTTTGAATACAAACAATGTGACCCCTTTTTGGTAACATGCTATCATTTATAATGTCTAAACAAGACCAATTATGATGTCTTTTTTCACTTTTTTGCCTTCGAAACATATATAAAATACAATAGCGTTTTTCTTAGATTTTTTTACCAATAATTAGATAAATAATTTATTTTATTAAAAAAAACTTATACAACGAATTTAATATAGCAATTTTAGAAAGGACAACTTATGTTATGATTTTTGGTGAATCGTGGTTAACAATATTACATTTAGGGGCTGTTTGTTTTTCTTGTGAAGATCTGCGCAACCACTTTTGTCTGCGCCGCACAGACATGCCCTCACAGAGTGTTTGTTTTTCGAAGGTCCGCAGATCAAAAAACGTCTGCGCAAGGTCTTCCTGGCGCAGACATTGGACACTGTCTTCAAAGGTCTTCAGACGTCATTTTAACCTAAACCAAAAAAAAAGGGCCACCGTGCAGTTTTTTTTTCCTTTTTTTTTTTTTGCTGAAAATGCATTTTTAATATTTATGACATGAAATTAAGTTTGAAAAATCAATTTATTTCAACAGCTGCAGACGTTAAAAACAAACAATTTTCTTATTACAGACTGCAGACATTTGGTCCACCTCTTCTGCCGCAGAGGCTTGCAGATGTGGTCCGCAGACTGCAGACATTGACTTAAAAAAAAGCAAACAACACCTTAGTCTTCTTATTTAACTTTTTAACAATTGAATAAGTGACATATGCAAGATTTTAAAAAGCTCGTCATGCTCAAAGACTTATGTCTGCTGCCAAACTTTACCAAAATGCCGTCTTAACTTATATATGTGTATAAAATAGAATAATAGTTGAAAATACATATAAAAATATTAATTATATACAAAATTGTCGCCTTAAGTCACGTCCTACAAACGACGTGGCTCGCCTAGACTTGCAAAAACTTGAAGCTTGACATTGCTACCAAGTCACGCCTTACGTTATTTAGAACTTTGAACATATAATAAAATCAATGGAAGAAAACAAATTTAACTAACTAAAAAGGTGCTTATATTTGATCAAATCTACTATAATAAATGGGGATTAATTTTGCTACATGCCAATCTCTTATTAGTTTTAATACTTGTCATTTTGTGATATTTTTAAAATAAACAATATCCACATGTTAATATATATATATATATATATATATATATATATATTTAATATTAAAGCACCAGTGAACTTTTTGACGGACTCGCAGGATGGAAGGTCCACACTTAGACCGACTGACATTTTGGTCTTTGAATGGATAGGAGGGAAGCATGCGTGCATGGATCTTACTGGGGTCTCTCCTCTCGTTGGTTTGGGGAGCGGAGGTTTCACAGCAGGGCATGCGCTTTGAAAGCCGCTGCATGCAAAGTGGTAAAACACGAGAATGCATGTATAGAAAGTCAACATGTGTTTGTACCTTTTGCATTCGATACATTTGGTTTTCTCGCACCAGAGGCGGTGGAGCTCCTCAACAGAGTCCAACGAGTCATGCATTCTAATGTCATATCTCCTAGATCCACAAATGTTGTTTTCAAAAGAATTGATTTTGCCATCCAGAAAAGGCTAGCGGCGCAGCTTGTTGCCCGTTTGCCTTCAATCAATATGTATTGAACTATATTAGTCGAATTCATGGATTCCATTTTAAAAAATACTTAATTTTTATATTTTGATATATATATTTTTTAACCTATTCATATAATATATAGATTGTACACAGGGTACTATGTTCACTTAAAAGAAGATAAATTAAGGAGGACAATATAACATGGATTTTGTGTGTATCATGAGAAACAATTAAAAGGTACCTATAATTATAAAGTCAAAGCACAAGGATATTCTTGTAAATTCACCACAAATAGACAATGACATGCAAGAAAGATTCTCCCCATTGGAGACGCGATCATTGAGAAAATATATAACATCCAAATGCACCACAACCATTGACGCAAATTTAAAATACCCCAAGAAACACTCGATGGCCTCTGAAATCTGAATTCCCTCTCTCCTTTTGTCATATTTTCAACTTTTTGACCCAAAAAAATCCCTCCATTTGATGACCTTCCAACAATGGCAGCGGCTACCGATCTCAAACGCCCTCTAATACTACCTGCCTTCGACGCCAGCGCCCTCACGCATACCTTCACCGATGACAACTCTCCTTCCCAAGTCGCCATAACCATCAATGATCAAGTCGGCTATTTTCAATCTGGAATACCCACAAATCAAATATCAAGTCGTTTCGCCACCCAATCCAATTTTGATGATGATTCCACAAGAACCTATGAAAACCCATATGCGATTATTGGGTCTGATGGATTTGAAGCTTCTGGGTCAACCACGGTGGATCCGTTTAAAAACCAAACGGCGAAGATTGAAGGGGTTTACGAATGGGTCAAGATGTTGATTTGTGTGCCTATAGCTTTGGTTCGGCTTGTGTTGTTTGGATTGTGTATAATAATCGGGTATATTGCGACAAAATGTGCTTTACAAGGTTGGAAAGATAAACAGAATCCAATGCCAAGATGGAGATGTAGGGTTATGTGGATCACCCGATTGTGTGCAAGGGGAATTCTGTTTTCGTTCGGGTAAGATCACATCAAGGTTCATTAATTGCGCAAACATATATGTCGTTATCTGAACTTATATGCGGCTGCATTTATTGGGGTTCCAAGCATATTTTTCTTGTAATTTTATCAGTCCTGCAATTTGTTTGCATGTTGCAGCTACCATTGGATTCAAGTGAAGGGGAAGCCTGCTCCAAGGGATGCCGCTCCTATCATTGTAGCTAATCATGTATCATACATTGATCCAATTTACTTTTTCTATGAATGTTCTCCAACAATCGTTGCATCTGAGTCCCATGATTCTATGCCCTTTGTTGGAACAATAATTAGAGCTATGCAGGTAAATAAAAATCATTAAAAGTTTAATCTTTTTGCAGTTTTTTTTTCCATCTAATTATGTTTTTATTTTTTATTTTTCAGGTAATATATGTGAATCGTTTCTCATATCAATCACGGAAGCATGCTGTAAATGAAATAAAGGTAACAAGCCTTCGTTCATCATCTATTTCCCCCCAATTTCCTTATTTGATGTGTTTGTTGTACAGAATAATATTATGGGTAAATTAAATCTAAAGAATCAAAGAAACGTTAAAAATGAGAAGTCTTGTATTCTATGTATATGTAAGCAATTTGATACAGATGTTTGCTTTTAAGGATCTGAATACAGAGAAAAGCGTCAGGCAGTAGATTTCCTCGATTACTTTTGTTTCCTGAGGGAACCACAACAAATGGAAGGCAGCTTATTTCTTTTCAACTCGGTGCATTTATTCCTGGTTATTCTATACAACCAGTGGTCCTTCGATATCCTCATATTCATTTTGACCAATCATGGTAATACACATAATCTCTCACATAGAAATTCTTTTCTTTTTTTATAATTTATATGATGTTTAAATTGTGCATCACGTGGTTGTAGGGGTCATATTGCTTTGGCGAAACTCATGTTTAGAATGTTCATGCAGTTCCACAATTTCATGGAGGTATATGCTTCAAAAGTCCTGTTTTTGTCATTTTTTATGAATCATTTTTTCTAAAAAGAAGGGTAAAATAGTCATTTTCTCTCATTCAACAGTTTCTCAAGACAGGCGTCATTTATCCATACAATAATTTATGGGGAAAATAAGAAACTAGTCTTAATGGACTTAATGGGGACAAGACTTTATTACATTTAGGTGTTGTTTTTTTTTTTTTTTTTTTTTTTATCCCTATTAAGTCCTCTATGGATAAAATGAATGAATGGGTAGTGATGTCTTTATGGATAAAGTGATGTATATCTTAAGCTCTGTTTCTGTTTTAGACCGAATAGACCATCTTAATGAAATTAAATGACCATTTAACCTTACTTTTAAGAAAATAAATTTCACAATATTCATCAATTATAACATGAGAGGAGGAGTTAGGAGGGAAAAAAGAAGGGTTAGTGTCTTGATAGAAAGCCAGCTTTTTTTTTTTTTGGATGTGAATTAATTAAAAAATAATAATATTGTTTTAATTTATTGCAAATTAATCAGGTTGAATATCTTCCTGTTATGTCGCCCTCACAGCATCATAAGGAAAGCGCTGCACGTTTTGCTGAGAGGGTAAGTTTGTCTTTGCTATTATAAGTTATAACCACAGTTTCATAGCTTTTTTACTCTTTATTTTATAGTAATTTATTAATTTTAAAGTTCCATTATTTTATTTCAAAATAACATTTGTGTTTTTGCAGACTGGGAGAGCCATGGCTTCTGCTTTAAATGTTGTACAGACATACCATTCTTTTGCTGATTATGCACTTCTTTCAAAAGCAGTTCAGTCTGGACAGGTATATATCTATATAATTCTTTATTTTGTCATTTTGAAGGGTATTTTGGACATTTCAGAAATAGCCCAACACTTCTCTAGAACCATCTGTCTAATAAACAACGCAATTTTCATAGTAAAAGAGGAAGTTTTTTTTTTACAATATTATTGTCATTGCTATAAGCAATGCGGTTTGTTTATAGCTTGTATGCTAGAAATGCCTTAAAGATGGCCAAAAAGACAAAATTACCCCATGAAGGTTTCGGTCATATGTATCACTTTTTCTTGTTGGTGAAATTAAGATATTATGTCCATATTTTAAAATTCTAACCATATTTTGTTGTTTTTACAGGAAAGTTTGTCACCCTTTATGGTTGAAATGGCAAAAATTCAAAAAGTGAGTTTTTGTGACCTAGTTTGCAGTTTCTTTTTTCAATATAGAAATGATATTCTTTTTCTAGTGTTTGTCATTTTGTGTTTGATAAAATTGCTTAATTGAGGTGAATTTGTGTCCCTAGTTATGTCATTTGAGCTCTTCAGAAGCTGTAGAATTCTTGGATAGATTTCTTGCAATGAATCCAGATAGCAGGTATATTTCCGTATATCATCCTTTCAATTAATTATATACAGAAGATTTTAGAAAAAAAAAAAAGACCTTTGTATGTTTGGTGGGATTTAACTATCATTTCAAACATAAGAAAACTCGTGTTATACAATTACATTCATTTAATTTGCAACAGTAGGGGGGGATTAGGTGAATGTTTCACATAATCTTTTAATATTATTGCCCACTTAAAAGAGTGGTAAGATTCATCAGTTTAACAATATTTATATAAAGTAGTTGCATTTCATTTGCAGTGGATGTGTTAACATGGAAGATTTCATGAGGGTTTTAAGATTGAAGCCTAGTAGCCTTTCCACAAAGGTCAGTAAAAAGACTACTTCCATTAGTTGTCCTTTCACTAATAAATCTCAAACTCATATTTAACAAATTCATAATTATATATTCTTCTACAAAAGCGTAACAAATCCTTTTCCAATTTGCAAATATTATCATACCTTTTGATGCATTTATTGATTCTTTTCTATCAATTTATATAATTGAAAGTGTGATTTCTGTAACATTTGAAGTTAACCTAATAGAAAAATAAACGAGTGTTATTTTTGAATATATTGTGGTGCGTTTCTGCCATTGATGACTTGAAGTTTTCATCTTTGCTACAGATTTTTGGATTCATTGATGTTGAGAAGTACGGAATTATAACATTTAAAGAGGTAATCATGATCTACAATTTCAGTTTATACTAAATCACAAAAAGGGGACCCACAAGAGTGTCTTTTAGACTGGGCTGTTTCTATTATTTGCTATGTTAGTTATTGATAAAATGACTAAAACCATTATTGTGTGGGTCCTACCTTCATTCATTTATTATGATATCATATATATGGGGCCTACAAATTGAAGCAAAGCTTTTACAGCATTCATTCATTGTGGGGTCTGTTTCTTTCTATTTCGAGACGCTTGTAGATTAGTTTTTGTATGAATTAAGGAGTTTTTGTCAGGACCATTTTGTGGGCCCATCTTAATTTATATCCACACAGTTAGGCCCACAAAAAAATTGCATTGAAGCTTATAGGTCATGTTTTTAAGGGGTATTTCTATTTCTATTCTGGCATTCTTTGTGGGTCCCATTTCACCATTTGTTTCTTTACCATGGTTGTTTTTATTTGGATCATGCAGTTCTTGGTAGGATCAGCCCATGTTCTGAAGCTACCATTATTCCAAAGAGCATGTGAAGTGGCTTTTAACGAAAGTGATGAGGATAAAGATGGTTACATTTCCATGCTCGAAGTAAATATTTTATATTTATTTTGTATCTATGCATTTTTTTATAAATTCTTTTTCAACCTTAAAAACATTTTCTAATTTGTTTCCTTCCTTGTGAACAATCAACAGTTTGGAGGTTCCACAAGCCCAGCCATTCCTAACTTGGCCATGAGCGAGGTTAATATATGATCCATTTAACTGTGTGCATTTGATCGATGTCAATAGGACAAAAGTGGTGGGACAGGGACCAGTCCTTGATCTCAGTCTGTGCAAAAGACATGAATGCTCTCTTTATCCCTGTCTGTCATGTCATGTCCTGTCCTGTGTAACAAACACAGTCTAACTAATGATTCTTTGTGAGTGCTCAAATAAAATATGTAAATGCAGATACATGCGCTCTTTGATTTGTTTGACACGGATGGTGATGGTAGGATCAGCAAGGATGATTTCTTTACTTGCTTAAGAAGAAACCCATTGCTCATAGCACATTTTAATCACCACTTCATGCATAAAGACTTGAATGCAGCAACAGGTTCAGAGGAAATGGTTTGATGTGTCGGATCATGGTTCTCCTTCTTTTATTATATGGCTGTGCTGAAGGAATGTACAAAGTTTCTAGGCATGGTTTACAACTCATTATAGCTTTGAAGAAGTAATTACTCATTGGTGTTCGGTTTTAGTGGGGGAAAATTTCTCTTTATAGTATATTGGTTGTGAAATATGTATTCATGAATTTTGATTTTTTTTTTTACTTTGACTTTTTGATAAAATATAAGTATAGTTAAAAAAAAGAATGATTCTAGTTATGTTCGACTTTTGATCAAATATCGTTTCTCACAAATAGATGATATTGTTTGCTCTTCTCAAACAATGTTGTTCATGTCATCGTCAAAATGTCCCAATGCTTTTGGGATGCAATGGATGGTGTATGCAAGACCCGAGACTTCAAGTTTGTATTATAAGAACATTTGCAACATTATGAGTTTAGTTTGTAAGAAGTTTATGGATGTTGTGCAATGGAAATGAATGAGAGGTTGTATTGTGGAATTATATAAAGCTATGAAAACGCATCTTGGTATACAACTTGAGTAAGCCGTGTTAGCAAGTTGCATGACAGAAAAAATAGATAGTGAGGTTCTATTTTACTTGGTAAGCGACATACGCAAGTAGTGTAGCAAGTCATAAAGTCCACTTAGATGTTGGTTGGTGACTTGGCAAGTTTTTAGTCGGCTTAGATGGTTGCTTAAGGAAAACAAAAAGTTCCGGTGGATTTTACACAAGAAGGCATATGAAGTCATGTTGAGTTGGACAAGTTTTGTGGATAGTTGGTTACGCGACTTTGCAAGTTATGTGGGGCAGTAGAGTGTCACATATTTGTTCTTCTAAGTTTGGCGTGCAACACTAAGTTCCCAAATAAGTTGACATATCTTGGATCAAAAACACAATCAAGCCAAGGAAGCTTGAAAAGAACTCGAAGAGAAGGTTTTTATCGCCTTAGAGAGAACTCAAGCAAATATACAAGTTGATTTACAAATGAATAGGAGGATCCAATGTATGCATGATGATTCCTAGAAAATTAAATGACATGTACCTAAATGTATATGAAACGACGTTCTAAATAACTTTAGCCGTGACTTAGCGACAATGTCAAGCCTCAAATTTTTACGAGCCGTGACGAGTCAAGTTGTTTGTAAGACGTGACTTAAGACAACAATTTTGTATATAATTCATAATTTTCTCTCTCTCTCTGTATATATATATATATATATATATATATATATATATATATATATATATATATATATATATATATATATATATATATATATATATGACTTAAGACGACATTTTGTTAAAGAGTGGTGTCAAGTACAAACATTAGAGCCATGGTGCGCCATGACGAAACCATGGTGAACTTTTTAAAACATTAAATGAAATAAAGGGACTTATGTCAGAAGGTGACTACTTTGATATCCTTCTAGAACTAGCATGCAAAAATATTCTAGTTCTTAGGGTATCTTTATGTATAACTAGGCAGGTTGTTATATTCTCCCTCCCTTGAGCTCGTGACGTCATCGTTTTGGTACTTCTTAATCTCATACGTAAATAGTCTCAGTGACTCATGCGGTTCCCAACTTTCATCACCCACAACCTGATCAAGTATTCCATAAAGCTCGACGCCACCAATTTATGTACAATCCAATCCAATAAGATTTCATCAATTTCTCATTCAAAAGATGTCACCACCAACATTGGTGCCCATTTAGGTACTCCTTGTGTCAGATCTTTCACGTTTTCATGATAAAACTTGAGGATTTGTATATGGATAATCGGGTATATATTATGTTGGTATTAATGTATGTGAGTAGTACTCCATGTAAATCTTACATATTCTAATGATTACAACCAACAAAATCCAATTTTATTGTTATACTGATATTTTATTTGAGTTATTAAGGTTAAAATCAATATAAGTTGTTTTGTATCTTATGAAAGGCATTTTGTACTACTTTGGCCTCTATATTTATTGTCTTATGCTTATTAGTTTTTGTGGAGGCCATATTTAAACTTTTGTGTTATAGTCTAGATATTATGTGAAACATCTTGGTATGAGTAGTTTGAAATAGTCTTTTGAAACAGTTTATGTTTTAGAGAGAGAAAGATTTAGAGTGAGAGAGAATTTCTTTATTGTATTCATTTCATTATTTAATACAATGCAGAGCACATCTGTTATATAGATGCCTCAACTATTAAAACAGATTTGTAACTTCTCTAACAGACTAATGCTGACATCACAAGGGACTAACTAACTCTTACTTTTCTGTTTGCTGACTTGGCTATATACGCTATCATCCCCCCTCAAGCTGAGGCACGGTAGAGACACACAGCTTGGAACATAACTGAATAAATCGTGTAACTGGAAGCCCTTTAGTTAACACATCAGCAGGTTGCAACATTGTAGGAACATAAGAAACATTTAACTTCTTAGCCAACACCATATCTCGAATGAAACGAAGATCTATTTCAATATGTTTCGTCCTTTGATGAAACACAGGATTAGCAGCTAAATAGGTTGCTCCCATGTTATCACACCACAACGTAGGAGTAGTAGAAATAGGCACATGCAATTCTTTTAAAAGAGAAACGATCCAAGTCAATTCTGCAGCAGTATGAGCAATAGCTCTATACTCTGCCTCTGTACTAGAACGAGCAACAATGTGTTGCTTTTTGGAACTCCAGCTAACAAGATTTCCACCAATGTATACTACATATCCTGTGGTTGAACGTCTATCATCAGGGCAACCAGCCCAGTCAGCATCCGAGTAAGCATGTAGAGAGAAATCCAAAGATTTTCTGATGACAAGACCATGAGTAATTGTGCCACGTAGATATCGGAGAATCCTTTTTACTGCCATCCAATGTCGATCTGTTGGCCTATGCATAAATTGAGATACTTTGCTCACAGCATAAGCTATCTCAGGTCTGGTAATAACCAAATATTGTAATGAGCCAACCGTACTTCTATAAAGTGCTGGATCAGTTAAGACAATACCAGAAGATCGAGACAGTTGTCTTCCTGGTGAGACAGGTGTTGGAAAAGACTTACAATCACGAAGTCCTGTTTTCTCAAGTAGATCAAGAGCATATCTTTCTTGACTTAAATGTAAGCAATGAGAAGTAAAAGTGGCTTGAACCCCCAAAAATTGACTTAATTTTCCCAAGTCTTTAAGGGCAAATTTGGAATTAAGCTGATTGATTAAATTTGAGACAAACTCGGAAGAACTTCCAGTGATGATTATATCATCAACATAAACCAGAACATAACAGATCTCAGTAGTAGTTTGGAAAACAAAAAGAGAAGTATCAGAGATACACCTTGTGAATCCAAAACTGTATAAGGCAGTGGACAACTTTGCAAACCATGATCGTGGAGCTTGTTTAAGTCCATAAAGAGCCTTTTTAAGCAAACAGACATGATGAGGCTGACATGGATCTGTATAACCAGGAGGTTGTGACATATATACAGTTTCAGACAAATCACCATGCAAAAATGCACTGTTTACATCAACTTGTCTTATGTCCCATTTCTTTGAAAAGGCAACTGATAAAACAGTTCTAATCGCAGTAGGTTTTACAACTGGACTGAAGGTTTCTGAGTAATCAACACCTTCTGTTTGAGAGTATCCTTTGGCTACTAAGCGAGCCTTATAACGACTTATTGTCCCATCTGAATTCCTTTTTATTCGATATACCCATTTACAACCCACAACATTTGCATTGGGAGGAGGAAAAACCAATTCCCAAGTCTTATTGCACCGAAGAGCATTTAGTTCAGCATCCATAGCTGCACACCATTCTGGCCACTTTTTAGCTTGAACATATGTGGTAGGTTCTTTATCAGGAGGACTCACAGATTTAGCAACATAAACCTCATGATCTGGAAATGTTCTTAACTTTCTAGAAGCATCACGAGACCTTGTTGTCATAGGATGAGTAGAGACAACAGGTGGTGGTGGTGGTGGTGATGGTGATGGTGGTGGTAAATTTATTGAAGATAAGACAGATGATGAAGAAGACTGTTGATGTACAGGTGAAGATTGAGAAGAGTGGTGATAGATAGGTGAAGCATTCAATGGAACTTGTTCTTGAGTATAAAACTCAGATGGTACATGAATGGTAGCTTATGGAGGACTTGATGATGATTGAGTGGTTGAGAACTTTGAAACAGAAGGAAAAGTAGTCTCATGAAATGTAACATGTCTATTATGATAAACTTTGGAAGTGACAGGATCAAAGCAAATATAACCTTTATGATTTGGAGCATAACCAAGAAATAGACATGGAACAGACTTGGAAGACAACTTATCTTCTCTCAAATGACCAAGATAAGGATAACAAAGACAACCAAAATTTTTGAGTAATGCATAATCAGGAGACTTATGAAACAGAATCTCAAAAGGAGACTTATGATTTAGAAGTGGACAGGGTAATCTATTGATGAGATAAGCAGCAGTCGAAAATGCATCTGTCCAAAAGAATTTTGATAAATTGGCATGTGACAACAATGTTAGTGCCATGTCGGATAAATGTCTATTCTTTCTTTCAGCAAGACCATTTTGTTGTGGTGAATATGGACAAGAAATTCGATAGGTTATACCACAACTTTCCAAGTATTTAGACATAGAGCCTTTGATAAGTTCAGGTGCTCCATCACATTGAAACATTTTGATTTTTAAGGAAAGAAGATTCTCAACATGAGTTTTGAAATGAGTAAATGCTTCAAACACTTGTGACCTATTTGTAAGAGGATAAAGCCATACAAATCTGCTATAATCATCAATGAATGTAGCAAAATAACGAAAACCATTTCTGGATAAGAGAGGCGCTGGACCCCATATGTCATAATGAATAACATGTAATGGAGAAACAGAATGTATTACATGAGAATCAAATGGTTTTCTAGTAATTTTCGACACATTACAAGCATTACATGGAACTGACGTGCACTCTTTATTTAACAATGAAAGTTTTTGAAGAACATAGACTCCGGGATGACCAAGACGAGTGTGCCAAAGCTGAGTTTGTGAAGAAGATGAAGGACTAACAGAAGTTGCAGAAAGTCCATAGACATTATACATGCTTAGAGGAATGTGATGGAGTAGCTGTCCTGAAAGAGTCTGTATCAAGAAACCAAAGGATGAGAAAGAGACAACACAAGGATTGTCACGAACAAGTTGAGGAATAGACAAAAGACTTTTCTTAAGTTGTGGTACTAACAAAACATTTTCAAGATGTAATATACAATTGGACAGTTTAAGATTATAATGACCAATATGAGTTATAGGTAAGGCCATACCATTTCCAATAACGACCCTGTCTTTGCCATTATAAACTTTTACATTTTGAACAAGCTGAGGATCAAAGGTCATGTGAGCTGTTGCTCCAGAATCAGGCAGCCAAGACTCAACGGTATCACAAATATCAGACAAAGAACCTTGTTTGACATCAGCAGCATAAGCATGTGGAGGAGCCCAATATTTTGGTTTGTCTTGATTGCTAATGGTAGAAGCCCAATTAGCAAAGTGTTCTGGTCCAAACCCTGTTTCAGTTGCAGATGAATGATTAGAATTCCATGAGCTTGATGGAAAACTTTGATTTGATGAGTTTCCAGGATTGTTGTTGTTTCCTCCATTTGAAAATGACCCATTTACCCCTGGATTAGGAAAGAAGTTTGAAGATGGATAGGATGAATTCCATGATACATCTGAACTTGAGTCATAAGACTGTTGCCAATTAGTAGTTGGAAAGGAAGAAACATGACCTCCATAGCCATTGATATCACCATAAGTGTAGGAGCCACCAAAACTATTGTTTCTGCCTCCTCTATTACCATTTCCACCTCTAAAAGTTCTTCCACCACGAAAAGAACCTCGACTTCCACGATTTCCTCCATAATTCTGTCGTCCTCTACCTCTATTTCCTCCATTTTCAAATCTCCAAAAACACTTTGAGGCCATGTGACCATCTTTATGACAGATTTGACAATTATTGCCAAGATTAATAGTTCCTCTGCTTTCATTTGTATTTGAACTTTGAGAAAGATGTGGAACAGTTTTAGATGCAACCATACTTGAAATTTCAACTGTTGAGTTATCTTGAGATTCTCGTAATAGCCTCTGCTCATAGACAAGCAACTTAGATGTGAGTTCCATAAAGGAAGGTAACTCTGTTGCATTCTCAATATTAACAGCAATGATCTTGTATTCTTGATTCAATCCAGTGAGAGCATAAATCACCATGTCAGACTCATCAATTTGTACTCCAATAGAAGCAAGAGATTGTGAAATAGTACTAATTTCACTGCAATATTCATCAATTTTTCTTGTGCCTTGTTTGATTTGATGAAGCCTCGTCTGTAGTTGAATTCTTTTAGTAGAAATTTGTTGTGCAAATAAGCACTGTAACTTCTTCCACAACTCGTAAGCTGTTGTTGTGCCAACTGCAACATGTGCTATTGATGAACTCAAGGTTGCATTGATACAAATTTCAACATATTTGTTCAATTTGTTCCATGTCTTGTATTCTGTGCTATTTGTGGAAGGTTGCAGAGACGTTCCATCAATGAATCGTATTAGATCAAGTGATTCAAAAACAGAGGAGATTTGATGTTTCCAAACCAAATAATTGTCTTCATTCAATTTGACAGAAATGAAATTGGAAATATTAGTGATTGGTGGTAATTGAGACGAAGAAGCAGGAGTTGTTTCACTCATTTTCAACTTATGAGCAAGGATAAGTTGACGAAGAATCAAGAAAAAGGAAAAATGAAAGATTAATGAAGAACAGGGAAGAAGATTTTACTCATTTGATAAAAAATGAAGATGCTCTGTTTCAGATCTTGTTTCAGATCTGATTTTGTTCTTCTTTGTGATCATCAATGGAGGAATTGAGCTTCAATCCTTATTTTGAAAAATGATAACCAGGCCCTAATCGAAGCTCTGATACCATGAAACAGTTTATGTTTTAGAGAGAGAAAGATTTAGAGAGAGAGAGAATTTCTTTATTGTATTCATTTCATTATTTAATACAATGCAGAGCACATCTGTTATATAGATGCCTCAACTATTACAACAGATTTGTAACTTCTCTAACAGACTAATGCTGACATCATAAGGGACTAACTAACTCTTACTTTTCTGTTTGCTGACTTGGCTATATACGCTATCATCTTTAAAACATTATACAAATAGATTTCAATTAAATAATAATTTACGGAAGAAAATACCAAGCTTCAAAAACTTTTAACAAACAGAAGTAAGTTGATATATATATATATATATATATATATATATATATATATATATATATATATATATATATATAGACACACACAAGGGCATATCAATCAACATAAAAGACTAGATAACTATAACAAAGTCTAAGTATTTCGAACATATTAAAAAATTCTTCACCAAATCCCTGAAATCTCATCAATCTCCAAAAAGCCACTAGAAGACGCAACTAACTTGAGTACATGTGAAAATAATGTATCACGCTTGGGAAGCCTAGTAAGTAAAGGGAATATGACTTATTAAGGTAATTAACTTTTCGGTAAGTTTATATCTGGGTAACTATCTTTTTTTTGTACACATCTAGGTAACAAACTTATTGGAAGTGTTCACATATAACCATAATGACCTGCTATAGCAGGTTAAATCATAGATGTGAACGCTTTCAACAAGTTCGTTACCTAGATGTGTACAAAAAAATAGTTACCCAAATATGAACAAAACGAAAAGTAAAAATTAAATTACACGAATGGTCCCTGTGGTTGGGGGAATTTGTGTTTTGGGTCCCTAACTTAATTTTTTAACTTGGATGGTCCCTATTGTTTATTTTTGTTGCGCGTTTGGTCACTGTCTTACCTAAAAAGACTATTGTGCCCTTATTAATTTATTTTTTAATTAATTTTCTTATTTATGCATTTATTTTTTACATATTTAAAAAAAATAATAGACCCCACATATTTGTATCTCTTCGGATGATCCCTACTGTTTATTTTTTAATTAATTTATTTTGTTAACTCGGATGGTCCCTACTGTTTTTTTTGTTACGCGTTTGGTCTCTGTCTTACCTAAAAAGACTATCAAACAACCCCTAAGATTACCTAAAAGTAAAAATTAAATTACACGAATGATATGTGGGATATATTAATTTTTTAAATATATAAATAATAAATACATAAATAAGAAAATTAATTAAAAAAATAAATTAATAAGGGCAAAATAGTCTTTTTAGGTAAGACAGGGACCAAACGCGCAACAAAAATAAACAGTAGGGACCATCCAAGTTAAAAAAGTAAGTTAGGGACAAAAACACAAATTCCCCCGAACCACAGGGACCATTCGTGTAATTTAATTTTTACTTTTCGTTTTTTTCATATTTGGGTAACTATTTTTTTTGTACACATCTAGGTAACGAACTTGTTGAAAGCGTTCACATCTAGGATTTTACCTGCTATAGCAGGTCATAATGGTCATATGTGAACACTTCCAACAAGTTTGTTACCTATATGTGTACAAAAAAAAGATAGTTACTCAGATGTAAACATACCGAAATGTAATTACCTTAATAAGTCATATTCCAAGTAAGTAAATCTCAATGTTATACACATGTACTATATATAAAAGAACATTATTTATATACAAGAAATCTTAATCCCCTTTTCTTTAAAAACTTCGATAAACTTCAAGGCATCAACATTTGGGGAAAACATTACAATTTATAAATTACACTATTCTTAACTTCAAACATCAAATATTAACATAAAAGATAAATGATGTATATATGATATGTAATGTATTAAATAGAATAAGTTCCAAAACCCCAAGTCTTCTGTAACTTACAAACTCATGTCCCTTCCTTTAAAGGACTCCCAATGGAAAATGTCCTTAAGTTTATACATGATATTTAAAGTATTTTTTGAAAAATGTCCTCATATTGCTACTTTTTGAAAACCATAGGGACAATTTTTGAAATTTTGTCTTATAACTATTTTCCTTGTGTGTTTAGAAAATCCACATGCCTAATGTGTAAGGTCCAAAATTTCAAACCATTTAAAAAAAACATAAGTACAACATCCATTTTTCCATAAAAGATAGGAATACCAATTGTTTAATACTACTATAAAACCCTGTCGTGAAAACAATGTATCAGAATCATCATAAAACATCGAAAGTCTAATTCGTAAAATCAACAACGATGCACATGCATTACAATCAAGTTGGACCCTTCCTTTTGACAACATAACTACCTGAAAAACATTTAATCAACAACTGTAATTATAAAGCTTAGTGAGTTCCTCAAAAGACCACATATCACATCACATATACAATACATACATACAAGGCTCATAGTCAACAACCTAGTGGTCCTATAGGCTAATATCCCTGATCCCGAGTACATGTTAGACTTCCAACTAACTCATATTCAACACCTTAGTGGGCCTTTAGGTTCAAAATTATCATCACAAAGACATGTTAGACTTACAACTATCATCCTTGTAGGCCTGGAGGCTTACTGCCAACTTCCCCTAGGATCCAACAGATACCAAAACAAAGGACTATCTACTTTGTCCGCTGTAACACCATGATTTTCGGTATGTTAATGTAACATCCCAATTTTCTAGACCAAAAATTTCATTTTGATTAAGTAGTTTATTAAAACCATTTACTGAAAAGCAACATCAATATCATATCAACTCATAAGTCAAACGTCATAAAAACATGTCATGAAATAATAGTAATATCATAATACAATCCCAAGGACATCATAGTGCGGAAATCAAGTGTGTGTGCGATGCACTGCTACCGTGCTGGCTCCTTCCCCTTCGATGAAGAGGTACCTGAAAACAAAACTGTAAACTGTAAGCACGAAGCTTAGTGAGTTCCCCCATCATACCACATACCATACAATAAACATACTGTTAGGCATATCTGGGTGCCCGACCTACCCTGCTAGGCATACCGACGTGCCTAACCTACCCCTGTCAGACATACCGGGGTGTCCGACCTACCCCTCCGGTTTATCTCAACCGGTTATGAGGACTATTTCACCCCTACTACTACCACATGATATCAAACATAATCATACTGTCTAGTATGGTTGGGTACTATAATACCCCTTCGACCCTATCGACCGATAACCGGGGACTATTCCCCTTACTACTACTATCACATAACATCAAATTATACTAGCATGTAAAACATATGAGACAGTAGCAAACATAGATAACTATCACAAAGACAATTATCTAACAACAACTCCTACCAGTGGGCCGGCATTGTGGCCTTAGACCCACTTCTACTGGAAGGTAACTCACCTCAATGTCGTGAAGTGTCTGAACTGTCCACGCTGCCGGGATCAACTCCTTTTAATTCCTACATGTAACAACCCTCCTTAATTTACCATTACATACTCTTAATCCTTACAAGGGTTACTCAGATCAAAGCCAAAGTCAAAGTCAACCCCTTGGTCAAAGTCAACTCTGGGTCAAAGTCAACATCTGGTTGACTCAACTCACCGAGTTGACCCAACAACTCGCCGAGTCCCCAAATCCTCAAAACACTAGAATCTCGATCTTAATCGTCGAGTATAGCACACACTCGCCGAGTTCTCCATCATACAAAGTCGGGACCTTCTTCATCTGGCTCGCCGAGTTCATCCTTGAACTCATCGATTCCTTCTTCATGCAAGAAGACACATTTATCCCTGGACTCGCCGAGTTCCTTATGAATTCGTCGAGTATGCCTTCATATAGTTGGGACTTGCCTTGAACTCGCCGAGTCCCATGATTTCCAGGTCCAAATTCACATCTATCTTGGAAAACCAAGATGCCCCCTGTAGCTGGTCAAAGAGATCATCAATCCTCGGGAGTGGGTAACGATTCTTCATTGTTACCTTGTTCAGCTCCCGGTAATCTATACACATCCGATGCGACCCGTCCTTATTCTTCACAAACAGAATCGGGGCTCCCAGGGTGAAGTGCTCGGTCTGATGAATCCCTTGTCTAACAGCTCCTGCAGCTGTGTAGACAACTCCTGCATCTCGGGCGGAGCCAAACGATACGGTTCCTTGGCTATCGGAGCCGCACCAGGGACCAGGTCGATCCTAAACTCCACATGTCTCTCCGGAGGTATTCCAGGAAACTCCTCTGGAAATATATACGGATACTCTCGGACCACCGACATATCACTCACAGTCCCCTTACCCTCCTCCCGGGTATCCATGACGTATGCGACATATCCGACGCAACCCTGTTGAAGGTAGCACCTAGCCCTCGCTGCTGAGCATAAGGCTAGTCCACGTTGTGACCTCTCGCCCTGAATCACCAGCTCTCCCACACTTGGGGTCCTGACGCGTACTAACTTCTGCGTGCAATCAATCACAACCCCATTAGGGCTCAACCAGTCCATACCGATGATGACCTTGTTCCCACGCAATGGTATGGGAACCAAGTCTACCAGATAGCGCTCCTCGAACAACCTCAAAACACAATCTCTGAAAACCTCTGATGCTCGAATTGATTGGTCATCCGCAATCTCGACCTCTAGTGGGCAATCCAACATGCCCGAAGACTCAGGGAACCTCTTGCTAAGTGCAAGAGAGACAAATGATCGGGTAGCACCCGAATCGAACAACACCTGAACTGGAATACCGTTCACATGGAACGATCCTAAACAAAACACATAACGTAGCAGATAAATATCATAAACAACATATAATAAAAGCTAGGGAGAAGAAATCATACCCGTCACCACATTGGGTGCGACGTGTGCCTCCTCGGTAGTCAACTGGAAGGCTCGGCTCCTCACCACTAGAGCCTCTGTCTTGCCCTGCCAGCCATCAGTGATCCGCAGGGTCGTTGGAGCTGGCGCCGCCACCGGCGATGCTGCTGCTGTCAATCTCGGACAGTTGGCCTTTTTATGGCCTCGCTGGTTGCAGTGAAAACAGAGCAACTCTGATGTTAGAATGATGTGGGTAGGGGCTGTACAATCCTTGCTGAAGTGCCCCGTCTTGCCGCACTTATAGCAGCCCGATGTCCCTAGTCTACATGCCCCCTCATGTGGCTTGCCGCACTTCCTGCAGCGGCTCCGACCCTGATGGCCCTTCGACTTAGAGTTGAATCCCTTGGGTTTCTTCCCCGAAACCCCAGTTACCTGTCCCTCCTCTGCCTTCCTCTTCCTGATGTGCTCCAAGTTGATCTCCCTCTCCCGTGCCCTGGAAATCATGGAATCCAGGGTCGGGCATGCCGAGTAGCTGACTTGCTCCCGGATATCAGCTTTCAACATATCATGATATCGGGTCCTCCGCATCTCCTCATCTCCTGCATACTGAGGCACCAATAAGGCCCTCTCCCGAACCTTGGCGGTAATCTCCGCCACCGTCTCAGTAATCTGTCTCATATCGAGAAACTCCTTGGTCAGTTGCTGAAGCTCTACCGCCGGCACAAACTCAGCCCTAAACCTGGTCACAAAGTCCGACCAGGTCATCGCCTCAACAGCTGAGGCTCCCAAAGAATCACCAACTGACTCCCACCAATCTCTAGCCCTGTCCCTCAAACATCCAGCAACATACCGAATCTTCGACCCCTCAGGGCAGAAGCTAGTCAACTGAGCAGACTCCATGTCCGCAATCCATCTCCTGGCAATAATGGGGTCCTTCACCCCGTGGAAGTCTGGCGCACCGCATCCACTGAAGTCCTTAAAGGACAGTGTGCGCACCCCTGACTGGCTAGCCGCCCAGTCACTCCTAAATGCCCTGAGGCGATCCTCCATCAGCTCAATAATCCCTTCCTTGATCGACCCGAAAATCACCGAGGTCGACTCAAGGATGCCTCTAGTGATATCAAAAGCAATGAAGTCGCATGGTCCTTCATCGACTGGCTCGGCACCTGATCCCGAACTTGATCTTGAGCCTGATCCTGACCCTGAACCTCCTCCTCCTCCATGTCGCGTAATCATCACCATTCTGAAACAAAACATATAATTGTCAGGGTCACACATAACCTTGAGAGATCTCACACACTACAAGCTCCCTGGTTCCATCTCGGCCCTCCTTGACTCGAGTACAGATCCTCTACTTTCAGCAGTACGGGCCCATACTACCTTCCACATCTATCCGTACTTTCCTCAAGGATTGCCTTGACTTTACCAAGTCCCTTCTACTACTACTGCTCTCTGCACTAATCTCATCCTAGGCTTACCCTAGGGTAACTCTCCGACCTACTCTCCGCCATCAGCTGCATAAGGAATTCCTGCCTCCTTTACCTAACTAGCTTGCGAACACCATTACATATCGCTAAGACCAAATAATTCTTCGAATAAGAGGCCCTGCCCTACAACGGTTGGACTCAGACAAGAGCTACACAATAGGGCTAGACCTAACCTTCTGAAATTATTTAGTCCTCGCAATATGTAACTTAACGTATTCGCTTACTAGTTAGCTAAAGATAACTAGAACTCCTAAAAGCACAAAGCAAGCAACATTCGAGCATTGAGTAACCATACCAAGCATATCCTATTCAGGCCATCATGTTACTGATTATTCAACTCTAGCATATAATTCATTAGGCACATATAGCAGGCACATAAGGCATCTTCCTAGATCCTTAGCCGTAATCTAGCATGCAGTTCTCATACAAGGGCAACAAGCATATAAGGCATCATTCCAAGATCCTTAGCCCTAATCTAGCATGCGATTCTCATAATCATATCACATCATATCATAACATGTGTGGGTATCTTGGGGAAAACTTACTTGAGCTCGGCCGGTCGCACGCATCACACACCTTGTTCTTTCTCAAAACTCCTTATTTTAAATCTTGGAAAAAAAAGATTATTTCGTTATAAAAATCTTTCAAACCCTCGATTTGAGTCCAGACACCCCCGAAGGTGTGTCCGAATCCCTGAAACCAAGGCTCTGATACCAAATTGTAACATCCCAATTTTCTAGACCAAAATTTTCGTTTTGATTAAGTAGTTTATTAAAACCATTTACTGAAAAGCAACATCAATATCATATCAACTCATAACCCATAAGTCAAATGTCATAAAAACATGTCATGGAATAATAGTAATCTCAGAATACAATCTCAAGGACATCATAGTGCGGAAATCGAGTGTGTGTGCGATGCGCTGCTACCGTGTCGGCTCCTTCCCCTTCGATGAAGAGGTACCTGAAAACAAAACTATAAACTGTAAGCATGAAGCTTAGTGAGTTCCCCCATCATACCACATACCATACAATAAACATACTGTCAGGCATATCTGGGTGCCCGACCTACCCTGCTAGGCATACTGGGGTGCCTAACCTACCCTTGTCAGACATACCGGGGTGTCCGACATATCCCTACGGTTTATCTCAACCGGTTATGAGGACTATTTCACCCCTACTACTACCACATGATATCAAACATAATCATACTGTCTAGCATGGATGGGTACTATACTACCCTGGGGACTATTCCCCTTACTACTACTATCACATAACACCATATTATACTAGCATGTAAAACATATCAGACAGTAGCAAACATAGATAACAATCACAAATACAATTATCTAACAACAACTCCTACCAGTGGGCCGACATTGTGGCCTTAGACCCACTTCTACTGGAAGGTAACTCACCTCAATGTCGTGAAGTGTCTGAACTGTCCACGCTGTCGGGATCAGCTCCTCTCAATTCCTACATGTAACAAACCTCCTTAATTTACCATTACATACTCTTAATCCTTACAAGGGTTACTCAGATCAAAGATAAAGTCAAAGTTGTTGGATTAGGTGTCTAAGCCCATAACTATTTTGGTATGTACTTGGCCCGATTATGAGCATGGTCCTTTTGGGTTGCCTTCACCATAGCAACTGATAGGATGAACTAAGGAGAAAGAGGATTAATTATGATTTATTAATATATTATATGAATAATATATTAAAAGAGAAATCATATTGTTTAATTAATATTAGTCAAGAATTAATAAGAACTAATTTTGTGGCTAAAAGAGATTAATTAAATAAAGGGGACTGATACTGTAATTATAAGATAATTGCATAAATTGGGCTAATGGACTCCATAGAAGTTGGAGTGGACGAAATCTATGGGGAAACCCATTAGAATTCGTCCAAGGCCTCTAAGGAGGGAGTGCATGGGATGCTTAGGGCCTAAGCAGTCACATTAGGATTTCCTGGTTGAAAACCCTAATAGCCTAACTATATAAGGAACCCCTAAGGCCCCAAAAACGTGTGGAAGTAATCCCTAAGGGTTCTTGGACGTTTTTGGTGCTTCTCCTTCTCTCCTTGTTCATCTTGTTGCATATGGTGTTTGTGACTCCATTAGAGGTCCAACATTTGAGGCATCAGGCTTTCAGAAGTCAATTACAAGAAGGATTCAGATTGTTATTGCAACATAACAATCAACGTAAGATATAAACTCTATTCTTTTGTCAGTTTAGATTATTGTATGCTAGAATTAGGGTTATGAGCTTTGGATGATTATTGCATGTATATTAGACAAACTAGATCCAAAGCTTTAGGATTTGCATGCACACCATAGGATTGATGTAGTGCTCAAAACCCATCAGTGGTATCAGAGACTAGGCTGTTTGTTTAATGTATTTGATGCTTGTATAATCATTCTTGGCATGAAAATCGATTTTCTTGTCATCTGCCTGACTGACTCGGCGAGTCAGTGGATGAACTTGGCGAGTCAGCATGACTAGGCGAGTCCAGTCCCTGACTCGGCGAGTCCAGGGGTCAGACAGAGGAAATTTTGGGATTTTTACTGATTTGGCTGTGGGATAATTACCATAAACGTTTTTTGTTGATAAAATCTGATTTTTATTGATATGGAGTGATTATCCTAACCCAAATAGAAGATAATTGTCATTTAATAAGATATTTATTGCCTTATATGATAAACTTTAATTATTTGTATTATTTGATTTGCATTATCTTGCCTTGAAATAAAATTAGGTCAAATTTAGATAATTACCAATTATTTGATTAATTAAATTATTTTTAATTTGATCAAGATAGTTTTGAAAAGTTTCAAAACTTGCCCTCAAGTTTTGGAATTTAAAATTTTGATTAAAAGTTTAATTTTGAAATATTAAATTCTAAAACCCTAGTTTTTGAAAAGTTCAAATTACACCCTTATGGTTTTATTAAGTTGATTAAATGTATAATTAAAAGAGAGTTAATAAATCCATAATGATATATTTTATATTTAATTAAATTAAAAGTATAATTTTGTTAAATTAGACCACATAGTATTTTAAAAGTGTAAAATACGCCCTTATACTATATAGAATTAAAAGTCTAATATTATATATGTATGAGTAAAAGGTCAGTCTTACCGTTAGTAGGCCTCATTCACGAAGCTGGTCTCTAAAGGGTGTTTAAGGAAATTGCCTATAAAATGGCGATTGAATGGGTATCCACTCTTACCCACCGCACTCTTGACTAGTGGAGAGTCGTTAGCCGAACGGGTAGGATAGGACACAACCTTCCATTATAAGTATAATGAAATATGAAGTAACTAAATGTATTATAAATACCCAAATCTTAGTTACTTTAGGAAAAATGTGGAGTTGGTGCTATTCCATGAAATTACACTTTGTACCCTTTCTAAGACATTAGTGGAGCGTGTGTGGTTAACCGGCACACTAATTGGGCTCTAAGCAAAGGTGGCAAAGGGTGACTCGATGTTTGTCATAGATCGATGGAGCGTGTGTGGTTAACCGACACGTCGATTAGGTGACTGTAACATTGGGGGCACCATGTATATTTGCATGGTTATCCACAACTTGTTTGTGATCCTCGGCATCCCAGTCACAAACGAAGGGCACACTCGAGATTTAAACATGCCATTGAAAAGTTCAATGAATCTCAAAGGATCTAGGAGTTTCAATTCATTTAAAACTTAATTTTCAATTTTCGTTTTTCATGGTGGAAATTGGTAAATCGTCATTTACCTATCTTCAAATGTTCTGCAATTTGGATTACGACATCCCTCTTCCAAGTTGTAGAATATTGTGTTGGGTCCTAGCCTTAATATCTCATTTGGGTGTTTTATTAAGGACTCAATCAACTAACTTGAATTTTCTCCCGTTTTGTAGATGTCAAAGTCTGACAACTATGGTCTTCCTGAATTCGTTCGAAAAAGTTTTCCACTTGAAGATGGTGTTCCACGATTGGATTGTGAAAATGGAAATCACTCTTCACTTCCTCCACCTCCTCCAATAATTCTCCCTGACCCACGTGTTCGAAGACTTGAAAAGTTCAAGGTCACTCAAGCCCTATTGGCGAAAAGACACGAAGATGGAAAGTCGGTATGCGCTCATATCTTGGATATGAAGTTGCATATTGATAGATTGGGAATGTTGGGCGTCGATGTCTTGGAGAAGTTGGGTGTTGACTTAGTTCTTCACTCACTTCCCGATTCATATGGTAAGTTCGTAAGAGAGTACTATATGATGGAACACGACGTGACCCTCATTGATTTGACTTATTTGCTTATTGCTGCTGAATCAACAATGATTTGGCGTACTGGTCGAGCAAATTTGTCTGGTAAATCAATGTCCCAACCTTCTATGGGAAATGGCAACGTTGGAAGTCCAGAAAAGTTTTCTCTACGCAAGAAAAAGGCTGAGTCTGAGATAGTCCCGTGTACCATTCCAAAAGAATCCATATGATTCTACTGCCAAAAGAGGGGGCATTGGTTACGAAGCTGCCCTAACTACCTGAGAGATCTAAGAGATGGGAGAGTCAAGATGTATGACTCTGCTTCAGGTAAAAATCCACTATCTAACTCTATTAATTTTTCTATTTTAGATTCTAAATACATGATGTGATAAGATTACATTTGGTGTTTTGTAGGATCGAAGAAAAGAAAGGAAGCTTAAAGGAAGAAGTGAGCTGAGTCTGATCGCGAAGAAATGGATTTCGATCGCATGATTCGATGATCGGATTTTTGGAGCTGCTACTTAGAGAGTTATGATAGATTGCTTAGGATTATGTAATAACATAGTTTTCGTTTGAATTGCATTGTAAGGACAAGTTTTCCGCACCTTTATAAATAAAATAAATTTTGGTTTTTGTCTTTATTTATAATTCCTTGCAATGGCATGTATGAAAATTGATGTTTTGTGTATTTCTATTTTTAGCAATGTTGAAATGGACGTGATTCTTAGTTATGTTATTTATGGTAATGTCGAGAATTTACCAAATAAAGAAAGATTCTTGTCGCCCGAGTTTTAATCAGACAGAAACTTGGAATCATACAACTTGTATTGTATGATGAATGAGAACCTTCATATTTGGAAAATTGAGACTAATTCCTTGACAAAGAGTCAAGTGAAGGACTAGGAGAGCTGGTACACAATATTGTGCACTGGTTAAGTCCACCACAAAGAACGATAAAATATACGTCATGATTTACTAAAAGTCTAGTAAATATGGTTATGCTTACAAGATTAAGTATAATTCTGAATTATTGAAAAGTTTCAATGAATAGCAGAACGAATAAGAAGAATCAATTAGGCAGAAAGATAAATGTTTCTTCAATCTGAAAAGATGGGAGAGTACTTAAGTATCTATTTTATGATTAACTTAGTGATTTTGAAACCGTATCACAATTGATCCTCTAAGGACACCTTAGTACACTAGTATGGCTAAGAAGAGGAATCAGAAATTGTTGAAATGGTTAAATCAAAAAGTGAATCATACTTCGTTCCAAAATCAAGTCTTAGAGTCGTACTCCAAGATTGTGATTTGAGTGACATCATATTAACAAGGTCTATAACACACTCATCAAATGTGAAGTAGGAAAATGTTTTCTTGCCATTGCACGTTTGAAATTGGTAAGTTGTGATGTCTTGGGTAAGACAAAGACCAACTAAGACTAATTGTGTGTAGTATTTGCCTTGATAAGGACCTACACTGTAACGCCCGTGTTTCTAGGCAAGGCATTAATATTGACATAATAGTCTAGGTTAACCTTTGTAACTCATTTTGAAGAAATGAAAATGAATTATGTGAATATTATGTGAATTATGTGTTTTATGCTTAATTATTAGGATGTAATTAATTAAGAGTAAAAATGAGCGTCGAAAATAAATATTAGATAAAGCCGATATCTATTAAGGAAGTTGTAGTGGTTGTGAAAAGGATTCCGGATATATAAAGAATATCGAAATCCGAGTTATAACGAAGAAGTTATGACCTGTCGAAGTTTCGCGACAAAACCGGCACGGTGCAGAATGACGTAAAAAGTGAGTTTTTGATAAACTACTTTTTAGCCTTAGTGATCTAAACGAAAGTCGTAGTGTTCGTTAAACCGAGAGTATGTATAAAAAGAACGTCCAAATCTGACTTCGTATGAGGAAGTTATGATTTTTCTAAGTTTCAGCTTAGCAGTAGACAACTAAAAACTCGAATTTTAGATCGAGTGATTTTTAGCCAACACAATCGAAACGAGAATCGAAGGTCTCGTAAATAGTAGTACAACGGTAAAAAGACAGACGAAAACGGACGTCGGATGAAGAAGTTATGAATTTTTAACGGATTTCCTGTCCCGGTTTGTTAAAAATAATAATATAAAAATTAAATTCAAAATTAGCCGACGAAGTCTAAACGAAAGTTGTAGAGCGTAACTTTACCTACGCCTGCATATAAAGAACGTCAAAAACGGAGCTCGTATGCGAAAGTTATGGATTTTAGAAGTTTGGGACACAAAAATCGAGAAAAATCCCGAAATCCGAGGAAAATCGCATGGACCTTAGCCGGCCACGTCACCTCGCACGCGATGATGCCCGGTGTCCGACGCTCGTCGCCCTCTCTTCGCATCCGAGGTGCGGTCCTCTCCTGATCCGACGCGTGGCCTTGCGCTGGCGCCTTCCGAGCTCCGCCTCGTGTCCCTCTCATCTGCGAGCCACCTGCCTTCCCCGTGTCTGCATGCGAATCGAGCCATGTGCTCCCCTTCGGCCGAGGCTCTCCCCTATAAATAGTGCCTGCGAGTCTTCTCGGATAATTTTAGGAAATTGCCATTTTTCACCCCTTTTTCAATATTTTTATTATTTTGACTTCCCCCGAAGCCCCGAGATTATTTCCAACACCCGGAACACGCCCCGAAGTACCCGAAGACCCGTAAAATTTTATCTTTTTGGTTTTCAAGGCCAACCCTCGCAGAGCCCGGTTTCTCAATAAAACTCCCAGTTTTATTAGAAACGATCGTTTTAGGAAACGAAGTGCTGTCCGATTATCGTTAAATCAATTGAGTGTATAGTCACTTTGATCTTACACATAGATATGAAGTATTTTATATAAAATACGTGCTATGTGAATATATATTGTTTGTTTATTTGAGATGGATATTGAAGGAATGATTTATACATGTTTTTAAACTGTATATGTATTTTTATCTACAAATATGTTGGGTAAAACATGGGTAGATGAATTAGATGATGTGTGATGAAATAAAAATTGATGAGAGGTATCGATGTTTAAGATGATCTAGTCATCTAGCAGAGTGTAGACAACGGCCACAGACTACTCTAGATAGTCCAGTGGAACGTTAGCAGACTCGTAATCGGTAGGTATGTTTGAACTATATGTTCATAAGGTGTTCTCGAACTATATGTTCATTATGTGTTTTTGAACTATGTGCTCATCCGATAGTTTTTCTTTTTGACACTATTACGTGTCGGGGTACGGGAGCGTACGGGAGAACTTTATTAGAATTTTCCCTATACTTTTTATTTTGAAGAGCTTTGGAGTCTTCGTTTCTTTTATGAAGTGATCGGACGAGCTTCATGAGTCAGCGTTTCCGTTCACGATGCCGGATAGGGTGAGTCTGGGGGTAAAATACCTCACGATATTTAGATCACTGCTAGGCAAAGTTCGATGCTGGATAGGGTGAGTCTGGGGGTTACATACCTCACGATATTCAGATCACTGCTAGGCAAAGTTTGATGCTGGATAGGGTGAGTCTGGGGGTAAAATACCTCACGATATTCGGTCCACGACTAGGCATTGATAACTACCCCTGACTTAATTGTCTTGTGGTTCTTTCTTTTACGAACGAAGGTTCGTGGTGAAACTTATTCCATTCCTCTCATTTGATGTCTTTATCGATCCTCGTTTGCTGCTAGGGAATTTCCGAAGCAGTTTCGTTAGTTGGTTGTTCATATCGATCCTTTAGGCTAGATCTAGTAAGATCACTATATAGGATCAGTATGTGGGGATCGACGTTTGTTAGTGCTTGTAGTATAAACCTTGGGCAGTGATGGACTTCGTGCCTATTCCTTAGGAATGAGTGATAGATGATTCTTAGGGTAACTCCTTAATAAATAAAGGAGATAATGGGGATTGGGTAATTGGGTTGATTGTTTGATGTTTAAACATAATAAATTTATTTATTGTGGGTTGAAAACCCTATATGATCACCAGGCTCCCAAGCCTGACCCACTCAATTTATTTGTATCACAGGTATCGATACGATGTTGCTTTACACTGAGAGATTAAAAAGGAGAAGTAGATCACTAGTGTAAATGAATGAAAGTTTTGTTTATGCTTATGTTTTTGTATTGACAATGACATCCCAGTGGTTTAAATGAATAAAATACATTTCTTTAGAAATGATTTGATAACATATTTATCATGTTTTTCTGGGAACAAATTCCGCAACATCTTTTAAAAGGATTACTCTGATTTTATTTTAAAAATCATAAATTAAATCGGTCTTTTCTGACCGTGAAATTGGGGTTGTCACATACACTAACTCTTGAATATTTGTTTTGTCAAGAAATGTTTCTTGACAAGAGAATCTTATATGTCAAGAGGTCAGTGGGAGTCTAAATGATCTTGAAAAGATTCAAGAACTAATCAAGGGAAAACCTATTGTTAAACACTAGCACACAACTTGAGGTTTGTAACCTATCGTGTTGACACATTTTTGTTTCTGTGCCATTCCAGTTTGAGTCAACTATGCATATGAGTTCTATGAGTTCTCAATTGATTGCATAGAGGCAAGGCATCCTGATCAATGGAAAGTACATTGATAGGTAGGGGTGAGCTGCTCGAAGACTTGGAAGCAATGGTGGGACCCTTGATGGCAAGAAATAAAGAATGAACAAATTCTGTCCATAAGAGTTTGGATTTGTCACAAACATTATCTTATGATTATGGTTATGAAAAATTCACATGGATAGGAACACATACACCATAAAATCTAAGTGTCATAAGGTTTCTCTCCTTCATGAAAATGATTGAAACGCTTTCACTACGAAGATTTTAATAAGATAGCGATTATGTAAATTGCATTCTCAAATTCGATTATGACTACGACATCCCTCTTCATAGTTCGAATTGTGAGATTTGGCAATTTGTTTGAACATTCGAGACTTATTGCTATAAGTTCTAGAATTGTTTAGACACACATGTGAGCTATCTAAGGAAAGGTGTATGAGTTGTTTTCTAGAAGCTTAGATAAAAGATTGTCGAAGTGTATCGTATTAGAAATATGATCTTTGGAAATCATTAAGTATTGTTTTCTAGAAGTTTAGCAAATTTCTGAATACATGTCAAAGCTAGTAGGAGCATAAGTGTTATGCTGGTAAGGATATAATCATCATGTTAGTGGGAGCATGATTATTATTTTAAGTATTGCAAGTTAGCAATATTAATTATAGAAAACAACAGTTTCACTTTGCAAAGTTGCATAGGTTGAAAAGTTGTTTTGCTATAATTAAGGGAGATAATATTATACTTCGTTTCAAAATCTAAAGGCTTGGATCGAGAAATTTTAATTAAATTTAGTCAAAGGACATATATGGATGTTATGTTGAAAAGATTCAACATATGGGAATCCTATATATGGCAATATTATAGCAAGAAACTGGTAAAGTATCACGTTTTTCATTATGAATCGTGTCCCATACGCTTCAGGTATAGGTTCGATTGCATATGATGTAATATTTGACTGTTCTAAAATTTTCCAAATGCATAGGACATTAAGAGGGAAAAAGGAATAGAACCGGATTTGACTAAAATAATTAAACAACTGTCAAGGACAATCTAAGGTTCGCTAAGGATTGGTCGTTTGTGAGCAGTTGGAAGTATAGTAATGGATGGACCATATTGACATTATTATAAATAGATAAGACTCTATTTAGAACGAGTTGTCATGTGGAAAATATGGAAATGTTTCCATATTGGGAGTTGGACGTTAAGAATTTATGTCTAGATTAGAAACTTTTATGCAAGAAGGATGTTCAAAGGAATGTACTTTGAATGTGAGACTTCATATCTATGGAATTGTCTTGTAACAATCTCCAATAGAACACTTTGTAATTTTGTTGCCAAAGTCTTGGTGACTTTTGTGCAATAAGATTACAAAAGGATCATTGCATAAAATGTTAGAATCTAACATATTCTAGCAGTGGCGAGAATTTTGTGTTCTTACACTAACGATAAGGATTAGGGATTGTGAAATGAGTATCGTTGGAAATGTTTTGAATTGATCTATTTCACAAAGTATGGACCACAGGTAAACAGAGTGTGCATGATTGGTGCATGGGACAGCTGCTGTTATAATTCAAGTAATAAGTTGATTATCCGAAACGTTATACAATGAATAATGTGTAATCAATATGGTGACTAAATAAAAGGGGTTTTATTTATGCTCAAAAGTTTGGGGCCATATTGGATTCGATTATTATTGTGTTTCACTTTGCATGTTTTGACTTCCTGAATAATAAGATTATTCAAACATTCCACAGTCGCTCATACTTTGGGAGTAGGTATGAAAGAAGATTGTCGTGAATTGGCTTGTAGAATGTCTAAAGTGTATTAGACATAGCAAAAGTTTGCTACAACGTTCATGAGTGCTTATGAATTAAGATTTGAGAATTGAATTAAACCCATGCTCACTTGGATCGCTTCATGGATTTTATCACGAGTGATTGCTGAGACGATAATATCTTATATTCTTGAAACCGAGACGTGTGAGTTGTAATTTACAAGTCGGTTGCACATTGATAATATGTAAACGCACCAGTAACTTGGTGTTATAAAACATATTGTTGTGTGTGATTTGATGAGTAGGTACAAGCGAGCATTGAGTCAAAGTTTATCCGTTCCTTTTACCCAAAGTGGGATAAAAGCGATATCTGTGGGCCCCTCGATGATTTAGTGATGACACCCAAAGTGCTTGGCCAAGCCGGGACTAAGTTGATGTGTTCAATTGTAGTATGTTGTCAGTCGTCATAAATCGGAAATTGGCAAACAACACATAGACTGAGAGAATGATTATAATCCATGTCTCATGTCTATACGATATCTAGAATGGAGGATTATATGATCCCTGATCTAAAGGACACGTTTCTGATATGATCAGAGTTCGACAGCGGCTTTTGAAAGCTACGATTGCTGATCAGGTTCCGAAGTCATACGCAATATAGTTATTAGACTTATCCAAGTAGGATACTGTTGGATTAGGTGTCTAAGTCCATAACTATTTTGGTATGTACTTGGCCCGATTGTGAACATGGTCCTTTTGGGTTGCCTTCACCATAGCAACTGATAAGATGAACTAAGGAGAAAGAGGATTAATTATGATTTATTAATATATTATATGAATAATATATTAAAAGAGAAATCATATTGTTTAATTAATATTAGTCAAGAATTAATAAGAATTAATTTTGTGGCTAAAAGAGATTAAATAAATAAAGGGGACTGATACTGTAATTATAAGATAATTGCATAAATTGGGCTAATGGACTCCATAGAAGTTGGAGTGGACGAAATCTATGGGGAAACCCATTAGAATTCGTCCAAGGCCTCTAAGGAGGGAGTCCATGGGCTGCTTAGGGCCTAAGCAGTCAGAAGGGTTTCCTGGTTGAAAACCCTAATAGCCTAACTATATAAGGAACCCCTAAGGCCCCAAAAACATGTGGAAGTAATCCCTAAGGGTTCTTGGACGTTTTTGGTGCTTCTCCTTCTCTCCTTGTTCATCTTGTTGCATATGGTGTTTGTGACTCCATTAGAGGTGCCTCATTTGAGGCACAAGGCTTTCAGAAGTCAATTACAAGAAGGATTCAGATTGTTATTGCAACATAACAATCAAGGTAAGATCTAAACTCTATTCTTTTGTCAATTTCGATTATTGTATGCTAGAATTAGGGTTTATGAGCTTTGGATGATTATTGCATGTATATTAGACAAACTAGATGATGGGTTTTGAGCAATACATCAATCCTATGGTGTACATGCAAACCCTAATAGCTTTGGATCTAGTTTGTCTAATGAACATGCAATTGATAATCCAAAGCCATAAACCCTAGATCTAATAAACTATAACTGAAATTAGGGTTTAGATCTTACCTTTGATTGTTATATATCAATAACAATCAATCCTTGACTTCAGAAAGCTTAGTGCCTCAAGTGTTGCACCTCTAATGGAGTCACAAACACCACTAAGCAACTTGGATGAAGAGGGAGGAGAGAGGAGGCACCAAAAACGGCTGGAAACCCTAAAGGAATAGTTCACCACGTTTTTGGGGCCATAAGGGTTCCTTATATATGCTGGCTATTAGGGTTTACAACTAGGAAACCCTAATCTGACTGCTTAAGCCCTAAGCAGCCCATGGACTCCCTCTTTAGAAGCCTTGGACGATTTCTAATGGGTTTCCCCATAGAATTCGTCCACTCCAACTTATATGGAGTCCATTAGCCCATCTATGTAATTATCTTATAATTACACAATAAGTCCCTTAAGTTTAATTAATCTCTTTTAGCCACAAAATTAATTCTTTATTAATTCTTGACTAATATTAATTAAACAATATGATTTCTCCTTTAATATATTATTCTCATAATATATTAATAAATCATAATTAAACCTTTCTCTCCTTAATTCATCCTACATATTGCTATGGTGAAGGCAACCCAAAAGGACCATTCTCATAATCAGGTCAAGTACATACCAAAATAGTTGTGGACTTAGACACTAACCCAACAGTCTCCCACTTGGATAAGTCTAATAAATATTTTGCATAACTTCAGAACCTGATCAGCAATCGTAGCTTTCAAAAGCCGCTGCCTACTCTGATCTTATCAGATACGCGTGTCCTTTAGATAAGGGATCATATATTCCTCCATTCTCAAGATATCGTATAGACACAAGACATGAATTTGATCATTCTATCTATACTGTTTCCCGACTTCCGATTTATGACGACTGACAACAGACTACAATTGAACACATCAACTTAGTCCTGGCTTGGCCAAGCGCTTAGGGTGTCATCACAAAATCATCGAGGGCCCCACATATATCGCTTTTATCCCACTTTGGGTAAAAGAAATGGATAAACTTCGACTCAAATGCTCGCTTGCATTCACTCATCAAATCACACACAACAATAAGTTTTATGACATCAAGTTACTGGTGCGTTTACTTATTATCAATGTGCAACCGACCAGCAAATCACAACTCACGCGTCTTGGTTTCAAGAATATACAATATTATTGTGTCACAATCACTCGTGATGAAATCCATGAAGTGATTCAAGTGAGCGTGGGTTTAATCCAACACTTTAATCTTATCAAAGTACTCATGAACTCTGCAACAAACTTGTGCTATGTCTAAACATTTTAGACACTCTACAGACAGATTCATGACAATCTTCCTTCATACCTACTTCCAACGTATGACCGACTGTGGAGGTTCGAATAACCTAGTTATTCTGGAAGTCTAAACATGCAGAGTGAAACGCAATAATAATATTAATCCTATATGGCCCCAAAACTTTTGAGCGTAAATAAAACACTTTTATTTAAACACCATATTGATTACTTATTATTCATTACTTACTGTTTCAGAAAATCAACTTATTACTCGAATTACAACAATAGCTGTCCCATGCTCCGAGCATGCACACTATGTTTCCTATGGTCCATGCTTTGCGAAATAGCTCAATTGGAAACCTTTCCAATGATGCTCATTTCACAATTCCTAATCCTCATCATTAGTGTAAGAATACAAGGTTGTTGCCACTATTAGAATATGTTAGATTCTAACATTTTATGCAACGATCCTTTCGTAAAGTCATAGCACAAAAGTCACTAAAACTTGGCCAATGAGATTACAAGGTTCTCTATCAGAAATTGTGACAAAACACTTCTATAGATGTGATGTCTCTCACTCAAAGTTCATTCCTTTGAACATCCTTTTTGCATAAAATTTTCTAATCTAGACATAAATTCTCAATTTCCAACTCCCAATATGGAAATATTTCCATATTTTCCATATGACAACTTATTCTAAATAGAATCTTATCTATTCATAATAATGTCGATATGGTCCATCCAATACTATACTTCCAACTACTCACAAGCAACAAATCCTTGGCGAACCTTAGATCGTCCTTTGATAGTTGTTTAATTATTTTAGTCAAATCCAGTTCTAGTCATTTTTCCCTCTAAATGCCCTAGGCATTTGGAAAATTTTAGAATGGTCAAATATTATAGCATTTGCAATCGATCCTATATCCTAAGCGTATGGGGCACGATGCATAATGTCTTACATAAAGATATGATACTTTATCAATCTTCTGCCATAATATTTTATGTGTCACGTTCTCACAATTCGAACTATGAAGAGGGATGCCGTAATCATAATCAAAATTTAAGAACACACTATGTATCCTTTGACTAAATTTATTAAAATTTCTCAATCTAAGCTTTAGATTTTGAAACGAAGTATAATATTCTCTCCCTTAATTATAGCAAAACAATTTTTCAACCCTTGCGACTTTGCAAAGTATAACTCTTGTTTTCTATAATTAATATCGCTAACTTGCAATATTTACCATAATAATCATGCTCCCACTATCATGATGATTATTTTCTTACCAGCATAACACTTATGCTCCCACTAGCTTTGACATGTATTCAGAAAACAGCTGAACTTCCAGAGAACAATGCTTATTGAATTCCTTAAGTTCATATTTCTAATACTTGATGCTTTGATAAGCCTTTATCTAAGCTTCTTAAACTCATACACCTTTGCCTTAGAAAGCTCATATGTGTGTCTAGACAAATTCAGAACTTATGTTAATAAGTCCCAAATGTTCAGACTAATTGCCAAATCTCACAATTCGAACTATGAAGAGGGATGTCGTAATCATAATCGAATTTGAGAATACAATTTTCACAATTGCTATCTTCCTAAAATCTCTCTTAGTGAAAGCATTTCATCACAATCATTTTCATGAAGGAGGGAAACCTTATGTCACTTAGATTTTATGGTGTATGTGTTCCTATCCATGTGAATTTGCCAAAACGAAGGTTTGCGACAAATCCAAAAACATATGGACTGAACTTTCTGAATCTTGATTTCTTGCCTCATGGTAACACGAGTGCCCACCATGTCTTCCAAGTAGTTTAGCAACTCACCCTTACATATCAATGTACCTTCCATTGATCAAGGTGCTTGCCTTTATGCATACAAATGAGAACTCATAGAACTCAGATGCATAATTAACTTAACTGGAATGGCGCAGAAAACAAAATTATGTCATCCACGATAGGTTACAAACCTCAAGTCGTGCACTAGTGATGATCAATTAGGTTTATTCTTGATTTATTCTTGAAACTTTTCAAGACCATTAAGACTCCCACTGACTCCTTGACATATAAGGTTCTCTTGTCAAGAAACATTTCTTGACAAACAAATATTCAAGAGTTAGTGTAGCTTTTTATCAAGCTTAACACTTCACACAATTGGTCTTAGTTGGTCTTTGACTTATCCAAGACATCACAACTTACCAATTTCAAATGTGCAAGAATATGAAAACTTTTCCAAATTCCACATTTGATGAGTGTCATAAACCTTCTTAAGACTTGTCACTCAAGTCACAATCTTAGATTATGTCTCTAAGACTTGATTTTGGAACGAAGTATGATTGACTTCTTGATTTAACCATTTTCACAATTCTCGATTCCTCTTCTTAGACATACAAATGTATTAAGACTCACTTAGAGGATCAATTGAGATATGGTTCTTAATCATTAAGACTTATCATAAAACACAATAAAAGTACTCTCCCTTCTTCTTAGAATAGAGAAACTTTTATCTTTCTGCCTACTTGATTCTTCTTATTCGTTCTGCTATTCATTGAAACTCTTTCAATTAACTCAGAATTACACTTAATCTTATAACTGTAATCATATTTACTAAACTTTAGTAAACCATGACGAATATCTTTATCACTCTTGTGGTGGACTTGACCTAGTGTACTCGATCTCCTAGTCCTTCACTTGACACTTTGTCAAAGAATTAGTCTAATTTCCAAGTATGAAGTTTCTCATTCATCACACAACCAGGTTGTATGATTCCAAGTTTCTGTCCAATTGAAACTTGGGCGATGAGAAACTCTCCCTATTTGGTAAATTCTCGACATTTCCACAAATAACATAATCAAGAATCAAACCCATCATTGCTAATAATAGATATGTTCAAACATCAATTTTTCATACACGCCATTGCAAGGATAAATAAATAAGATAAAATCAAAATTTATTTTATTGCGGAAAAATTTGTCCTTACAACGCAATTCAACTGAAAACTATGCTATTACATATTCCTAAGCAATCTATTCTAACTCCAAGTAGTAGCTCAAGAATCCAATCTTCAAGCAATGTGATCGAAATCCATTTCTTCACGATTAGATTCAGCTCACTTCTTCCCTTAAGCTTCCTCTCTTTTCTTCGATCCTACAAAACATCAAAATGTAATCTTATCACATAATGTATTAAGAATCTAGAATAGGAACTTAAAAGAGTTAGATGGTGGATTTTTACCTGAAGTAGAGCCCTACGTCTTGACTCTCCCATCTCTTAGATCTATCAGGTAAATAGGGCAGCTTCGTCTCCAATGCCCCTTCTCTTGGCAATAGAAACAAATGGACTCTTTTGGAATAGCACAAGGAACTATCTCAGAATTTACCTTTTCTGGATTTCCAATGTCACCATTTTCAATATCCATTGAAGTTTGGGAGTTTGATTCACAAGACAAATTTGCTTGATCAGTACGCCAGATCATTGCTAATTCAGCTGCTATCAGCAAATAGGTCAAATCAATGAGGGTTACGTCGTGAACCATCGTATAGTACTCTCTGACGAACTCACTATACGAATCAGGAAGTGACTGAAGAACCCAGTCAACAGCCAACATCTCTAAGATATCGACACCCAACATCCTTAACCTATCAATGCGTGACTTCATCTCTAAGACGTGTGCACACACAGGTTTCCCATCTTCGTGCTTATATGCCAATAGGGATTGAGTGAGCTTGAACTTTTCAAGCCTTTGAACTTGTGGGTCAGGGAGAACAATTGGAGGAGGTGGAGGAAGTGAAGCATGACTCTCATTTCCTTGATCATATCTTGGAACGCCAACTTCATTTGGAAAGCTTGTTCCAATGGATTTGGGACGACCATTGTTAGATTCAGACATCTACAAAACGGGAGAAATTCAAGTCAAGTTGATTAGAATCCTTGATGTAACACCCAAACGAAACATCAAGGCTAGGATCCAACACAATACTCTACAACCTAGAAGAGGGATGCCGTAATCTAGTTGCAGAATATTTGAAGGTAGGTAAATGACGATTTACCAATTTCCACCATGAAAAACGAAAAAGGAATTTAAGTTTTAAATGAATTGAAACTCCTAGATCTTTTGAGATTCATTGAACTTTTCAATGGCGTGTTTAATCTCGATTATGCCCTTCAAGTTTGCGACTGGGATGCCGAGGATCACAAACAAGGTGTGAATAACCATGCGAATCACATGGTGCACCCAATGCTACTATCACCTAATCAATGTGCCGGTTAGCCACACACGCTCCATTGATCTATGATAAACATCGAGCCACCCATCGCCACCAATGCCAAACCCAAATTAGTGTGCCGGTTAACCACACACGCTCCACTAACGTTTCGACAAGGGTACAAAGTGTAATTCCATGGATTAGCATACAATTCCACATTTTTCCTAAAGAAACTATGATTTGGGAATTTGTAAAAGCATGTAGTTACTTTGTACTTCATTATACTTATAATGGAAGGTTTCGTCCTATCCTACCCGTTCGGCTAACGACCCTCCACTAGTCAAGAGTGCGGTGGGTAAGAGTGGATACCCATTCAATCGCCATTTTATAGGCAATTTCCTTAAACACCCCTTATAGACCAGCTTCGTGAATGAGGCCTACTAACGGTAAGACTGACTGTTTACATATACATATATAATATTAGACTTTTAACGTCATATATACATAGTATAGGGTGTATTTTACACTTTTAAAATACTAGGTGGTCTAATTTAATAAATTATACTTTTAATTTAATTAAATGTAAACCAAAACTTTATGGATTATTAACTCTCTTTTAATTATACACTTTAATTAATTAACAAAACCATAAGGGTGTAATTTGAACTTTTCAAAACATTTGGGATTAGAATTTAAATATTTCAAAATTAACTTTTAATTTTCAAAACTTGAGGGCAAGTTTTGAAACTTTTCAAAACATTTGGGTTTAACTATTCAAATTTCAAAAACAAAACTTTTAAGTCCAAATTTAAACTATAAACCCTAAAGAGGAAAATTGAAACTTTTTCACAAGATAATTCAAATCTAAATTACAAATAATCAATCTTTATCTAATAAAACAAAAGATTATCTAAATTTTGACAATTATCTTCTATTTTGGCCAGGATAATCACCATATATACATAAAATTATGATTTTATTGATAAAAACTGTTTTGGTAAATATCCCACAACAAAATAGGCAAGAAAATCGCAAAAACAGGCTGCCAGATCCATGGACTCGCCGAGTTCATCCACTGACTCGCCGAGTCAGTAAGGCAGAGGGCAAAAACTTTGTTTTTCATGCAAAAATCGATTAATCAAGCATCAAATTCACTAACAAACAGCCCTAGGCTCTGATACCACTGATGGGTTTTGAGCAATACATCAATCCTATGGTGTACATGCAAACCCTAATAGCTTTGGATCTAGTTTGTCTAATGAACATGCAATTGATAATCCAAAGCCATAAACCCTAGATCTAATAAACTATAACTGAAATTAGGGTTTAGATCTTACCTTTGATTGTTATATAGCAATAACAATCAATCCTTGGCTTTTAGAAAGCTTAGTGCCTCAAGTGTTGCACCTCAAATAGAGTCACAAACACCACTAAGCAACTTGGATGAAGAGGGAGGAGAGAGGAGGCACCAAAAACGGCTGGGAAACCCTAAAGGAATAGTTCACCACGTTTTTGGGGCCATAAGGGTTCCTTATATATGCTGGCTATTAGGGTTTACAGCTAGGAAACCCTAATCTGACTGCTTAAGCCCTAAGCAGCCCATGGACTCCCTCTTTAGAAGCCTTGGACGATTTCTAATGGGTTTCCCCATAGAATTCGTCCACTCCAACTTCTATGGAGTCCATTAGCCCATCTATGTAATTATCTTATAATTACACAATAAGTCCCTTAAGTTTAATTAATCTCTTTTAGCCACAAAATTAATTCTTTATTAATTCTGGACTAATATTAATTAAATAATATGATTTCTCCTTTAATATATTATTCTCATAATATATTAATAAATCATAATTAAACCTTTCTCTCCTTAATTCATCCTACATATTGCTATGGTGAAGGCAACCCAAAAGGACCATGCTCATAATCAGGTCAAGTACATACCAAAATATTTATGGACTTAGACACTAATCCAACACTAGATCCAAAGCTTTAGGGTTTGCATGCACACCATAGGATTGATGCAGTGCTCAAAACCCATCAAAAGTCAACCCCTTGGTCAAAGTCAACTCTAGGTCAAAGTCAACATCTGGTTGACTCAACTCGCTGAGTCCCCAAATCCTCAAAACACTAGAATCTCGATCGTACTTGCCGAGTATAGCACACACTTGCCGAGTTCTCCATCATACAAAGTCGGGACCTTCTTTATCTAGATCGCCGAGTTCATCCTTGAAATCGTTGAGTCCTTCTTCATGCAAGAAGACACATTTAGCCCTGTACTCGTTGAGTTCCTTATGAACTCGTCGAGTACGCCTTCATATAGTTCGGACTTGCCTTGAACTCGCCGAGTTCTGTTCTTGAACTTGCCGAGTCCCATGATTTCCTGGTCCAAATTCACATCTATCTTGTTGAGTCCTCTTCTAGACTCAACCAGTTTAACCAAAATAGAAAAGGGTTTGGGAACCATACCCCGACTCGTCGAGTCCCATGAGCGACTCGCTGAGTCCCCCAAGGTCCATGTCCATACAGCTGATTTCAGCCGGGTATAACACATCCAAAACATAGATCTAGCCTCCTAGGGTCCATAATACACGTAAAGTTACAAACTTGACGTTCATGCATGGGGATTTTGGCTCAAAAGGATCTACAATGGGGTTTATATCATGCATGGGACTCCTATGGCCATAAATTTGGCACCTTTATGCCATGGGAACCCCCAATGGTTCCAGATATGAAGTAATACCCCTCTATAACCACATAATCCTGAGAATGGCACTTCTAAGGCTTAGAAAAAGTAGAAATGAACCCTAACTAGAGATCTAAGAGATAAATGGTCAAGGTTTCAGCTTTATACCTCAAATGAGTTGGAAATGTGCCAAAACCTCTGGATCTTCTTGCCTCCTCTTGATCTCTCAAGCTTCCTTCTTCTTCTCTAACTTCTAATACACACAAAAGGCACCAAGAAGCTCAAGAACACTCAATAACTGATTAGGGTTTCGAGTTAGGGCTTTTCTGGACTGGGAGGGACGATGGAGGTTGGGTTGGGACAAGATAAGGCGTTTAAATAGGGTGCAAACCCTAAATATTAGGGTTTCATCCAGACAGTCCTACTCGCCGAGTCGGGCTCCTGACTCGTCGAGTAGGTTACTTAAAACCCGCGTCTACAGTCTTGTCTACTCGGCGAGTTGGGCCTCCAACTCGCCGAGTCCCAATGTAAAACATACAATCTTTAAATTTAAAATATTTACCGGGAACCGGGCATTACAGTTAATATTATATTATTATTATTATTATTTTCATAAAGGGGGTTTGGTATAAATTCAATTAAAAAAATAAGTTTAATAATAGTTAATGGTTAATATGTAACACCCTGTTTCGAGTTGTTTCATAACTCGGGACAGTGACCCGAAGATCAATTATCATAAGGCTTCGAGCCTTGGGGAAAGAGAGGTTTAGACCCATTTGAATGTGGGTAATGTAGGTTATGGGATCCAAGAGTTCGGTTGTGCATTGGAGCCCAAGGGTATAATGGTAAAAAGCGATGGTTCGGGCCTTTAATGAATTAAGGAGTTAAATTCGGAAGGTTTTAAGGAGAAGGAGAGTTGATGGGAGTGTAGTGCTTCTCATTACCTTTCCGAGCATATAAAGACCGCCAAAAACGGATTTGGGATGTGAAAGTTATGGCCTTCGGAAGTTTGAATGGTAAGGGATTTGTCCAGTATATTGGGGGTACAAGGAATGTATGTTGGCCATACTTTGCCTTTTGATCGCGGGACCTTACCCAGTACGTTGGGTGTACCTGGAGTATGTTGGGCGTACGCCAGTTTGATGCAAACCCTTATTTAGGGTCTTGGACCCTATTTAAAGTCCTTAACTCATTTCCAACCCTCCTTATCTTCAGCCTCCATCCCCTCTAGCCCCAAAAGTTGAAACCCTAGCCCCATTTGGAAGGATTTTGAGCCTTTGATTGATTTTGGTGGAATTTTGGTGCATTTTGGAAGAAGAAGAACTCCTTGGAGAAGTGGTGGTTGTCTTGGAGCTTTTAGATCCAGGTCTTGTTCACCTTGATCTAGCTTCTGTAGGTATAAAGTTTTAATCATGATAGTTCTCTCATGTAGATCTAGTTTGGGTTATGATTTGTCATGTTTTGGTCCCATGATTGTGGTTCTTGTGAGTAGAAGTTACTCCAGAACCTTTGAGCCCAGTTTTTAGTCATTTTTGAGGTCTTTAATCTATAAAAATCGGATCTTGATGAGTATAATCCTTCCATGCATGAGTTGGTGGTTTTTTGATGAAGTTAGAGATTTAGGGCTTTGGTTTGGAAACCATTAAGCCATGAAAAGTTATAAAGTCAGGAACTTTATGACTTAGGACATCCCATATGAATTAGATCTGGAAGTTATGCATGTTGTCTTAACACATTAAGAGGTTTGGAGTGGTTTTTGGGCATCAACGCCGTACGTTGGGCGTACCAGGTTGGTACGCTGGGCGTACGCACATGAATGGATTTTGGTTCATTTTTGGGACTTGAGTCATTTTAGGTTTGGCCTTGCTTTGTTGGGACATGTATAGGATGGGTAAAATAGTTTTTTATCCAATGGTATGAGAAGATATTAATTGGACCTTGGATTATGGGGAATTACCTTAATTATTAATTAGGGATAATTTGGATGTGTTCAGTGTGAGGATCCCGGTAGCAGTAGCGCGTATGATTCAGTTATCTCTAGGTTGATGTGAGTCTCCTCACTGTGCCCGTGGGTCGAAGGCACCAATGTCGGCCCATGTAACCCCCACAGATTCGAGCTAGTCAATTTAGAGATAATAAGCATTTAAAATGACTTTTTAATAGAAGATTATTTAGAATAAATAATCTTAACCAAAGTATAGTATATGTCATAAGGATTTCGTACATATAAAGAACGCTAAATCTGACTTATAACGAAGAAGTTATAACCCGTCGAAGTTTTGCGATTAAACCGACACGACTCCACGTATCGTAAAAGTAAAATACTTTTAGCCTTATCGACCTAAACGAAGGTCGTAGTAGACGTTAAACCAAGATCGTGCATATAGAGAACGTCCAAATCTGACTTCATTTGAGAAAGTTATGAATTTTGTAAGATTTAGCGTAGCAGTACACATCTCGGAAATCATATTTTAGATCGGTCGACTTTTAGCCGACACAATCTAAACGAGAATTGAAGATCTCGTTAATAGGAGCTCAAGGATATAAAGACAGTCGAAAACGGACGTTGGATGACAAAGTTATAAATTTTTAACGGACTTTAACTGTCTAAGCCTGTTAAAATATAACTTTAAAAATAAAGTCAAAATTAGCCGACGGAGTCTAAACGAAAGTTGTAGACCACGTCGCTACCTACGCGTGGATATAAATAACGTCAAAAACGGAGCTCGTATGCGAGAGTTACAGATTTTAGAAGATAATTAATTTTTAGACTAAACCAGCGAGTGACATGTGGCACGATATGAGCCACTACTTCTTCCCCACGACATTGCATGAGATGGAGACACCTGGAATGAGTATGCCGAGTGTAACATGCAGTACGCCCAGCATATTGAGTATACCCAGCGTACCCTTCGCGTACGCCCCGCGTACTCGGTGCTGGCAACCTATAAATAGAAGACGTTTTTCACTCTTTTTCTCACATCTCTTCAACCAACTCTCTCCCAAACACCCCCAAAGCCTCTATTCTTTTCCCTAGCGCCTCCTAGGTGTTAATAGCGAGTCCTGGATCATCAGAAGGCCTCGAGAAGATGATCTTTCGGCTCAAAAGTTCTGCCCGCACAGAGCCCCATTTCTCGCTAAACCCCCCTGTAAGTGATTTATGCTTACCATACTTTAAGTATAACTTATGTTTAAGTTCATTATCGTTATTATGAACCTATAAACAAGATTTATCAGTGATTCCAAGTCGTTATACTGATTGATCTACTTGCGGGGATTATGTCTAGGCTGTGATTTAGTGAGGTTTTTAAAGTGTGATTTTCCAAACAGTATACTTTGTATACCAAACGGACCCTACCTCCAATATGATCCTACCTCGTTGTTCCTTACTTGATAGATCATGAAAGTAGACTTTGAGTTAATGATGAATCTGGACTAATAATTAGTCGCAATAAATATTAGACTAAAACTTAGTGATAATAATACTAGGTTATGTCGACGAAAAAGACAATTGCTAGAAGCGTAGCGCTGCCCGAATTTCGAGTCATCACTTTAACAAGTGAGTGCATAGTTAATTTCATCTTACACATAGATATGAAGTATTTAATATTAATACATTCTATATGTGCTTATTATCTGTGTTCCTGATATTTATGCTAGATGAACGATTTATACATGTTTTACGTGATTTAAACTGTATATATATTTTCATACCTATAAATATATTGGGTAAAGATGGGTAGATGAATGATGAGAGATGAAAGATGATATAGATGATGAGAGGTGAAATATGATGATAAGCCTTGAATTTTAAGCTGATCTAGTCATATAGCAGAGTATAGATGACGACCACAGACTATTCTAGACAGTCCAGTGGAACGCTAGCAGGCTCGCAACCTGTAGGTGTTTTTGAACGGCGTATTCACCAGATGTACTCTAAAAACCCTGGCAGCTATGGACTCAGGCCTTACAAATGAACATTGACAGCTATGGACTTAGTGCCTTACAAATGAACATTGGCAGCTGTGCCTAATAGATAACATCGGCAACTATGGACTTAGTGCATGTTGGATAAACCCTGACAGCGATGGACTTCGTGCCTATTCCTTAGGACAATCCTTAGGAATAAACAAATGAAGAATATATGATTCTTAGGGTAGATCCTTAAGAATAAAGAAGATAATGGGGATGGGAAATTGGGTTAATTGTTTGAGGATTAAACATAATAATTATATTATTGTGGGTTGAAATCCCTATGTACTCACCAAGTTTCCCAACCTGACCCACTTAGTTTATTGTATCACAAGTGGATATATGAAAGATACATTCTACTAAGAGATTCAGGAGTATTAGCCCACTAGTTTAATTACTGTAAGGCTTGTAATATTTTGTTATGCTTATGTTTCTGTATTGACGATGACATCCCAATGTTTTAATATAAATAAAAATACATTTCTTCAGAAATGCTTTGATAATATAATTATCATGTTTTTCTGGGAACAAATTCCGCAATATTATTCTTCAAAAAGGATACTCTGATTTTTAAATAAGCATAAACAAATCGTTCTTTTCTGGCCATGATAATGGGGATGTCACAACCCATTAGGATATGTTATATGGTAGTTGTCTTTGTGACTCTTGCATGGTATGTTGGGATAGGCCCATTTTATGTTGGGCTAGGCCCAATGTATGTTGGGATAGGCCCATTGTATGTTGGTCTAGGCCCATGGTATGAAGGGCTAGGCCTATTTGTATGTTGGCGTGGGCCCATTGATTAGGAAGGGCTAGGCCCATTATTATGGGTTGGGGCCAATGTGAGGGCTAGGCCCATGGATATGTATGATAGGTGGTATTTTGGGCAACTCACTAAGCTTTGTGGTTACATTTTATGGTTATGGGTTCATGTACTTCCAGTTCGAAAGGGAAGGGCCCGACTTGATTGCAGCGCATCCACCCATGTTTCCGCAACTTTATGATTTGGGGATTGTACGCTGATAACTATGTTTACTCTGTTATAATTTTAAATGGTTGAAAAGGATAAATGGTGTTTATGGTTGAAATAAAAATGAAAATTGTAACTTATAATTTTTGGGATATTTCAAGTTGGTATTAGAGCCTTAGTTTGAGAGATTCTGACACACTCTCGGGTGTGTCTGAACTCAAATTGAGGAAATGGTAATCTTTTGAATGAAAATAAGTTTCCTAAAATGATTTTTATAAAGAAAAAGGGGGTGTGATGCGTGCAATCAGCCAAGCTCAAGTAAGTAATCCCCAGAATACCCATACATGATTGTTATGTTATATGATATGGAGTGTTTGCATGCTAGGATAAGGCTAAGAATACTTTCAGGAAATACATGTTAGATTTGGAATATGTATTGGCAGAAGTGATTGCTAAGTGTATGCTTTAAAAATTATATACGCTTAGGACCATATTTCCTGTATTGTGTATAATTTTCATGCATAAGGCAACTGACAGTGAGAATAGAAGTTCTTGGCATGGTAGTAGCAAGTAAGTTTGGGAGGTCCTTTGTTTGTTTTGTAACTTGTAGTGTTACTGCACGAATATTGCCTGCTTTATGCTTTGTGGGACCCCTAGTGATGTGAGTTAAAAAATTAAGTGAATACGTTAAGTTGCATGCTGCAGAGGTTAAATAATCTCAGAGTGATGGATTCGACACTATTGCACAACTCTTGTCTGAGTCCAACCGTTGTAGGGTTGAGTATTTTACTCAAAGCATTATCTAAGCTTTGTTGCATGTGATGATATTCATGAAGTAGTTAACTAACATTAGTGGGAGTTCTTCAGCAACTGATGACAGGATGAGGTCGGAAACCTTGGAGAGCCTAGGAAGTTTAGTAGTGAGTTTGGATGCGCTGTTTAGCGAGTACTTGGAGTACCAGTTTGAAAAGGTGACTTGGAGGATTCAGGATAATTCTTGAGGAAAGTATGGATAGGTGTGGAAGGTAGTATTGGGCCCGTACTACGGAAAGCACAGGATCCATACTCGAATCGAGAAGGGTCACGGAGAACCTAGGAAGCATGTAGGATGAGGATTCTTTGGGTATGTTCTGATCATTTGTATGGTTGATTTTCAGAATGGTGATGATCATGCGTTGAGGAGGTTCAGGTTCAGGTTCTGGTTCAGGCTTAGGTACAGGTGCTGAGCCAATTGATGAGCAGATGTGGGAGTTCATCTCGTTGGAGATCACCTGTGGTATTTTGGCACAGACTCCTGTGATCTTCGATTCGGTCAAAGAGAGGATCATGGAGATTTTGGATGAGCGTCTGGGCATGTCCCACACTGAGATTTTGGCTATTGTGGGGGCTCGCACTCTTTCTTTCCGCGAGTTCCGTGCTTGTGGAGCTCCCGAGTTCTTTGGGGAGAAGGACCCCATTGCTAGTAGAAGATGGTTAGCGGATATGGTGAACACTTTCCAGACGAGCTTCTTCCCCGAGGGGTCAAAGGTCAGATTTGCCTCCTGTCTTCTGAAAGACAGAGCTCGTGAGTGGTAGGAGGAGGTGGATTTCTCTTTGGGAGGCGAGGCCATGGAGACTATGACTTGGGATGATTTTACGACTCGGTTTAGGGCAGGGTTTGCACCAGCTATCGAGGTGCAGCAGTTGGCGTGGGAGTTTAAGGACCTTCGCCTGACGACTGAGGCTGTGGGGGAGATCATTGCCAAGTTCAGAGAAAGGGCTCTTTTGGTTCCACAGTATGTCGCAGACAAGGAGATGAAGAAGAATCAGTACCATGATATGCTGCGAGATGACATCAGAGAGTTCGTTATCTTTTCAGCTTGTCGGACACTAAAGGACATGATAACTAGAGACCGAGAGCCAGAGATTGATTTGGAGCACCTCGAAAAGAGGACTCCAGAGTAGGTTCCGACCGCAGTGGACCAGGTGAAGAGACCCAGGACTCAGGATTTGCGATTAGGAGGCCATCAGGGTCGGGTCCGTTGTGCCAAGTATGGGAGGACCCACGAGGGGAGCTGTTATGACAATGGTAGGGGTTGTTTCAATTGTTGTCAGATTGCTCATTTCAGCAAGGATTGTCCTCGAGGCTCGACTCCGATGTGTTTTCACTACAATCAGGTGGGCCACAAGAAGGCCGAATGTTTGAGGTTCATGAATGGAGTAGTAAGTGCACATGATCCAGTTACTTTGAGGATTACTGACGGTCGTGAGGACATGACAAAGGCACCATCAGTGAGGAGCCAATCATTGCAGCTTCAGGCAGGGGAAGCCAGAGTTTCAGCAGATGATATCGTGTGTATGTTATCTTTTGTTCTCCTCGTACCTTATTGTTTGTATTAATGTGCTTTGAAATCATGTGTTTGTATGTGTAAGACATTATCTTCGGTTTAGTTTCTCTGTAACTGCTTGGTTCGTAGTGTCAATGGTCGTTATATGCCATTTTGCATGCCAAAAATTATGAGTGGGGCTCATCTTTTTGAGCCAGATAGAGGTTGTCGGGCATTTTGTTGTGGGCCTCGGGGGAAGCAAATTAGGGGTACTGCTTGGAAGACCAGTTGTCGGATTAGCATGTTAGTTCAATAATGGGGCATAGGAAGTTGTAGTTCAAGTTAGTTTGACTATTGGAATTCAAGATAAATGTGGGGTGTAAGGGATTGATCATGATTCGAGTGCAAGAGAGTTGCCTCCGATTCGATATTATCAGGACGTGAGGGTGGTCCCCACATCAGAAGCTTTGAGGAAAAGATCTCATGGAAGTTTTATGTACCCTCTTAGGATAACAAAGTTAGAATTCATCAGTACCTACGTCGCTTAGTATGGATGACATTTGTTTATTAATGGAATTTTGGGTCTGGTCGCTACCGTTGTTAGGGAAAGAGCAGTAGTGAGTGGATGATGATTTTGGGCGCGTGAGTTTGTTCAGACACTAGAATTGTCAAAGGAATTTCAAAATGTATTGGTTGAAGATGATTAGAATGCATAAATCCTTTGGTAAGTGGGATATGGGTTAATGATCCATCATTTCTGACTTAAGGGTTCATTATTCATTGTCTTTAGTAAGGTTGGCAAGGTGTAGTTAAATCCAAGTGGGGGAGAACCGTTTGGATTTCTGAGAATAGAATCAGTTACGAAATAAGGAGGCGTTCCACATCCTAGTCGAGAGGGAAGCCAGTTCAAGTGGTAGCCTGGTTAGAGGATGCACAAGGTTGGGAATTCATAAACTTTCAATGATAGGGTGGCACATTCGTAGTGATACATAGCAGATATGTGATTGGATCCAGGTTGAGGGTTGTGTTAGAACCTCTCTGCTTGTTCTTTTCTGATGAAGGCTTTGGGGTTTGAAGCGTGAACTAAACACCTGATTGGGATGCAGTTGATGTGGTTTTGACCCGTGTTTGATTATGGGTTGGTATGGTAGAAGGAGAGTAAGACCATGAGTTGGGCTCATGGTTATTATGGGAGTGTTGTAAGACTATGGGGTAGTCTTAGCATACACCAGGATGATAGGCTGTCATGGTTATTATGGGAGTGTTATTATGGAAGTGTTGTAAGCCTGCGATATAGTCCTAGTATTCACTAAGATGAGATAAGCCATTGTAGGAGTGGTTGTTAGGCTGAAAGAGGATCAACACATTCCTGGGTCCAGGCGGACAATATTGTCGGAGGACTACTCTTTGTTTGGTATGAGGATCGTTGGATCTGAGGCGATGTTAGGCATGTACAACACTCGATTGGGTGAGACCCATGGGCGAGGCCTGTTTGATTGTGTAGACTAGGTGGGACTTGTGGGTGAGGTCCGTTTTGTTATGATAGTATGGGTGAGACTCGGTGGGAATTGGCTGGAGTAAGGTATTGGATCACGTTTAGAGTGGGATGACTCTGTGGTCAGTGGTTGGCATCCGTACAGGGGTTAGGCTAAGGTAGCCCTTATCAGTTTGACTCTTAGTCGGAGCCTTGTAGCGGGACCAGGTGTGAGACTGTCAGTTCAGCGTTCGAATAAGGATTTTAGACCTCGGTTTAGTGGAAGGTCACCATGGAATAAGAAGATTTTGGATAGATGCAAGTGTGAGTCCTTGGGTTTCAGGATGTGAGTTATGTTCCCGGTTGACACAAAGGGATGAGACTAGCAATGGGAGCCGCCTTTGTTTATATGAAAGATATTTTCATCAGCAAGGTATGGTCAAGGATTCTGCCTGCCAAGGGTATCAGTTGGATAATTTAGGATTGGAAGGATGTCTTCCAGTTCAGATTGTAGAGAGAGGCCCTATTGATTATGTTTCGGAATGGTTCTGCCTGTAAGGAGGACATGTAAAGTTTTGGGTTCCAGAATTATAGCAGAGGAGTGCTTGTTTCCCATATGATTTAAAGTTAGTGGATCAATAATTCGATCTCCATCGGGGCGTGTGGGTCCTGCTATGATTGGGTTTCGATGGTATAATTAGAAGGTCATCATGCATATGAGTCAACCTTTTTGTCGAATCGGGGTTCGAGAGGAATTGGTCGGATCGTCTGGTTGCCTGAAAGGTAGTAAGGAGTGATTTCGAGGACGAAATCTAATTTAAGTGGGGGAGAGTTGTAACATCCTGTTTCGAGTCGTTTCATAACTTAGGGCCGTGACTCGAAGATCAATTATCATAAGGCTTCATACCTTGGGGAAAGAGAAGTTTAGACCCATTTGGATGTGGGTAATGTAGGTTATGGGATCCAAGAGTTCGGTTGTTTATTAAAGCCCAAGGTTATAATGGTAAAAAGGCGATGGTTCGAGCCTTTCGTGAATTAAGGTGTTAAGTTCGGAAGGTTATAAGGCGAAGAAGAGTTGATGGGAGTGTATTGCTTCTCATTACCTTTCCGAGCATATAAAGACTGTCGAAAACGGATTTGGGATGCGGAAGTTATGTCCTTCAGAAGTTTGAATAGTAAGGGGCTTGCCCAACAGTACTGTCAGCAACGATGATCATGATGAACCATAAGATAGGACCTAATCACGTATATTGCGGAGAAATCCATGTAACAGTACCATCAGCAACAATGGTTAAGATGAATCCTTAGGACAAATCCTTATGAATGAAAACAGAAAGAAAACTTATTGACACGTATTGCAGAGATATTCCTGTAACAATACTGTCAGTAATGATGACGATGACGAACCTTAGGATAAATCGTTAGGGAATAATAAAGAAGAAAATGAGGATGGGTAATCGAATTAATTGTTTGATAATTAAACATATTAAATATATTATTGTGGTTTGGAAACCCTATGTACTCACCAAGTTTCCCAACTTAACCCACTCAGTTTCATTGTATCACCGGTAACGATATGAAGGTACATTATGCTGAGAGATTAAAGGAGATGTAGATCAATAATGTAAATTTATGTAATGATTGTTTATGCTTATGTTTTGTATCAGTTATGACATTTCAGGATTTTAAAATATAAAATCTTCTGAAATGCCTTGATTTTGATATTCTATCATGTCAATGATATTTTGGGACCAATTCCGCAATAACAAATGTTTTAATAAGTACAAATAGAAAGTTTTAAAATGACCGTAAAAATAGGGATGTCACAAAACAAAACTTGATTCCATGTGCCAACAACCAACTGAGATACGCTTATGAGGTTGTGCTTTAAACCTTCGACATAAGCAACTCGATTAATTGTAAACTTCCCATTCGTCACTTTTCCATATCCCCTAACCTTGCATTTGTGATTATTCCCAAACTTCACCACTCCAACATTCACAAAATTTCTAAAATCTCGCAAGTTCTCTTTCCATCCAGTCATGTGACGCGAGCATCCACTATCAGTATACCAATTTTCATCATATTGCTCGTCACGAAGTACTTGTAATCAATTAGAGAGATTTAGGTGCCCAAAGCTTTTTAAGTCCTAGTGTGAAATGTAATATGAAGTGAAGAGTTAAAAATACAATTTCTAACCTTCGATTTGATTTATCTATTAAATCAACCTCATTAGTTTGTGGCAAAGAAATATAATCGTTCAATATCGAAGCATAAACTTTGATTTTCTCTTTTTCAACCTAACTGTAACGACCCAATTTTCAAGTCCAAAAATTTCTTTTTAATTAACTGACTCATAAAAACATTCATAAGAAAATACTGTAAAAACACATCATCTCATAAAGCCATGTATCATGTCTGAAAACCCAAGTCATAAAATAATAACATATCAGAGTACAATCCCATAAAACTCCATGCGGATATCATGTGTGTGTGATGCGCTGCTACACTGCCGGCTCCTTCCCCTTAGATGAAGAGGTACCTGAAACCAAAACTAAAACTGTAAGCACAAAGCTTAGTGAGTTCCCCCATCATACCACATACCATACAATATCATTGGTATCTTTCAACAGGTAATCATCGTCGGTATCTTTCAACCGGTAATCATCGTCGGTATCTTTCAACCGGTAATCATCATCGGTATCTTTCAACCGGTAATCATCATCGGTATCTTTCAACCGGTAATCATCATCGGTATCTTTCAACCGGTAACTGGGGACTATTCCACCCCTACCACTAGCATACAACAACAAGATATAAACATACAGTCAGGCATATCCGGGTACTGACCTACCCTTCGGTCCTAAGGACCGCTGTCAGGGAAACTAATCCCTATTATACACGTAACATATCATACAGATAAAACTCCTGACCAAAGCACGTAACCAGACCAAGATAATTATCACAAAGACAATCATCTTCTAAATACTCCTCTTTGGTGGGCCGGCATTGTGGCCTTAGACCCACCCCTACTGGAAGGTAACTCACCTCGTACGAGTAGCTGCTGATAATTAGTGTGGGAAACCTCCGTCCGCTGCTGCTCCGGAAATCCTCCGGCTACAATCCCCACAAAACACTCAGTCAGAATCTGATATCTATTCTTAGGGTAAAATGTCTATTTTACCCCCAACCAAGTCCAAGTCAAAGTCATCTTCTAGTTGACCCGACTCGCCGAGTTGGGTCGTCAACTCGTCGAGTCCCTTCCCTTTACTCGTCCTTATCCACGACTCGACTCGTCGAGTTTGGCAACGACTCGACGAGTTCCCCTTCCTTACGAACATCAATGAACCTTCATCCGACTCGCCGAGTCGGATGAACACTCGTCGAGTTCACCTTCAACTGATGAACAAGTCCTGACCTTGACTCGCCGAGTTGTATGAACAACTCGTCGAGTTCATAAGAAGATTGCCTTAGACTCGCCGAGTCTGTTCTAGCACTCGTCGAGTCCCATGAACTCCAGGTCTAAAACTAAGTCCAATGCGTTGGGTCACTCTTTCTGTCCTGCTATAACCCTTCTAACACCCAACTGAGTTCTTTGACCCTCAACAGATATGGGACTCAAAGCCTTGGACTCGTCGAGTCCCAAGAACGGACTCGCCGAGTTGATAACGTCCACATCCTAAATCCTCGATTTCTGATGTACAACACTTGTCCAAATGATAGATCCAAGCCCCTAAGCTCGATCTAGCACGTAAAGTTTTGAACTTTACGTGCATGCATGGGACTTTTGAGCTTAAAAGGCTCTAAAATGGCTCTTATGTTGCATGGGGCCTTCCTTGAGTGCAAAAGCAACCAAAATCTGCCTTGTGACCCTTCCTAAGACTTAGATCTGAAGTCATGACCCCCAACCATGTTTGCAATCATGGTTGGCTACCTCATATGGCTTAAAAAGCCCTAAATCTTCCCCAAAAAGGGATCTAACAAACAAGCAAGCAAGGTACATACTTTATACCTTTCAAAGACTGCAAATGATGAACCAAACTCGAATCCTTCAGTATCCTATTGATCCTTCTATGGTCTTCCTTCTTCCTTGAGGTCAAAACCCACAAAAATCACTCAAAAGCCTTAGATCTTGCACCAAAACACTTAGGGTTTGCTATGGAGGGTTTCTGGGAGCATAAATGGGCGATGGAGGCTGTATAAGGTTGTTTAAATAGGGTGCAAACCCTCAGATTAGGGTTTTGTCCAGTCATAGCCTACTCGTCGAGTCCGGGACCCCGACTCAACGAGTCCATCACTTAAATCCTGCGCCTCATCACGCTTCTACTCGGCGAGTTGGGCCTTCAACTCGCCGAATCCCAGGCCAAAAATGCAAAATACTTAAATAAAAATACATACCAAGAACCAGGTGCTACAAATCTCCCCCACTTATTTTAGACTTCGTCCTCGAAGTCTGCTGCTCGATCCTGGAATAGCTCTGGGTAATGCTCCATCATCTCATCCACCGGCTCCCAAGTCCACTCCGAGCCCTTCCGGTGCTGCCATTGCACCTTCACTAGTTCCACCTTCTTGTTCCTCAGATCCTTCGACTTCCGGTCGAGGATCGCCACTGGCCGCTCAATATAATTCAGGCTGTCATCGACCTGAATATCCGCAGCTGGGAGACGTGAAAAGTGCTATGAATCTGACTGAGTTCGGCTGGCAGATCTAACCTATACGCCACCTTGCCCACTCTGGCTAGGACCCTGAATGGTCCAATGTACCTGGGGCCCAACTTTCCCCGCTTCCTAAATCGGATGACGCCCTTCCATGGCGACACCTTCAGCAGAACCATATCCCCGACCTGGAACTCCAGGTCTGATCGGCGGTTGTCGGCATAACTTTTATGCCGACTCTCAGCGGTCTGAAGCCTGATCCGAACCCGCTGAATCCTTTCTGTCATCTTGAGCACCACTTCGGTGCTCCCCATGACCCTCTGGCCAACCTCACCCCAACATATCGGGGTTCTGCACTTCCTCCCGTATAACATCTCGAAGGGAGGACGGTTAATACTCGCATGATAGCTATTATTATACGAGAACTCCGCCAATGGAAGGTAGGTATCCCAGCTACCTCCGAAGTCTAAAACACATGCCCGCAGCATATCCTCTAGCGTCAGGATGGTCCGCTCGCTCTGACCATCCATCTGCGGGTGAAAGGCGGTGCTAAAATGCAGACGAGTACCCAGCTCGTCATGAAACTTCTTCCAAAACCTGGAAGTGAACCACACATCCCTGTCGGAAATCACCGACACTGGCACCCTGTACCGCGCCACCACCTCTCTGATATAGATGTCGGCCAGCTTCTCGGCCGAGATGCTCTCCTGAATCGGAATAAAATGAGCGCTCTTGGTCAATCGATCGACGATGACCCAAATCGAATCCACCCCTCGCGTGGTCCTGGGAAGCTTTGTGATAAAATCCATCGTAATGTCCTCCCATTTCCACAGCGGAATATCCAATGGCTGCATCTTGCCGTGTGGCCTCTGGTGCTCGGCCTTGACCTTCCTGCAGGTCAAGCACCGCTCCACGTACCATGCTACATCCCGCTTCATGCAGAGCCACCAATAATCCAGGCGAAGATCCCTATACATCTTCGTCGCCCCGGGATGAATGGAGAATCGAGATTTGTGCGCCTCCTCCATCAGAACCTGGCGCACACCACCGTGGTACGGCACCCATACCCTACGGTGTAGTGTCAATAATCCCCGGGTGTCATAGTCGAAGGAGGAAACTTGTCCCACAATACGGTCGCTCTTCTGATGTTCCTCCTTCATGGCCTCCTGCTGGGCCTCCCGAATCCGCTCCAAAAGCGGAGTCACCACTGTCATCCTCAGACAGATATCCCTGATCGGCGCTGCCTTGCGGCTAAGCGCGTCGGCCACCACATTGGCCTTTACCGGGTGGTAGAGGATTTCACAGTCATAATCCTTTACCACATCAAGCCACCGACGCTGCCTCATATTCAGATTTGGCTGGTCCATGAGGTACCTCAGGCTCTTGTGGTCCGTGTAAATCGTACAACGAACCCCATAGAGGTAATGACGCCAAATCTTGAGGGCGAACTCAACAGCCCCCAGCTCCAAATCATGCGTCGGGTAGTTCGCCTCGTGAGGCTTCAGCTGCCTCGAAGCGTAAGCAATGACATGCCCTCTCTGCATCAATACTGCGCCCAAACCCGAGATGGACGCATCACAGTATACCACAAAATCCTCCATGCCCTTTGGCAGGGCTAAGATTGGCGCCTCGCACAATCTCTGTCTCAGTGTCTCGAATGCGGCCTGCTGCTCCGGCCCCCAACGAAAGACCACGGCCTTCCTCGTTAGCCTGGTCAAGGGTACGGCTATCTTGGAGAAATCCTGGATGAATCTCCGATAGTAGCCGGATAGTCCTAGGAAACTCCGAATCTCAGATGGAGACCTCGGAACCTCCCATCTCATCATGGCCTCCACTTTGGCCGGATCTACTGAAATCCCGTTCTGGTTGACAAGGTGCCCAAGAAACTGCACCTCGCGCAACCAGAACTCACACTTGGAGAACTTAGCATACAAGTTCTCCCTTCTCAAAGTCTCCAGAACCTCTCGCAGATGCTCCTCGTGCTCCTCCTGCGTCTTGGAATAGACCTAGATGTCATCGATGAAAACTATCACAGACCGATCCAGCATCGGCCTGCACACACGGTTCATGAGATCCATGAACGCGGCAGGAGCGTTGGTGATCCCGAAGGGCATCACCACAAACTCATAGTGGCCATAGCGCGTCCGGAACGCAGTCTTCTGTACATCCTCCTCTCTGGCCCTCATCTGATGGTACCCTGATCGCAAATCAATCTTGGAGAACCAAGATGCTCCCTGTAGCTGGTCAAAGAGGTCATCAATCCTCGGGAGTGGGTAACGGTTCTTCACCGTTACCTTATTCAGCTCCCTATAATCTATACACATCCGATGCGACCCGTCCTTCTTCTTCACAAACAGAATCGGGGCTCCCCAGGGAGAGCTACTCGGTCTAATGAGTCCCTTGTCTAACAGCTCCTGCAGCTGTGTAGACAACTCCTGCATCTCAGGAGGAGCCAACCGATACGGTGCCTTGGCTATCGGAGCCGCACCAGGGACTAGGTCGATCCTGAACTCCGCTTGTCGCTCCGGAGGTATCCTAGGCAACTCCTCGGGGAATACGTCCGCAAACTCTCGTACCACGGGCACATCGCCCACTGTCGCCCTACCCGCCTCCCGGGTATCCATAATATAGGCAACATAACCTGCGCAACCTTGCTGGAGGTAGCGCCTAGCCCTCGCTGCCGAACATAAAGCTGGTCCTCGCTGTGGCCTCTCGCCCTGAATCACCATGGGGTCCTGATCCGCACCATCTGCTGCGCACAGTCAATCACTGCCCGATTGGGGCTTAGCCAATCCATGCCGATAATAACCTTGTTCCCCCGCAAAGGTATGGGAACCAGATCTACCAGATAACGCTCCTCAAACAGTCCCAGGACGCAATCTCGGTAGACCTCTGATGCTCGCACTGACCGGTCGTCCGCAATCTCGACCTCTAGAGGGCAATCCAACGTGCCTGACGACTCAGGAAACTTCTTGCTAAGCGCAAGAGAGACAAACGATCGGGTGGCACCCGAATCAAACAACACCTGAACTGGGATACCGTTCACATGGAACGATCCTAAGCAAGGCACATAATATATCAAAATCACAGCGACATAACATAAAGCATAAAAATAAGCAATCATACTCGTCACCACATCGGGTGCAGCGCGTGCCTCCTCGGCTGTCAGCTGAAATGCTCGGCTCCGAACCACTGGAGCCTCCAACTTGGCCTTCCGGCCATCCACAACCCGTGCTGTCGCTGGAGTCGGCGCCGCTGCTGCTGTCAATCTAGGGCAATTGGCCTTTTTATGGCCCCTCTGATTGCAATGAAATCAAATCAGGTCTGATGTCTGAATCGCAGGAGTAGGGGCAGTACAATCTCTGCCAAAATGCCCAACCTTACCACACTTATAGCAGCCTGAACCCGGCCCAATGCGACAAGCTCCCTCGTGTGACCGACCGCATTTCCCACAGCGGTCCCGCCCTGACTGGCCTTTCGGCCTACCATCGGATCCCTTGGGCTTCTTCCCTGAAGCCCCTGTCGTCAGCCCCTCCGCTGCCTTCCTCTTCCGGATGTGCTCCAGATCAATCTCCCTCTCCCTAGCCCTGGCAATCATGGAATCCAGGGTAGGGTAAGTTGAGAAACTGACATGCTCCCGGATGTCAGCTCGTAGCATGTCATGGTAGCGGGTCCTCCTCATGTCCTCATCTCCCGCATACTGGGGCACCAATAACGCCCTCTCCTGGAACTTGGCAGTTATCTCCGCCACTGTCTCAGTCGTCTGCCTCATATCCAGGAACTCCCTAGCCAACTGCTGAAGCTCCACCGCAGGTGCGAACTTAGCCCTGAACCGGGTCACAAAATCCGGCCATGTCATAGCCTCAACATCCGAGGCTCCCAGAGAGTCACCAACCGACTCACACCAATCTCTGGCCCTATCTCTCAAGCATCCTGTTGCATACCTCACCTTCAACCCTTCCGGGCAGAAGCTCGTCAACTGCGCAGACTCAATGTCTGCGATCCATCTCCTGGCAGCGATGGGGTCTTTCACCCCGTGATAATCCGGCGCACCATTCCCATGGAAGTCCTTGAAGGACAGTGTGCGCGTACCCGCCTGGCTAGACGCCATATCACTCCTGAATGCTCGGAGGCGATCCTCCATCAACTCAACAATCCCTTCCTTGATTGACCCGAAAAATGACAGGGGTCGACTCAAGAATGCCTCTCGTGATCTCAGACGCGATGAACTCGTGCAGCCCGTCATCAACCTGCTCGGATCCTGCACCCGAGCCCGATCCTGATCCTGATCCGGAACCTCCTGCTCCATGATGCGTGGTCACCATGCTGAAAATACACGCATAAATGTCAGGATCATACATACTCTCGAGAGGTCTAATACAGTCCCCAAGGTTCCCGGTTCTGTCTCAACCTTCCTTGATTCGAGTACGGATCCTCTGCTTCCAGTAGTACGGGGCCCATACTACCTTTCACATCTATCCGTACTTTCCTCAAGGACTGTTCTGACTGTTGGGTTTTGAGCATTCTAACACTCCTATGGTGTACATGCAACCCTATAAACCTTGGATCTATGTTTTCTCTATTATACATGCAAATATTAACTATTCCAAGGTTTCATCCTAACTAGCATATTATGAAGCACCTATACTACAAAGTTCTAGTTAGATGACATACCTTTTGATGTAGCTTGATGTCTTCAAGCTTTAAGAGCTTAGCCCCAATAGTGTGGAAGCCTCAAATGGAATCACAAATCACCAAAACACCTTGGAAGAACTTGAGAGAATATGTATGCACACTAAAATCGGCCCACTCTTATTTTCACACACTTGTGCCAATTTTGTGAGCCAAGGACCCCTTTATATATTACGGAGGATTAGGGTTACATCCATGTAAACCCTAATACCCATGACCTTTCATTTACATAGGATCCATGGGTTAAAAGCTCCATGGACCATCCATGAAAGCTTAGCCCAACCTAAATGAACTTGGCCCATTCCATATATATAAGAGTCCATATTTAATTAGTTCTTTTTGATCACTTAATTAATTCTAAATTAATTCTTGATCAATACTAATTAAATAATATGATTCCATATTAATATATTAGAACTTATAATATATTAATATAAATCATAAATATACTATTCTCAAAAGACTATCCATATAAATTGTGCCGGTGAAGTGCAACCCAAATGGACCATGTCGGGTCGAGTCAAGTACATACCAAATATAGTTATGGACTTAGACATTAATCCAACAGTCTCCCACTTGGATAAGTCTAAAACTATTATTGAGTATGACTTCAAAACCTAACTGGCAATCGTAGCTCTTAAAGCCGCTGTCGAACTCTGACATTGTCAATGACTTGTCCATTAGATAAGGGATCATATATTCCTCCATTCTAGATATCATATGGACTGAGACATGGATTATAATCATTCTCTCTGTCCATTTGTTGTTTCCCGATTTTCGATTTATGATGACTGACTGATTGAACAAATCAAATCAGTCCTGGCTTGGCCAAGCACTCATATGTGTCATCGCTAAATCATCGAGGGGCCCACAGATATCGCTTTTATCCCGAAGGTAAAAGGAATGGATAAACTTCGACTCATATGGCTTGTCCTACTACTTGTTGAATCATACACAAAGGCACGTTTTATAACATCGAGTTACCAATGTGTTTTCGTGCAATCAATGTATAACCAACTCATAGTAACAACTCATATCTCTAGGTTTGAAGAATATAAGATATTATCATCTCATGATCACTCGTGATAAAATCCATGAAGTGATTCAAATGAGCGTGGGTTGAATCCAATACTCAGAACTTATGAGCACTCATGAGTGTTGTAGCACCACTTTGTCCACCAACTTGGACCTCTACAAGCCAACTCATGACAGTCTTGATTCATATCTACTTCCAACATATGACCGACTGTGGATGGTTTGAATAACTTAATCATTCAGGAAGAGAGACTTAGTTATTCTGGAAGTCAAAACATGCAAAGAGAAACACAAGAATAAATGAATCAAAAATATGGTATCAAATTCTATGAATATAAATAAACACTTTTATTTATCACCATACTGATTACTCATTATTCATTGTTTCGGTTTTATCAACTTTATACTTGAATTAAAAAACACTAGTTGTCCCATGCTCCAAGCATGTACACTATGTTTTTTCTTAAACAATTGCTTTGCCATACACCAAGTATGCACTTTATGTTTGTCTATGATCCTTACTTTGTGAACTAGATCGATTGAACATACTTTCAATGATTCTATTTTCACACTCCCAAATCCTTATCAAAAAAATGTAAGAATTCCAAATTCCTATCATTTATTGAAATTTGTTTAGATTTTAAACTTATATGCATTGACCTCTTGTAATGAAAGTGTACAAAGTTACAAAGACTTGTCAACAATCATTATAAGGTATTCCAATGGAGTTCAACCCCATGGAAACTAAGTCTCATATTCAAAGTACATTGCTTTGGACATGCTTCTTGCATTAAGTTTTCTAATCTTACACATATAACTTCCACCTATGGAGACAACTCCATATTCTCATTTTGACTATCACTTCTGAATAAGAGATGCCTCTTTTCAGAATATGTCAATATGGTCCTTCCAAAATTAGCACTATACTTCCAACTGTCCCTGAGCAACCAATCTTTGGTAAACCTCAGATTGTCCTCGACAATTGCTTAATCATTTTAGTCATATCCAATTATAGACCTTTTCCCTTCTTAATGCCTCTGGGCATTTGGAAAAATTTAGAAATGACAAATATTATAGCACATGCAATCGATCCTGTACCCAAAGCAAATGGTACACGATTCATGATGTCTCACATAAAGACATGATTCTAGACCAGTCTTTTGCTATAATATTTTTATTTGCCATGTTTTCAAAATTTGACTATGAAGAGGGATGCCGTAATCATAATCGAATTTTGAGAACGCAATATATAGAATTTCCTTAAGTTGAACCAATCCAACATGAAATTCATATATATATATATATATATATATATATATATATATATATATATATATATATATATATATATATATATATATTCTTGACTAAAGATGATTAAGGTCTCAATCTAAGCCTTTAGAACTGAAATGAAGTATATCCTCTCCCTTAATTATAGCAAAACAACTTTTTCAATCCCTGCAGCCTCACGAATTGAAACTTTTGTTTTCTATAATTAACATTGCTAACTTGCAACACTAACAATAATTATCATGCTACCACTAACATGATGATTATTAGCATAACACTTATGCTCCCACTAAGTTTGACATGTACTCAGAAATCAGCTGGACTTCTAGAAATCAATACTTTATTGACTTTCTTACCAAAGTTCAGATTTCTGATACGAGATGCTTTGATAAAACTTTATCAAAATCATACACCTTTCCTTAGATAGCATGCATGTGTGTCTAAACAATTTCAGAACTATGAAAAGGGATGGCGTAATCATAGTCTCAATTGTTTAGACCTTTTGCCATCTACTTCAAATCTACTTGGTGGAAGTGTTTCCTCACCATCATTTTCATGAATCGGAGAGAAACCTTATGACCCTTAGATTTTATGGTGTATGTGTTCTTATCCATGTGAATCGTCAAAACCATAGTCACAAGACAAGGATAATGACAAATCCAAACTCATATGGACTGAACTTATGCAATCTTAACTTCTTGCCACCTGGCAGTACAGGGCCTGTCATTGCTTCCAAGTTGTTATGCAACCAATTGAGAACTTTCAGAACTCCTATGCAAAGCCAACTTTAACTGGAATGGGCACAGAATATGTCAACACGATAGGTTATAAACCTCAAGTCGTGTGCTAGTGAAGAACCTTAGGTTTTATTCTTGATTAGTTCTTGAAATTCTTTTTAGGATCTTTAAGACTCCAACTATCCTCTTGACATATAAGACTATCTTGCCAAATATTCAAGAGATAGTGCGGATTCTTTATCAAGACAAACACTTCACACAATTGGCCTTAGTTGGTCTTTGTTTTATCCAAAACATCACAACTTACCAATTTCAAATGTACAAGAGTAGGACACTTTTACTCTTACATTTGACAAGTGTTTTAAACCTTTCTTTAAGATATGTCACTCAAGTTACAATCTTGGAGTATGACTCTAAGAATTGTTTTGGAACGAAGTACGACTCATCTTCCTGATCTAACCATTTCAACAATTCATGACTCCTCTTCTTAGTCATAAGAATGCACTAAGATGACCTTTAGAGGACTAATTATGATATGATTTCTAAATCATTAAGATGATCACAAACATGATACTAAAGTACTCTCCCATCTTTTCAGCTTTGAGAAACTTTTATCTTTCTGCCTAATTTGATTCTTCCCATTCGTTCTGCCATACATTGAGACTTTTCCAATGTTTCAGAATTATACTTAAACTTGTAAGTATAACCATATTCACTAAACTTTAGTATATCAAATAGTCTTAACTAGCTTTGTGGTGGACATGACCAATGCACAAGAATGTGTACTCGATCCCTTTAGTCCTTCACTTGACTCACACATCCATGTGAACAAGTAATTAGTCTTGATTTTCCAATGCTTGAAAGTTCTCATTCATCATACTATTCAACTTGCATGATTCCAAGTTTCGGTCCAATTGAAACTTGGGTGATGAGGAACTTTCCTGATTTGGTAAATTTAGACACTACCACAAATGAAAGAATCAAATCCATTTTCCAATATTGCTGTCAGTGGAATCATATAAGCAACAATTTTCCACAAATGCCATTGTAAGGATACTTCAAATAAATAAAATTAAACAATTTTCTTTTATTTTAAAACTTTGCGGAAATACTTATCCTTACAATCCACATGGAAAATTGTTGTTATCTATTCCTTAGCAATATATCATAACTTCTTAAGCAACTGCTCAAAATTCTGATGCGATCGAAATCCACCTTCGCGATCAGAATCAACATATACTTCCTTTAAGATTTCTCTCTATTCTTTGATTCTTAAAACATCAACATGTGACCCAGTCACATCATGTACTGAGGATCTCAGAATAGAACTTAACAGAGTTAGATAATGGGCTCTACCTGATGTAGAGTCAAACTTATTGGCTTTAACATCCTTAGGTAAATTTGGCAGCTTTGCAATCAACGCCCCTTCCTTTGGCAAAATAAACATATGGACCCTTTGGTAATGGGACTATCTCAGACTTAGCCTTTCTCTTTACCATTTGGTCAACCGGGTTGACTATGGCCAATCCCTTTCCATTGGGAAGAGAATGCTTTTTCTGGATTTCCAGTGTCACCATTGTCACTGTCCATAAAGTTTTTGGGAAGTTGATCTTCTAATCAAATTTGCTTTACTATCGTTCCAAATCATTGCTGATTCAGCAGCACCAAGCAAATAGATATGATCATTAAGGTTCATGTCATAGTCTGTTTCATAGTAGTCCCAAAGGAACTCACTATGTGACTTAGAAAGTGATTGAACATCCAACTTTCTCAAGACTTTGACACCCAACTCTCCCGGCTTGTCAATGTGTGACTTCATCTCTAAGATGTGATCACACATAGACCTTGCTTGCCATTAGGGCTTAAGTGACCTTGAACTTGTGGGTTAGGGAGAATAATTGGAGGAGGTGGAGGAAGAGAAGTATGACTTCCATGAGCCAAACTCGGGAAGTCATATTCATTAGGAAAGCCTGGTTTGGGAAGATCATTGTTGTCTAAACCAGACATCAACAATGGGAGAAATTCACGTAAAGTTGATTTAAGTCCTTAATATAACACCCAATATGATATATTAAGGCTAGGACCCAACAAACTATTTTATAACTTGGAAGAGGGATGCCGTAATCCAAGCTATAAAATATTTGAAGGTAGGTGAATGACGATTCACCAATTTCCACCAAGATAAACGAAATGTATTATTAGGTTTTAATTGGTTTTGAAACTCCTAGATTCTTTTGAGATTCATTGAACTTTTCAATGACATGTTTCAATCTCGAGTGTGCCCTTCACGTTTTGTGACTGGGATGCCGAGGATCACAAAACAAGGTGTGAAGTAACCATGCAAATATACTTGGTACCCTTAATATTTACCCCTCAATCGATGTGCCGGTTAACCACACACGCTCCAACGATACTATGATAAACATTAAGTTACCCTTTGCCTACCTTGTTAAGTCTAGGTTAGTGTGCCGGTTAACCACACACGCTCCACTAACAGCTTAAACAAAGTGCAAAGTGTAATTTCATGGATTAGCACCTTATTCACATTTTCCTAAGTAACTAAGATTGGGAATTTATAAGTGTTTAGTTACTTAGTATTTATCATTATACTTATAATGAAGGGAAAATTATAGTCCTTGTCCTACCTGTTCGGCTAACGACCCTCCACCGGTCAAGGAAGCGGTGAGTGAGAGTGGACACCCATTAAACTGCCATTTTATAGACAGTAACCTTATACCCCCCTTATAGACCGGCTTCGTGAATGAGGCCTACTAATGGTAAGACGACTTGCTCTTATACATATAATATATTAAACTTTTAATATTATAATAGTATAAGGGTGTATTTTAGACATTTAAAATACTTGGTGGTTTAATCTATTAATTAAACTAGACTTTTAATTTAATTAAACTCAAACCATATATTTATGGATTAATAATACTCTTTTAATTAAACGCTTTAATTAACTATTAATAAAGTCCATAAGAGTTAATTTGAACTATTCAACAAAACATCATAATTCCAATTATTAACCTCAAAATTAAAACCATTTAATTAATTGTTTAAGTTATGAACCCAAGAGTTTTAGAATTCAATTCTTTTTTTCATAAAAAACTTTTCTCAAATTCCAAAACTTGAGGGCAAGTTTTGTAATTCTTGAAAACCTTTGGATTCCATAACTTATGGAATTAATGGTGTTTTATGATGAAACTTTCCATGTTCCATAACTTAACAACAAGTTATGGAATTCTTTAAAACATTAACACCAAATTTTGTAACTCCATAAAAACTTTGAATCAAATTTTTTTTTTTAAAAAAAAAACTTTCATATCCATAACTTATGGAAGTTTCAAAAACCCTTAAGATCACAACTTTAAAAAAAACTTTTGAGCTCCAAAATTTTATGACAAAATATGTAACTCCTTAAAACATTTAGATCAAACTTTTAAAACTAATAAAATAATCATATCATTTTATCTTTTACTAAATTTGACCTAATTCAACTCATATAACAAATGATTCAAATTTTACAAATAATTCGTTTTTCACAAAACAAGTAATTATCTTAAAATTTGACAAACGTCATGTTTTTTTTTTCCTTTTTTTTTTCAACTTGAAAATAAAACATTTGCATCAATATAACAGAAAACAACCCATGGCTCTGATACCACTGTTGGGTTTTGAGCATTCTAACACTCCTATGGTGTACATGCAACCCTATAAACCTTGGATCTATGTTTTCTCTATTATACATGCAAATATTAACTATTCCAAGGTTTCATCCTAACTAGCATATTATGAAGCACCTATACTACAAAGTTCTAGTTAGATGACATACCTTTTGATGTAGCTTGATGTCTTCAAGCTTTAAGAGCTTAGCCCCAATAGTGTGGAAGCCTCAAATGGAATCACAAATCACCAAAACACCTTGGAAGAACTTGAGAGAATATGTATGCACACTAAAATCGGCCCACTCTTATTTTCACACACTTGTGCCAATTTTGTGAGCCAAGGACCCCTTTATATATTATGGAGGATTAGGGTTACATCCATGTAAACCCTAATACCCATGACCTTTCAGTTATATAGGATCCATGGGTTAAAAGCTCCATGGACCATCCATTCCATATATATAAGAGTCCATATTTAATTAGTTCTTTTTGATCAATTAATTAATTCTAAATTAATTCTTGATCAATACTAATTAAATAATATGATTCCATATTAATATATTAGAACTTATAATATATTAATATAAATCATAAATATACTATTCTCAAAAGACTATCCATATAAATTGTGCCGGTGAAGTGCAACCCAAATGGACCATGTCGGGTCGGGTCAAGTACATACCAAATATAGTTATGGACTTAGACATTAATCCAACACTGACTTCACCAAGTCCCTTTTACCGATACCCTTTCCACTGACCTCATCCTAGGCTTCCCTAGGGCACTCTCTGACCTACCCTCCGCCATCAGCTGCACTAGGAGTCCCCACCACTTCCCCCTAACTAACTTGCAGATACTGTTACATATTCGTTCCTTAGCTAGTTGAAGATGGCCAGAACCCCCATAGCACAAAGCAAGCAGCATTCGTGCATCGGGTAACCAAACCAGGCATAACCTACACAGGCCATCCTACTGCTAACTAAACAGTCCTAGCATATAGCTCATACAACATGCATATAAGGCATCCTCCCTAGACCCTTAGCCCTAACTAGCATGCAATTCTCAGAATCATATATCAGGCACACAAGGCATCCTCCTAGATCCTTAGTCCTATTCTAGCATGCAGTTTTCTGAATCAAAACCATATAGCATAACATAGCAAGTATGGGTATCTTGGGGAAAACTTACTTGAGCCCAGCCGGTCGCATGCATCACACACTTCGTCTTTCTTAAAACCCTTTGACTCAGATTTTAGAAAACCATTTTCTTTGTAAAAATCTTTTAAATCCCTCGGTTTGAGTCCAGACACTCCCGAGGGTGTGTCCGAATCCCTCAAACCAGGGCTCTGATACCAACTTGTAACGACCTAATTTTCAAGTCCAAAAATTTCTTTTTAATTAACTGACTCATAAAAACATTCATAAGAAAATACTGTGAAAACACATCATCTCATAAAGCCATGTATCATGTCTGAAAACCCAAGTCATAAAATAATAACATATCAGAGTACAATCCCAGAAAACTCCATGCGGAAATCATGTGTGTGTGTGATGCGCTGCTACACTGCCGGTTCCTTCCCCTTAGACGAAGAGGTACCTGAAACCAAAACTAAAACTGTAAGCACAAAGCTTAGTGAGTTCCCCCATCATACCACATACCATACAATATCATCGGTATCTTTCAACCGGTAATCATCGTCGGTATCTTTCAACCGGTAATCATCATCTTTCAACCGGTGCTACACTAACTTTCAGAAAACTCAACTTTCTTGTTTATTTTAACCTCTTTCCATTTTGATGTCTTCGACAATGACACTTGTGACGAAGTAATTCCATTCATTGATTCATACAAGTAATTTTCATAAGCCTCTTTGACTTGTTCTTGAGAAACTCTTTTGATTGAAATTTCTTTCCTTTATTTTTAAACCAATTATTAAAGTTTTTCATTTCATTTTTTGCATTTCACAAATGAAACTTTTGATTTTTGCGTTGAATTTGGATTTGGAAATCATGGACCATCAAGTTTAAATGGTAAATTTTTCTTAGTCACACTCATTGGTTTTAATTGACTCGTTTGTGAAAAAGATTGACGTAGTTTTTGTTGAAAACGTGTTTGATATCGATTTTGATATCCAAAATGTGACTTTTGTTGAAAACTTTTGTGATTTTGTGAAAAAATTCCTTTGAACATGATTTTGAAACTTATGATCTTCATCAAGCTTCGACTTTTGAGTAAATCCATTTTTATTTTTGTTTTGAACACTGTTGTTCACACCTTTTTGAGAAACTTTCGATGATTCTTTTGAAAAATGTTTTTTAGACTGATTTGAAAATTTCTTTTGTTGAACTTGTGATGAATTTTATTGTGATTGTTTTTGCTCTTGAAAATCCCTTATTTTGTTCTAATAAGCTTTATTTTGAGCTTTTCGTTTGGAAAGATCCTCTTTTAAACAAGATTTTTCAACATCATTTTTGATATTTTGAGTCTTCGCTTTTTGATCATTCAACTCATCTGGTAAAGACTTATCACAACATGTTTTTGACTTGTCTTCGACAATAATTTGAGTACCTTTCACAACCCAAACACCAAAATCTTCATTTTTATGATCTCTGGAAAGAGATTTTTGACTATTTTGACGTTGAAAAGATTTTGATCTTTGATTCAAACCATTTTCCACAACATTTGGATTCGAGTAAAAAACCTCCTCAGTCACTTTCAAATTATCTTCTTTCAATAAATCATTCAACTTTTCATCAACTTTATCACCATTTCCTTTTGTGACAAAAACTTGATTTGGAAAGTCTTTAAATTGTGGATAAAGAACTGAATTTTGTTCAAGAAAATGTTTTTCTTTTTTTTCAAAATTTTTGTATATTCCTTTGTATCCTCAAACACTTGTGCTTCAACAACTCATGGAATTACATTTTCACTATAATCATCATCACTATCACTTTCATTATTTGTGATATCTTCAACAATAATAGTTTTGGTTTTCGAATATGAATCATCATCTAGCTTCGATTTTAAATCAACATTTTTTTGCTTTTAGCTAATGAAGTGATTTTAATGAAAGACAAATTTGAACAATCTACATATTCAACTTCCTCAATTTCACTGATATTGTCAGAATCATGTTCGATATCAGCAAAATTTAGTTGACAACATTGTTGGATTAACCCATCACGTTGTGTCGAAGATTCAGCTTTGTTCAAAATTTCCATTTTTTCATTTTTAGCCAAAGTATCATTCACAATATCAACAAATTTATCAGCATCCAAACATTCATCAATATTGACTATTCCATAAGCATACAAATCATTTGGTACCTGATCAAACTTAGCTACCTTACTCTCACAATCATATGTGATTTCATCAACTAATTCTCTTTTAAAGTTAATAAAAGGAAGAAGTTTACGATGTTGTTCTTTAAAAATATCAGAAGAATGGTAAAGAAGAGTAAGCTTTCCATATAAACGTTTTGATGTATAACAATATATGTTTCGTTGCTTTACTAGCAAACTGTTGTCCATCCTAATTGAATCCCTATCAATCATGATATTCATTATTCTCAACTCTTAACCCTCAATCCTAGACTTTTTCTCTTCAAACTTATTTTTGGCTTCATAAAGCAATGTTTTGGTTTTCTCCAACTCACTACTCATGGAAATCAACATGTCATTCAAATAAGCACAAGTATAATCAATATCAGATAAAACAATATTGTAAGAATTTGAAGGAATATTAAGAGAGATTAAGAGAGTACATACCTTATCAGTTATAGGGGACATCAAAGTGGTTGAAACAAATCATTTTCCTTCGATCATCTCTTCTTCTTCCTCATCACTCTCCTCATCACTTTCATCATCAAATTCTTCCAACATTATATTCTCATCCAATTGACAACTCAGATGCTTCGCAAACATTACCCCATGCGTTGGATGACACATCTCTTCATCGTCTTATACAGATGACCAAATTTGGTATGTTTCATCTTCATCACTTGAATTCTTAGCCACCAAAGAAAGATTCTCTGATTTGCTCTTAGCTCTTCAATTTTCTTGGCGTAGTAAGCTTTGAATTTCACTTTCTCTTTATTTTCTTCCTGCTTCTTGAGCATACAATCTCTTTCCAGATGATTCTTTACATTACAAAAGTTACAATTATAACCAAAATCTCCCGTCAACTTGTTCTTAACCTTCATCTCTTATTTCTTCTCTCCTGCTTTCTCAACACCCTTTATTTGATGACCAAAACTCGAATATGATTTCTTAAAAGAGTTGTTTTTGAAATTTCCACCCATAGGCTTTTTGTAAAACATTTTGATGATATTATTGGAATATCAGACCACAACTTCATCATCTAAGTTTATCAGGAAACCTTCTTCACTATCACATCTTTCATCATCAGATGTAACATCCCAAAAATACAGATAATTTTTTTTTAATTTCATTCAAATCACACTAAACTAATAGCAAAATAGTCAAAAGAGTATCATAGTAACATGTTATGAGTGTATAAATTCCCAAAATCTCTAAATGCGGAAATCATAGGGTGATGCGGTGCGATCAGGCCGGGTCCTTCCCCTTTGAACTGGAAGTACCTAAAACATAAACTCAAAACTGTAAGCACAAAGCTTAGTGAGTTCCCCCAAAATATCACATACTAAACAAACATACTGCCAAGCATATCTGGGTGCTTGCCTACCCCTTTTATCTATTTCAACCATATACTATCAAGCATATCTGGGTTCTTTCCTACCTGTTTCGGTCTATTTCAGCTGGATACTATCAAGCATATCTGGGTGCTTGCAATCCCCTACGGTCTATTTCAATTGGATACCGGGTCTATTTCACCCCTTCTACTACCACATAATATCATAACAGAAATCACAGAGTCATCAAGAAAATACATGCATATCTGACAATTGTCACAAAGGCAATCATCACACTGCATCATAAAGTAGTGGGCCGACATTGGTGCCTTCGACCCACAGATACTGCGAAGGAAGACTCACCTCAGACTGAAGATATCAAATCGCACTCGGCGGATGACTCATGAAAACCTCTTCCTAACGCACTAGCATAAAACCCTAATTAGCAATTAGGTCACACTCTAACTCGAAGTTCCAAACCCTAGTTCTCGACTTAAGGTAAAAAGGGCTCCTTTATTCTTTCCTCAAAGGGCATCCCTCCCTCTTAAGGCCCAAATCCATAAAAAGCCCAAAAAGGCATCCAAGCCTAAATACAATGCCTCTAAGGCCCAATATGGCACAAGGACCCCCAACATGGCCTTAAGCCCAAAAATTCCCTGCTACCAACCGGAATCGGGGCACTGACCTAATACACACAGTGTACTCTAGAATACGCCCAACATACTAGCCAGTTAGCCCATACTCATTTCCAAGTCTTAATTCTTACAACCATTATGTCCAAAACTTAGATTCAAGCTCAAAACAACGTCTTAAGCCATAAAGTTGCAAACTTTATGCTCTTGCATGCATGGATGGGGATCAAACCATGAATTAAGTCCATTAACTCACTTGGATGGTTACTAACACTTGCATGGTTGAGTCTTAACCACCAAGATCTGATTTTTATGACTCACAACACTCCCAAGAGTCCAAATGGGTAGCTCAAATGGCCTGGAGTTGCTCATAATCCAAGAAACCAAACTATGGGACCAAAAGATGCCAAATTCTACCCTAAACCTAGATCTAAGCTTGTAATGATCAAGGTTCAAACTTTATACCTTCACTAGGCTGGAAATGGTGCACAAGCTCTGGATCTACAAGCTCCTTCTTCTCCTTTGCTTTCTCCCAAACTTCCTTCTCCTTCAAAACCACCAAAGAACACTACAAACACTCAAGGCAAGATCAAATGGCACACAAGGACGCTAGGATTCGAGATTTGCATTAAAAAGGCAGTGGAGGCTGAGAGGGTAAAGGAATTTGAGGGGCTTAAGGTTTTTAAAATGGTGAAAACCCTAAAAATCAGGGTTTGCCCCTGGCTCGATTACACCCAACGTATGCATGGGTACGCCCATCGTACACGGGGGATCCCTGATGATGCGTATGCAAGGAGTACATTGTGCGTACCTAGTGTACGCCCAACGTACTTGCAATCATCCAACACCTTTATTTGAATTAAACATATAATGAAACAACAACTCATATCTGGCGACTCAGGTGCTATAATTCTCCCCCACTTGAATCACACTTTGTGCTCGAAGTCCGCTGGCGGAAATAACTTTGGGTAATGCTCCCACATCTCGTCCTCTCGCTCCCACGTCCATTCTGAGCCCTTATGGTGCTGCCATTGCACCTTAACCACCTCGAACACCTTGTTCCTCAAGGTCTTTGTCTTCCTGTCAAGGATCGCTACTGGTCTCTCAATGTAGTTCAAGCGGTCGTCCACCTGAATGTCCTCCAATGGAACCACTGCGGGATCATCCGCCAAACATTTACGCAACTGCGAGACATGAAAAGTATTGTGAATCTGATTGAGCTCCTCTGGAAGATCCAATCGATATGCTACCCTGCCCGCCCAGGCTATAACCATGAAACGAACGATATACCTGGGGCCCAGCTTGCCCGACTTCCTGAATCGGATGACATCTTTACAAGATGACACCTTCAGGAGTACCATATCCCCAATATGAAACTCCAAGTCTAATCGGTGCTTGTCGACATAGCTCTTCTGCCGACTCTGAGCTGTCTGAAGTCTACTACGAACCTGTTGAATCAACTCGGTGATCTTGAGTACCACCTTAGTACTCCCCATGACTCGTTGACCGACCTCAACCCATCATATCGGGGTCATGCATTTCCTCCCATAGAGAATCTCAAAAGGAGGTTGATCGATGATGGCGTGATAACTGTTGTTATACGAAATATCCGCCAAAGGGAGATATGTATCCCAACTCCCACCGAAATCCAAAACACACGCCCGAAGAATATCCTCCAAGGTCTGAATAGTCCGCTCTCTCTGACCATCGGTCTGTGGGTGGAAAGCCGTATTGAAATGAAGACGAGTACCCAACTCGTCGTGAAACCTCTTCCAAAATCTGGAAGTACAATCGTATGTCCCTGTCAAAAACCACAGAAATTGGCATCCCATGCCGTGCTACGACCTCCTTGATGTATACATCAGCCAAATTCTCAACATATATACTCTTCTGAATCGGGATAAAATGCATGCTCTTGGTCAATTGATCCACGATGACCCAAATCAAGTCCACTCTGTGCGCAGTCCGAGGCAACTTCGTAATGAAGTCCATGGTAATCTTCTCCTATTTCCAAACGAGAATATCTAACAGCTGCATATTTTCGTGAGGTCGTTGATGTTCGACATTGACTTTCCTGCAAGTCAAGCACCTCTCCACGTACCAAGCTACATCCTGCTTCATGCAGGGACACCAATAATCAGGACGAAGATCCCTATACATCTTTGTCGCCCCGGGATGAACAGAGAGTCTCGACTTATGCACCTCTTCCATCAGAATCTGATGCACACCACCCCAATACGGAACCCATACTCTCCGATGGAGAGTCAATAACTCTCGGCTATCATGATCAAAGGAAGCCACCTGACCCACTATGTGCTCACTCTCCCGGTGCTCTTCCTTCATAGCCTCAATCTGTGCCTCTCGAATCTGCTCCAAAACTGGAGTAATCACTATCATCCTTAGACAAATATACTTGATCGGAGTTGTGACTGCCTTGCAGCTAAGAGCATCATCCACTACATTGGCCTTCCCCGGATGGTAAAGGATCTCACAATCATAATCCTTTACCACATCCAACCACCAACGCTGCGTCATATTCAGAGTCGGCTGACCCATCAAGTACCTCAGGCTCTTGTGATCCGTGTAAATATTACAGCGGACCCCATAAAGGTAATGTTGCCAAATATTGAGGGCAAAAACCACAACCCCCAGCTCCAAATCATGTGTCGGATAGTTCGCCTCATGAGGCTTCAACTGCCTCGAAGCATATGCAATAACACATCCCTTCTGCATCAAGACCGCGCCCAATCCCATGATAGACGTGTCACAATAAACCACAAAATCCTCAACACCCTCTGGCAGGATCAGAATCGGTGCCTCACACAATCTCTGTCTTAGAGTCTCAAATGTTGCTATTGCTCAGGCCCCCACCGAAAAGTGTCACTCTTCTTCGTCAGCCGTGTCAGGGGAACCACTATCTTAGAGAAATTCTGAATAAATCTCCGGTAATATCTTGCCAACCCAAGGAAACTTCAAATCTCAGATGGAGACCTCGGAACCTCCCACTTCATCACGACCACCACCTTGGCCGGATCGACCAGAATACCAATCAGGTTGACAAGGTGCTCCAAAAAATGCACCTCGCACAAAGAGAACTCGTACTTGAGAACTTTGCTTGCAATCTCTCCCTCCTCAGGGTCTCCAACACCTCTCATAAATGCTCCTCATGCTGCTCCTGGGTCTTGTAATAGAGTAGGATGTCATCGATGAATACAATCACAAACCAATCCAACACCAATCGGCACAAGCGGTTCATGAGGTCTATGAACACCACTGGAGCATTGGTGAGCCCGAAGGGTATCACCATGAACTTGTAATGACCACAATGAGTCCGGAAGGCCGTTTTCTGCACGTCATCCTCTCTGACCCTCATCTGATGATAACCCAAACGTCGATCCATCTTGGAAAACCAAGACGCACCCTGAAGCTGGTAAAAAAAGTCATCAATCCTCGGGACTGGATAACGGTTCTTCACTGTTAGCTTATTCAACTCCCAGTAGTCAATACATATCCGATGCGATCCGTCCTTCTTCTTCACAAACAGGATTGGTGCACCCCATGGTGAGCTACTTGGTCAGATGAATCCCTTGTCCAACAGCTCCTGCAACTGTGTAGACAACTCATGCATCTCTGGTAGAGCTAACCGATATGGTGCTTTGGCTATCGGAGCCGCACTAGGAACTAAATCAACCCGGAACTCCACCTGCCTCTCTGGAGGCACTCCAGGAAAATCCTCCGGAAACACATCCGGGTACTCCCGCACAATCGGAACATCATCAACCGACACCTTACCCTTCTCTCGGGTATCCATAACATAGGCGACGAAACCGGAACAACCCTGATGAAGATAGTGTTTGGACCTAGCGGCTGAGCATAGGACCGACCTGCGCTGAGCGTCCTCCCCATGGACCACCAACTCTCCCCCACTTGGGTTCTGAACACGTACCGGCTGGCGCTCACAATCAATCACCTCCCCATTGGGGCTCAGCCAATCCATCCCTACTATGACCTTGTTCCCGCGCAAAGGAATGGGAACCAAGTCGATCGGATACCGCTCGCTAAACATCTCTAAAACACAATCCCAATGAACCCTCAATACTCATACATATCAATCATCCACAATCTCAACCTCTAAAGGATGATCCAGCTCACTCGAAGCTGAAACAAACCTCTTGCTGTGTGCAAGAGACACGAAAGATCGGGTAGCCTCCAAATCAAACAATATCAAAGCAAATATGTCGTTCACAAGGAACGATCCTAAAACAAAACACACAAATATAAGCAGAGAAATCAACATAAATAAAGAGTTAAGGAGAAAAGACATACCCGTCAGCACATCTAGTGCAGCACGCGCCTCCTCGGCAGTCAGCTGAAAGGCCCTGCTCCTCACAACAGGCACATCTGGCTTGCCCTGTCGGCCATCTGTAATCCGTAGGGTCGCTGGAGCAGGTGCTACAACTGGTCCTCCTGATGCTAGACTCCGACAGTTGGCTTTCTTGTGGCCCCTCTAATTGCAATGAAAGCAAATCAGGTCTGCTGTCTGTGTGGTGGTGATAGTAGCAGTACAATCCTTGCTAAAGGTCCCTGACGTGCTGCACTTGTAGCATCCCGAACCACCCGCTCTGCAAACCCCATCATGCGACCTGTCGCATTTTCCACAACGGCTCCAACCCTGATGGCCCTTCGACCTAGAGTCGAAAGCCTTGGGTTTCTTTGCTGAAACCCCAACTATTTGTCCATGCTCCACCTCCCTCCTCCATATGTGCTCCACATCAATCTCTCGCTCCCACGCCCTGTATATCATATTGTTAGGTGTGTCAGACCCAACAAATAATAGGGGTACGATATACTCCAAAAAAATCCCACTATATTGCACTAGAAAGGTAGTACAAGGCTAGTAGGGTCGATCCACAGAGACACGGGACAATCAGTCTATACCTGTTTTGCATAAGGTATTTGTTCACAAAAGATTAAGAAGGGGGTTTTGAATGCAATGATTAAACAAACAAATTTAAAACACGAGTAAACAACTAAACGAATGAATTAAGTTCAGATTTTTGTAAGGACTCCAACTTCATGTATGATAATCCATCAATATGAATCAAAGATGACAAGACATTTTTTTCATTCTATCTAAGTTGGTACTTGAAAGTGTTAACAAGCTCTAACACTTTCCATTCACCACATTAATCAATCAAAACAAGCTCTTTGATTAATCCTAACCTTGCTAACCTAATCTAAACAAGCTCTTAGAATTAGATTAAAAGGTTGCATTAAGCTTATTGTGAATGTTCCCAAAAACACCCAATACTCCTCACAAGCTCGGGAGCGTAAGAATGTGTGAAAAGATTTACACTAAATTCATTCATAAGAAATCAATTTAATGCTTGTTACTTAGTTCAATTCACAAAACAATTACGGATTTTGCAAAATGAATAACTTGAATGAGCTAACCCTAATTCAAATGGCCAATAAGAATCATTATTAGAATCAAACATTCGATTGAAATAAAACCAGTTTCACTAGATAGAAATTAAACACAAACATCAGGTCATATGATTTGATTCACAACCAAAAAGTCAAAACATGAAATTGGAGAAGTTAGGGTTCTAGCCACACATGGCTAGAACAAGATTAACAAGTTTAAAAGATGAAATTAAGTGCTAAAGTGCTTACAAAGAAGAAATTAAAATGTTTCCCAATGATTATCGGACAAACCCTTGCTAAAACCCTTGAATTACCCTCTCCAAAAGTGCTCTGGTGTGTTCTGTCCTCCCCCAAAATGACCCCATTCTCGACATAAGGAAAATAGGAAAAACTGCCAAAAAGCAGTTTTTAAGTTGAACACGGCCCATGTCGATATAGAGTAAATCAACACGGGTCGTGTTAAGTGAAAACACACCCTTCAATCCTCGATTCCAACTCTAAAGTATGATGCTCAAAAATGTTCATCTGGACCAACACGCCCCGTGTCCAAATAGGCTAAATGAACACAGGTTGTGTTCAGTGAAGTCAAAGTGCCTGGAATGGTCAAACACGCCCCGTGTTGGATTTCTAGGCCAAACCCAACACGCCCCGTGTTGCCCTCTGACTCCGAATCCAAACTTGATTTTCTCAATTCTTCCGTTCTACGCCCGATCATCCCGCAATCTTCACCAATGCTCCCTGGCACCTCCAAAAGCGCGCTCCAACCTCCGGTTTACCTGAAAGAGACATGAAAGTGTGCAAATAAGGTCGTTCTAGAGACTAACATGAATATGATAATAATGCAAGAATAATGAAATATAACTAAGCTAAATACATGCATAAAAGGGACTAAAAGTTGTGCAAAAAGGTGCACAAAATGCAACTAACACATATCATCCAGAGTCGGGAAGAAAGAAGAACTAATGAACTCCATGATGTCAGATCTCAGCATATCATGGTGTAACATCCCGAAAACCATGACATAAATTTTTTTGTTTTTAGATTAATAAATCGTTAATACATATCTTTCCCATAAAACCAAGGTAACCAAGATTTAACAAAACATCATTAAATCAGAGTAATTCACAGAAGGCGGAAACATGTGGTGTGTGCTCTGCAATCATCCCGATCTCTTCCAATTGAAAACCAGAGTACCTGAAACATAAACTGAAAACCGTAAGCACAAAGCTTAATGATTTCCCCCCAAAATAACACATACATACAACCACAAAATATCATGCGACATACATACAGGTGCCATGGGCTCCCCCCATGGTCTTTACGTGGAATGCCATGGGCTCCCCCCATGGTCTGATATCCAAGTGCCATGGGCTCCCCCATGGTCTTTAGCTGGAATGTCATGAGTTCCCCCATGGTCAAATATCCAAGTGCCATGGGCTCCCCCCATGGTCTTTCATGCAAGTATCATAGAGACAATTAGCATTCAACATAACAAGAAATGGGCCGACATTGGTGCCTTCGACACATGGATATAGTGAGAAGACTCACCTCGGACACATGAAACCCAAGGATGCTCTCTCACTGCAGATCTGCTAAAAATACATGCCTTATCAAACAAATAACACCCAATTAGCAATTGGGTTCCAAACCTAATCCCATAATCCATATATAGGGTAAAAATACCATTTTACCCCTCACCTAGTTTGGTCCAAGACTAAGGCCCAAACTCAAGGCCCACCAACCAGATAATCATCCAAAGCCCACTTATGGCCCAAATTTCCAAATTGGGCCCAAACCCTTACATGGGCCTTTCCCTAAAGCCCATTAACTTTTCTTAATCCAAAACACATATTCACAGCTAGCCCAAGAAATCCCCAAGCAACCAAGCCCAAAAGACACCACGAGGCCTAAGCCCATTGGGCCCACTAAGGCCCAAAACCATAATCCTAGGCCCAACAATGCAAGCCCAATAAATTAATTCAAACTTTAATGAAAAACCCCACTTCAATGAAATAAGCCCAAACTCAGCCCTAGCCCAAGACCCAATGTCCAAAAAGTCTGAACCTCCAACCACATGCTGGTCGTGTACGCTCGGCGTACACCTCGTACACTCTGCGTATGCTCGATGACTTGGGACGGGGGAAAAACTCAGTAAGCGGGGCGTACTACTCATTACGCGCAACGTAATGTGGTCCTACCAAAATTCTTATTTCTGACTTAATCCATTAAGTCATTTGCATCCAAACCTCAGAAATCCTTCAATATACATCCTTAACTGATAAAGTTGTCAACTTTATTAGTTTGCATAACTTAATGGGACCCAACTACCAAATATAACCATTAAGACCCATATTAAGCACCTTAACACATGCATAGTCCATTCTTAGACATCAAGCAAGCATTTTTATGAACTAACAACATCAGAAGGGGAAAGATCTATCACTCCAAGCTCCTGGAGTGGCCCAAACTCACAATGAGAACTTAATACACCATGAAAGCTCCTAATCTTGCCCTAAACTCAAACTAGCATAAAAAGAGCTCAAGATAATAACTTTATACCTCCTGAAGCTTCCTAAGAGAGTGAAGGTTCTGGATCTACAACACCAAAGCCACACCAAGCTTGATCACCAAGATTCACTTCCTTGAAATAGCACTAAAAACCTTTCCAAATCACTTCCAAGCTCAAGAATACACCACCAAGGGAATTAGGGTTTGAAATGAGGCTTCAAGGTTAGTGGAGGCTGAGAAATGAGAGAGCCTTGAGCTTATAAGGATGTTTATATAGTGCCCAAACCATGAAAATTAGGGTTTGGCACTCTGCCAATTACGCTGGACGTACACGGCCAAACACGCGCCTTCCCTCCTTACATGCATGGGACCAACTTGCAAATCTTTTCCACTAAGGGCCATATTAGCCAATTATTCAAACGACCAAAACTCCCTCGACTTAGGTCCGTTTTCAACGAGCTTTATATCCACGAAAAGGTGACGATAAGACCTACGCTTCTAACAACTCACCATCGCCTTAAAAGCTCCCGCACAAGAACTCAAAATTTATAAAGGCCCAAACTAACAAATTACGATCATACCCATGGGCTCCGAATCGCCATCAAACACTCATGTCACTCAAACTATAGCACCTAACGTCGAAAAAGGGCCAAATCCTTTCTTCTCCACGACCCTAAGCCTTATGATAATTGATGATCGGGCCACAGCCCCGACTAATAAATCAATTCAAAACTGGATGTTACAACTCTCCCCCACTTAATTTTGATTTTGTCCTTGAAATTATTCCTTATCAACACTCAGATCATACCAAGTAACCTGAGGAACGCAACCGAAAACCCTGATCATATAACGACCTTCCCAAGGGGACTGGACCCAACACCAAACAGAAACTTCCAACCCGAATAAGAACGAATCCTTAACCCCTGCGTAAAACCTCTTCTACCTTTCCGAAACCTGAAATCTTACATTGGTCTGACTTCCCGACCATCCGCCCCTGTTGAATCATTACCATGCCTATTCCACATCGAATAACAGACTAAACAAAACACTTCCAACCCTGAATATCTTGATGCTACCAATGGAACAAGTTCACTGACCATAAACAGCTGCAGAACACTTATACTTGACCGAAGGCTCGGATAATCCTTCGAGTAGGAGATTTATCTCTGCAACGGTTAGACTCAGACGAGAGATGTGCAACATGATCAAATCGTTTACTCGGAGATTATCCATTCCCAACTGCAAGTGACCCAACATATTCTCCGAATAACAAGCGACTCCACCCACGAGTTCCAATCAATAATATCACCTTGACTTAACTTGATGCCCTTCTCAGATAGAACCATTCCAAAACACAATCACAATGGATTGATCCGTCATCAAAACTGAATCCATTCCTTACCCTTGAACCCTTCAATTTATGCTCTCGGCATAAAGATACCCCAATACTTATCCTACTGAAAAGAAAATCTTGCACATCAACATTCGCGATCCCCAACTCGAGATTTCACCTGAGACCAACCCGATACTCAAATCATAACCCGATATATAAAGTTTCCTAACCATCGTTGAGACTACCAGTCTCGCACCTGGTCCAACCACCAGGTCCCCAAGAGTCCAAACAGCAAGGCTACCCAGCCTATAAACCTCTCTGCGTCACACACTGACCACCCACTTGACCTTGCAACTCAAAATCCAAAGCCTTGACCCAACGGTCTCTACCAGGTTCTACCTGCATTACCATAAACACACAGGCCTCGCCCAAGAGTCCTACTCATCTAGAGCTACATAGTCCCAAATCCACCTCGGACCTTAATGGTCCTCAACCTAAAACAGAGGATACTTCTCAACAATCCTGACAGGCGTGCCCAAGGCACGAACTGATTCCCCCCTTTTACGCTCATGATCAACTCTAATGTCAGTCTACCTCGAACTGGTGAATGATATGATCCCATCGCAGTATTACAACACTTACAACCAACCATGGTTACCACCCATGGCCTTACCACACTCAAACCATCACAATACCATGCATCCTGAGCCGAATCCTGCATCCAATCAGGAGTTCGGGTCACACATTCGAATCCTACAGCCTACTATGTATAACAAAGGAGATGCCGACCAGTGGTTGGAAGTTTCCTGAACTCTCACCAACACAACCTCAATATGAACTGCCACTTAATTCTACCCCACTTGGATTCGACGAAGCTCTCGTACCTCTTAATCCTGATGGATCTCCGACCCATCTCCCTCAAATATCATGAACCGCCTATACCCTGCGCTGATCAATACGTGCGTACCATTGCTAGCCAAACTCAATGATCGCCCAACTCCTGAAATCCTGAAGAATACTCTTGAAATCTTAGCCAATCTGATAATCCAGATACCTCCCGTGATACCATACCAATTCCTTGAGTTCTTATGTTGGCGACTAAAAAAATCATAACCCTTGCCATGACTAATGAATCTTCATCCCAACTCCCACTCTCGAAGAATCATTGAATCCTAATCGACTGCAACCTGAGCAAATATGAAACTCCCTTGACATTTATAATGACCCAACAGCTCAAGCAACTGACCCACCATCTTCTGGTTACCGCTCCTTTCCTAGCAACGATAATGTTTGAACCCAACAGCTCTTCCATAGGCAACTTCCGCTCCGACCAGAACAAATACTAAAACCGCTGAACCCTGATGATACTGGAGAACTAACCTATTGAATTCTGACCATAGACCTTCCACACAATACCCCTGAACCGATCTCGACCAAAAACCAGGATAATGACTGAACACATTGGAACCCGCTACACAAGATACAACCCCTCAATACCCACTAATGATTTACGGCATGCAACAGGCATATAACAATTCTGCAACATCACCTGCTGGAGCACTGGCCTCCCCTGTCTAACACTGAAATAACAGATTACTCTTTGCTGGGGCTCCTATCCCACCCCCACGGCTATCAGAAATCTGCAAAATAGTCGGAGCAGGTGCAATCACTGCTCCTCCCCTCCTCATTGGACAGACGACCCTCTTGTGGCCCACTTGGTAGTAGAGAAACGTAACGGGCTTGACTCCCCGAGGACAATCCCTGCTGACATGATCAATCATGCTACACTGGTAACAACCTATACCCCTGGAACGAAAAACTCCATCGTGCAGTTTCCCGCACATGCTGCACTGACTCCGACCCTGCTGGTATCGCAAACGCTGATCAGAAGTCTTGGGTCTCTTCCCGGGACCCTCCACTACATGCACCTGATTTTCCTTCCTCTTCCCTAGGTGCTCCAAATCGATCTCCCACTCTTGGGCTCTAGAAATCATATCATTCAGGGTCCTTCACCCTGAAATACTCACACACTCTTTGATATCATCTCGCAACGTATCATGATACCTCACCTTCTTCATTTCCTCATCTGCTGCATGCTGCAGAACCAATAAATCCCTCTCCCGGAACTTGGCAGTGGTATCTGTCATAGTCTTAGTAGTCTGGCGGAGATCCTGAAACTCTCACGCCAACTGATTCACCTCAATCACCGGTTCAAACTCAGATTGAAACCTGGTCGAAAGATCATCTCAAGACATGGCATCAACTGCACCATCACCGACCTCACGTCCTACCTTTTCCCACTAATCCCATGCCCTGACCTATAATGGCCAGGAAACATACCTGACCTTCACGCTCCTTGGGGAAGAAACTCATTCTGAACGCGTTAGCCAAATCCTCTAACCACCTTCTACTGGCAATTGGGTCCCTCTCCCCATAGAACGCAGGAGCCCCGCACACACGGATCTCACGGAAAGAAAGAGTGTGAACTTCAACCATGGCCATAGCCTTAGCACGGAGCACGCCCAAGCGCTCATACAATATCTCCAAAATCCCCTTCTAGACCGAACCAAAGATCATAGGAGTCTGCTCCAAAACACCGCGGGTAATCTCCGACGAGATGAACTCCCGCATCTACTCGCTAATCGGCTCAGTACCTACACCTGAGTCGGAACCAGAACCAAAACCTCCTTCCTGTTTGCTCATCACCCAACTGAAATACAACTTGCAAGTGATCACAACATACCCAAGGATCCTCTTCCACAAGCCTCTTAGATTCTCCAGGACTCTCCCCGAATCGAGTATGGATCTTGTGCTTTCGGTAGTACGGGCCCAATACTAGCTTCCACACCTATCCATACTTTCCTCAAGAATCATCCCGAATCCTCTAAGTCACCTTATCAAGCTGATGCACCAAAGCTCACTAAACAAAACGACTACACCCGCTGCAGCACTTCCTAGGCTCTCCTAGGTTCCCGGCCTCACCCTGCCATCAGTTGCTGAAGAACTCCCCATAATGTCAGTCGCCCACCTCATGAATACCATCATATTCACTTAGTAGCTGACTCCCATCATCTAAGAGTTCAACAAAGCACAAAGCAAGCAACATTCGTGCAGTAACAATCCAATCCATAGAACGATCATAGTACACTCAGCCCACACACCACAACTCATGCTAGAAATTTCACCCTTACTGCCGGTTGCCTTATGCATGAAAATTATACACAGAACAGGATCAAATAGACTATCGAATAACAAACTCTACCCTAGATCCACAACCAGACAAGGAACAGGAAATAAGGCCAAATCAATTATTCTAGGGCTATAAGATCCTAACCGTATATTATTTTTAAAGCATACACTTAGCAATTACTGATTCCAATTGATATTCCCATCTCAGCATATCATCCAATACTCCCAAGGCTACACAACATCATATATCAACCCAATCTACCACTAACTAATTAGCACTAGCATGCAAGTCTACCATCTCATACAATATACATACAAAGGCATCTCTCCTAGCATTCTATCATGTAAAAACTAAGCAGATTCTTAGCCCTAACCAACATGCGATTCACAGATTCATAAATCAAGTCATAACAGATAACATGTATGGGTATTCTGGGAAAACTTACTTGAGCTCGGCTGATTGCATGCACCACACCCTTCTCTTATCTTAGAAAACTCTTTTCTTGAAAATACTTTTCTTTTGAAAACTTTACCAAATCCTCAGTTTGAGTTCAGACACACCCGACAGTATGTTCGAATCCCTCAAACCAAGGCTCTGACACCAACTTGTAACGTCCCGAAAATCATGACATAAAATTTTTTGTTTTTAAATTAATAAATCGTTAATACATATCTTTCCCATAAAACCAAGGTAACTAAGATTTAACAAAACATGATTAAATCAGAGTAATTCATATAATGCGGAAACATGTGGTGTGTGCTCTGCAATCATCCCGAGCTCTTCCAATTGAAAACCGGAGTACCTGAAACATAAACTGAAAACCGTAAGCACAAAGCTTAGTGAGTTTCCCCCGAAATACCACATACATACAACCACAGAATATCATGCGACATACATACAGGTGCCATGGGCTCCTCCCTGATGAATCAAAGAATCGAGTAATGAATTAATCAGAGTATGAATTCAAGTATGAATGCGAAATTGAACACCGGATGTAAATATGATCTTGTTTCAGCTCTATTACGCTTTCGTATGTTTACAGAGTACAATAGACAGGTCTGTAAAAACTCTTATCTAACTCTAGTAAATAACCCTATTTATAGGGAACCGAAAGCGTACAAAAAATATACTAAGGCATATACATTTAAGCTTCGAATAAAAGCGCTCTAGTAAAATACATTACAAAACATTCGAAGAGTTCAAAATACATTTCGAATAATTACAACAATTCGACCCTTACAATCTCCCCTTTGTAATCATAGTCGAAATCCTTAATTTGTAAGAAGCGTGATGGAATACAGTAACACTCTTCGAATCTCCGTGTACCAGGAGATAATCTTCTTCAGCTCTTTCTTATCTCCTTCATTGGTCTTCTTGAAATGATTCATACGAACAATTAAGTTCGTATATTGAGAAGTTGAATATCTCTCCACTTCGCATGCCTGGAATAAGAACCGTTTAGCTTTTCCAGCTTCGTCTTTTCCTGCAAATACCATTCCAAAAGGCTTCAAGCAGATTTCACCATCAGCATACTTTTTCAATTCTGCTTGTGTCTTCGTCGGAGCCATCGGAGCTTTAATTTCCATACCTTTAGCCGTAGCTAACTCCACATCTGTAAGAGCCAAACACTCATAGTAATTTTCTATGAAAATCTTGATGTGAAATTTCTTTTAACTCCTTGAGCAAAGTAATCACTTCCTCAAAGTTTGCACTTTCGGATGTTGAAAGTTGAGTTAGTTGTGGACTCAAATTTTCATACAATTTAACAAATCGTGTGACTGCGTCACAAATGATATCAACCTTCTGATTCAGAGAAGCATAATCTTTTTGAAAATTTCCAATTTCTTTTTGCATATCTTCGCGGAGTTCACGAATTTGCAAATTAACATCCTCCCTTACTTTCTTCACTTCTTGAACAAAAAGAACATGCCGTTCCTTTGTGACATTCTTCAATTCTTTCACATCACTGGTAAACATTGAATTTTGAGATTTGATCCGAAGTTCATTATTTTTATCATTATAATCAACCTTCTCCAAAATTTGAGATTCAGAGTCTTTAAGCATTCCAGATACTTTGCTCACAACTCTGGCTTCGAACATCTTCAACATAGTATCAACTTCCAAACTTGAAATAGATGAACCACCCCCCAGATCAGCTTGAGATTGAATTATCGAATTCAACTTCTGATTTAGAATTTTAAACTGCTTCATGGTCATCAGCATATGATCTGGAAACTGCTCTTCTTCTTCTTCATGAAATTCCAATTCATCAAACGTGCCTCCAAACCCCTCAGTATCAGTTTTTGTCTCCATAAAAATGGTTTCTTGAACATTCGAAGTCGGTTTGGGTGTGTCAGTGGATTGAGAAGAAAAAATAGAAGTGAATGGTTGATTGATAATGTGTTCGAATGTAGGAGAATCAGTGGTAGATGTAATGGGAATAGTGGATGATGGTAAAGAAACAATACTTTCGAAAGGAGCAGAAGTAGATTGATCTTGATCATTATTTTTCGAACCTCCATCACCCATATGGACATGTGCATCCGTATCAGATATGTTTGCAGGTATGCCTGAAGTTCGTACCGCCTCAGAAACTGATTTGGCAACCGAATCTTCGGGTGGTATGATGACTGTCTGCTCAGGAGTTGAACTTCATGCGTGAGGATTTAACTCTGGGGTTTCTGGAATTCTTTCATCATCATCTTCTGTTGACTCAGTAGAAATCACGAGTTTTCGGGTCTTCTTCTTCTTCTTCTTTGACAAATGTTTTGCCATATCCTCATCCCTTCGTTTCTTGGACACCGGAGAAACAGGTACTGGCACTTCTCTAATTAACACACCTTGATGAGTGATTTGAGGTTTTCGAACCACTTTACATGTAGGACACTTGCTTTTATGGGTTGACTTCATTTTGATTCTTCAAAACATACCAGTCTTCGAAGGAATGACTACATTCTCTTGTGTTTCTTCAATAACAGGCTCAATCACTTGAGTCTCAGCAACAGACACTTCAACGGTTTCAGGCTTCTTCTTTGGAGATTTCGAAGATTTTGACTCAGTTTCATTCTTCTTCGTCTTCTTGGATTTCTTATCATCTCTTCCCAATAGTATGCCAGTTTCGATTGTAGAATCAATGGTCTTCAAATATGCTACCAAAACAGAATTCGAAGGATCAACTCTTTTAAGCATTGCATCGGGAATACGAGCAACTGATGGAAAAACTTCAGCACTGACTGTGACATCCTTCGGATAGTGGTACGACTGAAAAATAGCTTTTTCTTCATCATTGGGTACCAAAATCCCTTCCTTGTTGTAAAAGTACTGCAAAATCAAGCTCCAGTATCTTGCACACGAAATACCATGAATAGCATTCATATGTTCTACACCCTTTTGGAATTCCTTCCATAATTGTGTAGAATAATCCACTTGAAGATCATAATAGATTCCAGCAACCATTGCATAAACCTCCATTCTTCCCTTATCAAGACTAACTGTTCTTCCAGTTAAACATCGTAGAAAGATTCCAAATAAGAAATTCCATAGTCGTGGAAGACCAGATTTCTTAAAATCACTGATCTTAGACAATGGAGGCTGATATCCCATCTCATTAAACATGTTAACGATTTGAGGGAATGTGAAAGCAACATATGGAGGGGAATTCGGAATTTCAAGAATTTGACAAAAGAGTTTCTTGGTTAGCCTGACCTTTTTGTCATTCACCAGATGAAAAGTAATCATATCAGAAGCTTTGTTGTAAGTAGTAGTAGATCCTGCTTGAGACAGCCACGACAGTGGAACAGAGAATGAACTGAACATCGCCTTTGACAAAACAGAGTTCTTCAAAGCAACGATTAGCATCTTCAATTCTTCCGGGTATTGAGAAACATCACCCTCCAAGTGATAGTTTGTTGCTTGAATCTTCATTATTGGTAATGAAGAGGCATCTTCAGTGGTATGAGAATCAACATGATCAGAAGTCGCCATTGTTAGGGTTTGAAGATTTTGATGATCAGAGAATTTGGGAATTTTTCTTTTTGATCGCGTAAACTGATAATGAACCCTTGAATCTTCTTTTATATGTAACCCTGAAGTTTGAATTTGAAGCGGGATAGGTAATTAATGATATCCGACGTGGCACCTTGAAAATCGGACCATTAAAAGTAGCCATGCGTCAAAAAGTAGCTGTCACATCGCCTTGAAAAACGGACAGAATACCATACGTCATTTATAAACAGCCTGTCTTGTTATCCCCAAGAATATTGTAACCGTCAGAACCCTTTGAATGGAAGCAAGGCTCTTTCACTTTTGGGATGAAAAGCGAAGTCATATGCCAGAAGTTTGAAATCATCAGCTTGAGTTGGTATTACTCAGAACCTCAAGGATTTCGTGAGTGCAGTGTTCCAAAGAATGTAGACGAGAAACAAATATAAGAAAATTTTGGGATATCGTGATGTCAAACAATTGACACAAAAGCAGATGAAATCTCGGGCAAATATTACTTCATTAATCATTAAGAGAAATGATCAATAGCTTGTGTAGGTTCCCGTGAATTACAATCGAATACTTGTTGATAAGTATCGAAGCGCTTCTTTTATTACGCTTCGTGGGTAGATCAAAAATTTCGTTACATGTCAACCTAAACATAAGGTGATAAATTGTAACTGAAATTACTTGTTTGACCAGTGTAGTCAGTGACAAGTTTGCTTTGATAAATTTGAAATGACTTTGACATTCGAATGAAACTCACATGGAAATCATATTCAAGAACAAAAATTTGTGTTGGATCTTGTTGGGTAACAAACATCATGGGTTTTGAATGTTTGATCAAAACCACTCATTCGAAATGAATATGATTTGGAGTTTCGAATTTTGGTACATAAACAAAAGTTTCGTGAAAATCTGGAACATTGTTCCCCATTAATTCCTTAAAAGTGTAGTAAAAATTGGGTTTCACTTTCATCACGGTCTCATGATGTCAGATCATAAACACAGATTTTTGATATGTCTAAGTCTCGATGGGTTTGATCAGAGACCTCTCGGACATATGTCTTCGTGTGTGAGCGTGTAAGAACTTTATAGATGAAAAAGATTGATGTAAGACACGAAAAGTACCTCTGTTATTTTTGGACCAAACAGTAAACTCTTAACTCATTTTGAGAAGAGTCAGGTAGCTCAGAGACTAATGCGAATATAAGCCTGATTGGGAAGAAATTTTCGTATGAATAATCTCATTAAGGCTTTCGTACACACACATTGAGTCATTGGAGGCTTTTGGACAACATGCAGCAGCATGCTTCTAGGGACAACTTAACTAGTTCAATTGATGAAAAATTTATCGATTCATACGAAAAATGTAACTGACCCTAGAACTGCAAGCATAATCCACTCTGTATCTTCATGATTATCTGCAACAAAATACTAAAAAGAAATAAGAATCAAAATATTTTTGTTGTTTTGATTTTTCGAAAGTAAAAACAGAACAAACGAAAATCTTTTTGGATTTTTAAATTTTCGAAAATTAAATGACAAAACAAACGAAAATCTTTTTGGATTTTTGAATTTTCGAAAATTAAATGACAAAACAAACGAAAATCTTTTTGGATTTTTGAATTTTCGAAAATGAAATGACAAAACAAAAGAAAATCTTTTTGGATTTTTGAATTTTCGAAAATTAAATGACAAAAGAAAAGAAAATCTTTTTGGATTTTTAATTTTTTGAAAATGAAAATATACTGTACTTGTTGCAAAAACACGAAATTTTATCTTCCCCTGATAAGTGACAAATGTACGAATTCGAAGGGGTCGAAGCGTTGACTATGAACAGTAACCTCTGAATCAACCCTTAAAATAAGTGACAAATTTACGAATTCGAAGGGGTCGAAGCGTTGACTATGAACAGTAACCTCTGAATACTGACGGATATTGCTTTGTCTTTCATTCAGCGCCTCTGAATCATTCCTGATCAACCATCATTCTTCTTTTTCGCATGGAACAGAATTTCCATCGATCATTCCAAGCCCTTCTATAATTTTCACAAGGGATTTTTCATCTAAAGGTTTCGTGAAAATATCAGCTAACTGATCAGTTGTTTTCACGAAATGTACTTCAATATTTCCATCTTCCACGTGATCTTTGATGAAATGATAACGAAGTGCTATATGTTTAGTCTTCGAATGTTGCACAGGATTATGACAAATTCTTATTGCACTTTGAGAATCACAATATAAAGGAATCTTTTTCATATTGATTGCATAATCACGCAATTGACTTTGAATCCATATAATTTGTGAAGTGCAAGCAGCAGCAGCCACATATTCTGCTTCAGCTGTTCAGATTGAGACACATGTTTTCTTTTTCGACTGCCAGCACACCAATTTGCCATCAAGAAATTGACAACCACCACTTGTGCTTTTCCTATCAAGATTACAACCACCCAAGTCTGCATCCGAATATGCTTGTACAAAGAATCCATTTTTCGAAGGATACCACAATCCTAATGAAATTGTTCCTTTAAGATAACGAAAGATATTCTTCACAGCAGTGAGATGTGGTTCTCGTGGATTAGACTGATACCTAGCACAATTACACATAGAAAACATGATATCAGGTCTACTTGTTGTAAGATAAAGTAATGAACCAATCATGCTCCTATAAAGAGTTATGTCAACTGCAGGTTTATCTAACGAAGGTGTCAACTTTATTCCAGTTGCCATTGGAACTCGTAACTTTGTGCTATTCGTCAATCCAAACTTTTCTAGCAGATTTTTCGTATATTTTTCCTAATAAATAAAAATCCCTTCTCTGTTTTGACGAATATTCAGTCCAAGAAAATTATTGATTTTTCCCATCATACTCATTTCAAACTTGCTTTTCATCAGATCTTCGAATTCTCTAGACAAGGCAGGGTCAGTTGAGCCAAAAATAATATCATCAACATAAATTTGAACAAGCATTAGATGATTCCCAACTTTCTTTCGAAATAATGTGGGGTCAACAGATCCTTGTTTAAATTTAGATTGTTTCAAAAATGAGGTAAGAGTTGCATACCATGCTCGTGGTGCCTTTTTCAAACCATAAACTGCCTTATCTAAAATATAAACATGATTTGGATATTCTTCGTTAATAAAACCTGGGGGTTGTTCCACGTAAACTGTTTCTTCAAGTTCTCCATTTAAAAATGCACATTTCACGTCCATTTGATAAACATCAAAGTCTTTGTGAGCTGCATAAGCCAAAAATATACGAACCGCCTCGAGTCTTGCGACAGGGGCAAAACTTTCTTCATAGTCGATTCATTCTTGTTGTGAATATCCTTTAACAACAAGTCTGGCTTTGTTTCGAACAATGTTTCCATCTTTGTCGGTTTTATTTTTGAAAATCCATTTTAACCCGACAATCGAAACATTTTCAGGTTTAGGAATTAATCTCCAAACCTTGTTTCGTTCAAATTCAGACAATTCAGATTGCATTGCAACAACCCAATCTGAGTGTTCCATTGCAACCTTAATTGTTTTTGGTTCAATTTTAGAGATGAAAACATTGAACATGCAAAATTCTTGATGGGTATTCAATACCTCATTCTTTGCACGAATTTGAGCTCTTGTTAAAACTCCTTCTTGTGGATTCCCAATTACTTGATCCTTCGGATGATCTCTTGTCCACTTTTCCATTGGCGGATATGTTGGATCAAATTCCAAAGGTGCATCTTCGTACATATCATCATTCTCTAAACCTGCAATCGAACAAGCATCATCAAAATCATTATTATTCTCAATGTTTTCTAAATGCTCCCCCTCAACATTATGCTCCCCCTCAACATCAGCATTCATTCTTTCATTCTCCCCCTCGAAAGAATGCTCTCCCTCAACTAGGGCTGTAAACGAACTGAACGTTCGGCGAACCGTTCGTGAACTGTTCGGCGGGAAGTTCGTTTATGTTCGTTTATTTAATAAATGAACGAACACGAACAAAAATTATTGTTCGTTAATTTAAATGAACGAACATGAACAATGGTCTCGTTCGTTCATTTATGTTCGTGAACGTTCGTTTATGATGTTCGTTTACGTTCGTTTATGTTCGTTTGTTTAAGTTTATTTATATTCATTTATATTTAATTTTTTTTATTATATTGCTATATTATATGTTCGTTTATGTTCATATATGTTCATATATGTTCACTTGTGTTTTTTTTTTATCTTTGTTCGTTTATGTTTGTTCGTTTATGTTCGTTTAGCATGTTCACGAACATAAACGAACGAACATGAACAAGGTAATTTGATAAACGAACGAACATGAACAAGAAAATCTCGTTCGTTTATCCGTTTGTGTTTGTTTGTTGTTCGGCTAACTTAAACGAACGAACATGAACAAGACCTTGTTCGTGTTCGTTTGGTTCGTTTACAGCCCTACCCTCAACTATAGTATTCGAATCCAAGTGCTCCCCCTCCACTGGATTGTTTTGCATACTTTCGCCATTCGCTGGAGAAGTTGATGTTGAATCGTCAGTAAGCTTCGTTAGTTCAGAAATATGATTATCATTTGCATTTATTTCAGCATTAACAGCATGATCTGAAATTCCAAAAATTAAATCATAATCAATATCTAAGGTTTGTGAAGATTCAGATTCATCTTGTATGTTTTTAAGAATATGATGATTTTCAAACTGAAATGTAGTTTGTTTAATGTAGTAATCATCAAATGTAAGATTAAAAGTTTCTTGAACTTTTCGTGTTCTTTTGTTCAACACACGATATGCGACTGAATTATGCGAATATCCCAAGAAAATCCCTTCATCTGCTTTAGCTTGAAATTTCGTAAGATTATCCTTGAGATTCATAATGAAGCACCTGCTTCCGAAAACATGAAAAAATTTGACATTAGGTTTTCGATTGTTGAGAATTTCATATGGAGTAATGTTAAAACGACGATGAATGAAAGATCTGTTTTGAGTGAAACATGCGGTTGATACTGCTTCAGCCCAAAGGTATTGTGGAAGATTCGCATATGCCAACATAGTCCTTGCCGCTTCGCATAGAGACCTATTTCTTCGTTCAACTACACCATTTTGTTGTGGTGTATATGGAGATGAAAAGTTATGCGAAATTCCTTTGTCCACCAAAAATGAATCAAGAACCTTGTTCTTAAATTCAGTTCCATGATCACTCTTAATTTTTCGAACAATCTTCTTCAATGTTGTTTCCATCTTTTTGATAAAGTCAATCATGATTTGTGCAACTTCGGATTTAAGCCTGAGAAAATAAACCCACGTAAATCTGGAAAAGTCATCAACATTAACTACAATGTACCTTTTCTTGTTGAGAGTTGAAACAGTTGAAGGACCACACAAATCAATATGTAAGAGCTCCAAAGGCGCGACAATTTTCGAATCAATCGTAATTGGATGACCTTGTTTATGTTGCTTGCCAACTTCACAAGCTGCACATAAAGAATCATTGTCAAATTTAAGTATAGGTAAACCTCTTACCAGATCTTGTATCACAAGTTTATTGATGTTTCAAAAATTGAGATGAGAAAGTCTTCGATGTCATAGCCAACTTAATTCTGTTGTTGCTTTCGAAAGAAGACATATAGCAGGTTTCCCTACTATTGGATTGATATCCAAAGTGAACATGTCACCTTTCCTTTTGGATTTCAGTAACACTTCTTTTTGTGTTGACATTCGAAATAACACTTCCTTCTTCGTTAAAAAGAACTTGATTGCCAGTGCCCACAACAAGTTGAGAAACACTTATCAAGTTATGTTGAAGACCTTCAACATATGCTACACGATTCACTGTGAATTGTCCATTCGTGATCTTCCCATATCCTTTGACTTGACATTTTTGATTGTTCCCAAACTTCACTATTCCAGCATTTTTGAGACTTCGAAAATCATGTAAATTTTCCTTCTTCCCAGTCATGTGACGAGAGAAACCACTATCAATGTACCACTTGTTATCATATTGCTCGTCACATAGTACCTACAATCAGTGGAAACATTTAGGTACCCAAGGCTTTTTGGGTCCTTGGAAATTAGATTTCAATTTCGAATGTAATGAGGAACTTTTAACCCAATCACAAACTTTGGTTTTGAGACTATCGATTAAGTTTACATCTTCATTTAAAGGAACCGAAACATAAGTTTTTGATGGTTTCGAATGTTCACTGACATTACTCTTTGAATTCTGAGTTTGTGAATGAACATTCTTTGTTTTTAATACTGGTTTCCAAGCTTTGACTGATATGTTCGAATCCTTAGAAGATGAACTGTCGTTCGATGAAATATTCACATACTTCTCATATGCTTCATGAATTTGCTCCTTTGAAAATGTATTCGACTGATACATCTTTCCTTTGCCTTCAAGCCAATGATCAATGTTCTTCCTGGAAGTCATTCCTTTTTCTCGTGAAATTTTCATAGTTTCTCTCTTCGTTTTATTAGGAAAATTTGGCTTTTGAGGAACAAAATCAACTTTTGGATTTGTTAGAAAAGATTGAGCATATGATGTATCAACTGTTGATTTAAAATGTTGACGTTGAAAGAATTTTTTATTTTGATTTGATTTATTTGAAAATGTTCTGGAATTGTTAGTTTCTGAAACTTTCGAAAACCTTGGTTTTTTATTCACTTCAGACTTTGAATGATTTGTTTGAGATGAATGTTGAGGTTTTGTTGAAAAAGAGGAATTTTTAGCTTTGAAAACATTTTTGGGTGATTGTGATTCAGACATCTTTTGAGACTCAACATTTTGCCAAAATATTTTCTTTCTTGCTTGTCTTTTTGAAATGTTGTTTTCCTTCGAAAATTTGTCAATTTGATCTTTAAATTCCTTAGAGTTTAGTTTGACAACTTTTTCATTTTCCTTTACAACATGTTTTTAATTCTCTTTTTCAATTTTTGATTTTTCAACCCATTTTCTTTGTGGTTTTTGACGTTGGAACACATACAAATTCTTTGTTAAGTTGTTTTCAACTGTGCTTTGAAATGCGAAAAAACCTTCATCAGTTGTTTTTGAATTATCCTCCTCAACTAACTTCTTTAATTCAGGTTTGATATTCTCAACATTTCCAGTAGTTACGAAAACTTGATTTGGAAAAATGACATCATCTGTACATTTTAAATTTGGATAAACCACTATATCCGTTTCAAGATAGTGTTCACCTTTTTCATTCATTACTTTTTCGAACTTTTGTGTATCACCATACACTTAATCAACTACTATTCGAGGAGTTTCTTCTTCCTTTGAAGATTTCTTTTCCTTCGAAATTTTCTCTTCATCTTCATATCACAAACTTTCGAAGTTGAAGGTATATCAGTTTCATTTTCAACCATCAAATCCTTAACTTTTTCTTTCCCTTTAGATGTTGACGCAACATTAACAACAGACAACTGAGAACAATCAACATCTTCAAGTTCACTAATTTCACTAATATTGTCAGAATTATCTTCAATATCAGCAAAATTAGATTGAGAATCAGATGTTGAATTCTCAGTCTTTTTCAAAATTTGAATTTGTTCAGATTTAGTCAAAGTATCATTCACGATGTTAACTAATTCATTCGCATCAAGACATTCATCAATTTTGACAATTCCATATTTATATCTACCATCAGGAACTTTGTCAAAATTAGCTATTATTTGCTCACAATCATACGAAATATTATCTACCTTAGCTCTTTCGAATGCAAGAAAAGGTAGTAATTTTCTATGTTGCTCTTTACTTATGTCACATGAATGATGTAAATCAGTTAATTTTCCATAAAGTCTTTTAGCATAATTACAATAAATGTTTCTTTGTGCTAACAAAAGTTTGACTTCACTCGTTAAAGTATCCCTATCACACATAATATTTGTTATTTGTAATTCCAAACATTCAATTTTGCTTATTTTCAAGTCTAATCTCTATTTGGTATCTAATAACTCCATGGATAATTTGTTGGCCTCATTGCTAGCAGACACAACAATTGAATCAAAATAAGTAACCGTCTCATCAAAAGATATTAGTTCAGAATCATAAGCATGTGTAGGAATATTAAAAGATTCGAGAATTTTACGTACCTTTGTTGTCATTGGAGATTTGTCTGCCGCTTTGGATACGAAGCATCGTCCTTTCACTTCGAATTCCTCATCATCTGAGTCCTCCTCCATTTTCGCATACAACGCTCCATGTGTCGGATTTCGCATTTCTTCATCGTCTGATCCGGATGACCAGATTTGATAAGTTCCATCTTCATCCTCATGTTCACCCTTTGCAACCAATGACAAATTCTTGGCTTTCGCACGAACCTCCTCAAGCCTCTCTGCATAATACGCCTCATCCTTGACTTTATTCTTCCTCTCATCCTTCTTCCGAAGCATACAGTCATTCGTAAGATGATTCGCACCGTTGCAATAATGACAATCTATTCCAGCATCACCTTTCAGCTTTTTCTCAATCATTCCTTCAGTCATTTTCGAATCTTTCTTCTCAACTTTCTTTTTCTCCTCATCAGCAGTTTTACTCACAGCACTTCCTTTTACCTCAGCAACCTTAGTTTTCGGATTGAACGGCTTTTTGAAAAACTTCTTAACACGATTATTCGAGTAAAAAGCTATTGCCACATCATCCGAATTCATGATGAATCCTTCTTCTTCCTTAGAATCACCATTTTCTGCTTCTTTCTCAGATATCTTTGACACAAGTGCCAATGGACCTCCCAAATTTTGCTTCGTCTCTTCAGCAATTTCATTTACTTCTGTTTCGTGTGTTTTCAACTGATTGTACAAATCATTGAGAGTTGATGTATCAAAACTTTGCTGATTCTTCACCATCATAGTAACACTTCTCCATTCTTTTCGAAGACCCATCACAAAGATGAGATTGAATTCCATTGAACTCCTGGTAATTCCATAGCAATTACAACGATAGATTAACTCGTTCAGTCGATCATAGTAGACTTCAATTGTTTCACCTTCATTTTGTCTGAAATCTTTCAGCTCAACCAAGCACTGTTTGACTGAATTGATTTTCGTCTTCTCACTTCCTTGAAACTTATCTTTCAGACTGTTCCAGATCTCCTTTGCAGTTGTACAACTCCTTATATAATTGTACACAACTGGAGGTAAAGCTCCTCGCAATTCTCTCATACACCTCTTCTCTAGTTTCTTCAGATGATCAGTTTGATTATCAACTCCAGAATTTGTAGAAGATGATCCAATTGGTTGAACATTCACTGGAATATTGACATTTCCAGTGATACATGACTATAATTCTCCATCAAGACCATTCAGATAATCCTGCATACGATCAGCCCACTGATCATAATATTCAGGGATTAGCATTGGAATTTTGGTTGATGATCCTAACAAATGAGAAAACGAGGTCATCGAATTGAGATTGAAACTCGCCATTGTTGTACGGAAGTTGATTTTGAAAATTCTTAAGAAGATTTGGAAATTTGAAAACAAACTGGTTGAATCAAATCGGAATTGCTAGAAGAACACTCGATTCAACAATTCAAATGCAGAATCAAATCACAGACTAAGATCTAGACAAATTTTTCACGATCAAAAAGTGAGGAAACTTTCAAACCAAAAATTTGATTCAAAAACTTTCTGAATAGATGAAAATCAGATCACAGTTGTGATTCCTGCTCTGATACCAATTGATGAATCAAAGAATCGAGTAATGAATTAATCAGAGTATGAATTCAAGTATGAATGCGAAATTGAACACCGGATGTAAATATGATCTTGTTTCAGCTCTATTACGCTTTCGTATGTTTACAGAGTACAATAGACAGGTCTTTAAAAACTCTTATCTAACTCTAGTAAATAACCCTATTTATAGGGAACCGAAAGCGTACAAAAAATATACTAAGGCATATACATTTAAGCTTCGAATAAAAGCGCCCTAGTAAAATACATTACAAAACATTCGAAGAGTTCAAAATACATTTCGACTAATTACAACAATTCGACCCTTACACTCCCATGGTCTTTACCTGGAATGCCATGGGTTCCCCCATGGTCTGATATCCAAGTGTCATGGGCTCCCCCATGGTCTTTAGCTGGAATGCCATGGGTTCCCCCCATGGTTAAATATCCAAGTGCCATGGGCTCCCCCCATGGTCTTTCATGCAAGTATCACTAAGACAATTAGCATTCCACATAACAAGAAATGGTCCGACATTGGTGCCTTCGACCCATGGATATAGTGAGAAGACTCACCTCAGACAGATGAAACCCACGGATGCTCTCTGACTGCAGATCCGCTAAAAATCCATGCACTATCAAAAAGGTACGGGAAGGTCCTAAGGACTAGGAATGAATGCATGCAATGCAAACCATGAAAAAGGAAAAGAAAAATATGTACATAAGCACTAAAGAAACAAAATGTATCAAAAAGAAATTTAAGGCACAAGTAAATAATCTATATAAGTACGATCAGACTTTACATCAATATGGCTCCAATCATTAATACCTAGGAAACCATCCTGCTTCCTTCCATATATCACAGACTCCCAGAGTGAGGAAGACCCGAAACGGTGTAACCCAATAATCCAACCCTAGTTTTATTAAAACTTTATACCTTACTAAGCTTTATGGGCGAAAATAACATAGTCCGGATCTCATGTCCTTAAGACTAGATGGCCAAGAATCGGAATCGACGCATCCTTAAGAACCCGTCACGGCGAATCAGCTTTCGCTGAAACAGTGAGCCCACCCGAAGGAGCCCAGCTCCTATGCTTTCACTTTTTTGAGAGCCACAAGTATCATATCACACAGTTCTTCATTCACCAGATTTGACTTTGAATTGGCTTTTGATTTGATTGAACTTTGATTTGTACTTCGTTTTGAACTTGGATTCTTCAATCTTCATTTTTGGAATTTCTTGAGATTTCTTCGTTTTGGCACTTGAAATTCTGATTTGGGTACTAGATATGACAGTTGTACCCTTCCTTCTTTCTTGACTGTGTGGATCTGATACTTAAGCTCTCTGTTACCGCGAGGGTAACGCGTGTCAACAAATAGGTCCGTTTTCTGTGGGTTTAGAGTTGTCGATAAGGATTCTTTTTAAACCTTCAGAAGCAAATCATCCTAATGTTGTTATTACCGCCCACAAAAACGTTTCGGTATGCCATTTTTTTTTATTATCTAAGGCTAGGGTCTCGAATTACGGTGTTTGGGTCCCCTAGTTATGACAGCTGATTCTACACTTCCGGTAACTATCCGGTTGCTTCGGTATTTTTTTTTCTTTTTCATTTTGATTTTTTGTTTTCCCACTTCATGGAGCACTTGTATGTAAAGAGTGTCATCATCTCGTAGACCTTTTTTTTTATAATGATGCATGGATGCATGAACCTAATGTGACTCTACGCCTCCCCAAGCTTAAAGATAAGCATCGCCCCCATGCTTGAAGAGGGCAGAACAACCTAAAACGGAGGAGGAGGATAATAACCGGAATTTCGGGTCCAAGCCCAAAAATCTTCCTCATGTTTGCGTTGACGCTCTTGATCCCGTCGTACTGGGTAGTGAAGGAAGAGAAACTCTGAGTGAGGCTTGCAATATCCTGCTGGTAGGTGTCGAGGCGGGTATGGATTGACTGGAATTCATCCATATACTGTTGATGATAAGACGGGGGCGCAGCATAATGGGATGAGCTGGCACCACCGGTGGGAGGAGCGTGGTGGGGCTCCTCCTCCTCTTCATCATCATCATCATCACCGCCTTCCTCGTTTTCTTCACTTTGCTCATCTACGTCAGTGGAGTATGAGTGGGGGAAGATGTATGGCATGATTTGCCAATCGGTCAAGTGAATGGGGTTTCGGAGATCAAGAATGCCTTTGTTTTCTGGTGTGATGAGGAGCTTTGGATCATGATTTTGACCCACGGTCCAGTGGTGTGTGCCATCCGCTGCCGAACGGAATAGTCGCATGGACTCAAGGACAGCAGTGGTTAGATAAGGCTCACCCGGCAGTGGCTGGTGGGGACCGGGGTATGGAGCTCGGACTTGGGCGCTCTTGGCGAGCATGCTGACAATACCCCCGCAATAAATCCTTCCCGATTGGGATGTGCTCAGGCGGATGAGTTTGTGGCACAAAAATTGACCATAATGAGGAACGAGGTTGTCCTCAGGATGAGCCATTGCATAAAGGATTTTGAGCTCTAGCGCGTTGATGGTGCTTCGCTCCTCTCTAGGGGCGACGAGCGAAGCAATGATTCTATGGGCCACCTTCATCACAGGATGGATAAGTGATGAGGCTTTAGCAGCGCTAGAGACGTATGGGTGTAAATGGGTGAGTTGGGTCCACCATGTCAAATCAAAGTATCCTTGAATTGGGCCAGTGGGGCCAAATGTGTTTTCAGTTGGGGCCCCAACAATGGCATTAATTTGATCCAAGGAAATCTCATAATCTTTATTCATGAGACGGAAGTAGAGGATCCCATGGTCCAAATAAATTGAGGATAGAAACTCAGCTGTTGGGACTTTGTAACTCAGTTCGTGGACCCTCAATAACTCGTGCCATCCTATGTTGCGAAACAGGGTTTGGACTTGTTTGTAAATGTGAAATTCTTTAAGGGATGGCGCATGCGCAAACTTTTGGATGGCATGACCCCGCTGAAGGAATGCCTCAAATTTGCCCTCTTGAATTGGGCCAAGACACACGACACCACCATGAGCCGGGTTGGGTTGTGGTGATGGGGACCTAGGTGGAGGTGATGGGGATGGGGACCTAGGCCTACTACGGCGGGCGGATGATTTGGTGCGTCTAAGCCTTTTAGAAGGTTCACCTTCCATAGTCAATTTGGGACAAATTAAAAATCAACCGGTCAATAAGTCAAAAGAAGTCAACTGTTGACGGGTCCAGTCAACACGAATTCAACCACCAAAATTTCGCGGGAAATTTGGTTTTGAATGATTTCCTATTGAGAATCAAGTCCAATTTGACCACAATTTCAAGCAATTTGACTCAAGAACACAAATCTCACAAGTGAAGAGTTGGAAGGAATTTACCGAATCGTGCGTGGGATTATGTTGTTCTTGATGTGAAAGACCGACTTCAACCTCCCCAAGCTTGCCCTTTTGAAGATTAAGACCCAAAAACACCAAAATCATATGAGATTTTCGGACCTAGGGTTTGTCAAAACCCCCAAATCCACCATTAGAATGCAAGAAAATGATGTTTAGGATGGAGAAGATGAAGTATAGATGATAAAAATCAAACCTTTTTGGAGATGCAAGCCAAAATCTTGTAGAAATTGAAAGGTTGTGATGAAAATCGGACCTAGGGTTTTTGTTGGGAGAGAGGGGCTGTTATGAAGTGATTGTGGGGGTAAATGAGGTAAAGTCCCGATTTTTTTCATTAAAAACCACCAGGCCTGCTGCGCGAACACGACCCGTGTTCCCACAGGCCAAATTGACACGGCCCGTGTTGGGGGTTTTTATGCTGAATGAAGCACGAACACGACCCGTGTTGAGCATAAGGCAAAACTCAACACGACCCGTGTTGCTCTCTGTATGGGTCAAGGTCAATTTTTTTATGAACACGACCCGTGTTCACTTTGGGCCAAAATCCAACACGACCCGTGTTGGTCTCTAGATGAAAAATGGAAAATTTTTCATGAACACGACCCGTGTTCAATTTAGGCCAAGTGGGACACGACCCGTGTTGGACTCTGGATGCTATTCCCCACTTTTTTGAACTTAAAAATTCCCTCTCATTGAAATGAAATGCTTTTGCATCCCAAGGTCCATTTTTTGGTTTGAAAACAACGACAAAACACATTTGGAACATTAAAAACCATAAAAATGCAAAGAACGAAATGTTTTAAAGAAAAATGACGAAAATACCCCCAGGTTGCCTCCCGGTTAGCTGCCCTTATTTTAAGTCGTTGGCTCGACTTTGCCCCCGAATATGCTTCAGTCTTGGTACGTGGGGTTCTCCAACACATCAACCTCCTTATTCTTCACCTCGGATCCTTCATAAAACGACTTCAATATATGACCATTAACCTTGAATGTTTTACCGGTTTTCTTGCTAGTGATTTCCACTGCACCATGGTCAAATACCCTTGTGACCACGAAAGGACCAACCCATCTTGATCTTAACTTCCCTGGAATTAACTTGAACCTTGAGTGGTAAAGAAGTACCTTTTGTCCTTGCACAAAAGTCTTCCGGGAGATAATTTTGTCATGGTACACTTTTGTCTTCTCTTTATAAATCATGTTGCTTTCGTACGCATCATTCCGAATCTCCTCTAACTCTTGAATGTCTAGCTTCCTTTTGTTTCCAACTTCATCTTCATTCATATTGAATTTCTTTATAGCCAAAAAAGCTTTATGTTCAAGCTCAACCGGAAGATGGCATGCTTTTCCAAACACCAACCTATATGGGGACATACCAATGGGGGTTTTAAAGGCAGTACGGTATGCCCATAAGGCATCATCTAGCCTTATGCTCCAATATTTGCGGTTTGGGTTGACCGTTTTCTCCAAGATGCTTTTGATTTGCCTGTTTGAGATCTCGGCTTGTCCATTGGTTTGGGGGTGATAAGCTGTTGAGAATTTGTGTGTCACCGTATACTTCTGCAAAACAGCTTCGAGCATCCTATTGCAGAAGTGGGTCCCGCGGTCACTTATGAGCGCCTTTGGTGTGCCAAACCGTGAGAAAATCTGTACCTTAAGAAAATCTACCACAACTTTGGAATCATTAGTACGGGTGGCCTTAGCCTCCACCCATTTGGACACATAGTCCACCGCCAATAAAATGTATGAACAACCAAAAGAGGGCGGAAATGGTCCCATAAAGTCAATACCCCATACATCAAATATCTCACACACTAAAATGGGAGTAAGGGGGATTTGTAGGGGTGTAAGTGAGCCGAGCTACTCGCGAGCTACTCGGGATCGACTCGTTAAAAGCTCGACTCGAGATCGAATTAAACGAGCCCGAGCCGAGCTCGAGCCTAAATATGAGGCTCGTTTATTAAACGAGCTCGAGCCGAGCTTCAGTCAGTGGGCTCGCGAGCCTAAATGAGCCTAAACGAGCCTATATATATATATATATATATATATATATATATATATATATATATATGTGTGTGTGTGTGTGTGTGTGTGTGTGTGTGTGTCTATATATATATATATATATATATATATATATATATATATATATATATATATATATATATATATATATATATATATATATATATATATATATAGGCTCGTATAAGCTCGTTTAGGCTCGCGAGCTCACTAAATTGTTCACGAGTCGAGCTCAAGCTTCATTTTAAGGCTCGAATCGAGCTCGAGCTCGAGCTCGAGCTTCTTCAAAATTAAACGAGCCGAGCTCGAGCTTGGTTAGGCTCGGGCTCGGCTCGGCTCGTTTACACCCCTAGGCATTTGATTCCTAGAGCTTAAAGACCCGGATTTTTGGCACTTTTCGCAATGTGCACAAAACATATAAGAATCATGAAATATAGAAGGCCAAAAGAATTCGCTATCTAGAACTTTCCTAGCTGTCCTTTGGGGTCCAAAGTGACCACCACAAGCATAAGAATGGCAAAAATTAAGGATAGATTGTACCTCTTTTTGCTCAACACACCTTCGGATCATTTGATATGTACAGTACTTCCAAAGGTACGGCTCGTCCCATATGTATCGCTTGGCTTACTTCTTGATTTTATCTTTTTGCCAACGGGATGAATCGGGGGGAAATTGACTTGTGACCAAATAATTAACGACATCTGCATACCATGGTGCTTCTTTGGCTACAAATAGATGCTCGTCTGGAAATGTGTCACAGATTGGTATACCATCTTCGGGTGATACAATGCGGCTTAGATGATCCGCAACTAAATTCTCCTTTCCACTCTTGTCTTTGATCTCAATATCGAACTCTTGCAAAAGCAGCATCCATCGTATTAACCTCGGCTTCGAATCTTTCTTTGTAAGTAAGTGCTTTATGGCTGCATGGTCCGAATATATGATCACTTTAGTTCCAAGGAGGTACTGTCGAAACTTCTCTAAAGCAAAGACAATAGCAAGCAACTCTTTCTCCGTTGTGGTGTAGTTTCCTTGTGCACTATAGTACCTTGTGCACTATCAAGGGTCTTTGATGCATAGTAGATGACATGATGTGCTCGGTCAACCTTTTGTCCCAAAACCGACCCAACCGCGGTATTGCTAGCATCGCACATGATCTCGAATGGAAGATCCCAATTTGGCGGTTGAATAATGGGGGCGGATGTCAACAAGTCTTTCAAACAATCAAATGCCATCTTACATTCATCACCAAACTCAAAATCAGCCTCCTTTTGTAGAAGTCGACACATCGGCACCGTGATTTTGGAAAAATCCTTAATAAACCGTCGATAAAAACCTGCATGACCAAGAAAAGAACGCACTTCCCGAACATTTGTCGGGTATGGTAAGCTCTTAATAACATCAATTTTGGCCTTGTCAACTTCTAAACCTTTTTGTGACACCACATGTCCAAGTATCAAGCCTTTGTCCACCATAAAATGACATTTTTCATAATTGAGGACTAAATTTGTGTCAATGCACCTTTGTAAGATTTTGGTGAGATTTTGCAAACATTCCTTAAAAGAATTTCCATAAACAGTAAAATCGTCCATGAAAACCTCTATGATATTTTCGACATATTCTGAAAATATGCTCACCATACATCGTTGGAAAGTCGCGGGTGCATTGCACAAGCCGAAAGGCATGTGTCTATATGCAAAGGTGCCAAAAGGACAAGTAAATGTGGTTTTCTCTTGGTCTTTCGGGGCAACCGGAATTTGGTGAAAACCAGAAAAACCATCAAGGCATCAATAATGAGATTTCCCAGCTAATCTTTCGAGCATTTGCTCAATAAATGGCAAAGGGAAGTGGTCTTTGCGTGTAGAAGCATTCAACTTCCTATAATCGATACAAACCCTCCACCCGTTTTGCACACGGGTGGGTACCAATTCCCCTTCGGAGTTTTTAACAACAGTGACTCCAGCCTTTTTCGGGACAACTTGCACGGGAATTACCCACTTACTATCAGAAATGGGATAGATTACACCTGCATTCAAGAGCTTCATGATCTCTTTTTTTACTACCTCCATCATAGGTGGATTCAACCTCCTTTGGGCTTCACGGGTTAGCTTGAAGTCCTCTTCCATCAGTATTTTGTGCATGCCTAATGATGGACTCAACCCTTTTATGTCCGCAATGGTCCAACCAATAGCCTCCTTGTACTTCTTTAAAATTCCAACCAACTCTTTTTCTTCTTCTCGTGCTAGCTTGGTTGAAATTATCACCGGTAATGTCTCTTCCTCTCCAAGATAGGAATACTTGAGATGGTCGGGAAGAGCCTTCAACTCAAGAGTCGGTGGTTGTACTATGGATGGGAGAAGTTTCAGATTGGAACTTTTTAGCTTCATGTGGGGTGGTTCAACTCTCATGGGTTGTGCTTTTTCCAAGGAATTGATTACTTCAATCAATTCATCCTCCAATGTGTACTTGTCAGCCAAATTCTTAATCCCTGTCTCATCAAAGTGTTTGCTCAAGATGGTGGTTAGCACATCTTGGCTTGACATCTCAAAGCAATCATTAGTACATGTATCAATAACATCTATGAAGTTTAAAGAATGAATATCACTAGGATAACGCATGGCTTCAAAGATATTAAAGTTAATCACCTCACCATCGAACTCCATAGACAAAGTACCATTGGCTACATCTATTTTTTTTTCGCGGTACTCATAAAAGGTCTCCCCAAAGGATGGAGTTCGATTGTGGGGTGTTTTCATCACCCATATCCAAAACATAAAAGTCAGCGGGAAATACAAGTTCGTTAACTTGCACTAACACGTCCTCCAATACACCTTTCGGGTGTACCAAAGACCGGTCGGCAAGTTGAATGACAACTCCGGTTTTTCATAAAGGACCAATTCCCATTGTCTTATAGCTTGAATAGGGTAAAACATTGATTGATGCTCCAAGATCAAGCATGGCACGTGGTACAAAAAGGTTACCCATTTTACAAGGAACCGTGAAAACACCCGGGTCCTTGCATTTTTTTGGTAGCCGCTTTTGTAACACGGCTGAGACATTTTCATCAACTTTCACAGTTTGATTTCCTTTAAGCTTTTTCTTAGATGTGCAAAGCTCCTTGAGGAACTTAGCATATCTAGGAATCTGTGTAATAGCATCTAAAAGAGAGATATTGATTTCAACCTTTCGAAACATGGCCATGATTTCATCATCTTCCCGCTCTCTTTTGGTGCTTGCCAACCTTGAAGGAAATGGAGCTGGTGTGACTTTCACTTCGGTCTCTATGGGCTTCTTTGACTTGGAAGTACTTTTCCTTTCCTCTTCTTTGATAGCTTCTTCCACCTCTATCTCTTTCTCTTCCTCTTCTTCATCCGACATTCTTGGACCTTCATAGCTTTTCCCACCTCTTAAAGTAATGGCACAAGCATTGTGTTTCGGGTTCTTCTCCGTTTGAGATGGTAGCTTGCCTTGTGATTCCATCTTACTTACGGATTGAGCAAGTTGTGACACTTGTTGCTCCAAGCTTTTTATGCTTGCCTTGGTTTCTTGTTGGAAGCTTTGAGTGCTTGTGGCAAGGATTTTGACAATAACTTCTAGTGACATGTTTGAAGAACCTGCTTGTGGAGGTGGTTGTTGTGGATGCCTTGGCTGGTAATTGTGAGGTTGGAAGGGTGGTCTTTGTTGATTTTGAGGAAATGGTGGTCTTTGCTGGTATTGATGTGATTGATTTGACTGATAATTTCCTAGTTGGTTTCCTCCCCAACCCTGATTATTGTTCCATCTCTGATCACCTCGTGGTTGCTCATAACCTCTCTGATTTGACCCGGAATAGCCTCCCATGACTTTTGCTTCTTCATAATCTTCCTCTTGAAGTTGAGGGCACATATCGGTTGGATGCCCCACTTGAGTGCAAATACCGCATGGGCGGGGTGTGGGCTGCACACCTTTGTCTTTGGCCAACATCATTACCACTTTTGTGAGCTCGGACAATTGAGCTTCAATCTGAGGAGTTTGAACTTCCTTTACACCTCGGGGTGCATCCGTGTACCATTCTTCATCATGGCTTGAATGTTTGGAATCTTCAGCCATGTTCTTGATTAGATTGCGGATTTCGGTTGGAGTCTTATCGGGTAAAGATCCGCCACTAGAAGCATTGAGAAGTCTTCTTTCCATTGGGGTCATGCCTTCAATGAAGTACTGTAGGAGCTCATACTCGGTAATCCCGTGCTTTGGACAACGGGCACATAGTTTCTTAAATCTTTCTCAATATGTGTGGAAAGCTTCTCTTTTGTGTTGCTTGATCTCGATAATTTCCCTCCGTAGGGCTGAAGCTTTCATTTCGGGAAAGTACTTATCCAAGAACAACCGTGCAAGGTCTACCCAAGTAGTCACCATCCCCGGTGGGAGATCATAGAGCCAGTCTTTGGCTGCGTCTTGCACTGCAAAGGGGAATGCCCTAAGCTTGATCTGATCCTCCGTGACATTGTGTGGTTTCATACCCACACATACTACATGGAACTCTGTGAGAAACTTGTGAGGATCTTCATTTTCCAGGCCCCTAAATGTTGGGAGTAAGTGAATGAGGCCGGATTTTAGTTCCAAGTTGGTGGCAGTTGGGTATGTGATGCAAAGAGGTTGTTGAGTAACCTCTTGTCTTGACCATTGACAGAGAGTTTGTTCGGGTGGTGAGTTTGGAGGACCTCGATTCCCTCCAGGGTTGTCTGCCATGGCTTGAGAAGTAGGTGATGTTTCTGTAGGTGAAGTGTTTAGGATATTATGAACAGGTGAAGAGGGTGGAGTGGTATTTATGGGTGAGGATGGTTGTGGTGAGAGTGATGGGCTTTCTGTTTCTGAGGCTGATACACTTGAGAGGGGTATATCCTCCCAAATGTTGATGACTGGGGGAGTAGATGATGAAGAAGTACCGGAAACCGGTTGCCTCTTACGAAGCTTGGCTTGTTTCCTTAACTTCTTTGCAGTCCTTTCTATCTCCGAGTCAATTGGCAGTGGTGTACCTGTACGAAAAGATCTAGGCATAAACAATTAGTAACACCGTGTCCCCGGCAACGGCGCCAATTTGTGAAAGGACCCACACTTTCATATATATATAACAATTGTTACTCCGAAACATGCTACATGCATATTCATAAAACAATATTTTATATTGATAAAGTGGTTACAAACTATTGGATACAAACCCACTATTTCATAGTGTTTTATATTACATAACTTCCCAGGATTCTATAGATTTATACATATGGGAGTGCAAAATACAATAGTCTCAAACTATTCGAAAATCTTCTATCAAAACAATAGTTTCAAACTATTCAAAAATCTTCCATCAGTATATATAACTATACTGGAAGCTTATCTCCTGCAATTTAGTTAAACATTGAGAGGGGTAAGCGGTGACGCTTAGTGAGGTCAATAATAGATACAATATAACGTTATGCCATATATATACTTCATTATGGCAGAGGCAAGAAGGATCAAGGAACAACAAAGGCATATGAGAATCATGTAACAAACTTTCCATATCAATCATTGATTTAATTAAAAAATATACAATCAATGAGACGTAACAATTACCATACTTGATATACATCAATAAAGCTTTGGCCCAATTGGCACAGAAGACATACAACTTTGGTTTAACCTTTTGGTAGATTTCAGGTTTTCACGCCCTGTCTAACCATCTGCCAATACCATAGAATAGAAATCATTCTCTTACGGAGACATGTTCTACATGGCCAGAGGCTACGTACCAGTACCAATATGAATCTAAGTCCTTTCACTTATCACATGGTCAAAGGTATTACTTTGCTATTAAACATAGCGAATAAAATTAACACGGGAAAATAAACCAGAATAATAACACTAAAAAGCACATAGCACATATAACACATAACATACAATTGTTCCTATATATTAAACTCACCGAGAAATAACTGGGGGTCAAAATAGTGATTCGGGCAGCACTTCGGCTCTAAATATGACTTTCTTCGTTGAAAACCGGGCTCTGCGAAGGTAGAGCTTCGAAACCGAAAAGATAAATTTTTCGGGCTTCTCGGGAATCTCGGGGCGCGTTTCGGGCTTTGGAATAAGTACCGAGGCTTCGGGGGAAGTCGGAAGGTAAGAAAATGTTGAAAAGGGTGAAAAAGTGTGAAATTTCTAACATTAGCCGGGAGGGTTCGCACCCTCCTATTTATAGGAGGCGAAGGTCTTCGGCCGAAGGGAGGAGGGGCAGCTGGCAGCTCGCAAGAGGACCAGACGGCGCGCATGCGAGGGCTCCAGGTGGCTCGGTTCGGACGCGACATGCGTCTTCGGATGCGAGGAGTCACCGGGTGACTAAGCTGCTTCGGACGACTCATCGCGACACGCGTCGGATCTGGGCAAGGGTGAGTCACGACGTCGGAAACGAGGCGGACACGGCATCGGACCAATCAGAGGGTGCCACGCGAGGCTGCGGTCCAATCAGAAGATGCCACGTGGATCAACACTATTCATGCGAAAATTAAATGAAAATGTGCCCAATCTTGTAAAATCCATAACGTTCTCATACGGGCTCCGTTTTTGACGTTCTTTATATGCACGCGTAGAGAAAATTATGCTCTACAACTTTCGTTTAGACTTAGTCGGAAAATTTTGACTTTATTTTTATATTATTATTTTTAACAGACCGGGACTAGTAAATCCGTTAAAAATTCATAACTTCTTCATCCGACGTCCGTTTTCGTCAGACTTTCTACCGTTGTAGTGCTAATGACGAGACCTTCGATTCTCGTTTAGGTTGTGTCGGCTAAAAAATCACTCGATATAAAATTCGAGTTTTTAGCTGTCTACTGCTAAGTTGAAACTTGTAAAAATCATAACTTCCTCATACGAAGTCAGATTTTGACGTTCTTTTTATCGAACTTCTCGGTTTAACGAATACTACGACTTTCATTTAGATCACTAAGGCCAAAAAGTAGTTTATCAAAAACTCACTTTTTACGTCATTCGGCACCGTGCCGGTTTTATCGCGGATCTTCGATTGGTCATAACTTCTTTGTTATAACTCGGATTTCGACGAGGTTTTAGCCTACGTGTTTCTAACGAGATTATCTACAACTTTCAACAATAAAATTTTACTTATTTCAATTTTTATATTTTCGCTAAATTTCACTATTTAGCTTTTAATTGGAATCTCATAAGACTTCCAATAATTTATGAGTGATTCTAAACATAGTTTTACTTTATTTCTAGTAAAAACTATCTGTTAGAACTCAATACTCAATATCACATAATATTTCTTAATATTATTTATATAAAACACGATCTCAAAACGTGTATGTTACAATTTGTTAGGTGTGTCAGACCCAACAAATAATAGGGGTACGATATACTCCAAAAAAATCCCACTATATTGCACTAGAAAGGTAGTACAAGGCAAGTAGGGTCGATCCACAGAGACACGGGACAATCAGTCTATACATGTTTTGCATAAGGTATTTGTTCACAAAAGATTAAGAAGGGGGTTTTGAATGCAATGATTAAACAAACAAATTTAAAACACGAGTAAACAACTAAACGAATGAATTAAGTTCAGATTTTTGTAAGGACTCCAACTTCATGTATGATAATCCAGCAATATGAATCAAAGATGACAAGACATTTTTTTCATTCTATCTAAGTTGGTACTTGAAAGTGTTAACAAGCTCTAACACTTTCTATTCACCACATTAATCAATCAAAACAAGCTCTTTGATTAATCCTAACCTTGTTAACCTAATCTAAACAAGCTCTTAGAATTAGATTAAAAGGTTGCATTAAGCTTATTGTGAATGTTCCCAAAAACACCCAATACTCCTCACAAGCTCGGGAGCGTAAGAATGTGTGAAAAGATTTACACTAAATTCATTCATAAGAAATCAATTTAATGCTTGTTACTTAGTTCAATTCACAAAACAATTACGGATTTTGCAAAATGAATAACTTGAATGACCTAACCCTAATTCAAATGGTCAATAAGAATCATTATTAGAATCAAACATTCGATTGAAATAAAATCAGTTTCACTAGATAGAAATTAAACACAAACATCAGGTCATATGATTTGATTCACAACCAAAAAGTCAAAACATGAAATTGGAGAAGTTAGGGTTCTAGCCACACATGGCTAGAACAAGATTAACAAGTTTAAAAGATGAAATTAAGTGCTAAAGTGCTTACAAAGAAGAAATTAAAATGTTTCCCAATGATTAACGGACAAACCCTTGCTAAAACCCTTGAATTCTCCTCTCCAAAAGTGCTCTGGTGTGTTCTGTCCTCCCCCAAAATGACCCTATTCTCGACATAAGGAAAATAGGAAAAACTGCCAAAAAGCAGTTTTTAAGTTGAACACGGCCCGTGTCGATATAGAGTAAATCAACACGGGTCGTGTTAAGTGAAAACACACCCTTCATTCCTCGATTCCAACTCTAAAGTATGATGCTCAAAAATGTTCATCTGGACCAACACGCCCCGTGTCCAAATAGGCTAAATGAACACGGGTCGTGTTCAGTGAAGTCAAAGTGCCTGGAATGGTCAAACACGCCCCGTGTTGGATTTCTAGGCCAAACCCAACACGCCCCGTGTTGCCCTCTGACTCCGAATCCAAACTTGATTTTCTCAATTCTTCCGTTCTACGCCCGATCATCCCGCAATCTTCATCAATGCTCCCCGGCACCTCCAAAAGCGCGCTCCAACCTCCGGTTTACCTGAAAGAGACATGAAAGTGTGCAAATAAGGTCGTTCTAGAGACTAACATGAATATGATAATAATGCAAGAATAATGAAATATAACTAAGCTAAATACATGCATAAAAGGGACTAAAAGTTGTGCAAAAAGGTGCACAAAATGCACCTAACACATATCATCCAGAGTCGGGCAGAAAGAAAAACTAATGAACTCCATGATGTCAGATCTCAGCATATCATGGTGTAACATCCCGAAAATCATGACATAAATTTTTTTGTTTTTAGATTAATAAATCGTTAATACATATCTTTCCCATAAAACCAAGGTAACCAAGATTTAACAAAACATCATTAAATCAGAGTAATTCACAGAAGGCGGAAACATGTGGTGTGTGCTCTGCAATCATTCCGATCTCTTCCAATTGAAAACTAGAGTACCTGAAACATAAACTGAAAACCGTAAGCACAAAGCTTAATGATTTTCCCCCAAAATAACACATACATACAACCACAAAATATCATGCGACATACATACAGGTGCCATGGGCTCCCCCCATGGTCTTTACGTGGAATGCCATGGGCTCCCCCCATGGTCTGATATCCAAGTGCCATGGGCTCCCCCATGGTCTTTAGCTGGAATGCCATGAGTTCCCCCATGGTCAAATATCCAAGTGCCATGGGCTCCCCCATGGTCTTTCATGCAAGTATCATAGAGACAATTAGCATTCAACATAACAAGAAATGGGCCGACATTGGTGCCTTCGACACATGGATATAGTGAGAAGACTCACCTCGGACACATGAAACCCAAGGATGCTCTCTCACTGCAGATCTGCTAAAAATACATGCCCTATCAAACAAATAACACCCAATTAGCAATTGGGTTCCAAACCTAATCCCATAATCCATATATAGGGTAAAAAATACCATTTTACCCCTCACCTAGTTTGGTCCAAGACTAAGGCCCAAACTCAAGGCCCACCAACCAGACAATCATCCAAAGCCTACTTATGGCCCAACTTTCCAAATTGGGCCCAAACCCTTACATGGGCCTTTCCCTAAAGCCCATTAACTTTTCTTAATCCAAAACACATATTCACAGCTAGCCCAAGAAATCCCCAAGCAACCAAGCCCAAAAGACACCACGAGGCCTAAGCCCATTGGGCCCACTAAGGCCCAAAACCATAATCCTAGGCCCAACAATGCAAGCCCAATAAATTAATTCAAACTTTAATGAAAAACCCCACTTCAATGAAATAAGCCCAAACTCAGCCCTAGCCCAAGACCCAATGTCCAAAAAGTCTGAACCTCCAACCACATGCTGGTCGTGTACGCTCGGCGTACACCTCGTACACTCTGCGTATGCTCGATGACTTGGGACGGGGGAAAAACTCAGTAAGCGGGGCGTACTACTCATTACGCGCAACGTAATGTGGTCCTACCAAAATTCTTATTTCTGACTTAATCCATTAAGTCATTTGCATCCAAACCTCAGAAATCCTTCAATATACATCCTTAACTGATAAAGTTGTCAACTTTATTAGTTTGCATAACTTAATGGGACCCAACTACCAAATATAACCATTAAGACCCATATTAAGCACCTTAACACATGCATAGTCCATTCTTAGACATCAAGCAAGCATTTTTATGAACTAACAACATCAGAAGGGGAAAGATCTATCACTCCAAGCTCCTGGAGTGGCCCAAACTCACAATGAGAACTTAATACACCATGAAAGCTCCAAATCTTGCCCTAAACTCAAACTAGCATAAAAAGAGCTCAAGATAATAACTTTATACCTCCTGAAGCTTCCTAAGAGAGTGAAGGTTCTGGATCTACAACACCAAAGACACACCAAGCTTGATCACCAAGATTCACTTCCTTGAAATAGCACTAAAAACCTTTCCAAATCACTTCCAAGCTCAAGAATACACCACCAAGGGAATTAGGGTTTGAAATGAGGCTTCAAGATTAGTGGAGGCTGAGAAATGAGAGAGCCTTGAGCTTATAAGGATGTTTATATAGTGCCCAAACCATGAAAATTAGGGTTTGGCACTCTGCCAATTACGTTGGACGTACACGGCCAAACACGCGCCTTCCCTCCTTACATGCATGGGACCAACTTGCAAATCTTTTCCACTAAGGGCCATATTAGCCAATTATTCAAACGACCAAAACTCCCTCGACTTAGGTCCGTTTTCAACGAGCTTTATATCCACGAAAAGGTGACGAGAAGACCTATGCTTCTAACAACTCACCATCGCCTTAAAACCTCCCGAACAAGAACCCAAAATTTATAAAGGCCCGAACTAACAAATTACGATCATACCCGTGGGCTCCGAATCGCCATCAAACACTCATGTCAGTCAAACTATAGCACCTAACGTCGAAAAAGGGCCAAATCCTTTCTTCTCCACGACCCTAAGCCTTATGATAATTGATGATCGGGCCACAGCCCCGACTAATAAATCAATTCAAAACTGGATGTTACAACTCTCCCCCACTTAATTTTGATTTTGTCCTTGAAATTATTCCTTATCAACACTCAGATCATACCAAGCAACCTGAGGAACGCAACCGCAAACCCTGATCATATAACGACCTTCCCAAGGCGACTGAACCCAACCCCAAACAGAAACTTCCAACCCGAATAAGAATGAATCCTTAACCCCTGCATAAAACCTCTTCTACCTTTCCGAAACCTGAAATCTTACATTGGTCTGACTTCCCGACCATCCGCCCCTGTTGAATCATTACCATGCCTATTCCACATCGAATAACAGACTAAACAAAACACTTCCAACCCTGAATATCTTGATGCTACCAATGGAACAAGTTCACTGACCATAAACAGCTGCAGAACACTTATACTTGACCGAAGGCTCGGATAATCCTTCGAGTAGGAGATTTATCTCTGCAACGGTTAGACTCAGACGAGAGATGTGCAACATGATCAAATCATTTACTCGGAGATTATCCATTCCCAACTGCAAGTGACCCAACATATTCTCCGAATAACAAGCGACTCCACACACGAGTTCCAATCAATAATATCACCTTGACTTAACTTGATGCCCTTCTCAGATAGAACCATTCCAAAACACAATCACAATGGATTGATCCGTCATTAAAACTGAATCCATTCCTTACCCTTGAACCCTTCAATTTATGCTCTCAGCATAAACATACCCCAATACTTATCCTACTGAAAAGAAAATCTTGCACATCAATATTCGCGATCCCCAACTCAAGATTTCACCTGAGACCAACCCGATACTCAAATCATAACCCGATATATAAAGGTTCTTAACCATCGTTGAGACTACCAGTCTCGCTCCTGGTCCAACCACCAGGTCCCCAAGAGTCCAAACAGCAAGGCTACCCAGCCTATAAACCCCTCTGCGTCACACACTGACCACCCACTTGACCTTGCAACTCAAAATCCAAAGCCTTGACCCAACGGTCTCTACCAGGTTCTACCTGCATTACCATAAACACACGGGCCTCGCCCAAGAGTCCTACTCATCTAGAGCTACATAGTCCCGAATCCACCTCGGACCTTAATGGTCCTCAACCTAAAACAGAGGATACTTCTCAACAATCCTGACAGGCGTGCCCAAGGCACAAACTAATTCCCCCATTTTACGCTCATGATCAACTCTAATGTTAGTCTACCTCGAACTGGTGAATGATATGATCCCATCGCATTATTACAACACTTACAACCAACCATGGTTACCACCCATGGCCTTACCACACTCAAACCATCACAATACCATGCATCCTGAGCCGAATCCTGCATCCAATCAGGAGTTCGGGTCACGCATTCGAATCCCACAGCCTACTATGTATAACAAAGGAGATGCCGACCAGTGGTTGGAAGTTTCCTGAACTCTCACCAACACAACCTCAATATGAACTGCCACTTAATTCTACCCCACTTGGATTCGACGAAGCTCTCGCACCTCTTAATCCTGATGGATCTCCGACCCATCTCCCTCAAATATCATGAACCGCCTATACCCTGCGCTGATCAATACGTGCGTACCATTGCTAGCCAAACTCAATGATCGCCCAACTCCTGAAATCCTGAAGAATACTCTTGAAATCTTAGCCAATCTGATAATCCAGATACCTCCCGTGATACCATACCAATTCCTTGAGTTCTTATGTTGGCGACTAAAAAAATCATAACCCTTGCCATGACTGATGAATCTTCATCCCAACTCCCACTCTCGAAGAATCATTGAATCCTAATCGACTGCAACCTGAGCAAATATGAAACTCCCTTGACATTTATAATGACCCAACAGCTCAAGCAACTGACCCACCATCTTCTGGTTACCGCTCCTTTCCTAGCAACGACAATGTTTGAACCCAACAGCTCTTCCATAGGCAACTTCCGCTCCGACCAGAACAAATACTAAAACCGCTGAACCCTGATGATACTGGAGAACTAACCTACTGAATTTTGACCATAGACCTTCCACACAATACCACCGAACCGATCTCGACCAAAAACCAGGATAATGATTGAACACATTGGAACCCGCTACACAAGATACAACCCCTCAATACCCACTAATGATTTACGGCATGCAACAGGCATATAACAATTCTGCAACATCACCTGCTGGAGCACTGGCCTCCCCTGTCTAACACTGAAATAACAGATTACTCTTTGTTGGGGCTCCTATCCCACCCCCACGGCTATCAGAAATCTGCAAAATAGTCGGAGCAGGTGCAATCACTGCTCCTCCCCTCCTCATTGGACAGACGACCCTCTTGTGGCCCACTTGGTCGTAGAGAAACGTAACGGGCTTGACCCCCCGAGGACAATCCCTGCTGACATGATCAATCATGCTACACTGGTAACAACCCATACCCCTGGAACGACAAAATCCATCGTGCAGTTTCCCGCACATGCTGCACTGACTCCGACCCTGCTGGCCTCGCAAACTCTGATCAAAAGTCTTGGGTCTCTTCCCGGGACCCTCCACTACATGCACCTGATTTTCCTTCCTCTTCCCTAGGTGCTCCAAATCGATCTCCCACTCTTGGGCTCTAGAAATCATATCATTCAGGGTCCTGCACCCTGAAATACTCACACACTCTTTGATATCATCTCGCAACGTATCATGATACCTCACCTTCTTCATTTCCTCATCTGCTGCATGCTGCAGAACCAATAAATCCCTCTCCCGGAACTTGGCAGTGGTATCTGTCATAGTCTCAGTAGTCTGGCGGAGATCCTGAAACTCTCACGCCAACTGATTCACCTCAATCACCGGTTTAAACTCAGATTGAAACCTGGTCGAAAGATCATCTCAAGACATGGCATCAACTGCACCATCACCGACCTCACGTCCTACCTTTTCCCACTAATCCCATGCCCTGACCTATAATGGCCAGGAAACATACCTGACCTTCGCGCTCCTTGGGGAAGAAACTCATTCTGAACGCGTTAGCCAAATCCTCTAACCACCTTCTACTGGCAATTGGGTCCCTCTCCCCATAGAACGCAGGAGCCCCGCACACACGGATCTCACGGAAAGAAAGAGTGTGAACTTCAACCATGGCCATAGCCTTAGCACGGAGCATGCCCAAGCGCTCATACAATATCTCCAAAATCCCCTCCTAGACCGAACCAAAGATCATAGGAGTCTGCTCCAAAACACCGCGGGTAATCTCCGACGAGATGAACTCCCGCATCTACTCGCTAATCGGCTCAGTACCTACACCTGAGCCGGAACCAGAACCAAAACCTCCTTCCTGTTTGCTCATCACCCAACTGAAATACAACTTGCAAATGATCACAACATACCCAAGGATCCTCTTCCACAAGCCTCTTAGATTCTCCAAGACTCTCCCCGAATCGAGTATGGATCTTGTGCTTTCGGTAGTACGGGCCCAATACTACCTTCCACACCTATCCATACTTTCCTCAAGAATCATCCTGAATCCTCTAAGTCACCTTATCGAACTGATGCACCAAAGCTCACTAAACAAAACGACTACACCCGCTGCAGCACTTCCTAGGCTCTCCTAGGTTCCCGGCCTCACCCTGCCATCAGTTGCTGAAGAACTCCCCATAATGTCAGTCACCCACCTCATGAATACCATCATATTCACTTAGCAGCTGACTCCCATCATCTAAGAGTTCAACAAAGCACAAAGCAAGCAACATTCGTGCAGTAACAATCCAATCCATAGAACGATCATAGTACACTCAGCCCACACACCACAACTCATGCTAGAAATTTCACCCTTACTGCCGGTTGCCTTATGCATGAAAATTATACACAGAACAGGATCAAATAGACTATCGAATAATAAACTCTACCCTAGATCCACAACCAGACAAGGAACAGGAAATAAGGCCAAATCAATTATTCTAGGGCTATAAGATCCTAACCGTATATTATTTTTAAAGCATACACTTAGCAATTACTGATTCCAATTGATATTCCCATCTCAGCATATCATCCAATACTCCCAAGGCTACACAACATCATATATCAACCCAATCTACCACTAACTAATTAGCACTAGCATGCAAGTCTACCATCTCATACAATATACATACAAAGGCATCTCTCCTAGCATTCTATCATGTAAAAACTAAGCAGATTCTTAGCCCTAACCAACATGCGATTCACAGATTCATAAATCAAGTCATAACAGATAACATGTATGGGTATTCTGGGAAAACTTACTTGAGCTCGGCTGATTGCATGCACCACACCCTTCTCTTATCTTAGAAAACTCTTTTCTTGATAATACTTTTCTTTTGAAAACTTTACCAAATCCTCAGTTTGAGTTCAGACACACCCGACAGTATGTTCGAATCCCTCAAACCAAGGCTCTGACACCAACTTGTAACGTCCCGAAAATCATGACATAAAATTTTTTGTTTTTAAATTAATAAATCGTTAATACATATCTTTCCCATAAAACCAAGGTAACTAAGATTTAACAAAACATTATTAAATCAAAGTAATTCATATAATGCGGAAACATGTGGTGTGTGCTCTGCAATCATCCCGAGCTCTTCCAATTGAAAACCGGAGTACCTGAAACATAAACTGAAAACCGTAAGCACAAAGCTTAGTGAGTTTCCCCTGAAATACCACATACATACAACCACAGAATATCATGCGACATACATACAGGTGCCATGGGCTCCTCCCATGGTCTTTACCTGGAATGCCATGGGTTCCCCCCATGGTCTGATATCCAAGTGTCATGGGCTCCCCTATGGTCTTTAGCTGGAATACCATGGGTTCCCCCATGGTCAAATATCCAAGTGCCATGGGCTCCCCCATGGTCTTTCATGCAAGTATCACAAAGACAATTAGCATTCCACATAACAAGAAATGGGCCGACATTGGTGCCTTCGACCCATGGATATAGTGAGAAGACTCACCTCGGACAGATGAAACCCACGGATGCTCTCTGACTGCAGATCCGCTAAAGATCCATGCACTATCAAACAAATAACACCCAGTTAGCAATTGGGTTCCAAACTTAATCCCATAATGCATATATGGGGTAAAAAGACCATTTTACCCCTCACCTAGTTTGGTCCAAGACTAAGGCCCAAACTCACAATCATAAAGGCCCACCAACCAAATAATCATCCAAAGCCCACTTATGGCCCAAATTTCCAAATTGGGCCCAAACCCTTACATGGGCCTTTCCTTAAAGCCCATTAACTTTTCTTAATCCAATACACATATTCATTCCTAGCCCAACAAAGCCCCAAGCAACCAAGCCCAAAAGACACCACAAGGCCCAAGCCCATTGGGCCCACTAAAGCCCAAAACCACAATCCTAGCCCAACAATGCAAGCCCAATAAATTAATTCAAACTTTAATGAAAATCCCCAGTTCAACGAAATAAGCCCAAACTTATCCCAAGCCCAAGATCCAATGTCCAAAAAGTCCAAAACTCCAACCGCATGTTGGTCGCGTACGCTCGATGTACGCTCGATGACTTGGGATGGGGGAAAAACTCAGTAAGCGGGGCATACTACTCATTACGCGCAGCGTAATGTGGTCCTACCAAAATTCTTATTTCTGACTTAATCCATTAAGTACTTTGCATCCAAACCTCAGAAATCCTTCAATATACGTCCTTAACTGATAAAGTTGGCAACATTATTAGTTTGCATAACTTAATGGGACCCAACTAACAAATATAACCATTAAGATCCATATTAAGCACCTTAACAGATGCATGGTCCATTCTTAAACATCAAGCAAGCATTTTTATGAACTAACAACATCAGAAGGGGAAAGATCTATCACTCCAAGCTCCTGGAGTGGCCCAAACTCACAATGAGAACTTAATACACCATGAAAGCTCCTAATCTTTCCCTAAACTCAAACTAGCATACAAAGAGGTCAAGATAATAACTTTATACCTCCTGAAGCTTCCTAAGAGAGTGAAGGTTCTGGATCTACAACACTAAAGCCACGCCAAGCTTGATCACCAAGATTCACTTCCTTGAAATAGCACTAAAAACCTTTAAAAATCACTTCCAAGCTCAAGAATACACCACCAAGGAAATTAGGGTTCAAAATGAGGCCTCAAGGTCACTTGAGGCTAAGAAATGAGAGAGCCTTGAGCTAATAAGGATGTTTATATAGTGCCCAAACCCTAAAAATTAGGGTTTGGCACTCTGCCAATTATGCTGGGCATATGAGGCCAAACACGCGCCTTCCCTCCTTGCATGCAAGGGACCAACTTGCAAATCTTTTCCACTATGGGCCATACCTGCCAATTATTCAAATGGCCAAAGCTCCCTCGACTTAGGTCCATTTTCAACGAGCTTTATATCCACAAAAAGGTGACGAGAAGCCCTACGCTTCTAACAACTAACCATCGCCTTAAAACCTCCCGAACAAGAACCCAAAATTTATAAAGGACATAACTAACAAATTACGATCATACCCTTGGGCTCCGAATCGCGATCAAACACTCGTATCACTTAAACTATTGCACCTAATGTCCAAAAAGGGCCAAATTATTTCTTCTCCAAGGCCCTAAGCCTTATGATAATTAATGATCGGGTCGCAGCCCCGAATAATAAAGAAATTTAAAACGGGAAGTTACACATGGTATCGGGTCTTCCTTATCTCCTCTTCAACTGTATACTGGGGACCAACAATGTCCTCTCTCTGAACTTGGCGGTGATCTCCGCCACACTCTCAGCCGTCTGCCTCATGTCAAGAAACTCCCTGGCTAACTGTTGTACCTCAACATGCGGTGCAAACTCTGCTCGAAACTGGGTCACAAAATATGGCCAGGTCATGGTGTCAATGGTCAGGCTCCCAAGGCATAGTCGACCTCCTCCCACCAATCTCAGGCTTGCTCCCTCAAACATCTTGCAGTGAACCTGACCTCCGACCCCTCGGGGCAGAAGCTCGTCATCTAAGCACACTCAATGTCGGCTATCCAACGCCTGACTGCGATGGGGTCCTTCACCCCTAAGAAATCTGGTGCCCCAGATCCCCTAAAATCCTTGAAGAAGAGTGTGCAGGCCCACGACTGGCTAGCGACCAAATCGACCCTGAAGATCCGAAGGCGATCTGTAACGCCCATGTTTCGGGGCTAAGCATTAAGTAGATTATGTAATAGTCTAGGTCAACTATTGTAACTCTTTTTGAAGTAATAAAGATGAATTATTTGAGTATTATGTGAATTATGTGCATTTATGTGCTTATTACTTATTTATAAATGTATAATAAATAAAGGATAAAAATAAACGTCAAAATTAAAGTGTAAGATAAGCCCGATATCTTTACATAAAGTTGTAGTGGTCGAAACAAGGATTCCGGGGATATAAAGAACGTCGAAATCCGAGTTATAACGAAGAAGTTATAACCCGTCGAAGCCGGCACGGCACCGGGAAGCGTAAATATGTTAAACCAAGAACATCCATAAAAAGAACGCCAAAATCTGACTTCGTATGAGGAAGTTATGAATTTTCTAAGATTCGGCATAACAGTGCACGGCCCGAAACTCGAATTTTAGTTCGAGCGGTTTTTGGCCTACTCGAACTAAATGAGAGTTGAAGATCTCATTAATAGGAACTCAACGGTAAAAAGACAGACGAAAACGGAGTCCGTATGTAGAAGTTATGAATTTTACGTAGTCATTTAACAGTATAATCTTCTCATACTGTTAAATTTAAAATCGGTCGAGAATTAGCCGACGGAGTCAAAAGGAAAGTTGTAGATCTTATTTTTACCTATGCGTGGATATAAAGAACTTCAAAAACGAAGCTCGTATGCGAAAGTTACGAATTTTTGAAAATCGACTGATTTCCACCCTGTGTGTGATGCCACGTGTCAGCACCAGGCTGTGCCTGGCTGTAGCCAGCTAGCTCACGACGTGAGCACCCTTTCTCATGACGTGAATTGGCCTATACAGCCTATAAATAGAGGCGTAAATCATCCCCAAAACACACACCTTTCATACCCTTTCTCTCCCATTACCCCCAAAACCTCTCTTCCATTCCCTAGTACTTCCTAAGTACTAGAAGCGAGTCCCGAAAAGCCGGAAGGCTCCAAGAAAAAGAGTTTTTCGGTTTGAAACTCTGTCCGCGCGGAGCCCGGTTGTCAAGCAAACTTCCCGGTTTCGTCAAAGAAGATTATTTTTAGAAGCGAAGTGATGTCTGAATCACTCCGTATCAGGTGAGTGTATAGTCACTTTCATCTTACACATAGATATAAAGTAGTTTATATAAATTATGTGCTATGTGTATATATATGTTATATGTTTACCTGAGATGTTTTCTAGATGAAATATCTATACTTCTTTCTTTCAGATCTGAAACTTTTTCCTTCAGATCTACACTTTTTCATCTCAGATCTGAACTTTTTCTTCATATCTAAACTGTATACTTTGAGATCTATGTTGGATGAATGATCTGAACTTCTTTCTTTCAGATCTGAAACTTTTTCCTTCAGATCTACACTTTCTCATCTCAGATCTAAACTTTTTCTTCAGATCTAAACTGTATACTTTGAGATCTATGTTGGATGAAAGATCTGAACTTCTTTCCTTCAGATATGGACTTTTTCTTCAGATCTAGACCGTATATGTATTTTATGCTTTGAAAGTTATGTTGGATAAAAGATGTAAGCTTTATTTTACAGATCTGGACCATGTATGTATTTTATATCTACAAATATGTTGGGTAGAACATGGGTAGATGAAATAGTTGGTGTGTGGTAAAATAAAATGATGAGAGGCCTCAATGTTGACGTTGTTCCAGTCATCTAGCGGAGTATGGATGACGACCACGGACTTTTCTAGGAGGTCCAGTGGAACGCTAGCAGGCTCGCAACCTGTAGGTGTTTGTGAACGAAGTGTTCACTGGTGTACTCCATCCCCCCCCCCATGGTTGCCTTACGGACACATATGGCTGAGGAATCCCCTTAGCAGTAGTGTCCATCCCGATGAAATTCCTTAGGATAGGTCCCTTATGATAGATGCTTTAGGGACGTAAGGTGAGGATAACTGGAACGGGTAATCGGGTTTAATGATTGTTGAAAATAATAAACTTATTTATTGTGGGTTGAAAACCCTATATGCTCACCAGGCTCCCCAGCCTGACCCACTCAGTTTCTTATATTACAGGTAGTGGCAAAAGCATAGTTGGATGATTTGACGAGAGATTATGGATTTGAGGCCAGATAGTGTTTTGTGGCCTAAGATGTTTATTTCTGTTTAGTTTATGCTTATGGTCTGTATCGATGATTGACATCTCGAGTTTTTGTAATGTAATGAAAATACATTTCTTTAAGAAATGCTTTGATAAATTTATATCATATTTTGTTTTGGGAACAAATTCTGCAATACTTTTCTTAAGAAGTTACTCTGATCTTTATTAAAAAGAATAAACGAAATCGGTATTTTCTGGCCGTGAAAATGGGGATGTCACACGATCCTCCATCAACTCCAGAATACCCTCCTTGATCGACCCAGACATCACCAGGGTTGCATCAAGGATGCCTCTAGTAATCTCTGACGCAATAAACTCGTGTAATCCCTCATCAATCGGTTCGGTGCCCGTGCCCGAACCAGATCCAGATCCTGAACCTCATGTTCCGTGACATGCCACCACCATACTGAAACATAACCACATAAACGATTAGCAAACACACGAGAAGGTTCACACTCCTAAGTTCCCTAGATTCATCGTGGTCTTCCTGATTTTAGGTATAAATCTTGTGCTTTCAGTAGTACGAGCCTAACACTACCTTCCACACCTATTTATACCCTCCTCAGGGACTACCCCGACTCCTCCAATCACTCCTCCTAACTGATACATTTCTCAAACTATAAGGCGTCCTATGCACCAAATCATATCATAGGGACTCCCTAAGACTCCATTCCTCACCCCTCTCTGCTATCAGCTGCAGAAGGAACTTTTATAAATACTACCTAACTACTGCATGAACACAATTACATACTACTAGTAGTAGATAATTCTTCAAATGACAGGTCCCACACTACAACGGTTGGAATCAAACAAGAGCTACATACTAGAGTTAAACCTATCCTTCTAAAATTATCTAATCACAATAATATGTAACCCAACACATTCATCCACTAGTTAGCTAGTACCAACATAATTTCCTAAAGCACAAAGCATGCAACATTCGAGCATCAGATAGTTCAACTCAAAACATACCCTATACAGATCATCCTAACAAGCAACTGATCTGATACAATCATGCAAATCTAAAAGCTTATACAGATAGGAACATAAAGGCATCTATCCTAGCATTCTATTATGCAATTCTGAGCAGATCCTTAGCCCCTAATCTAGCATGCAATTCTCATATCCTAACATAAAACACATAACTTGTATGGGTATTTTGGGAAGACTTACTTGAGCTCGGCTGATTGCACGCATCACACCCCTTATCTTTTATTAAAAATCCTTAGATTAAAATTTTCTTTTTATGAAAAACCTACCAAACCATCGATTTGAGTCCAGACACATCCGAGAGTATGCCTGAAACCCTCAAACCAAGGCTCTCATACCAATGTGTAACATCCCAAAAATACAGATAAAATTTTGTTTTTAATTTCATTCAAATCACACGACACTAATAGAAAAATAGTCAAAAGAGTATCATAGTAACATGTTATCAGAGTAGAAATTCTCAAAATCTCTAAATGCGGAAATCATAGGGTGATGCGGTGCGATCAGGCCGGACCCTTCCCCTTCGAACTGGAAGTACCTGAAACTTAAACTAAAAACTATAAGCATAAAGCTTAGTGAGTTCCCCCCAAAATACCACATACTAAACAAACATACTGCCAAGCATATGTGGGTGCTTGTCTTCCCCTTCGGTCTAGTTTAACCGAATACTATCAAGTATATATGGGTGCTTGCCTACCCCTTCGGTCTATTTTAACCGAATACTATCAATCATATCTGGGTGCTTGCAATCCCCTTCAGTCTATTTCAACCGGATATCGGGTCTATTTTACCCCTACTACTACCACATAATATCATAACAGAAATCACAGAGTCATCAAACAAATACAGGCATATTTGACAATTGTCACAAAGACAATCATCACACTACATCACAAACTAGTGGGCCGACATTGGTGCCTTCGACCCACGGATACTGCGAAGGAAGACTCACCTCAGACTGAAGATATCAAATCGCACTCGACGGATGACTCACGAAAACCTCTTCCCTAACGCACAAGCATAAAACCCTAATTAAAAATTAGGCCACACTCTAACTCAAAGGTCCAAACCCTAGCTCTTGAATTAAGGTAAAAAAGGTTCGTTTATTCTTGCCTCAATGGGCATCCCTCCCTCCTAAGGCCCAAATCCATAAAAAGCCCAAAAAGGCATCCAAGCCTAACTATAATTCTAAGGCCCAATATGGCCCAAGGACCCCCAACATAGCCTTAAGCCCAAAATGACCTGCTACCATTAGGTGAGCCCGAGGCCCAACTTAAACAAGTCCAAAAGGCCCAACACAAATAGAGCCCAAAATTGTCTAAGCCCACAGACTGCATACACACGACGTACATGGCTCGTACGCCCAACGTACGCTGATGACCAACCGGAATCAGGGCACTGACCCAATACGCGCAGCGTACTGTAGAGTACGCCCAACATACTGGCCAGTCAGCCCATACTCATTTCCAAGTCTTAATCCCTACAACCATTACGTCTAAAACTTAGATCCAAGCTCAAAACAACGTCTTAAGCCATAAAGTTGCAATCTTTATGCTCTTGCATGCATGGATGGGGCTCAAACCATGAATTAAGTCCAGTAACTCACTTGGGTGGTTGCTAACACTTGCATGGTTGAGTCTTAACCACCACGATTCAATTTTTATGACTCAAAACACTCCCAAGTGTCCAAAAGGACTGCTCAAATGGCCCGTAGTTGCTCCTACTCCAAGAAACCAAACTATGGGACCAAAAGATGCCAAATTATACCCTAAACATGTTTGATTAGGTGTCTAAGCTCATAACTATACTTGGTATGTACTTGACCCGATAGTAGCATGATCCTTTTGGGTTGCCTTCACCATAGCAATTTGATAGGATGAATTATGGAGAAAGAGGTTAATTGTGATTTATTAATATATTATAAGAATAATATATTAATTGAGAAATCATATTATTTAATTAGTATTGATCAGAAATTAATTTGGAATTAATTTGGTGATCAGAAGAGACTGATTGAATTACGGGGACTGGTATTGTAATTATTTGATAGTTGCAAGTTGGGCTTATGGATCTCTAGGAAGGGGTGGACGAAATTCTATGTGTAGCCCACATAGATTTCGTCCAAAGGAGGCCTTATGGAAGGATCTACTGGACTGCTTAAGGCTTAAGCAATCAGATTAGGGTTTTACCTGAAACCCTAGCAGCTCAACTATAAATACACCCCTTGGCTCCTTGAAATCGGCCTATGAACTTAAGAAAGAACCCTAGCCGATTTTTAGAGCCTCACCCCCTCTCTCTCATAATCTTCCAATTGCTACTTGGTGTTTGTGACTCATTAGAGGTGCAAAAATTGAGGCACTAAGCTCTTGAAGGTCAAGATCTACAAGCTACAAGGAAAAGGTATTCATCTAACTTTGTTTTAGTTATAAATTTCGAAATTGTATTCTAGATTAGGGTTTATGCTTTGGATAATCAATATTGCATGTATAACTTGAGAAAAACCTAGATCCAAAGCATTAGGGTTGCATGTGCACCATAAGAATGTTGTAGTGCTCAAAACCTAGATCTAAGCTTGTAATAATCAAGGTTCAAACTTTATACCTTCACTAGGCTGGAAATGGTGCACAAGCTTTGGATCTACAAGCTCCTTCTTCTCCTTTGCTTCCTCCCAAACTTCCTTCTCATTCAAAACAACTAAAGAACACTACAAACACTCAAGGCAAGCTCAAAATGCACACAAGGAGGCTAGGGTTTGAGATTTACACTAAAAGGGCAGTGAAGGCTGAGAGGGTAGAGGACTTTGAGGGACTTAAGGTCTTTAAATAGGATGTAAACCCTAAAAATTAAGGTTTGCCCCTGGCTCGATTACGCCCAGCGTATGCATGGGTACGTTCAACGTACGTCGGGGATCCCCGATGATGCGCATGCAAGGAGTACGTCGTGCGTACCTAATGTACGTCTAAAGTACTCGTAATCTTCCAACACCTTTACTTGAATTTAACATAGAATGAAATAACAACTCATACCTGGTGACTTGGGTGCTACATCAGAACACACTTCTTTGATAGTAGTTTTTGAGACCAATGCCAAAAGACCACCAGAATCATTTTGTTTGTCTCTTCTGCACTTTCTTTCACTTCAGACTCATGTGCTTTAAGTATATTATAAAAATTCAATAATGAGTAAGTGTCAAAGTTCTATTGAATTTTGAACATTAAGCAGATGTTCTTCCACTCCTTCCTCAAGCTAAGAATGAAAGTAATGTTGTACTCCAATTCTTTAAGAGCACCACAATACTTTGTGCATTTATAAATCAACTCGTTAAAGCGATCATAGTAGACTTCGATACTTTCATTTTCCTTTTGCTTGAAGTTTGCCAACTCTGACAAACACTGAGTCATTGAACTCTTCTTTGGTCGCTTATTTCCTTGAAATTTCTCCTTGAGCGTGTTCCAGATCTCCTGTGCAGTCTTGCAACCACAGATGTATTTGTACACAACCGGTGGTAAAGCTCCACGCAACTCACGAATGCATCTATTATCGTTAGCTTTTTGCTTGTTACCCAAAGTAATCATATCTTCATTTTGACATGTTGTTCCCACTGCTTGAACTCGATCAACACGATATTGACCTTTATCGATCGAACGCCAAAGATCTTTATCAGTTCCGTTGAGATAATCATCGACTCGATTAGCCTATTGATCATAATATTTTGGAAGCAACATCGGGGTCTTCATGGCTGAACCAAGCAAATTAGCGTAAATCATCATAGTATTCACACTCATATTTGCCATTGATTCGATTTGGAAAGAAGAAAGGCTTGAAAAGAATGAAATCAAAATTAAACGATTGATTAACGATTGTAGAATCGCTAAATCACAGAGATCAATCGAAGAATTTCGTTTTCACTTGCGGAAATGTTGAATCAGAACAATTGAGTCAACAAAATGAAAACGAGAATAAAATTCTTCAATCGATTTGTTGATTCCTGCTCTGATACCAAATGAAGTGTTATGTAATCAATCGAATATGTAATCAGAGTTAATATGTACACAAATATGTAAATATAATCTGATTTCAACTCAATTTATCTGGAGATGATACAAGTACATTTGTGTGAGAGTTAAGCTCAAAGTTCCAAAAGATACAAATGACTCAAGTACCTACACTATATATAATGTACTCGACAGATACAAAAAGTATATCAGGAGTTCGACATAGAAAGAGATACAACATAAATGCCTGAGAAAATACATACATAATCGAAGTCATGGAGACCTTCGATTTTAACACTCTAAACCATACTTTGACCATTACCTAAGACTTCGATATATCACAACATATTTGACTCTATACTAAGAATGACTACTTTTGCATTATTCTTGTGCATGCATTTCACTAGACATCTTGAGTAACTTTTAAACTATTGCTTGTATTTTTTTTGTTGAGTTAATTTTTTTTTACCTATTAAATCCCATGTTAAAACTATACATGCTTAAAATTTAGGAAAAATAACTCAGGAGGGTAACCAATTGTTGATTTTGTTCATATTTTTTTTACACAATATATCATCTAACTTATTGTTTGTGTTCATCATAACCCTTTTGACCGGCTATCACCAACAAGTTAGATGATATATTACATAAATGGACCAAATATAATTAATCACCCTCTCAGTGAACTATAACTCAAGACATATAAAGATTATTGTAGCCCATTAAGAGATTTTCACAACATTTTCGAAGATGAATATGTTTTTTTTTCTGAGCGGAATATTAAAAAATGATTTTCGTAGGTGGGACAGATTTTCACAGATACCACATTTAAAACCATACCTATATTACCGATTGTAGTATATGCATATAGTTTTTGATTAAATCTTAAAATTAGTAAATTAGATTAGACATAATTTATGTTTTTTTTCACTACTAGTATTACATGACTTTCATAACTATATATGTATACGGGTATGTATGTGTATATTACTATATTTGTTTATGTTTGCATTTCAATGAGTCACCTACCCTAGCCTCCTCTTCCCTGACCCTACAAAAGGTGTGTGGGTCCGAAAAAAGTCTGGGACACAACCAGCTTTTTACAATGAAAATCATAGGCTCCCAATGCGTTTTCGAATTGTGATTGGTTCATACACTTTCCATTATCGTACCTTTGATGTTGACACCCTTTTTGGTCCCTTCTTTTTTTATTAACTATGTACAACATCTCATGCATACATGTACAGCTGGTTATGCCTTCTAATATCTTACATATGATTTGTGGAGTTTTTGACAAAATAGGTGTTTTTCAAAAACTTATTTACCCATTCGTATACTTTTAAACTTATTTACGGTTATTTAATATTTTATATTATTTTTTAAAACATGTGATGCCTCTTTTCTTTTGCCTACTTTCATACGACCACAAAGTAAAACTTTTTATGCACTCTAAAGTCTAAACCTTCACCGTAACCAATTCTTTATTTATTTAATATAATTTTTTTTTTAGCTTTTCTTTACTTTTACTTTTTATTAATTGATTCTTACAAACATCATTATATTTAACAAATCTTTTCATAAAAACCAAGAAATAACTTTTAAAATTTAAACCAACTAACAATTTTTTAAATTTAAACCAACAAAGATCATCTTAAACCAAATAAAATTCATAAGTAAAATATTTGAAGTACAAACCCAACAATCGTTTGTTACAAAAGACAAAAGAAAATAAGAAACATTCCAAATAACTTTGATTCGATAACCACCATCTGCAAAAAAAAAAAAAAAAAAAAAAAAAAAAAGATATAAAGTTCTACGAATGAAACAAAAAAATATTGAATGTCTTAATTTACCTTGGTTTAGACGGACATTTTTTTCGATTGTGACCACTTTGCTTACAAATTCCACAATGGTTTGCTTTTCTTCCTTCTTTAATGTTCATTCCATTTCGAAGTCTTGTTGAATGAGGACGACCTTTTTTATTCCGTAAGAGCTCTAAATTTGGAAGCAATTCTTTAAACAATAATTGTGGCCAATACGCTTCATGAGGAAGTGGAGAAAATTCAGAAGTCCAAGTATCACAATATTTTACAATTGAATAACATTTATCAACATATTGCCAACTATTCAAAGAAAGTGTGCCACATGCACTTAAGACATGAGAACAAAGATATTTAAACACTTCCCACTTGCCACATGTGCAAGTTTTTTGCTCCAAATTAACTACTTGCACATTTCTTCCTCTTTGAGTTATCAACTCAAATATACCTTTCTCTCGATTAAAAGATCTCAAGGAATGTACACTTGCTTTTGACATCAAAGCTGCTTGTTTGACAAGAACATGAGGGGTATATGCATCTCCATTAGCTCGTGAACTATTTCCTAAAGGGCGTCTCACCTCAAAGTAATGCACCAATCTGTAAAAAGTAAGTTGGACACAAGCCGTGATTAGTAAAAAACGGGCACCTTTAAGAACACTATTAAAAATCTCCGACAAATTTGTTGTGAGCAACCCATATCTCCTCCCACCATCATGTGCAAGTGTCCATCTATCAAGTGGATGACTCTCTATCCATTGTCTAGCTTGTGGATTTAGCTTCCCAATTTCTTCCATGGTTGAGTTGAATTTTCGAATTTGATTTTGACTCCCGGCACGATAAGCTAGAGCTTTCAATTCTGAATTACAAAACTTCTCATAAAAGTTGTTGATAAAATGACGTAAACAATACCTATAAAATAAACAACAATAATGTGAGTTATAAAGTTTTTTAAAAAAATAAACATAATGTGTGTTATAAACAATACCTATGAAAACCACGTGGCTCTAACCATGGCGATCCATGTTGATTGACTGCCTTTAGGATTCCAAGATGACGATCAGAAATTAAACAAATACCTTCACGTTCTTTTACCACATGAATCTTGATATAAGAAAGAAACCAATTCCAACTATCATATGATTCATTTTCTACAATTGCAAATGCTAATGGCAAAATTTGATTATTACCATCAACTCCCATTGCAATCATCATCGTTCCCTTGTATTTACCATACAAATGTGTGCCATCAATGCTAATCACCGGTCGACAATGTACAAACCCCTTAATAGAAGGGGAAAAAGCCCAAAAAACACGTCTAAATTCCATGGGTTCTTCATTAGTTGAGCTCAAAACTAACCACTCGACTATGGTCCCCGGATTGAACTTTTGAACTGCACATAGAAATTTGGGTAAAGCAGAATAAGATTTTTCCCAATTGCCAAACACTTGTTCAATTGCCTTTTGTTTTCCGGTCCAAACCTTTTTGTATGAAGGAATATAACCTAATTTATCGACTATTTCGGCTCTCAAAGCAGGAATAGTAATTGAAGGTTGCTCTTTAATAAGATGTTTGCTTTCCTGGGCTATCAAGCTTCCATCTAGATTTGGATGGTCTTGAGAAATATTATCATGTAAACAAGTATGTGGACCGGTATACTTTGTAATTTCAAAATATCCACTTCGTTTTCGTTTGATTACACGAACTTGCCATTTACAACCAGATTGTAAATGCAACTTGCATCTTATGGTCCATAGAGTTGGACGTGTCTCAACAACCTCAAATTGTTTTTGTGTCTTAATACTATAAAGCTTGATAGCTCTAATAAGTTCTTCTTTATCCTTGAAAGAATCTTTTCCCAACTCTTGTGTAAAATCATTCTTGCTCGCTAATTGTGACACAATCCAATTGCTATCAGTAGTTATATTTGTTTCCTCCATAGTAGTAAAAGTTGAAGGAACTTCAAAAGATTCTTCATCATCTTCTTCTTTAATTTCATCTTCTTCTCCAATTTCATCTTCTTCTAACACATCATTTGCAGCAACTTCATTGTCAATTGCTATTGAATTGCTTGCAACAGCAACTTGAGAGATTGAGTGGAAATCCTCATTGTGAACAATGTCTAATATGACATCCATCTACAATCAAATACATGAAAAAAAAAACAGAATTTGAAAAGTGTGATTGAACATATTGAAATCAGAAATCAGACAGCATCCTATCAAACAAACCAACCCAAACAAACAAAAATATAGAAATAAAAAATCAAATTTCAAACGAATCTAAACTAAAATCGAAGCAATTACAGCCTAAAAAACACGTGATTGAAGCAATTACAGCCTAAATATCGAATTTCACAAAACAGAATCAAACAGGAATCGATTTTACAAATATAGAAATCAAAAATTAAATTTCAAATGAATCTAAACTAAAAATCGAAGCAATTATACCCTAACAAACACGTAACTGAAGCAATTACACCCTAAAATCGAAGTTCTAATTCAAAACATACCTGGAAGGTGGAAGTCACTGATTACGTCGCTGGGGTCGCCACCGGAGTCGCCGACAGTGGTGGAGTCGTCGGCAGTGGTGTGTCGGAGTTCACCCTCTTGCCGCGCCGAAGACGCTGAAATCGACGGAGTCTTGCAGTCGTCGTTGACGATGGAAGAAGACGAAGGTAAGAAGATGAAGGTAAGAATTGGTTCAGTAAGAAGTAAATTAGGGCACGTTTGTTTTTTTTTTTTATTAAATTGCTAAATAACCCAATATGGTAAATAAGTTTAAAAGTATATCCATTGGGTAAATAAGTTTTTTAAAAACACCTATATGGTCAAAAACTCACTCATGATTTGTGGGTTTCTCAATGCAATATGACTATATTTACATTTAAAAGAATTTTGTATGGACCAAATAAAATCAAAACTAAGAGCATACGATTGTAAAACTTTTTTATTTAATCTCTTTTGTAACATTTGAATGTCAAATTATCCAATCTAGAAAGCTTAAAAAGTTTTTATAATAGTAAAGTTTTTTTTATCAATTTGTTTATGACACTCATTAATTGTAACTTATACTATTTTATCTTCTTTTTTTTTACGTAAATTGGTATATATAACACTATTTATAAATTAATGAGACCCACCAAAATAGTTATAAAAAACTATTACAAGTTTTAAAATATAGGGTTCACTTGCATTAATTCGATATTTACGTTTGGTATTAGTGTTTCCTTTTATTTTATTAACAAATTATAACATAAATATTTAAACTAATTAAATTACATGGGTCGTTAAACTTTATTAAAAAACAATTTGCACGTACTAATAATATCTTTACAAAATCAATTTCTTCTTAAAATGGTAGGAAAAATATTTCAAAATTTTCTATAAAATACTATTTAGAAAATTATTGTTAATCTGCTTAATTTAATAACAATATTTCTTATTTTTTATTGTTTTTCCTTCATTGGATCAAGGTGTTATATTACAACCCTATGCCTTTCCTTTTTCTTTTGCATACTTTTAATATGTTGGAATTGTACCAACTTTCTTGTTTTGGGGTGTGAATATTGTATTTACCAAAATAAGCAAAACTCTATGTTCTAGCAAAAGGGTATAATAATTATCTTTCACAGTCAAAAAAAGGTAATAGTTTATTATTATTATTTTTTTGTAAAAAATAAGCTAAATGAATGTTTTTGAGCGTAATATAAAAGAATATTAATTGAATAATTCTAAAATCATTGTATAAAAAAATAATAATCTTATTTACAAATGAATATTATTAATAATATAAAAGAACATATATTGAATAATTATATAAAATAATAATTTAAAAACATATACAATACTATAAAAATAATAAATTAACTTTTAATGGGGTTTATGCTAAATTACTCAAAAATACTAGACATGATTGGATTTGGGACATAACTAATGTACTTCTTTAAATTAAGCTAAACAAAAACATATTATAAATATTTATTTATTTACAATAATCTGTGTGCTTTAGTATTGTTTTGCAGCCTAACTAAATTCTAAACATATATATATATATATATATATATATATATATATATATATATATATATATATATATATATATAGAGAGAGAGAGAGAGAGTTAGGTTCATTTGTTTAAACTAATTATTGTGTTATTGTATGAGTAAATACAGGTCAATCATTTCAAAAGGGTAAATATGTAATTTTATACTTAATTAATTATGGTAAATATATAAATCAATTAATATCCCTTTAATTTAGGGATATCAGTTTTAAAACCCAATTTCTAGTCCGCCTCTTCCCTCCTCTCTTATATTCATCGACTCCGGCAGACATGGAAATGGAATGGATGAAGAAGATGGGTGAAATAGCTCACCATAAAATCAAAACCAATGGAATATCGATGCATGTTGCAGAAAAAGGCGACGGACCTGTAGTGCTCCTCCTCCATGGCTTCCCGGAGCTCTGGTTTTCATGGCGTCATCAGATCATTCACTTAAGTAACCATGGTTACCGTGTCCTCGCACCTGACCTCCGCGGCTATGGCGATTCCGACTCCCCATCCTCTCCCTCTTCCTACACCTTCTTCCACATAGTCGGTGATCTCATCGGCCTTCTAGATCACTTCAATCAACAACAGGTATGTCGTATGTGGCTTTAATGGCGATGAAGCTTTAATCAACGTTAGGGTTGATTTTGTGTAAGTATGAATATCAGGTGTTTGTGGTGGGACACGATTGGGGCGCAACCGCCGTCTGGCATCTGAGTCTTTTCCGGCCAGATAGAGTCAAAGGAATTGTTTCTCTCGGTATTCCATTTTTTCCAAGATACCCTATCAATCCAACTCACTTATTCACCAAATCGTTTGGAGACGATTTCTACATCTCTCAATTCCAGGTTCTTCTTCTTCTCTTTCTTCTTCTTCTTTCTCTCACTCTGTTTACATGGAGATGAGTTTCATAAAGTTTAGGAAATTAATACAGGAATTAGGAAGAGCAGAGAGGGCTTTTGCGAAATACGATTGCTTGACAGTAATCAAGAAGTTTTTGTTGATCAACCATGGCGATGTACCGGTAGCACCTCCTGGAATTGAGATTATCGATCACATGGAAATTCCTTCGGCCATCAGAGAGCCTTCGATGTCAATTCTGCGCACGGGAGGTCGATTCTGATTTCAGGTTTTGCCCCTTTTGTGCTCTGCTCTCTGAGTTAATCGAGGCTGTTAATAGATATTAGTCATATCAATAAGCAGTTTTATTTGCAGTGACGAATGCTCAGTTTGTATAATCTGTTAGCATTTAATATTTCATAGACATGTAGGCCGATCGATCAGGTGTTCTTTGAGTTCGAATTGGCAGAAAAGCCCTAGTTTTCATTATTTGAACCATCCCAAACGAAATCTCCAATAAAAATGTACGAAATTAGGAATCTTCTGCTGGATGATTCAAAAATACAGTCTTGAATGATGACATTGATAGACTCGATGTGTTTAGGTTTTTTGGGAATTTGTTCTGATTGTCTAATTTTTACAGGAAATTGAAAGTTGTTTTGATGCACACCAAGTGCTCGGTAAAATGTTTCAACTGAATGGTATTTCTTCGTTTATAATATTCTATCAGAAAAGAATGTTTTTTATGATAATCATGAACATATTCTGTTGGAATGCCCCGAATTAATATAATTATTGGTAAATGAATTCCAATTCTATCAGAATGGAATCACGAATTCCATTCATGCTGGAATGGAATATGGATATTTTCTCACTAATTTATTCATTGGATTATTTTCCACAGAAACTGATGCTTGAAGAACGGACCACGAAATTTGAACGACGCCTCTTAGCAACATTATTCTTTTAGAATAAATTAGTGTATTTGTTAGATTTTGATGTTTTTTTTCCCGGTTTTACAGTTTTTGAGTGTTATTCTTTAACAACAAATGTAATTCTTAGCAATTGTTACATGTATTCTATAAGAATTAATATAATTTTTCTTTTAATTCTTCAATTGCTGATTCGAGAATTTGTTATTCTACAAGAAATATGTTCAAGAATATTTTTATTATTTTATGGTTCTAGAATATTTTTTTTGAACATACTCAAACATATTCTGTCAGAATGTCCGAATTAAAAACCTTATAATTCGTAAAATCGGATTTTTAAAATTAATAGAATCTATGATCCCTTAAAATATGCAAATTTCCTTTATTAAATCTATATTAATTGACTAAAATACCCTTCTAGTTAAATTAGATGGTATTTTTCGATTATTTTTAATTCAATAATATGTATTAATCACTTTCTTAAAATAAGTAAAATGATTGGCCCATATTTATGCATACAATAACACAATAATTACTTTGAATAGAATAACGTAGGCCTATATATATATATATATATATATATATATATATATATATATATATATACACTATATTATTAAAAATATTGCCTCTTTCTTGAAATTTAAGAGGTATACTTATTACAGCATAATGTACAATCTTATTAAGCTTATGATGAGTGTATCTCTATCTCTACATATTGGAAAAACTAAACCCTAGCCTCTTCAACACAACATCTGAGGCCTTCAAACCCACCTCCTTTATCGCGTCTCTTCTAACTTGCTTCAGTTTCCGGTGTACCTCTGGTATCACCATCCTCACTCACTCAAATGCTCTTCCTCCTAACCTGGATGATTCCTTCTAACCTGGATGATCGACGCCCTGCAACTATATTTTTCTTTACCTCTGTTTCTCTTCTTAAAACCTCAATCGCACATGGATCTAATGAAGATCCAACTTTTGAAACCCTATGTAGCCACTACCATTGCCGCCCCCTCTCTTGCCCCTCTCCTACCTTCTGTTATGACGAGAACCAGGACCGGCCTTATGGGAGTTCCGGCTGTGCCAGCGAACAGGGCCTATTCTTTCTTAGGGGGCCATATGTTTATCCGTATGTAATATTATCTATATTCAATCAGCGCCTAAATCTTTTAGGTTAATGAATCAGGAATCAGAACAAAAAACAACTGGGAATTTGAAGTGCCGATCCGTTTCTCGATCATACGTGTGCAAAAAAATAAATGATGGCAACGATTTGTCGATTGTTTTCCTTGGTAACGGTGTTGTCTTCAAACTATTTGTTGATTCACATCCGACAACAACGTTCTTGTCTACTTGATAGTGTAAGACGATTTGTAGATTCACACAAATCATTCATCTGTGTGATTAATCAGAGGATGTTTATGTTTAATTATTTATTGCAAAAAAAACATTTCATCTTCTAGAGGAACAGGGAATCTGATAAAGGTATGTATTCATTCATTGCCCATTCTTTAATCTTCACTCTAGGGTGACTATTCTAAAGTTCATTGATTTGTTAAAAGTATAATATCTTTTTTTTCCAGATTTTCGGCTGTGCAATTTGCTGAAAGTGCATGTTGTTGGTTATGTGGGGACTTGTGGTTCTTTATGTTTGATACCTGATCAGTTTTGTCTCATTGCCCAAATGAAAATTTGGGGCTTTTAGGTTGTGGGGTAAGTGTTTATACTCCTTGGTTTTGTTTTTATTTTGTTTTTTGTACTGTAACATCATGCCATCTTCCTGCTGGTATTCTTATGTTAATAAAAAGTTTTATTGTTCAAAAGAACAATAATATTATACAAACACACAAATCAAAAGTAAGATAAACAATAAGAAGAAATCGGTGCTTCTTTTTTAGTACACTGCATGCTAATGATGATGGGTTTACAATCTGTTGATCAACTAAATGTTTATTCTACGGATTTTGTATATTCATATTAATTGACTTATTTATGTTTTCCATTTCCTTAATCCTTATAAAGATTTGTATCAAAACAAAGGGCATCAAAGCTTAAAAATGATGTTACTTGGTTCGATATTTGATATGAATTACTAATAAATGGAACATCTTCTAATCTTTATATTGTTGCTTGTAGGCACATATGCGATGGAGTTGGCTGGATATATTGTGGCTGGAAATATTGCCAGACAAATAAAACAAAATAATTCCAAGACATTTTGGGTTAGCCATTAGAAATGATGAAAGACCTTTGGGCAATTATTTTGTATGCAACATATATAGTTAGTATGTTGACTCGACTAGAATAGCATTCTATTAGACTTTTGCATATGACTCAGCAGCATACGACCGGTGCAACCTGATTATATTAGCAATTATAGTCCGTTTTTACATGTTTCTATAACATATTTTGGGGCCTTTTTTTACCAAATTGCTCAGGGCCTACAAAATCTCGTGACCGGCCCTGATGAGAACCCTAACAGTCTCACAACCCAAACTGTCACCACCAGCGAAGAGGTGAGGACAAGGACAATGCTAAGCCATCAATTTTTGATTCATATCTTTCCTTCATTCCTCAATCGTTATCGACGTTTACCTGGTAAGTTTTTCCAATATATTTTCTATTTGACCTAATTCTCACATATTGAGACCGGTAACACAAAGACAAAAAATATTGTAATTTAGCGTCATTAAAAATGATGCATTTATCTATTTATATGTTTGAAAGGATCCAGATGTATCAACATACCTGATGTCAAACAATAACTTGTAGCTAATGCTTTAAACTAAATTGAGTTAAAAGTGCTTTAGATAAAAAGTTGCTGCATTCACTTTTTTACATGTTAAAATAGAATAAAATTTTTAAAAAATTATCTAGATCTAAGAACATTCTTTGATAACTGGGATGTCTGGTTATTTTCTTAATGATAAATGATAACTAATATTGGATATAAAGCGAAGAATGAAGAACTTATAAGTTTCTTAAACTAGAAGTGTGTGTTGATTAATCGTTTGTGTTCATAACATTCTGTAAAGGTGATAATTAATAGATAAAGTTGGTTTGTGAAGGTATTTTAGTATGTTTCTCTTTGTTTAGATTACTAAAAAAACCTTTTGTATATGCTGCAGGTAACAAGCCCCTCGACTCAACTCACCCCAGAAACACAAAAATACAAAGTTTGGACAGAAAATGAAGAGAAGGGTAAAATTGTCCAAATGCCAAAAATTTATGATTATTTGTGTCTATTTTGGTCCTGCTTGTGTTTGCTTGTGTTTGTGTTTGTAGTGAACAACCATTGTTTGTGTTTGTAGTTACCAACCATTGTTTGAAGAGATTTTCTTACATATCCTTCAAATCAAAGACCTTGCATCTGATATGCCCACTTGGTATGGTTTTTTTTCGAAAAAGGGCAATGTACTTTTTATTTTGGGTTTCCAGTCTCCTGGTATGATTTTTAGCATGAAAGGGCAATGTAATTTGATTTTTTTTTGGTTTTCTATCACCTGCTATGATTGTAGTCAAAGGGCAATGTACTTTAACTTATTTTTATAAATTAATTTTAGTGTTCATAGTTTTAGGATTGACAAAATACATCCAACATGTTGGCAATGTAATATAAACATGTTTATTTTTCAGGCAATCTATTGTACACAGGGACCATTTATTTTAATTATTTTTAAAAGTTTGCCATTTTATTCCGGTCAACATTGTCTAGATAGGGATAATATATACATTTTTTTTAAACAGGGACCATTTTTGTTATTTTTTAAACACAAACCATGTATGTGTTCTTTTTAATATGGAACCATTTCTGTTAGTTTTTTAAACATGGACAATTTTTGTTGATTTTTTTAAACAGAGACCATTTCAGTTAATATTATGTATACAGGGACCATTTATTCATTTTTCTAATACATGGACTATTTATGCTTCTTCTTTTTTTTACAGAGACTATTTCTATTTATTTTTTAAACACAGACCATTTATATGTTTTTTCACACATGAGTGGTTTCAATTAATTTTTTAAGTAGTTATAATTTTGTAAACATTCTTTTCACGTTTTGTCACTTGTATGGCATTTTTCCATAATATGGTAACATACTATGATTTTATTATTTGGTTTTCTGTTACTTGATATTGTTTTTTCATTGAAAGATCATTGTACTTGGTATGGTATTTACATGAAATAACATCCTACTTTAGAAAATTTTATGGAACACAACCAAAGGGTTGGACAAAGAGCATCCAACTTATCTAAACGTACATTTATCTTTGAACAAACAAGTCAATGACATTAAAAGAAAAAATTTGAAATTAATTATTTTTATGTTAAATTGTGGTTGTTGGTTTTCTTAAAAAAATATTATTCATATTCTATTTTGTCACAAAAACTGAAATTTAATAGTTTAATGAAAATGAATAAAATGACTATAGGATAAATCAGTCAAAAAAAAAATAGTTTTTTGTTATTTAATGCAATCATCTTACTTTTTTTATTGTCTTAACCGGTTTACAAAATTTTCCATTATGTTTGTTTCTTGTAACTGTTTTGTCGAATGCTTTTATGTGTTTACAAAATTTCCTATATAGTTCACTTAAGTTTCTAATAAAAACTAGCAACATTTAAAAATAATTTATTAATGTACCTTACATGTTTTATGTGTTTGTCATATGTTATTTCAAATATTACATGTTTTTGGATATCCTATGTGCCAAAAGGGACTATCTAACAAAAGGAACTATACACATACCTACTCAGCTACCCACCAACCCCCACACAACACACCGTACCCCATATGTCGAATGTTTTATGTGTCCGTCATGAGTTATTTTAAAATAATTAATTGCCTCTAGAAACAAATTTCTAAAAGAAATTATTCGCACCCGACGCTTGGCGCGGGTAATGGTTAGTATATATATATATATATATATATATATATATATATATATATATATATATATATATATATTCTCTAGCAATAAAAATCCAAGTATTCATAAACGTGGTCACATTTTCAAAATTTAGAACCTTGTTACAATCTTCATGTTACATGAAGTTTATTAATTCAACACGAACAATGGTTTTATGTCTTTTCTTTTTTTTTTTCTTTTTAATTTTACTTTCTTCTATTTGAAAAGTAGGTTACAACAAGCTTTAAACTGTTGGGTAAGAACTCATGTTAATATAAAAAAGGAAAGTGGTTAAATTGGGTGAGTTTAGTTTTCACTTTCTTTTCTTTTTTATGGTATACACCCATAAAAGAGGACTCGAGCACCAATCAATCATCTCATCCATTGGCAATTTTAGGCCTATCCCTAATGTATCTAGGGGTTCCTTGTGGGCTAGTTTTAAGGTTACCCATTTTTGCAAACCTAAAACATCCATACCCACAATGTGTACCAGTCCCAATGCACAACTTACAAGTCATTAAAGAACCATTGCTCTAACTTCAATAGCTTCATTTCTTAAAAGACCGAAAACCCCTTTTTCTCCCTAGTCCACACACTCCATCGCTGATTTTTCTACAAACATCTTCCGCTCTTTTCTCTCTCTCTCTCTCTCTCTCTCTCTCTCTCTCTCTCTCTAAGAAAGAACAACCTTTTTCTGGGTTTTTACCTCTTTTGTAAGGTGACTTATCTTTCTTGAACAAAAATCTTGTTGTAAGAGTTGATAGTTTTAGCTAAAGATTGCACCGTTTTCAATCTTTTTCTATTATGGTACTTGTGAAAACCTTGTCTTGATTCAAGAATTGATATGGGTATTTGAGGTTGGTGTTTTGTTGATGGATCTTGATCGCATATAAAGATTCATGGTTCCATCAAACCAATCTGTATTTTCAGTAACTTGAACATGCGACCATACTACTTTCAACCACATTAAGAAGACTTAACATTTGATTGGTCATCAGTTCTGACCTTTTTTATAACTTCTTTTTTGTATAGAGTGAAACCTTAAATTTTTTGGAAGATGGTGAGAGGGAAGACTCAAATGCGGAGGATTGAAAATGCTACAAGTAGACAAGTGACCTTCTCCAAAAGAAGAAATGGTTTGTTGAAGAAAGCGTTTGAACTTTCTGTGCTTTGTGATGCTGAGGTTGCTTTGATCATCTTCTCTCCAAGAGGCAAACTTTATGAATTTGCAAGCTCAAGGTTCCATTTTTCTCACTTAATCATCAAAATTTGTAAATTCTAATTTCGGGATTCTTATTCGTATAATCTTGATTTTAATTCTGGGTTTCAAATCTATTTCCCTTTTATTCGTACAAAATACTTACTCTATACATATAAAGTTAGAACCTTTTTATGGGTTGAATCTCGACTTTCAACCGAAATTTAGAGAATTTTTAAATATATATAAATGAAGAACATATAACCAAGGTTCTAAATAACTTAAGGCGGGACTTGGCGTCAATGTCAAACCTCAAGCTTTTCCGAGCCTTGGCGAGCCACGTCGTTTGTAAAGCGTGACTTAAGGCGGCAATTTTGTATATAATTCATATTTTTATATTTATTTTCTACTATTATTCATTTTTATACACATATATGAGTCAGAGCGTTTTGATAAAGTTTGGATAAAGTTTGGCGGCACATATAAGCCTTGGAGCCATGGCTTAGAACCATGCATATAACTATAGGAAGTGAGGTCCATCTGAGTTTCCTTTTAGTCCAGACAAATAATAATAAAGAAATGATAGTAATATATTAATATAAATTTTTTATAAAAATAATAAAAATGATATGATCTGATTGACTCTTGTCTGGCATGTTTTGATCAGTTAACTTGAAATGGTGTATTTCATATTCATCATATGAATACGAAGAATGTCACAGCTTTTACTTTTCTGATTTTACTATAAAAAGCATCTGTTTACAATTAGTTTTATATAAATTTAGTACAACATATATTCATAGTGTTTAATATATTTAAATAATAGTAACAAAAATAGTATCTCTTCTTTTACATATATTGTCCTATATAAACTTAACATTATTATATTCAAGTTATATATAAAAAAAGCTGACTCGGGTGCTTGAAAGATATCATGAGTGGTTTTCTCATTTTTTGATAAGTATAATAGTTTTTCGAAGGGTCAAAACAAACACAATTGCTAATCAGTCTTAAGTATTAGATCACCAATTGTTACAAAAATAGTATATAACTTTTATTTTATTAAGTTTAATTAAAAGACCACTGTACATAGAATAGAACATTTTTTTTCCTTACTGAATCAATGTCAACTCAAAGCCCTGATGAACACGGCCTTGCAAATGTATGTGTCTTTCTTTTTCTGTTTGAAAAAACTAGTATATATCATATATATGTATAACCATCAATACATATGATAGATGCATTCATCCATACATATATATCATGAATGTGTGTAAGAATACACTTATATAATACATACATGACTTTTATTTTACATATTTTCCATGGCTTTTTTTGGGCAATGATTGCATCTCTTTTTTGGGTTTTGAAATCATTCAGCATGCAGGAGACAATTGAACGATATAGAAGTCACGTAAAAGATGTTCAAACAGAAAATTCTTCGAGTATAGAAGATGTTCAGGTTCATAGATATATATGTACAAACAATATTCAAAAGATAACGTTGTTTGTTTTTAAATTTGTTTTTGATATATGTAATTCGGTTGTTTGTTTTTGAATTTGTTTTTGATATATATAATTCGGGTGCAGCATTTGAAGCATGAAACAGCTACTATGGCAAAGAAGGTAGAACTCCTGGAAGTTGCAAAAAGGTGCAATTTTATGTTTTAATCATTGAAAATATACTTTATATGCTTCTGAAGATCAAATGCTGATGGAAAACCACAAAAATAGGATGAAAAATGGCTACTGATCATTTTAAAATCATTAATGTAGCAGGCAAAAGGGTGCAATTTTTGTCTTTTAAATCTTTGAAAATTTATTCCAGTTGTGTGATGCATGCTTCTGAGGTTTCAAATCTCACTAAATTAAAATTAAAAGAAATTAAACAAGAGAAAAAGAATGTTTACTGATCTTACAATTGTTAGTATTGCCAAAAATTGCTATTTATTAATCAATACGAGTATATTTAGATTGTATTTTAAATAAACAATCAAGCACACACACACACACACAGATTCATATATACAATTAAAGAAAAAAAGATGGCTACTGATCTTAGTTGCAATGCAGGAAACTTTTGGGAGAAGGGTTAGGATCAAGCACCATTGAAGAAATAGTTCAGATTGAACAACAGCTGGAGAGGAGCGTACGCATTGTTCGAGCAAGAAAGGTTTGAAAAATAATTACTTGTTATCAAAGAATTCTTCTTCCTTCTTCAATTCCATATCAATTTTAGGGTTTATGGTTGAATCTTTAACATATTTTGTTGAATACTTGACGTTTTAGATGCAAGTCTACAATGAACAGATTGAGCAATTACAAGCAAAGGTACACAGCTTAATGATTCCAAACCTACCCATTTATGTTATATATAACTCAAAACGCTCATATTTAGCTAGAGTGGATGTACAAGTTTTATGGAATGATTTACATGTTGTCCAATACGAGAACTACATTAATATGGGAAGAAGGATTTTTCTTCGAGAAACTAATAAACTATAGTATTTCTTTTTATGTGGATCTTCAGGAGAAACTGCTAGCAGCTGAAAATGCATCACTTACTGAGAAGGTTAGTATAGTTTTTCTTCCGTATCTCCTGGATGTATGTTGTTCAACCTGCATAATGATCTAAGAGTTAAATCTGTGTTTTTTGCCATTCAGTGCTTAATCCAAACAGACCAAGGAACAGAAGAAATGAGACCGGATTTACGTGTTGTTGATAACGAGGAGAACTCAGATGTGGAAACGGAATTGTTCATCGGACCACCAGAGGTCAGGAGAACGAAGCAAAGATGGTCAAAGTAGTCAGTATATAGATAGATAGATATATATGCATACATATATTTTATATCTATCAAGATTATGTTATGCTACCAACACTATCCATGTTAGATAAGATGCGCCCAACACATATGTTGTTCTGCAACAAAATTTTCATTCTAGAGAAGTCTAGAAGATTAATGCATCATAATTTGTCAGCTCAAACCCTACGTAACTTTTGCAATTAAAAAGATTTGTCATTGTACATATGACCATTTGATACTGGTTGATGAAGCGTTCAACATGTTTCCAGTTCGGTTTTAGGGTGTTTACGCATTTTTTTTTCATGAACCCACAGCTTCTCGTCATGAATAGGTTGAATGATGGATTAGTTCAGACCTTCGGTACGTACTAGTATCATACAGTTTTCATACCTTGTTCTCTTGTTCATGTTTCTATACTTTGTCCAAGATCTATTACTCTAGCAAAAGTTCAACGTTATGTTATATTTTGCGTTAGAACCATAGTAATGTCATTGCGAAACGTATTGGTCTATCTCCTAGCATATGCCCGTATCAGATTTATAGCTTGTAACCACTGTACTTTAAGGAATATTAAGAAATATTGTGGGGAGAATAGCTACGTATATGGGCCACCAAGGCATGAAACGTCATGATGTTTAAGGGTAATTTTTTTTTAGTGTTGGACATCTTTCCAGCAATTCGTAACACTGTTTGGACACATACTCGTTGGTTATAGAGATGCCCATTGACAGCTTCAGACCGATCTCAGTTGGTCTTGAAACGGTTCGGTTATATTCCGGAGTGGTTTCCGGCCGGTCATTTTACAGTCAGGTATTTTTTTCGAACCGGTCTAGCAGTTTTTTCGTTTTCCTTTTTCAGTTCGATTTTTGGGTTTTTACGGTTTGGTCTAGGTATTTTTTGGTTTCTAGTTTTTTCGTTAACAAATATGTGATTAACACCAATATGTTAGATTAAGATTTATTAAAAATAATACACTAAAATTTAATAAAAAAAAGAAAGAAGTTAGGTAATGTGTGATTAAAAATTGTGTGATTGACACAAAAATGATACATTTATAAATTATGGTTTTCAGTCTTTTTTGAGACCGGTTTCGGAACAGTCTATTTTTTTTCCAGACTGATCTTGTTATGACCGATCTTTTTTCGGTCTAAAATTGTTTTATACCGATTCGGTCTTGGTCTTTTTTCGGGTCTAGTCCGGGACCGGTATTTTTGTGCATGTCTAATTAGTTAAAGGTTTGTTTAGTTAGATGTAGTGCATCGACGAAACAAGAATGAAATGGATTAGTTACAATAATAAAATTTGTCATTACATTACAATGTCATCTTTGTGTGACTTATGAAAATGAATGAGTTTCAACAAAAAAATGTTTATATTATTTGTAAACATCATGAACCCAAACCTAAACCTAAAATCACATAACGGAAGGTTAACCCGTCGGAACTATCGAATTCCTTAATATCATTTACTAAAACTTATGTTGATGATTTTATATCACTAATATTATTTAAGTGTAATAGAATTAATTTGTTAATCGAACAATGCCTTGATAACGAAGTGTACATTTGTTTAAGTTTGTCTTGGTTGAAAGTACATTACTATTTAGGGGCGAAGCCCTTGAACTGATAAGGGTCTGGGGGCAGCGCCCCTTGGAGAGGGTTCCCTGGCGGGGTCCAATGGCTTTATAAAAAATGCATCAGAAATCCGAATTTTAGAAAATGAACCCGATTTTTGTGATCCAAATTCCAGACCCAGTTTTAAGATGGTTAATGACAGTTTGTGACAGTTTTCTAACAGGGAAGTTAAGTTCTTATAACCATCTAATGACAGTTTTTTGACAAGAAGTTATGTCCTGATTTATTGATCATTTCGAAATCAGATTAATACACACTACATCATAACACCTTCTTAATTCTCTCTTTTAGAACAGTGAGTTTTATCCGATTAGAGATTTTCGAGTGCACCCTCAAAATGCTTTAATTTGAAAGTGTTTCACAACTCTCATTGATTGTCACAACTAGCAAATTTGGGTTAGGAAGTTAGCCCTTGTACAAGAAAACTCTTTGTGTAATCTTGTAACATTTCATTTAGTGAAATTTAAACGTCAATGATATTAAGTTCATACTTGCGTACATTGTCGTTCAAGTCGAAACAACCACGTGAAGACCCAAAAACTCGATCCAATAAGCCAAATCCAATCATCTTTGGGCCTTAGCCCAGGAGTTCTCAACCCAAAACCCTTATTGGACCAATACTTCCTTATTGGGCCGTGAATACCTTTCTTGGGTCATAGTGGACCCAATACTCCATTTAGCATTATTTTAGGGCTAAAACACTCTTAATGGGCCTTATTTGGCCATAAGGAATTTATTTAAGACTTGTTTGGGCTAACACCCTTCATGGATCATCAATTGGGCCGAGAGCCACTTATTTTTGGGCCTTAAGGCCGAAAACACCCATTGGGCTTATGGTTCTCGGTTATACATAAAAAAAACAAGCCCAATAAATTTTCTTCTTCTCTCTCAAAAATCCGATTAGCCCATAAATAAAAAAATAAAAAAATAAAAACTTTAAATTTGCTTCAAATTGATGACACCTCACCATTAACTCACATATAACCATGCAATTTACATTTCATGTATCTAGGCAAAGGGTATTAGCCACTAAGTATTACCCATTAATCTCTTTCCCTCTCCTCTCCATATCTCGGCCCAACCCTCCCTATTTCACCCCATTCTTCACTTCAAACAACACAAGAACTCTCTCATATCCCTCTCTAGAAAACAAAGAAGTTCTTCTTTTTCTCATCTAAAAATCGTGAGTGTGTGGGTGGGAGTTCAAGGGTTTTTCATCAAAGCTCATAAACTTGGTAAGTCTATATAACATTCAAGTTATTTATTTCCAAGTTTCACCAAGATACATTCTCAAACAACTTCCATTTCATGTTCATGCTTCTTAGAACCATCCAAACTTCGAAACTTTCTTCGAGAAGCTAGCTAGGGCCGAAACTCACCCCATTCTTCCTCTTCACAACCAAGAAAACTCAAGGTGAGTTTCATACCCCCATATCTTTCGTATTTTTCATGTTTTCGGGGGGAGGATATACAAGTCAACTCTCGTTTAACCGTTGGATATTTGCATGTACCATTGTGTTATGTGTTTAACTTTTGGATCTTTACTTGAACATGAAGTTTATCACTTTGATCATCATAAAAACCATGAGAAAAGTATGTGTTGTCTTATATATTACATGTAAACTTGTAGATCTGAGATTATACACTCAAAATAGCAAAAAACAAGTGTTGTGTTCAAACATCTATAACCTAAACTCAAAAATCAGATTTTAACACAAACGTTTTGGACTAATTACGGTTTGTTTTGACCACCTTAATTATAATATTTTTCAAAACTATTTTACATGAAAAAAGTTCTGGTTTATACCTTTAAAATGACTACTCTCACGCATTCATACGATTTTTCTACAATTTTTGGCGATTTTTACAAAACTGTCTATCATTTCAGGAATGATATCGGACCAGTCTGTGAAGATGAACATTTTCACACTGGTTTGAGGCCATTAAAAATTATAATAAAAATTATGAACATATTAGACTCATTTTCCAAACTCTCAGAGTTTACGGATCCAAATTTCGACTTACGATATTTTTTCTATAATTTTTATGAAAACAGGGACAGAAAAGTCAAAAACAAGAAATTGTTTTTATTATGCTAAAAGCTCTTATATTTGTGTTAGATGCAAGTTTATATTACTTATATGTACTTTTAAAACATCTAGACATGTTAACTTATATGTATTTATATATTTATATGATCATATAAATTGTCTTGACAAACCAACGTAATAAACTATAGTTAGCATAGTTGAAGGTCGCAAACCACACTTTCAAAAGACACAATTATTTAAATGCATAATTATCTTATTTGCAAGTAAAACGGAGTCATAGTTCACGTAAAATCTGTTAAGGCTCTTGTGGGACATTGCGTTTGACACCTATCGAGTGTACAACCGTAGCCTGTAGTTATAACCAGGGTCTCCTGCAGGGAAAGCGGGAGTTTATGTATAGATCTATACGGGGTTGACACCCTACACCTGAGCTGTTCGCTACAGTTAGACTAGGTCAGTCTAGGGTGACAAAAACCTTACCTTAAATACGTTGGCGCCTGAAGAGCGTCATGACAGGCGGATTAGTCATTATCGAGTATGGTTATAACGACTCACATAGGGAATAACAATACGATTTTGGTTTACGGGAAGCTTACACTTCATCGATTTTATTAAGCTATAGTATTGCAAGTCATTTTTCAAGTATTCAGTTTCTTACACTTCCAGTCTTAGGGTTTAAGACTACAACACTTTTGCAGGCAGAAAATATCGGATTTTCTGGGAACGTTCGCTTTACTTTTACAAACAAAAGATAACAAAGGACAGACATGCATATATTCACAGTTTTGGAACGAGACTTACAAATCCTTTCATAGAAAATATCGAATTTTCTAAAAGAACTAAGAGAACTATTCTAAACAAGTGCAAAACCATTTTTATACAAAAATGCTTATGAACTCACCAACTTTTTAGTTGACTCTTTTCAAAACGACTTGTATTCTCAGGGAACCAGTAACAAGTAATCAGCTCTGCTATGAGATCAAGTGGTGCGACTTCAAGAAATTTTACTTCTTGTTATTTTTGTGTAATTGTTAAACAAGTACAATGTGTAATACAATGAATGTTGGTATATTGCAATGTATGATGTTTGGTTGCCATGTTTCATTCATATTCAATTGTTATGATATTGTACATGAAGTCATCCGCCCCCAGACGTTTCTGACGTCCCGGTTTGGGGGTGTGACAGATTGGTATCAAAGCATTGTTTATAGTGAACTAGTATATCTAACCATACAAGATATACAACTATAAATACAACGGGACTAAAAACACTCAGACTAAAAGTATACCTTAAGAATATAAGTATCTTCTAAAAGTATACATACTTCCTAGAACCGTATCATAATAAGAACAAAACAAAAGTATTTAGATGTTGGACACTACAGTCAAACCTGGGCAGTTATGTAATCATATTTGCGATAAATATAGCATTATCAACTATATTTAATTGAGATACGACCAACATGTGTTTGGGAGTGAGGGTAGTGTTGCAACGAGACTAAAATTTATCAACCTTACATGCAATGGAGCATTAGAACCAAACCTGAAGTTTAAAATACTATAGGAATGTTTTATGATACTAAACAATAACAACAAGTCTAAAAACTTATCGATTTCGTACATCAGGAAGCCCTAGGATCAAGCATGTAATACTATAGTATCATTTTAGAATACCATATGACCTCCACACTTAAATCTCCTGTATGTATCTCATACCTCTATTCTCGCAAAGGCAACATGGCTGAGCTTCACCCCGAAGACCCCTACTACCCTACGGTAATAGCCAACGAATGGATCGAGGAAGAACCAGAGGAAGTGCAAGGGGAGAACCCAGAAGTGGGCCCTGAGGAACACCAAGTAATGGACTACGAGAGAGAAGACTCTGATGAGGGAACAGACGAGGGTGAAGACGCCAGGGAGATCCCTAGCAAGCCTCACCCTTCGGGAGCAATACCGAACCAGCAAGCAGCACAGGAGGACCTTACCAACCGACTACGCCCTCTAGAGGAAGAGGCGGTCACCCTAAGGCGACCACTCACTGAAGCTGAGGCTAGGGCAGCCTTAGCAGAGCAGAGAGCGGAAGAGGCCACTCGTGAAATGAGTGAAATGGTTAGACACCTTGTGCACTGTTTAGGCATATGAGAGTCACTACACTATTCACACTAAGTCCTAGGTTTACCATGTAATTCTTCACGACTAGTAGTAGTAAATCAAGAAAGGTACGCCCTCCAAGAACTCATGTAACCTGAGCCAACTTAAGGATTTGATATCTATAATATATTAGGATAACTTATGTACAATACCTATTTCTACATACTACCATTAATATATCATAGGGATGTAGGTCGAGACAACAAGAATCGTGCAACAAAACATGTGATTTATATGCGTACATGCATAGGTTCATATCCATAATCATAGATGGGAAACGACTAGAGATAACCATAGTTACTCACTAACCTGTTTCTCATCATGCAACAGAATCATGTCTTCCCATGAAAACAACCAGCTAGCCGGCGAAACACCAATTCTGCAGATAGACCCCGCAACCTTCCAAGCCGTTGTAACAGTTGTCATGACAGCTTTCATGGCACAACTCAACGCCAACAACCCAAATGGAAATGGAAACGGTGTCAACAATTCCAACTGTGGTAACAACCAAGGAAACCAACGAGGGACAACTAACCACGACACCCCAAACTCCATACTTAAGGTCATGAAGCGAACGCTAGGGAATAAGAAAGGAAGCAGTTCGACTCAAGGGCTTACCAAAAGGCAACAAGCTGTAGCAGCCCCTACCCCCACTGGACCTACTACCTCAGCACTGAGAAGACTATATCATGGAAACCTCCCGCTCTGCAGCAAGTGTAGCTACCATCATCATGGAGTCTGCCGGGAATTACATTACAATAGATGCAACAAGAAGGGGCACACCGCCCGCCGCTGTAGGGCCCCGGTCCCATGCGTCACTCTCACCCTCAACCCAGAAGTAGGTTCAGTATGCCACACATGCGATGGAACGGGACATTTCAAGAGGAATTGTCCAACAGAAAAGAATGACGGAGGAGCAGGAGGAGGTTAGCAACTGGACATGAAGGGGCAGCGAGGAACCCTACCGAGATTTTTGGTAGGTTTCCATACAAAAAAAAAGAAAAAAAATAGCATCAAATTTTCACCAAGATTTTTGTCAGCAAAATTCATAAATTGCTCCCTCATCCAAACTAATCATATCCTTCGTAGAAAAACTAAAGATCCTTGCGGAAATTATGATAACTTAGTGTAAAAGTAAGGCCGTGTGTAATTAAGATTCTACAAACTTAGAGTACGTGGATCCGCCTTAATTCTTGTTCCTTGTCTGACTGCGGATTTAGGGCATGACCACTCAGTCTACAATCTTTTCAATCTTAAATTCTATACGACTAGGCTACATCAAACCATCATAGAGAGGTCTAATGGAAATCAGACTACGAAATCACATCGTTCATACCAAGGCACTCATATTGCTAGGACACCCAAAAATTCAGAACGAAATAACCACAGTAGTAATACCAAGGACGAAATTGGTAACATTACAAACGTGTACATAAAACACACTATCATTTCGAACAACTATCCCTTTCAGATCGATCCAACATCTATTACAATAAGGAGCCCAGCGGTGTCAATTGACATGGGCTGACTTGATCCTCACCATACGAAATTCATGTGCCAACGAGGCTCTTCGCGTTAACCAATCGATTAACGAAACCTCTACAACTTGTAACGACAATCCTCAAATTATCCCGAGCATCTAGACCCTTAGGTACCCGTGCAAGAAATATCGCGCTCTTTCCTAGCCTATAATAGGGATAAGAAACAGGAAGCAAAGGACACTGAGGTTAACCTAGAAATTTATAACCCCCCTAAGATGCTTCCAAAGTCCTTTCAGAAATATCACCTACATGCCAAGTTGAGTTCGGAGATCGACTCAACTCATGGAGCCATTCTCGTAGCCAGACCACCAAGGCCACTTATGACCAACATAAACACCGAAGGTATCCGGTCGATGGAACGACCTAGTAAGTATGAGAGTTATCAAACCAAGAATTGAACCTTAGAGAACGCCTATCCAACTCATAAATAGGAAAAGCTAAGTGTCCATAGGACCACTGAATACTAAGAATCAAATGAAACCATCCTCAAGGATCGATACTCCCTATCCCGAATCAAAGATTTACTTGGCCCACCCTCAGAAACAAGCAAAGATTGACCTCCCACTAGTTCAGAACCCCGTTGTAAGAAACTCCCAAGACAACTTAAGAATTATAAGACCAACTACATCACACGACCTTAGCTTTAGTGACTATAGTGTTCGCCCTAAGGTTTAGAGGCACTACTTTTGGGGCGTCAAATACGTGATCATCATTAACCGTTACCATCCATTCACTTCACCATATAGGACCCAAAGGCAGAATACCTCTGTGTTGGGCTGAGATGACCAACACCCAACTAACCAAAGGAGCAAGGTCAATGGCCGGTAGCAAAGGTCCACTAGATCACTAAGTAAGGACTTAAATTCTCCTAGGAACGAAGAGACTAGACAAAACCAAGATACCCGCATCTTTTCCTTAGTATTTGAGATCAGCTTTACAAGCAAGTTCGACAAGTTGGTGAAGTTTGAAGGCCAAGACGTTCGTAGATGGCAGAAGAACATTAAATTTCTCCTAACCACTCTGAAAGTGGTGTAGGTTTTGAGTACACCCATGTTAGAATTCGCTGAAGATGAAACTTTGGAGGCAACAAGGAGGAGATCAAATTGGGATAATGATGACTACATCTGTTGTGGACACATTCTCAATGATATGTCTGAATCTCTTTTTGATATCTATCAAAATGTTTAATCTGCAAAAGAAATATGGGATTCTCTTGAATCCAAGTACATGACTGAAGATGCTTCTAACAAGAAGTTTATGGTCAGGAACTTTATGAGTTACAAGTTGTTTGATTATATAACTGTTATGGAACAATTCCATGAAATGTTAAGGATTCTGGGACAGTTTGCTCAACTCAATCTGAAAATGGATGAAGCCATTTCTATGGTTGTTATCATTGACAAATTGTCCCCATCCTAGAAAGAGTTTAGACACACTCTGAAACATAACAAAGAGAAATTAACTTTGGTTCAACTTGGAAGCCATTTACGGATTGAAGAGTCTTTAAGGACTCAAGAACTTGATAAAAATCCTAAAGGAAAGAACCAACTTGGTTCCTCTTCTGTGAATATAGTGGAAGGAGAAGGATCAAAGAATCCCAAAAGATGTAATGGTTAAAGGAAGTGCAAAGGAAAGGATGACAATTCTTCCAACAAGAAGGATAATGATGTTGCATGTGATGGGTTATATAGGGTTATAAAATTCATGTACAATGCGGAAAAATAACACTTAACAATTAAGGATACATGCAACCTATAAGGATCTATGTCTTCATATTTAAGGCAACATACTATGAACTAGAAGCCCTACATAAACCCTAGTATAATTGAAATTACTAGATTTAGGGTTACATACCTTTGAATTGTTATTGCAACCAATTCCTTGATTCCTTCCTTGTAGATCTTTAGAAAGCAAGCACCAAAAGTATGTCATCAAACGTCGTTAAAAATCTAACGCCATCAACGACACTTAATCTAACAACTCTGAAATCACACGACATATAAATAAAAATATCGAATTTTAATCTTAGTTACGACTCAAAATTTAGTGCAAGAAAAACCATGTCACCTTACGAGCAGATTAACATATTTAGAATACACGTGCTACCACAATCCCAAAAATATATACTTCGAAAAGATCCAACTTTGTACGGAAAATATATGATTTTTTGTAACGTCCCAAAAATTAAGACCAAAAATTCCATTTTAGAGTAACAAAACCATCTTTGGAATAACAAAACCATCATCCAAAATGTTTTTATAAAACCACAAAAGAAGATCAGAGTATGTCAATAATAATCCAAATACATCAAGTCAACAAAAATGCGGAACAACATGGTGTGTACGATGCGATCATCCTGAGCCCTTCCCCTTCGATCCGGAAGTACCTGAAACATAAACTGAAAACCGGAAGCATGAAGTGTAACAGCCTAAAAACTTAGGTAAAAATTTTCATTTTATTAACTAGAAATAATATCCATATTTGTTCCCATAAATTCCATTACATAATACATTGTTCAAAAGATCAGGGTATCCAAAACAACTAGTGCGGAATATTGGAGGGTGCACGATGTGCCATCAAGTCGGGCCCTTTCCCTTAGAGCCAGAAGTACGTGAAACACCCAACAAACTGTAAGCAAGTGCCTAGTGAGTTTCCCAAAATACACAACACATACAGTCACATAAAAACCATGAAATAGCAAGGCATTCATGAATTGCCATGGACTCCCTCCATGGTCTTTACTTGGAATGTCATGGGCTCCCCCATGGTCTGATAACCAAGTGTCATGGGCTCCCCCCATGGTCTTTACCTAGAATGCTATGGGCTCCCCCCTGTGGTTTGATATCCAGGTGTCATTCGCTCCCCCATGGTCTTCACATAAAACAATCCATACCACAAATCATACAATTGCATATCAACTAATTACTACATATCAAATAATGGGTCGACATTGATGCCTTCGACCCATGGGTATGATAAGAAGACTCACCTCAAAGATAGCCAAATCCTACGAATGTTGTGGCTGCTGCGAATCGGCTCCTAACACTAAGCCAAACCCAAAGCTAAACTCAGTAAATAAATATGGCTAGATTCAAACACTAGGCCCATAAATGGCACAACTAACCAGGCCCACCAATGGTCCAAGCCCATTGGGCCCACTATAGCCCAAAATACAATCCTAGGCCCAACAGAGCAAGCCCAACAAAACAAGCCCAAACAAGAAGTCCAACACTACAAGGGAAACCTTCAGTCCCAACCTAAGCCCAATGAACAACACCCAAACCAAGCCCAAAGTTCAAGAGTCCAAAAGATGGCCCAAGGAAAAAGCTCACTGATTGACCGAACACTGGGCGTTCGTCACCAGCCAACAAATCACGAACCTTAGCCGGAACGCTCGGCGTTCCTCGACCCAACGTTGGGTGTTCGCAAGCTGACTCCCAAAAATGATTATTAAGCACTTAATGCTTAAAGTCACATGACCAAAACATAGATCCAAGTCCTAAAGAACATCTAGGACCATAAAGTCACTGACTTGGTGACTTTGCATGACCCAAAAGGTCCCAACTTCAAGATATAGCATTTAACTTCCATAAAAGGGGTAAATCTCATGCATGGGGCTTATACAACTCTAAAGATGCAAACTTTATGAATCTAGAACCTCATAAACACCAAGAGGAGCAACTTAAAGCTTCTGGAATGATCACAAACTACTAGACCTCAACTATGGGACCAAAAAGGGACTAAAATCCATTAAGACTTAGATCTAAGCTTCTAATGAGCAAGGTTAGAGCTTTATACCTCAAATTGGCTGGAAATGGAGAAGAGAACCAAGATCTATAAGCTCCTACTTGAACCACTACCTTGCACCAATCTTCTCTTCCTTGAATGAGCTTCAAACACACACCAAAACACACACAATGAGCTCACAACACTCTTGGAGGCTCTAGGGTTTTGAGATTAGGGTTTTGGGAGCTATGGAGGCTGGAAATGAGGCCAACACCTGGGACTTAAGGTGTTTAAATACATCTCAAACCCTCAAAATTAGGGTTTGAGCTCCACGCGTAAACGCCCTACGTTCCCCAAGGGAACGCCCCGCGTTCGAGCTCCGCCTCCAAAAGTCCGAACTTGGCAGAAAGGGTCCCTTCTCCCCCCTCAAACTTGCAAAACAATGCCAAAAAGCAATAACCAAATATATAAGGGAACAAAAATGAATAATACTTGGATCAAGTGCTACAATTCTCCCCCACTAAAATTAGAATTCGTCCTCGAAGTCTTCCACAACAAACAAATCAGGGTAATGCATCCGCATCTCGGCCTCAGGCTCCCACGTCCACTCCGAACCCTTCCAATATTGCCACTGAACCTTGACCAACTCAACCGCCTTGTTCCTCAAGGCTTTTGTCTTCCTATCCAAAATCGCAACCGGTCGCTCCACATAATTTAGACGCTCATCCACCTCAATGTCATCTAGTGATACCACCATAGACTCGTTAGCTACACACTTCCGCAGCAGCGAAACATGCTGATGGGTTTTGCGCATTCTAACACTCCTAAGTGTACATGCAACCCTAAATACCTTGGATCTATGTTTTCTCTATTATACATGCAATTATGAACTTTCCAAGGTATTACCCTATCTAGCATACAATACTTGATACTTGGGTAATCAAATGGATAGAATACATACCTTTGTTTGATGTAGCTTGTCTCCATGAAGCTTGAGTGCCTAGTGCCCCAAGTGTGACACCTCAAATGGTTCACACAACACCAAATGCACATGGAATGACTTGAGAGAAATGGAACACTCCTTGAAATCGTCTAGCCCTCATATTCACACATTAGTGCACGATTTCTTGAGCCATGGGATTCTTTTATATGGTGGCTATTAGGGTTACACCATGTAACTCATAACTTTACCCATTCCTTATGCTCCATGGATTTTAACCTCCATGGAGTATCCATGGGTCACCCCATGGACTTAGTCCAACATAAGGAATCTTGGATCACAAGCCCACATATATAAGAATGAATGATTTACACAATCAACCCATATATTTAATTAGTCTCCTTTTGATCACTTAATTAATTCCAAATTAATTCTTGATCAATACTAATTAAATAACCTTATTAATATATTAGAACTTATAATATATTAACCAACCTTAAGTGTTATTTCTCTCATTATAGTCTATCCAAATGCATGATGCCATGCAACCCAAATGGACCATGCCGGGTCGGGTCAAGTCTTACCAATTATAGTTATGGACTTCGACATTAATCCAACAGTCTCCCACTTGGATAAGTCTAAAACTATTATTGCGTATGACTTCAGGAACCGATCAGCAATCGTAGCTCTCAAAAGCTTCTGTCGAACTCTGACCTTGTCGATGAACTCTGACCTTTGTCAATGACTTGTCCATTAGATAAGGGATCATATATTCCTCCATTCTAGATATCATATGGACTGAGACATGGATTATCAATCATTCTCTCTGTCCATTTGTTGTTTCCCGATTTCCGATTCATGATGACTGACTGATTGAACAAATCAAATCAGTCTTGGCTTGGCCAAGCACTCACATGTATCATCTTTAAATCATCGAGGGGCCCATATATATCGCTTTTATCCCGAAGGTAAAAGGAATGGATAAACTTCGACTCATATGGCTTGTTCTACTACTTGTTGAATCATACACAAAGGCACGTTTTATAACATCGAGTTACCGAATGCGTTTTCGTGCAATCAATGTACAACCAACTCATAGTAACAACTCATATCTCTAGGTTTGAAGAATATAAGATATTATCGTCTCATGATCACTCGTGATAAAATCCATGAAGTGATTCAAATGAGCGCGGGTTGAATCCAATACTCAGAACTTATGATCACTCATGAGTGTTGTAGCACCACTTTGTCCACCAACTTGGACCTCTACAAACCAACCCATGATAGTCTTGATTCATATCTACTTCCAACATATGACCGACTATGGATGGTTTGAATAACTTAATCATTCAGGAAGAGCGACTTAGTTATTCTGGAAGTCAAAACATGCAAAGTGAAACACAAGAATAAATGAATCAAATATGGTATCAAACCCTATGAATATAAATAAACACTTTTATTTATCACCATACTGATTACTCATTATTCATTGTTTCGGTTTTATCAACTTTATACTTGAATTAAAAACACTAGTTGTCCCATGCTCCAAGCATGTACACTATGTTTTTCTTAAACAATAGCTTTGCCATACACCAAGTATGCACTCTATGTTTGTCTATGATCCTTACTTTGTGAAATAAACCAATTGAACATAATTTCAATGATTCTAATTTTACACTCCCAAATCCTTATCGAAAAATGTGAGAATTTCAAATTCCTATCATTTATCGAAATCTGTTTAGATTTTAAACTTATATGCACTGACCCTCCTGTAATGAATATGTACAAAGTCACAAAGACTTGTCAACAGTCATTATATGGTATTCCAATGGAGATCAACTCCATGGAAACTAAGTCTCATATTCAAAGTACATTGCTTTGGACATGCTTCTTGCATTAAGTTTTCTAATCTTACATAGATAACTTCCACCTATGGAGACAACTCCATATTCTCATTTTGACTATCACTTCTGAATAAGAGATGCCTTTTTTCAGAATATGTCAATATGGTCCTTCCAAAATTAGCACTATACTTCCAACTGTCCATGAGCAACCAATCTTTGGTAAACCTCAGATTGTCCTCGACAATTGCTTAATCATTTTAGTCATATCCAATTCTAGACCTTTTCCCTTCTTAATGCCTCTGGGCATTTGGAAAAATTTAGAAATGACAAATATTATAGCACATGCAATCGATCCTGTACCCAAAGCAAATGGTACACGATTCATGATGTCTCACATAAAGACATGATTCTAGACCAGTCTTTTGCTACAATATTTTTATTTGCCATGTTTTCAAAATTTGACTATGAAGAGGGATGACGTAATCATAATCGAATTTTGAGAACGCAATATATAGAATTTCCTTAAGTTGAACCAATCCAACATGAAATTCATATATATATTCTTGACTAAAGATGATTAATGTCTCAATCTAAGCCTTTAGAACTGAAATGAAGTATATCCTCTCCCTTAATTATAGCAAAACAACTTTTTCAATCCCTGCAGCCTCACGAATTGAAACTTTTGTTTTCTATAATTAACATTGCTAACTTGCAACACTAACAATAATTATCATGCTCCCACTAACATGATGATTATTAGCATAACACTTATGCTCCCACTAGCGTTGACATGTACTCAGAAATCAGCTGGACTTCTAGAAATCAATACTTTACTGACTTCCTTACCAAAGTTCAGATTTCTGATACGAGATGCTTTGATAAAACTTTATCAAAATCATACACCTTTCCTTAGATAGCATGCATGTGTGTCTAAACAATTTCAGAACTATGAAAAGGGATGTCGTAATCATAGTCTCAATTGTTTAGACCTTTTGCCATCTGCTTCAAATCTACTTGGTGGAAGTGTTTCCTCACCATCATTTTCATGAATCGGAGAGAAACCTTATGACCCTTAGATTTTATGGTGTATGTGTTCTTATCCATGTGAATCGTCAAAACCATAGTCACAAGACAAGGATAATGACAAATCCAAACTCATATGGACTGAACTTATGCAATCTTAACTTCTTGCCACCTGGCAGTACAGGGCCTGCCATTGCTTCCAAGTTGTTATGCAACCAATTGAGAACTTTCAGAACTCCTATGCAAAGCCAACTTTAACTGGAATGGGCATAGAATATGTCAACATGATAGGTTATAAACCTCAATTCGTGTGCTAGTGAAGAACCTCAGGTTTTATTCTTGATTAGTTCTTGAAATTCTTTTTAGGATCTTTAAGACTCCCACTGTCCTCTTGTCATATAAGACTATCTTGCCAAATATTCAAGAGATAGTGCGGATTTTTTATCAAGACAAACACTTCACACAATTGGCCTTAGTTGGTCTTTGTTTAATCCAAAACATCACAACTTACCAACTTCAAATGTACAAGAGTAGGACACTTTTACTCTTACATTTGACAAGTGTTATAAACCTTTCTTTAAGATATGTCACTCAACTTATAGCCTTGGAGTATGACTCTAATACTTGTTTTGAAACGAAGTATGACTCATCTTCTTGATTTAACCATTTCAACAATTCATGACTCATCTTCTTAGTCATAAGAATGCACTAAGATGTCCTTAGAAGACCAATTGTGATGTGGTTCTTTAATCATTAAGATGATCACAAAACATGATACTAAAGTACTCTCCCATCTTTTCAGATTTGAGAAACTTTTATCTGTCTGCTTAATTTGATTCTTCCCATTCGTTCTGCCATACATTGAGACTTTTCCAATGTTTCAGAATTATACTTAAACTTGTAAGTATAACCATATTTACTAAAATTTAGTAAATCATGACGAATAGTCTTAACGAGCTTTGTGGTGGACTTGACCAGTGCACAAGAATGTGTACTCGATCCCTTTAGTCCTTAACTTGACTCACACATCCATGTGAACAAGTCTTAATTTTCCAATGCTTGAAAGTTCTCATTCATCATACTATTCAACTTGCATGATTCCAAGTTTCTATCCAACTGAAGCCTTGGGAATGAGAATCTTTCCTTATTTGGTAAATTATGACACTACCACAAACGAAAGAATCAAGTCCATTTTTTTTTCAAATATTGCTATCAATGGAATCATATAAACAACCATTTTTCACAAATGCCACTTGTAAGGATATTTAAAATAAATATAAAATTAAAAACTTTTATTTTATTTCAAAACTTTGCGGAAAAAACTTATCCTTATAGTGCAAATGCATACGGAAAAACTTGTTGTTATCTATTCCTAAGCAATATATCATAACTCCTAAGTAACAGCTTCAAAATTCTGATGCGATCGAAATCCACCTACGCGATCAGAATCAGCATATACTTCCTTTAAGCTTTCTCTCTATTCTTTGATTCTTAAAACATCAACATGTGACCCAGTCACATCATGTAATGAGGATCTTAGAATAGAAACTTAACAGAGTTAGATAATGGGCTCTACCTGAAGTAGAGTCAGACTTATTGACTTTAACATCCTTAGGTAAACTTGGCAGCTTTGCAATCAACGCCCCTTCCTTTGGCAAAATAAACATATGGACCCTTTGGTAATGGGCCCTTCCTTTGGCAAAATAAACATATGGACCCTTTGGTAATGGGACTATCTCAGACTTAGCCTTTCTCCTTACCATTTGGTCAATCGGGTTGACTATGGCCAATCCCTTTCCATTGGGAAGAGAATGCTTTTTCTGGATTTCCAGTGTCACCATTGTCACTGTCCATAAAGTTTTTGGGAAGTTGATCTTCTAATCAAATTTGCTTTACTATCGTTCCAAATCATTGCTGATTCAGCAGCACCAAGCAAATAGATATGATCATTAAGGTTCATGTCATAGTCTGTTTCATAGTAGTCCCAAAGGAACTCACTATGTGACTTAGAAAGTGATTGAACATCCAACTTTCTCAAGACTTTGACACCCAACTCTCCCAGCTTGTCAATATGTGACTTCATCTCTAAGATGTGATCACACATAGACCTTGCTTGCCATTAGGGCTTGAGTGACCTTGAACTTGTGGGTTAGGGAGAATAATTGGAGGAGGTGGAGGAAGTAAAGTTCCAAGAGATTTGGGAAGATCATAGATGTCTGAACTAGACATCTTTTGGGAGATATTCAAGATAGTTTATCTAAAGTCCTTAATATAACACCCAATATGAAATATTAAGGCTAGGATCCAACAACCTATTTATAACTGGAAGAGGGATTCCGTAATCCGAGTTATAAAATAGTTGAAGGTAGGTAAATGACGATTTACCAATTTCCACCATGAAAAACGAAATAATGTAATTAGGTTTTTAATTGGATTTGAAACTCCTAGATCTTTTGAGATTCATTGAACTTTTCAATGGCATGTTTCAATCTCGAGTGTGCCCTTCAGGTTTTGTGACTGGGACGCCGAGGATCACAAAACAAGGTGTGAAGTAACCATCCAAATATACTTGGTACCCTTAATATTTACCCCTCAATCGATGTGCCGGTTAACCACACAAGCTCCACCGATACTATGATAAATATTAAGTTACCCTTTGCCTACTTTGTTAAATCCAGGTTAGTGTGCCGGTTAACCACACACGCTCCACTAACGGTTTAAACAAAGTGCAAAGTGTAATTTCATGGATTAGCACCTTATTCACATTTTCCTAAGTAACTAAGATTGGGAATTTATAAGTGTTTAGTTACTTAGTATTTATCATTAATACTTTTAATGAAGGGAGAATTATAGTCCTTGTCCTACCCGTTCGGCTAACGACCCTCCACCAGTCAAGGAAGCGGTGGGTGAGAGTGGACACCCATTAAACTGCCATTTTATATGCAGTAACCTTATACACCCCTTATAGACCGGCTTCGTGAATGAGGCCTACTAACGGTAAGACTGACTTGCTCTTATACATATATTTATTATTAACTTATAATACTATAAAGTATAAGGGTTGAATTTTAACTTTTAAAATTCTAAGGGCTAACTTGGAATTAAAGTATTCATGGGGAAAACTTTACAAATTCCAAAACTTGAGGGCAAGTTTTGAAAATATTCAAAACTAATTAATTCCATAACTTATGTGTTTAAAGTAGTTTTAATTAAAAAAAAACTCTTCAAGTTCCATAACTTGAGGACAAGTTATGGAAGACTTTAAACTAATAAAAGAATGTAACTTTTCTTTATTTTTGTAACTTATGGAACTAATTAAGGTTACACATTTTATCATTTAATGAAGTGACTCTTGAACCTCCATAACTTGAGGACAAGTTATGGAGTCATAAAACCATTTAATGAGGACAAGACTCTTCATTTTTGTAACCATTGCCAACTTTTTATGAGTTTTATGAAACTTAAATGTGACTTTTCATATAACTTGAGGACAAGTTACAAAAACACATTTTAGAATCAACTCTTAGATTAAAATGGATTGAAAACACATAATCAATTAACTTTTCTATTAATCTAATAAACTCATATGAACAAAGATAATTCACATCAAATTTTTTTTCAAGTAATTAGCATAACTTTTAAACTAATACAATTCGATTTTCCAGCTAATTTTGCAAGTATAACAAGAAAACAAGCCTTGGCTCTGATACCACTGATGGGTTTTGCGCATTCTAACACTCCTAAGTGTACATGCAACCCTAAATACCTTGGATCTATGTTTTCTCTATTATACATGCAATTATGAACTTTCCAAGGTATTACCCTATCTAGCATACAATACTTGATACTTGGGTAATCAAATGGATAGAATACATACCTTTGTTTGATGTAGCTTGTCTCCATGAAGCTTGAGTGCCTAGTGCCCCAAGTGTGACACCTCAAATGGTTCACACAACACCAAATGCACATGGAATGACTTGAGAGAAATGGAACACTCCTTGAAATCGTCTAGCCCTCATATTCACACATTAGTGCACGATTTCTTGAGCCATGGGATTCTTTTATATGGTGGCTATTAGGGTTACACCATGTAACTCATAACTTTACCCATTCCTTATGCTCCATGGATTTTAACCTCCATGGAGTATCCATGGGTCACCCCATGGACTTAGTCCAACATAAGGAATCTTGGATCACAAGCCCACATATATAAGAATGAATGATTTACACAATCAACCCATATATTTAATTAGTCTCCTTTTGATCACTTAATTAATTCCAAATTAATTCTTGATCAATACTAATTAAATAACCTTATTAATATATTAGAACTTATAATATATTAACCAACCTTAAGTGTTATTTCTCTCATTATAGTCTATCCAAATGCATGATGCCATGCAACCCAAATGGACCATGTCGGGTCGGGTCAAGTCTTACCAATTATAGTTATGGACTTAGACATTAATCCAACAGTAATGTACTATGAATCTGACCAAGCTTCTCTGGCAGATCCAGCTAATACACAACCTTACCCACCCGGGCGATAATTCAGAAAGGACCAATATATATGGGGCCTAACTTTCCCCGCTTCCTGAACCGGATAACACCTTTCCAAGGTGACACCTTCAGAAGCACGATGTCCCCGATCTGAAACTCCAAGTCCGACCTGCGTCTATCGACATATCTCTTTTGTCTGCTCTGTGCTGTCTGAAGCCTGTCGCAAACCTGCTGAATCAACTCGGTCGTCTTGAGTACCACCTCGGTACTCCCCATGACATGATGACCGACCTCGCCCCAACATATCGGGGTACGACATTTCCTCCCATAGAGCACCTCAAAAGGAGGTTGACCAATACTGGCGTGATAGTTATTGTTATACGAAAACTCCGCCAAAGGGAGATACGTATCCCAACTCCCATAGAAATCTAAAACACATGCACGAAGCATATCCTCCAATGTCTGGATAGTCCGCTCACTCTTCTCATCAGTCTGCGGGTGGAAAGTCGTGCTAAAGTGTAGACGAGTACCCAACTCCGCGTGGAACCGCTTCCAAAACCTAGAAGTGAACCGAACGTCTCTATCAAAAACTACCGAAACCGGCACTCCATGCCATGCCACAACCTCCCGGAGGTAAACATCGGCCAACTTCTCCGCAGAGATACTCTCCTAAATTGGTATGAAGTGTGCGCTCTTGATCAACCGATCCACGATGACCCATATCGAATCCACTCCGTTCACAGTCCTCGGTAACTCGTGATGAAATCCATGGTGATCTCCTCCCATTTCCATATGGGGATGGGTAGCGGCTGAACCTTGTCGTGAGGTCTTTAATGCTCGGCTTTGACCTTCCTGCAGATTCAACACCGCTCAACAAACCATGCAACTTCCCGCTTCATGCAGGGCCACCAATAGCTCAATCTCAGGTCTCGATACATTTTTGTGGCCCCTGGATGAATAGAAAACTTGGACTTGTACGCCTCCTCCAAGATCCTTTGCCTCACTCCCTCAAATGTTGGAACCCAAATTCTGTCACACTGACTCAATAACCCCCGGCTGTCTCGAACAAACAATGGAATCTGCCCCCGGATCCGCTCAATCTTCCAGTTCTCCTTTTTCATTCCCTCCATCTGTACCTCCTTGATCATATCCAATAAAGGTGAAATCATTGTCATCCTCAAGCAGACATCTCAGATCGGAGCACTCGCCGCCTTACGGACCAAAACATCGGCCACTACATTGGCCTTCCCGGGATGATACAAAATCTCACAGTCATAATCTTTTACCACATCTAACTATCTCCTCTGTCTCATATTCAGATTCTGCTGATCCATAAATTATTTCAAACTCTTGTGATCGGTGAAAATGGTGCATCAGACCCCATATAAATAATGCCTCCAAATCTTGAGGGAAAAAACCACCGCCCCTAATTCCAAATCATGAGTGTGGTAATTAGCCTCATGAGGCTTCAGCTGCCTCGAGGCATAAGCAATCACATGCCCCCTCTGCATCAGAACAACTCCTAAACCCGAAAGAGAAGCGTCACAATACACTACAAAATCATCCAATCCCTCGGGTAGCGCTCGCATCGGGGCCTCACATAATTTCTACCTCAAGGTCTTGAAAGCCGATTGCTGCTCTGGACCCCACCGAATGGTCACACTTTTATTGGTCAAATGGGTCAAAGGTACGACAATCTTGGAGAAATCCTGGATGAATCTTCGATAGTACCCTGCTAACCCCAAGAAACTCCGAATCTCATATGTGTTCTTTGGAACCTCTCAACGCATTACCGTCTCAATCTTGGCTGGATCTACCAAAATACCCTCTTGGTTGATGATGTGCCCCAAAAAGTGCACCTCACGCAACCAAAACTCGCATTTGGAGAATTTGGCATAAAGCATCACCCTCTTCAAGGTCTCCCTCACCTCCCTCAAATGTTGCTCTTGCTGCTCCTTGGTCTTAGAATAGACCAAAATATCATCAATGAAAACAATCACAGACCGATCCAGCATCGGTCTGCAAAGCCGGTTCATGAGATCCATGAAGACTGTTGGAGTATTGGGGAGCCCAAATCGCATCACCACAAACTCGTAATGACCATAACGAGTTCTGAACACCGTCTTCGGTATGTCTTCATCCCTGATCCTCATCTGATGATACCCTGACCGAAGATCAATCTTGGAAAACCAATATGCACCCTGAAGCTGATCAAATAAATCATCAATCCTTGGGAGCGGATAATGGTTCTTCACCGTTAGCTTGTTTAGCTCCTGATAATCAATACACATCATGTGTGACCCATCCTTCTTTTTCACGAACATGATCGGTTCTCCCCACGGGGAAGTGCTCGGACGAATGAATCCCCGGTCTAGCAGCTCCTGAAGCTGCATAGACAACTCCTGCATCTCAGGCGAAGCTAGACGATACGGCGCCTTGGCTATCGGAGCCGCACCAGGCACCAAATCAATACGAAACTCTACTTGCCTCTCGGGAGGCACCCCAGGCAAATCCTCTGGCAATACATCCGGAAAATCTCGCACAATAGGTACCCTGCTCATCTCTGACGTGGCCTCCACCCTCATATCCAAGACATAAGCCAAGAATCCCGAACAACCCTGCTTAAGGAGTCTCCTAGCCCTCGCAACCGAATAGAGAGTTGGCCTGTGCGAGGCTCTCTCCCCATGGATAACCAGTTCTCCCCCACTTGGGGTTCGAACCCTCACCAGCTGATGCTCGCAATCTATCTTGGCCCCAACCAATCCATCCCGATGATCACCTTCAATCCTCTCAAAGGGATCGGAAATAGATCAATAAGAAACCTCTCCCGAACATATTCAAAACACTCCTCCGAAAAACCCTCGCAACACTCACAGTGCAGTCATCTGTAATCTCCACCTCGATTGGGGAATCCAAAGTCCCCGGAGCATCTCAAAACTTCTTGCTGAGTGAAAAGGATACAAATGATCAGGTAGCTCCTGAATCAAAAAGAACATAAGCCTACAATCCATTGACCAAAAAGGTCCCTATAAAAAATCATAATAACATAAGCATAATAATAAAATAAATAATACAGAAATAGATCACATACCAGTCACGACGTTCGTCATTGCTCGAGCCTCCTCCGTGGTAAGCTGAAATGTACGGCTCTTCACCGCAGGAGCCTCCGCCTTGACCGGGCGGCCATCGGTGATCTCCGCCACAATCTTTGTAGTCTATTGCAAATCCTGGAACTCTCTCACCAAACACTGCACCTCAATGGACGATGCAAAATCCTGATCAAACCACCTCACAAACTCCCCCCAAGTCATCTCAGCCACACCCGCTGATCCAACCTCGCGGGTAACCTCCTCCCACCAGTCTCGTGCTCGGTCCCTCAACATACAAGATGCGAACCCCACCTTTTCTGCCTCAGGGAAAAAGCTCGTACGTTGGGCATTCTCCATGTCTGCCACCCAGCTTCGACTAGTGATGGGGTCCCTGACCCCAAAGAACTCAGGCGCACCACGCGCCTTAAACTCCCGGAACGAGGAAGCTCGGGCTCTAATCTGGCCTGCATCAATCTCGGCTCGGAAAAACCTGAGCCGTTCCTCCATGATCTCCATGATGCCCTCCTTGACGGTACCAAAGATCATTTGGGTAGCGTCAAGTATGTCACGAGTAACCTCAGCCTCGATAAGATCGCGCAACCTCTCATCAATAGGCTCTGCACCAAAGCCTGAACCCGAACCTCACGTGATCATCACCATCCTCAACTGAAATAAAATACCACATGACAAAATGATAAGGAATTCGAAGGGGATTCCTCCTCACCGGACTCCTTAGCTGTTACATCCCGATTTCCAGGTATGAGATTTTTTATTCAAAAGGCAAGTTTCCCTTGGAACTCGTCGAGTTGATGGCCTCAACTCGACGTGTTGAACGGCTTTGGGCCACGCATCTTTTTGGACCAACTCGACGAGTTGGCGGCTGATTATGAAACCCTAAATTTTAGGGTTTGCACCCTATTTAACCTCCTTAAGTCTTTGAGGATGATCTTTTATCAGCCTCCAAACCCTATTATCGGCTTTGTGAACCCTAATCTTCATTCCACCTCCTTGTGTGAGTTAGTGTGTGGATTTTTGGAGTAAAGAGGGAGAAGATTGAAAGAAGGAGGCAAGGATCTAGCAAGTTAAGCTCACATCTGCAGTTTGGCACTCTTCGGACCATTGTAAGTATTCAAGATCCGATTTTTATCTATCTATGTAGCTAGATCTTGAGTTCGGTCCCTTTTCCTCCTTATTCTTAGGTGTTGCAATGGATGGACTTCATAGAGTTTGCAACTTTATGAATCTCTAGGTCAACATGGTATTATAGTGGGTTAGATTTGGTCTTTTGGCAAGCCTTGATGCAATGCATGGAGTTTAGGTCATATTTTCCTTTTTGACCTATTTTGGGTTCAAGACATGCATTTGACATGCATGTCTATAAAGCACCAACCTTTGGGGTGTTTTTGAGGCTAGAATCTCTTCTTGAAAGGTTGGGTTCCAAATCTCATGGACTGTGTGCTTAATGGTTAAGCCTTTGAGTTTTCAAGCCTTGTGGAAGGGCTTTTGAGCTTTTGGAGTAGTCCCAAAGGATAAAGTTGGAAACTTTATCCTTTTAGATACATTTGGAGTTTAGATCTGAGCCTTAGAGTCTCTGAAATCGAAGAATCAGTTGTATGTGTTAAGTTCGGAAAAACTCGGCGAGTTGTCCAGACAACTCGACAAGTTGACTGGGGTTTTCCCCGACTTTCTAAGTACTGTAGAAATCGACGAGTTCAAGAGGTGTGCTCGACGAGTTTGGTCAATATGGACTATTGACCTTGATCGTTGACTTTGACTTTGACCATGGTTGACTAATTTGGACTTTTGAGGGCAGGTATTTCGAGATTTTGATGGAATTGGCCACATGGTGGTTGTAAGCATTTGAGTCGGGAGCTGAGATTCAGAGTTAGATCTTATCAGTTCAGCTACTTGTGAGGTGAGTCTTCCGCATTATACTTTCGGGTTAAAGGCACCAAGGCCGACCCATTGGTTTGATAACCTGATATTGTTGATATGTTGAGTATGATGTAGAATTGCATGTGACAACCGTCAATTTTTGGTCAAGTCAAAGTCAACTAAAGTCAACGAGTCAAACCGGTCAACTCATCTAACCCTTGTATATTAGGGTTTCCATTATGTTTCTTATTGTACAACTCGCAATCTTAATACAAAGTATCACTTAGAGTTTTCACGTGTTCGGAAATTCTAGACCCTAATCAGGGCAAGTGATGAAACTACTCGATAAAACATTATTCCATACCCCGCGGGGGCGTACAACATTCATAACGAGACTTAACGGGATGTACAAATCTTGCGTTACGAAGCCAAACACCTAAAAAGGTCACAAACGAAGTCTCTCTCAAACCTCTCTCGCTCTATCTCTCTCTATCTCTCCCAAATCTCTCCAAGTATGTGAAATCTCTCCCAAATCTCTCTAAGTATGAGAAATCTCTCGAAGTATGTGAAATCTCTCCCAAATCTCTCTAAGTATGAGAAATCTCTCCCAAAACTCTCTAAGTATGAGAAATCTCTCCAAGTATATGAAATCTCTCCCAAATCTCTCTAAGCATGAGAAATCTCTCCCAGATCTCTCTAAGTATGAGAAATCTCTCCAAGTATGTGAAATCTCTCCTAAATCTCTCTAAGTATGAGAAATCTCTCCAAGTATGTGAAATCTCTCCCAAATCTCTCTCAAAATCTCTCTCAACTTCTTATAATCATTCGGGGCATCCTGACCCTTAATTTAGTCGAAAACTGCTCGAAAACGGAAGTTTATGCGAAAAACAGTCTTAAGGAGCCGAACCCTCTTAAGGAGCCGAACCCTCTTAAGGATAGAAAAATCCTTATCTCTCCTCCCATTTCACTCACACTCCTCCAAGAAGCAAAAACTCATTCTCTCTCGCTATCCCTCTCTAATCTCGAAATTTCAAGGCTGATCACAAAGTTCTTCATCTACTCCTAGTAAGTAATATCACTCCTCACATGATTATTTCTCCTTCTTTCTACTTAAATCATGGATATCTTACACAAACATCGTCATATTTGTGTTGGATCTTCGAATCTTCAAGCATCTTCTAAAGTGTTCTTGAGTTGAACACTTCCTTTCTTCATCATCCATCTTCTGAAACCAAACAAGGTGAGTTCATACCCCTGTATTTTTATGTTTTCTTTCTGTTTTATGCGGGGGGGGGGGGGGGATACAAGTTAAAACATCATAATATAACTTAACTCAAACTCCAGCTTTCATCAAGAAAGTTTAGTTCCATTCACGGACTGTTTTGAACATCTTAAACTTTTTAGTTTTCAAAACTGTACAAGGTGCACATATTTCACATTTCTACCTTTAAAATGACTACTTGCACAACTCCATACGTTTTTTCTACAATTTATGGTGATTTTTACAAAACAACCTATCATTTCAGAAACCTCTTCGGACCAGTCTGTGAAGTTGGACATTTTTGCACAAGTTAAAGGTCACCAAAAATCATGATAAATTTTATGAATAAAATAGACACATTTTATGAACTCTCAGAGTTTACGGATCTAAATTTCGACCTCCGACGATTTTTCTATAAATTTTCCAATAGAAGTAACAGAAAAGTTAAAAACTATAAAATAGTTAACAATCCTATTTACACCTTGTAACTTGCTGAGCAAGGTGTGTAGTATTATTTGAATACATGTTGCTGATAGTACATATTATTTACCTTAGTTTAAAGGTATTAATCATATACAAATGGTTACTACCACTACAAATAATTATAATAAACTATAATAAGTATAGTTAAGTCTATTATACACCACAAACAAATATGCTAAACTATAATAGGTATAGTTAGGTTGCATATACATTACAAACATTATGATAAACTATAATAGGTATAGTTTATGTTTCATTTACATTACGAAATCATTACAAAAGGTTTTCATAGAAATGGGGTACGAATACAAAGTATCAGGTTTATACAAAAAGGGGTACATTACAAAGTACCGGGTTTATACAAAAAGGGGTACATCACAAAGTACCGGGTTTATACAAAAAGGGGTACATTACAAAGTACCGGATTTATACAAAAAGGGGTACATTACAAAGTACCGGGTTTATACAAAAAGGGGTACATTACAAAGTACCGGGTTTTCATATAAATGGGGTACGAATACAAAGTACCGGGTTTATACAAAAAGGGGTACATTACAAAGTACCGGGTTTATACAAAAAGAGGTACATTACAAAGTACCGGGTTTATACAAAAAGGGGTACATTACAAAGTACCGGGTTTTCACAAAATGGTTTTATGGTATTAAAACTACATATCATCTAGAATTGTTAGTTTTCAGATATAATTGCTAAGTGTACATGTTAGAGTTATATAAAATTGAGTTGTAATCGACTTAGAATTGGTGGGCCCGCCTTACTTCCTATTCCTTGTTTGGTTGTGGACCTAGGGCAGACCTATTATATTCAACGGTTTATTTAAATTAAATTTTATATAACTTATATGCACTGGGTGATTATGGAAGGATTCTACGAGTATTTCTAGGGTACATTATTGCATAACATAGGAGCTTTCATTTCATACTTAGTAAAGAAAATATTGGATTTTCTGGAATCATACTCTATCACTTTTACAAGGAAAATGGCTTATTTCTCAAATAAAACTCTTATGAACTCACCAACTTAATTGTTGACACTTTTCAAAACTACTTGTATTCTCAGGAAATCAGTGAAACAGGAAATCAACAGCATTTTGAGGATGGGACGTTAAATCGTCAAATAGTTCATTTTGTCATCATAATGTAATTGATTTTGAAACATGTAAACATATACTATGGTGTGACCTTTTCAATTATATTTATGATGGTTGTATTTACTTTGAGCACTATTATACTCGTTGTTGTGATACTATACATGAAGTCCTCCACCCCCGGACGTTTCCGCCATCCTTGGTTTGGGGGTGTGACATTGAATGACAAAACTATCTGTTTATTTGTATATGAAATTATCTATTATATGTTGACATATTGTGTGGGTTGGGTTGAGGTTGTACTGCTCTGTGCTGTAACCAACAAACCCTGGAGTATGCCAGATATGAGCTGAGGGCCAGGGAGGGCATGCCAGACTCATACTGAGGACTCATGAGCATTCCAGATACGAGCTGAAGGTCGGGAAGGGCATGACAGACTCGTACTTAGGGCTTAGCGGTATTCAGTCCAAGGACTGATCAGGCCGGGGAGCAAGCCATACATAAGTTGTGGGCCGAGGGCAAGCCAAACTTATGTTGTGGGCTCAGTGGTAATCCAGTCTGTTAAGCTGTGGACCCAATGCATGTTGTTATTATATTTTATGCTATTTGTTATGTATCAGTATTTTGGGGGAACTCACTAAGCTTTGGGCTTACAGTTTGGATTATGTTTCAGGTACCTCAGAGGATCGCAGGAAGGCGAAGGCGTGATCGTGCACCTCCTCATATTTTGTTTTTAAGATTTTGGGATTTCACTAATGTGAAACTTATTTTGAAAACAATTTGTAAACAATGATGGTTTGTGGTTTATTTTAAAAGTTTAAAGTTTTCAAGAATTTTCCGAATGTTACATTAGAGCTTCCAGGTCTGACATTGATTCGGGTGCAGGTCTTGTGCTTTCATTAGTACGGGCCCAATACTACCTTCCACACCTACCTGTAACTTCCCCAAGGCCAAACCTGATACCTCTAATTCACCCAACCACAAATCATGACCCACAAAAAACAACACCAATTCAGATCCTAGACTATTCTAGGATTTCTCAATCCCTACTGAACCAGAAACTTAAGCCAATCATAGCAGGTTGCCCTATGCATGCAAGTTATACACAAATAGAATCACATGGACTGTCAAATAAGCTTCTACCCTAAACTACAACCAAACAAGGAACGGGAATAAGGCCGAATTCATCATTCTAGGGCTATTCAACCCTATACATATAAAACTTTGAAAGCATACACATAGCAACTAATCAATTCAACATAAATTTCCAAATATAACCATAGCATGGCTAGTACATTGAAACCACTTACTTGAGCTCGGCCGATTATGCGCATTTCACTCTCCCCTTTTTCTTACAAAAACCATTTTCAAGAAATTTTTTAACTTTTTGTTTCTTTTTGAAAAAGGGTTTACCATTTCCTTAGTTTGAGTCCTGACACACCCAAGAGTGTGCCCGAATCCCTCAAACCAAGGCTCTGATACCAAATTGTAACAGCCAAAAAATTTAGGTAAAAATTTTCATTTATGAACTAGAAATAATATCCATATTTGTTTCCCACAAATTCCATTACATAATACATTGTTCAAAAGATCAGAGTATCCAAAACAACTAGAGCGGAATACTGGAGAGTGCACGTTGCGCCATCAAGCCGGACCCTTGCCCTTAGAGCCAGAAGTACCTGAAACACCCAACAAACTATAAGCAAACGCCTAGTGAGTTTCCCAAAATAGATAACACATACAGTCACATAAAACCATGAAATAGAAAGGCATACATGAATTGCCATGGACTCCCTCTATGGTCTTTACTTGTAATGTCATGGGCTCCCCCCATGGTCTGAATACCAAGTGACATGGGCCCCCCATGGCCTTTAACTGGAATGCCATGGGCTCCCCCCCCTTGTGGTCTGCTATCCAGGTGTCATGGGCTCCCCCATGGTCTTCACATAAAACAATCCATACCACAAAGCATACAATTACATATTAACTAATTACTATATATATATATATATATATATATATATATATATATATATATCAAATAATGGGTCGACATTGGTGCCTTCGACCCATGTGTATGATGAGAAGACTCACCTCAAAGATAACCAAATCCTACGAATGTTGCGGCTGCTGCGAATCGGCTCCTAACACTGAGCCAAACCCCAAAGCTAAACTCAGTAAATAACTATGGTTAGAATCAAACACTAGGCCCACAAATGGCCCAACTAACCAGAACTACGAATAGCCCAAGCCCATTAGGCCCACTAAGGCCTAAAATACAGTCCTAGGCCTAACAGGGCAAGCCCAAACAAGAAGTCCAACACTACAAGGGAAACCTTCGGTCCCAACCTAAGCCCAACGAATAACACCCAAACCAAGTTCAAAGTTCAAGAGTCCAAAAGATGGCCCATGGAAAAAGCCCACTGATAGACCGAACGTTGGGTGTTCCCTTATGGAACGATGGGCGTTCGTCACCAGCCAACAAATCGCGAACCTTAGCCAGAACGTCGGACGTTCCTCGACCCAACGCTGGGCGTTCGCATGCTGACTCCCAAAAATGATTATTAAGCACTTAATGCTTAAATCCACACGACCAAAACATAGATCCAAGTCCTAAAGAACATGTAGGACCATAAAGTCACTGACTTGGTGACTTTGCATGACCCAAAAGGCCCAAACTTCAAGATATAACATTTAACTTCCACAAAAAGGGGTAAATCTCATGCATGGGGCTTATACAACTCTAAAGACGCAAACTTCATGAATCTAGAACCTCGGAAACACAAAGAGGAGCAACTCAAAGCTTCTGGAACGATCACAAACTACTAGACCTCAACTATGGGACCAAAAAGGGACTAAAATCCATTAAGACTTAGATCTAAGCTTCTAATGAGCAAGGTTAGAGCTTTATACCTCAAATGGGCTGGAAATGGAGAAGAGAACCAAGATCTATAAGCTCCTACTTGAACCACCACCTTGTACCAAGCTTCTCTTCCTTGAATGAGCTTCAAACACACACCAAAAACACATAATGATCTCACAACACTCTTGGAGGCTCTAGGGTTTCGATATTAGGGTTTTGGGAGCTATGGAGGCTGGAAATGAGGCCACCTCCTGGGACTTAAGGTGTTTATATACATCTCAAACCCTCAAAATTAGGGTTTGACCACGCGTAAACGCCCTGCGTTACCCACGGGAACGCCCCGCGTTCGAGCTCCGCCTCCAAAAGTCCGAATTTGGCAGAAAGGGTCCCTTCTCCCCTTCAAACTTGCAAAACAAGGCCAAAAAGCAATAACCTAATATATAAGGGACCAAAAATGAATAATACCTGGAGCGAGCGCTACATGAAGCTTAGTGAGTTCCCCAAAATACCGCATACAACACATATCTACCAGCTCAAGGCTATGTCGGGTCTATTTCACCCCCCCCCATTCTATTTCAACTCATGCGTCGGCCCAAGCCGTACCGGGTCTATTTCACCCCCGTGTCTATTTCAACTCATATGTCAACACAAGGCTGTACCGGGTCTATTTCACCCCACATACATATAGCAAACATGCACACAAGCATATAACACATACAACCGGAGTCACAAAGACTACAAGCACATAACATATCCTAGTGACCTACAGTATAGTGAGCAAACTCACCTCAATCTGTTGACAGTCACACTAATGATCGGGCTGTTGAACTGGAAAATCCCCATTAAATCACAAGTAAAGAAACCCTAATTAGAAATTAGGTCAATAATCCAACATGTGAGTCCAAAACCTTAATCATGGCCTTAAGGGAAAAAGTTACTTATTCCTTGCCTTATTGGGCCTAACCCCTCAAGGCCAAAATGATACAAGCCACGAAGCCCAAAAGATAATTTATGTCCAAAATGGGCCCAAGCCCAAATGCCCATCACAGAAAAGCTTATGGCCCAACAAGGGCCCAAAGTTCCTAAGTCCCACAAATGGCCTGAAATAAAGCCCAAAGTCCACTCTGGAGAGTACGCTCAACGTACCAATCAGTACACTCGACGTACTCACGACCCTCGCCTAGTCGGGACCTCAGACGCGTAAGTGCAACGTACCCTTAGGTACCCCCGAGTTACGCTGCAGCTGGCAAAACCTCATTCTAAGGTCTTAATGTCAAACCCCCGGCCGAGACAACGGAACAAGCCGGGCTGTGCGACTAAGTTCATGGATCACAGGTAAACTGAATATATAGCACAAGTACAACAATAAACAATATAGCATTCATGTTCCATCTAGATGTTTGAATACAAGGTTTTTACAAATAATAATAATACATGAATTGCCTTAACAGATAGGCATATAATACAACAAGAAGTAAACTAGGTCACCTATAATCAAATCCATCTTGAATGTCTGTTTAGTAATTTCCTAAGAATACATGTAGTTTTGAGGGTCAACACAAGGTTGGTGAGTGTTACAGGTTTTCTGCTAAAAGCAGTAATACTTTTAATAAGTCTAAAAAGTATTATCTTTGTATGAATAACAATAGTTGAAACAGTGTTTGCAATGAGTATTTAAAAGCCAACATGTATCTTTGTATAAATAAATCCACACTTTAAAACCGTGTTTGTAAATAATCTTTGAAAACCAAATTGTACTGTTACATAAGTAATTACATACTTAAAATAGTTTTGAAAGCAACCAAGCCCATTGTTGTAGTGAGAAAGATATATATATATATATATATATATATATATATATATATATATATATATATTCTAGTTAATGTTTATAGTGAGTCCTATAACCAAGCTATATGACTTGAGTGTACCCCCCCTACAACGCTTCATTGGATGTTGTAGTAAAAATTGTATACACTTATCACCCGCTTCGATTGATCGGTCGAGGGTTGTAGCTAACAACCGCAGGTGGGGATGTCAACCTCGTATAGATCTATACATATGTATCTCGCTCCGAAGATTAACAGTTACAGTAGTGTGGGTATGCTAAGTGTTTAAACTCAGTTAATGAATAACGTAACGTCTCACCAAAAAGCCCTTAACTAAAAAGCTTGTGAATAACTCTCAGCCCTAACTTACTTGTGGGTAAGTTCTAGGCATAATGAATACGGTTATATAAGGTTTATAAAAGTCGAGTATGTTTGACATGTGTGTAAAAGTGTAATGTGCTCATTTTTATAAAAATGAATGTTTCAAATTAATGAACATATGTATATGTATAAACGTTGTGTACTTAAACATATAAATGAACATGCATAATAATAGTTTGAATCCTTGAAATACTACATGGTTTCATAACGTGCTTGTTATAATATGAAATGTCGCATGGAAATCATATAATTTTGTATCGTGTAGTATTTGTAGTGTGAAATGGTTATTTCACGATAAAATAACCCTAATACGTATACGAAAAATTTATACTAGTTTATTCATAACAATATGGTAAACTGTTAAATACTAATATTTTTATAAACTAGATTTATTGGATTTTCGCATAAAAAGAAAATTGATTTTTATAAACAAAATATTTAGGCACGTGTATCCTCCCCTCCCCTCCCCCCCCCCCCCCCCGAAATAATTAAAATATTAAAAAGGGGCCGTATGTACTCACCCTTGAAGCGTGAGTTCCATTTGTTCGAATTCGATTTCTTTGAGATGTTTGTCGTGAGAAACAGCAAATGTTACGTTTCTTGAACACTGAAACACCTTTGGGACTGTATTGTAGCAAATTTGAACTATCGGAGACTGATTTGTAACTTTGCTAAAGTATATGGGCTTTTTGGTAATTTAATTAGATTGGTTAGGACTGTTTTGGTAAAAAAAAAACAAATGAGGGGTTGATTTTGAATAAATGGAATCATTGTTTATGGATTGGGACTGATTTGATAAAGTTTTGTCAAGTGAGGGTTATTTTTGTTTAATTTAAATGAAAGTTTTATTTTGCTTTGACCTTTGACTTAGTCAAAATCACAAATACGTTTTTAGGTTAAGTACCATTTTCACTCTTCAATGGATCAAAAGGGCTCCAAGAATCGATCCCAACTTCAACTTCAAATACGGGTTTTCACCTAATTCCATCCCAACTTCAACAATCATAACTTCTTTGTTTCTTCTCCGTTGTCAGCGATCTTTATATGAATGGAAAGTTATTGACAAGCCCCACAACCCTATCTAATTACTTTAGATTTAATACATGTGGAACTAAAACCATAATCCATGCAAGAAGCCAGGAATATTACTTTTCCTATTTTACCCTTTTTCTTCAAAGAAAATTCGAAGGCTTTAATCACTTAACCAACATTATAAACATCCAATAAGGTATAAACCCTATTCCCTTGAAGCCGAAGGCCTTTACTCAATCCATTTATTGTCTACAATCCCGAAATAAGAAACTTCTCGAAACAGGATGTTACACCCCCCCCTCACACACACACACACACTTAAACTGGATTTCGTCCTCGAAAACCATCTTGGTTAGGATCTCTGAAAAGAATGCCAACCTATTCCATAAGCTCCCTCTAACCATTTCGAAATCAAGGAATCTTATAAAAAACTCGAGAGACTACTTAGAAGCCCACAACTGCCAACAAACCAGAAATTAAGATGAACAGTTATGGAGAGAAAGGTGATGGATAGGTTGGCATTCTTTTCAGAAGAACTTCAGGCATACTTAATTTCTGGTATTGACACGTAAGAGAAGAATTTCAAGCATACCTACAGTAAACAAAAGAAAGAATGCATCTGAAAGGATTGCAAGACACATTGTGTCTAAGGTAGGGAAAAATATCGTGCAGTGTGTGCAAACAACTAGGACATAACAAGGTAACTTGTCCTCAAGTGGAAATGTCCACAAAAATCAAGGTTAAGAAAAGAAAAAGAACAGATAGGGAAGTGGGTGAGGTTGGTGAAGGAAACAGTGGAGCAAAACAATTGGATGTACTTATTATGCTTAGAAATATGTTTAGATGCTTGATGTTTTGAAGTTAATTTGTTTGTACGAGAAACAATTATATTTTTAATGATATGTATGATGTTATGATTTTAGGTTTGGATGTTTGATGTTTTGAACATGCATGGTAAGTTTGTTAACAAATATTGAATGATGTGCAACATGTGATAGTGGTACATGTTACCCAATACTTTAAGTGGTCGTTGTTAATATGGTTAGGTTATAAGGGAACATGTTGTCATATCCCCGACCGACGACAGAAACATCGGGTTGTTTGGCTTATTCATGGATCACCATTATTGAACAGTACAACAACAATAACATAAAAAAAATACATACTTACATTAATATTGAATGGAAATTACATCATTTCGTTCGTCCACTACACCGTTACATAATAATAAAAAGTGCAGTACTTGCCTTAACAGATACGCAATACATATATAAAGTGCAAAACTGTGATTGATAACGAAATCTCTCATTAGAAATCATGTCATCATGTGTGTGTGTGAGACATTCTAACTTCTTATGTTCCTGAGAATACATGCGTTATAAAGATATGTTAATATAAAGTTGGCAAGTTCACAAGTTTTGACATCATTTACTTTTATAATAAAAGTATGTTTATACTATATGTAGCTGTTAATTCAGCGAGTATAAAAAGGTACTTTTTATGACCAAAAAGTATATATAAAAAAATATATAAGTGTTTTACACTTATATAAAATAGTAAATTTTCTAATCCAAAAAGTATAAAATATAGTGTATAAGTACCCATCCGACTTATAATTAATTTTACCGTACAAGTGTATACGTCGGGTATACTTGTTTACTTATAACATAAGTTATATACTGACAAAACTTCATGCACTATGGGTATAAGTGTTTATGATAATTATACTCAACATGATACTTATATATCGTACAAGTATGCATGTCTTAGAGTGTGCTTGGCGCTACATGAAATTACAACCGTTGCTATATGACGTTCAGACCTCTGCTAGGTGCTAGAAGGGGCGCACTAGAACAAATACTTTGCATGCTTCTTCGACGTCGGAAACAACAAAAACAATAGGACAGTTTGTCACCCATTAGAACTTGTCAGACAAAGGGTTGTAGTTAGCAACCAAATGTGGGGATGTCAACCCGTATATATTTATACACAACTTCATCGCTAGCACGAGATTAATGGTTATAAGGCATAGGGATTTACTAAGTTTTTATTCCTATTTTGATGAATTTCATATCTCATGTAGACTTTATGAGTTTTAACAGTTCTAATAGTGAGTGAGTGTGTGTGTCTAAAACCTTAAGTTACTAGACCAAAGATTTAATCATGCATATATTTCTAACAAAAATCGGGCAACATAACGGCTGTAATCCAAGTAAATCCAGATTTTAACCAGCGTAAAACCAACAATACCAAATATATGAACAAGTCAAAATAGATATACATATCATTTTAATTCAAAATATAACGATAAACAACTATTTAACGATTATAATTATATAACTATAAATAAACATTTATTGATTCTAATTATAAAAAAACTATATTTATTGTTTATTTAGACATCAAATATCTAAAAATGTGCATCTATTCCGGTCATCGGCGCCACCTCCGGCCGTCGTTGCTCTGCCTTACGCCTCTTTACACCGCCACTCACTGCCACCTTCCGCCGGCCAAAAATCTAGCAGCCTCGAAACTGCCCAAAATCACCGGAAACCACCACCAGAAACCGGTTTTCCGGCGAACATCGATGGTTTTATAGCGAACCTCTGATGACAGAAGAAGAACAGTTTCCCAAATCCTTTTGCCTGATCTACAACCCTCACAAGTCGTTACATTGAAATGAGGTGTCGTTTGTGAAGTCCCAAATCGCAATCCAATTTTCGACCTCGACAACGATTTCTACGCACGCTTCAAAAATGAGTTCAAAGACCCATTTTAAACTCTTTAATGTTTTCGGGGGAGAATACGTGTATATTATTCATTGTTAAGAGTGAGTGGGATAGATTGCGAGAGCGAGAGAGAGAGAGAGAGAGAGAGAGAGAGAGAGAGAGAGAGAGAGAATGTTGTTGGAGAGAGGTGGCTGGCCTCCTCTCTTTATAGGGAGGAGAGGGGAGGTCTAGCCTAGTACTTTTGTGACACTTGGTTCCATACTTCTTTTGACAAGTGTCACCATTTAGATGGTGGCACTTGGCATCCTCTCGATCCGCATACCAAAACTTGACGAAAAACGACGTTTCTCAATTTTTCCGAAAAACACTAGTTTCGATGTCCTAAATATGGCAATTCCAAATATGTAAACAAAATTTTCTAACGAAAGACGAAACCATGTCAAAACCGCGTTCAAAGTTTTAATTAAGTTATTTACCAGTTATCGCGATTAAATAGTTTTTGCGAAAGTGGTTTAAGTTCATGATATGAAACTTTCGAAAATGGAATCAAATATTAGGCTATTGCATGATTCCAAAAACGTGTTTAAAAATATCCAACTCAATGTGTAGTTATCCATACAAATCACTTTAAAGTTCCTTTACGGGAAAATTAGTTATATTACTGATTTGTTTCTCTAAAATGGTCATATTTTTGCATACAATCTCTGTTTTGGACATTCTTTATATTCACGGAATCGTATTTACACGCTCTATCCGTTTAGATTATCATTTGCACATAAAAATAGTTAATACAAAACTTTTTTTTCAATGTATTAATTATTACTTATGTATTATGCATAGTGTTTACTTGTCAACAATCTACATCCATCAAAGACTAGAGTGTTATTCTGTATGCATATCTAAGTATAAAAACTTTATTTGTATTATAAGTGTCGAATACATTACATTAGATCTATTACAAAGTGGGTTCGTGGTGGTTTGACCGACGAACGTTGACCTAATTTTACCATTTGTCAAACATGTAGTCCTTGTATTTTCAGTGGACACATGTCCTTTAACTGTTAATCCTTTAAATGATTACATATAGCAATGCATTTTATGTAATGCAATGGTGAACCTTTGGTTTTTGTTTGTCAACATAGATTTTATCAAAAAAAATTACATGAGTTTCAACTTGCATTTTGCACAGGACTGGATCGTTTAAGACAATCAAATAAGGATGATAAAGTAAGCAAATTAATGTTAAACAAAGTAACCATGACTAACTAATATGAACCAACACAATTACATATTCATTCATGTTAAACATCATTTCCATTACAACTTGTATATAATTAAACCCAAAAAAGAAAAGCCAACTACAAATTAAGTACAACTTCAACTTCCAAACTTCTGATTCAAGCTTTTTGTTTGACCTAATCAGCCTAGTTATCATCAAAGCTTCACTGTTGCACTTTTCTTCATCTACCCAAGCAATAAAACCATAACAGTCTCACTGAAATTTGCTATGATGTGCCTCAATTAGTAAATCTTACTGAAATTAGGATTACAATTTGAAAATGAGAAACGATTGTGTACCTTATTTGGACATGCGTAAAACGGTCTTCCGGGGTTATTGCTAGTCTATGTTGTTTGTATTATTGCAACACTTCCACAACCACATTCCATCTTCTCAATTTTGTTGGCCGCCAGTCGACACTTCATGAAGGAAAAGGAGACGCAAGTGAGAGAGTGAAGTAAGGAGATAACTCTTTTATTGATTTCAGTAGGTGGAAAAGACAAAAAGACCCCCAGTGTGCAAGGCACATGGGGGTCACTAACACCAAAACATGAAACAAGCAATAGAGTTCTAATCTGATTTCAACAAAACATATAAACAATAACAACATACTTTTTAGATACAAAATTGTTTGATTTCATCAGGTCTTCTTCATTTATCATTAACACTTGGGTTACAAAATATGGAACCATACCCTTCACAAAAGATGTCTGTCATCAACACATGACTGATTTATCCACAACTACTACCACTTAAAAAAAATACTTATATGTATATTAGCTTCATAATCGCCCCCGTAAACATCATCCTATCTTCAAAATGAAGTGAATCATAACCACCATCATCGCCAACATAGCCACCATCATACCACCCACCAACATACCAAAAACTTGAAATTTCTTGTCGTGATCATCCATCTTGTGCTGGAGATTGATGTGGTACACCATAGATATGATGAAATCATGTCCCAACTGCTCCTTTAGCCTTTCCATTTCGCTTTGGTACTTAAGAATTGTTTCTTCATACCACAGAAGATGGAGTGTATATCGTTGTAGGTAAGACAGTCTCGAGAATTATTGAGTCGGGGGAGGGTGGTGGAGCCGACATGACGATATTTTCGTTTCTTGTCAGATTGTTTGGCTAAAAAAGGTAAATAACTTTTAGGGTTTCTTTTGTTTAATCCCTACATGTGATTGTCTTCATTTTATATTGTCCTACCCCCACATATAACTTAGGAGGCTAAGTGTTAATGAGTGGTTGGGAAGTAAATGCAACTCAATAAACAAACCTTGCATACATGAACTTATTGTGGACTCAGTGTTGACTTAGTATCCTACTAGGCAGGTGACATGGCACAAAAACCTATTAAAATAGGTAAAAATCTCAATTTAACCGGTAAACATTAAGTTCCTACCCTTAGAAAACAAAGATATAAATAAATAAATTAATAAAATACATATACAAATAAAATATAAATGACCTTTTAAACCAATATACATAATATCGTGGGATTAGGTATTTGATTAATTTAATTTCTTATAAAAATTAAATCATTATGCAAACTAGAAATGTGCCCCCGCGTTGCAGGGGTCAGATTTTGAATAAACCATTTCCAAAGGGGGTTTACATGCACTACATGGTTGATTGTTTATTCGGGAGGAAAAAATGTTTGAATAACAATGTATTTTCAGCTGAGCAAGAACATGCTCCCCTGCTGGTTTCCCTAGATCTAATTTTGTTAAATCATATTCAGCGTCAAAGGTAGGAAATAAATTTGGCATTCTCCAAGTCCTCCTCTTCCAGTGAAGTGTACTGGGAACAGATTCATAAATTTGTCTTTTTATCATTTTTAAGGTCAATCCCATCTGCTGCTTTGTCGTCAGAAGCAGTTGCTTATTCTTTCATACCAACATCGGAATCATTCATTCCAGAGTCACACTCAGTCGTGTGTATTGGCGACCCCACCACATCTCCTGGTTGTTACTAAAAAAAGTAATAAAAGAAACCATTAATTAATGTATATAAAAATTGGCGAATTCAGTTTTATATATTTCCGTATCATCCTCACCTTTGAACAAACAAATTTGAGTTCCAGATTTCATTTATTTCAACATTCGGATGTGCTTGCAGAAGCATTAATTTCAATTCCATCCTCTTAAAAGAAGTGCAAATCGAAAAACTAAAACTTCTGAAATATACATTAATCGCATATTAAAATATTAAGTTAAAAGATTTTATTGGACGAAAAGATACATTGCAATTCCAAGATAGTGGGCTAGTAGCCCAATCTCGAGGAAGCAAGTAAAAACCAAAAATAAATAAAAATAAACCTCGATTACTCTTTCGCCTCTCAACACCATCAAAAATAAGATTGGATGCTGGCATCAACAGAGACCAAACTTTCAACAGTTTTTTATACAACTTAAAATGACTTATTAGAAAAAAAAATAGCAACTTACTTTCATTCATTTTTTTATTATATATAGTCACATCTATGGTATCTAGTATAATATTAATTTAGTAGTCACATGTATGGTATCCAGGTGCCAATCAAAAAGAGATTAACAACTTCCATGAAACCTTGTAATAATATTAAACTAAACAAAAAGTACCAGTCCATTGATCAATTGATATAGAAGATTAGATTTGCACTAATGGATAAACTGTTAAAATCACTAACTTTTACCAAAAAAACTGTATGGAGGGGCAGTTTGGTCAAAAAGTATAAAATCATTAATTTTTTACCCAAAAAACATTATATAGGGGCAATTTGAACAAATAATGTTAAAATCATTATTTTTTAATAAAAAGTAAATGTATGTAAGGGCATTCCCATCAAAAACTCTTAAAATAACTATTTTTTAACAAAAGAAGACTATGTAGGGGCAGTTCGGTCAAAAGTGTTAAAATAATTTTTTTATCAAAAAAACAGTATTCAAGGGCATTTTGGACAAAAAATGTTATAATCACAGTTTTTTTTACTAAAAGAACAGTATGTAGTGGCATTTTGGTCAAAACTGTTACAGTTGTTATTTTTTTTATCAAAAAAACAATATGCATGGGCATTTTGGAAAAAAACTGTTAAAATCACTATTTAGTGATTGGTTGTGTTTGCTTTGATAAAAAACTGTTAAAATTAAACATACACATTCAGAAGATCTTCTATGCAGTCATAAACTACATATACGGGACACTTATAACATTTTCGTTCAAAATAAATCACACCAGAAAATGAAAGAAACATAGGAGGAACTTTTTAGCAATCGGACCGCTGCATTGATTCAATTGTATAGATAAAACTTTTTACAAATACCCAAATTTCAACTATGCATTTTATCGAACACGTGGTGTGCTTAATCAGTTTCTTCAAATTTTTCTAATGACAGTCTTACCAATTCAATTTGTGAGATATGAAGGATGGTTTTAATAGTAAATAATAAGTAAATATTTTAATTACCATTTGTATTGTGAAGCCACCAGTTTCAAGTCCCGCAAACATGTTCATAAGCATATTTGATTTCAAGCCCATGTCTGCTACACAAAAAGATATCATTACTTTTAATATAATAATATTCAATATGATCTAGTTGTAAATTTGTATATATAAAAAGTGTTAACCAAACACAAAATTTATATCAAACAATATCGGAATCGGAATCGGACTTCAAATCGAATCCCTTATAATCACCAATTTAGTAATTTACCATTGTATCAGTGCAAAATAACATTAATAAAATCTTTTCAATAAGCAAAAGCATAACCAAATTTCAGAATAATTTTAAGACTAACAATCTAAAATTGTAATAGATAAAGTGTAAACAGGTTATTTGAGAATCAAACACCATGAAATCGACAAATTTAACAAAACCAAATTACAATATAACTTCTAACATGGATTCCAAAAAAAAATAAAATTATACTTACATCTAATGAATTTCGAAGAGGTTGAGATTGTTCTTTGCACTATCTACTTTGAGGAGGATAGAAACCAGTATGAAAATGTAATGAAGAAAGCCCTTTGACCTAGAACTTGAGTTCACAGTACCTGCACAAATAACAATCCCAAAAAATGCAAGTAAAATCGAACACATTAGATGCTAGGTCCTTATGAAATCAGATTGTAGCAAAAATTGAAAGCCCCCAAATCATTTTTACCTTGAACTTAACTATAGCTTCCAAAATATGAAAATCAATGTCTACTGCTCCGGTAAACCCTTGCCAACTCAGCCGCAACTGACCAATACAGGCCGATCCTACTTTCATTCGTGGAATTCTAGGGTTTCTGCCTGGGGGTAAGAAATTGATTACGATTTCGTCAAGTTTTCAAAAAAAAATTGATCGCAAGAAGGGAGCACGGAGGTTGCGGAAGGGCGATGAGCACTTTCGTGATACCTTCCTTCCATTATGTTGTCGATGCTAGTGAAAGCGGTTACCTGCACGTCCATTGGAGCTGTGTGGTCTTCCTCTCCATCCTGTTGTCTTCTATTTGTTGTTGCACTCGATCTTTCTGTCGATGAAGGTTGTGTAAACGATGGTGAGAGAGTAAATCAAGGGAGGTGGTGGATATTTGTAAGCATCTCTGTACACAGGAGGCAACAACACATGGAAACAAAAGAAATTGTCTCCAAACCAGCCGATAACCACTGAATACCGATCGCCAACAGCCAAATCGGAAACCAACAAACGAACCTTTGATGGGGTGATCTACACAAAATGGGTAAAGCCTAAACGAAAACTGAAGAAGAATATGAGAAAAAAAATACCTGAAAACGGAGGCGGCGACTTGTAATCGACCTTCGAAGGCTTGGTTGACGGTAGGTAGAACTTCAAAAGTAGAATATGGAGAACACATGAGAAATCTCAAGAACTGTGATAACGAAGCGGGTGACGGTAACATCGCCTTCTTGAACACGAAGGACCATTTTCTCTGCTACGATAGCACCTTTTCTGTATTTTAATCGTTCATCTGGGTAGAAGTTGAAAGATTGAGAATGGGATTGACAATGAAGAGGGTCTGATTTGCTGTCACCGACGGAAAATCGACTCTTTTTTGAAGACACATATTAGAAAACGTAGAAGGTGGAGATGGAGCGAAAGCTAGAAACGAATCCGGGAAAAGCCCTCCATCAGACGGAGTAGTGAGAATAAGAAAGAGATGAGGTGGTTTTTGTTCAATCAAGAATGCGTCGAATAGAAGATAGGGAAGGAATAAAAGAAGTGACACACAAAGCAATATAGAGGGACGGGAAATGTAATTCAAGAGAGGGACAAAATGTGGCAAATTAATTGTTCCTTTTCTCAACAATTTTAATATATATATATATATATGTATATATATATATATATATATATATATATATATATATATATATATATATATATATATATATATATATATATATATATATATATATATATATATATAAGAGTGCAAATAGAAATTTGATTTTTGGCTTCTAGAGAGAAAAGGTGAACGATAGTTTGCAGAGGTAGTAAAATTGTCATCAATGGCAGCACGAGTCGGAGAAGGGCAAAGAAGAGGAGGAGGAAGGCCATTTCCGCCGTCTGCAAGAGGACCTCCTGGTCCTCCTGTTCATGGTAAACCCGGACCTCGATTTGAACCAGTCGACCGCGAAAAGGTTGTGTTTTGCTCTCTCTCTCTCTCTCTCTCTCTCTCTCTCTCCGCTTATCTTCATATCGACATTCCTTTGTGTCTTATCGCGTGTGTGAGGTTTTAATTGGTGAATGTTAACGTGTATAAGTTCTATTGTTTGTCTGAAGCTTTTCTAGGGTTTGGAAATATGCTATATTTCTGAGGACTTTAATGCTTTCTGTCTGCTTGGATAAACGTTTGGTAAATGACTTGATGTATTGCTAACGTAAAATTTAAGTTCTGGTGATTATATTTCACAAACAGAACGTGAAACTAGGGATACTCTTCGGTCTGAATATTTGAATCTACATGGAGAGAAACAATAATAGCCTCTCAACAATGTAAGAAAAAGCAATCGTCATCGTCATCAATGCGCGTCAATTCATAAAGAACCACAGATTCATAGAGACAGTTTTGATACCATATTGGCAATTGAGTAGAAATTTTGCAGTTTTGACACCAATACTTCAGGAGATTGGGTCGTTATGTGCACTTTGAGACTTGTTCTGTATTTCTTTGGTAGGACTTGAATTGCAGAAATGATCATATAACTGGCTCTCAGTTATCTTAGCTACTCTTAAATCCTGTTGTGTAACTGTGTTTGAACATATTTTATAAGCTCAGATTTTCTACTTGAACTTGTTCTTATGCTCAAAGCATCTACAATTTAATGAACAAGGGAAGCTGTAAATCTGTAATTGAGCTCATGAGCTGCATACATTCAACTAATTCAAGTCAAGCATCTGATCTCTTAGGAAAGTAATTCTATGAAAATGAATTAGTAAATTAGTACCAAGTTTTTTATCCTCATATGTTTCATAAGCCAAACAATAGTTATAGTTTATACAATATAATAAACCGTTTGTGTGACTGACATTTTATTGATAAAGTCCTTTCTTTGACATGCAGACTTGTCCATTGCTACTTCGAGTTTTTACCAAGGTAAGAATCCCATTTGAGATGCTGGAATATTATTTTTATATCCCCTAAAAATAAATTATTGGTGCATTTAGTTGTAAGTATTGTTGATTTTGAAAATTGAAACAGATTGGTGGTCATCACAACCAGGCAGACTTTGCAGTGAGAGGTAAGGAACCTAAAGATAAAGTCCAGATATACACATGGATGGATGCTACACTTCGTGAGCTAACTGATCTGGTACATACAATACAATACAATGGAATGGAATGTGATGGAATTGAAAATTGTTGTGTTGATTTTTTGTTGTTGTGGTTTTCAGGTAAAGGAGGTAGCACCAGAAGCTAGAAGAAGAGATGCAATGCTGTCATTTGCTTTTGTATATCCTACCAAAACTGGTCATTTTACAGTCAAAGAGGTAACCCTTTTAGTTTTTTACAATAGTAAAAAACATCACCTTACATTTTTGACATTTATCACCAAAGAAAACAAATTTGTTGTAGGTTGGGAAAACCTTGTCTTATCCGAATGCAAGACGACCAGACGATGGCAGCAAGGCCCTCGGCAGCCTTAGCTTTGAGGTAAGGAAATACACCTTCTCATTATACTGTGTGCATTGGACTCAGACTCAGACTGATGTCGATGGGAGTATAGATTCTTGTCCCGACTCAAAAAGATGGGACAAGGACTCACTCTTGATTTCTCATCTATACAAAAAGACGTGAATGCCCTCCTCATCTGTGTAATCGAAAATAACCCTAGAAAGTTTGTTCAATCCAGTGTAACGTAACAAACACACGCAGTGTTAATGAATTATGAATTTCTAACGAGTAACCTAATTTGCAGATTGGAGATTACCTAGATGTCGCAATTCTTTAGATTATCATGGTTTGGTTTGGTTAAGAAGATTAAACCCGTGGAAGGGTAGTTTTGTAATTTTGCTTGCGGTCGACTAAAACCCTATTAGATGGATATCTTTAAAAACCCAATGTTTTAATTTGTTTTTTTTTCTCTTTCATTTTGTGGTCGCCCTTGTTGAAATGAGATGATAACTTTTTCTTGCAGCCATCCATCATGTCTTATTTGTTGAATCAGAATTAAAAGAGACAAAAGAAGTCCTATCGATGTCTTTTATGCGTGTTGATGGAATTTAATGTGCTTAAGTTGTAATAAAATGTATATAAACAAAATCGAACCCTATGAAAATATGGATACGTTTGATTTTCCTTGTTGCGTGGTGATGATGTGTTTATAAATTATAAATTAAATATTAATAAGATACATAATCTAAATAAAAACCCAAGCTAGATGCCACCTTGGCATGGACATTGTGACAAAATTTGACGAGCTTGATTTCTAGAACTTTATTGGACCGATTAGAACATGTATAACTACTGAAGAAGCAAATTTCAAATACTTTATTGCCATAATGTCACTAAATAATAAAAATTGAAATGTTTATGCTGGAGCCACATAGGCTCTCTTGTTGGCATTAAACATGTTAAACCCCACTATTTATAATACAACTATACCTAGAATGGGAGACATTTTTTTATTATATGGTTTTATTATTGGTTACTAATATGAATTGGAAACTAGTCATAAACCGACTCTTTTGGATTCAAAATCAAGTTTTTTGTATTACATTATTATGCGTTTACTTCGTTGGAATGGAATGGAATTCGAGGTAAAGGAATCCAATTCCATCACATTTCAGTGTTTGGTTCAATTTTATAAAATGAAATTGGAATCCTGAATGAAAAAACTTTTCATCAAGTAGCGGAAACACTTTCCTTCAAGTTGGAATTCCCTACTATGAAAGGAAAGAGGCATTTTACCTTATTACTTTTGTTTTATTTCACAAACATAATCCCTACTATGAAAGGAAAGGAAAGGGGCATTTTTTTATGAACAAATCTTTTACAATAATTGAATTTTATATAATATAATTGAATAATAAATATAAAAATAAATTACTTATGGATATATGTTACAAAGTAATGTTTTAAGTAGGGTTTGGTTATAAACTTTGTTGAATATATAGATCAATGGAAGTTGAATTGTAACAAACAGATTTATATAATTTTGATATGATATCATATCATATATTGATAAGCAAACAAGATTCTTATCCAGTATAGATTTTTTTTTAACTATAAAGTTGGTTTCTGAAAAAATCAATCAAATATTATGTTATTTCACATTGGCTGGGGTTGGCTTAAAATCCTTGTTATTTCACTATATTAAATAAAATAATGTTATTTTAACTGTTTAAATAAAACTTTTTGTTAATTGATTTGATTATAATTGCATAGAAATGATGTTGTGAACATATATACACGCATGATTGTTCTTTTTTTTTTTCCAAACACGTATCTTAGAAAATAACGAAGAAGGTATTATATTATTATTATTTTCTTTTTTTTATAGATATGTTAAAAGAATTGTCATTGTCACTATTATCTACTCTAATCTTCCTATACTAATAAAAAATAATTATTAGTGTCACTTGTTATTTTCTCATAATTTATGTTTTCTTTTCTCATAATTTATGTTTTCTTTTCAAATGCTCTATAAAAATGACACTTGACATTTTCTCATCATTTTTTATTTTTTTAAAAAGTATTGATGTCGATAATAAGTTAGACAATTATTTATTTGATTTCTGATTTTTAAGAGAAATTTAAATTGAATAAGTTTCGGTTATGATTGTCGATAATTAATTGTGTTTCTATATTGAAAAATCTTACAAAATCATGTTTAATTAATAATTTATTGAAAATAATTAATTAATAGTTATGAGTTTTACTATAAAAATTTAATTATTTTTGTAACCGTGGTTTTCACGGGCTATAACCTAGTAAATAATGATCTTTTTGTCACATGTCAAACTCTCATTCATTTCGCCACATGTCAATTGGTGATTATTTTAAATTAATTTTTTTCCACATATTATTTTATAGTTTTTTCCATTTTATTAATTCTACATACTATTTAAACGTAATAATTGCAATAAATCTAAAAATAAATGGATATCAAGTTCATTAAAGAACTTACCTTCTAATCTCAAAATTTCAAAATTAAAATCCCATTAGTTTTCTTTGTTTATTTATCTAAATTATTTGTTTAAATTTAAAAGAGAAAAAAAAAACACACTTCAACTTTAATAATTCAATATTTTCTCATTTTCTTTTTATAAATTCAAACTTTTCAAATACTTAGAACTTCATATTTATTTATTTTTTAAATAAACTTATGTAATATACGAGTCTCACAACTAGTTTTTGTAATAATTAAAAGATACATGAGACCTACAAAACAACATAAACAAATAAAATTAATGCCTTTTCCGGTTATGGTTATATTTCATGTCTTAATACATTTTCTAAAAAAAAAATGCAAACCAAGTCTTTCTATCTACTTACATTTTTGGAAACTCAAGAATATATATCATATATGTTTTCATGTTCAATTGAAAAGTAGTTTAATTTTGATTTTCTCACGACTTATAAATGTAAAAGGGCAGTTTATGAATAATATATAGAGAGAGAATGTGTGTATTTTCGGTTCAAAAAAAAAATATTAAAACAAAATAACTCTGTATAAACTCATCTCTTATTCGTATTTTAATAAAAGAATAAGTTTATTATTCTTTTTACCATGTGTCACCCTATTAGGCATCGTAATTAATGTCATGTCACGTGTCAACATATTGATTCATCATTTCAAATTTCAAATTTTAAAATTTTTCATTCTAATTACATTAAATTAATACAGATTATAAGATGATATAATTTCATGTATTTATTTAAATCAATGACTATAATTTTATATAACTAAAAAATATCTCTTAATTAATAATCTATTTAGAATAATTTATTTAAAATAATTGATTAATAATTTTGAGTTTTACTATGAAAACTTAATTAATTTTGTAACCGTGGTTTTCATGGGTTATAAACTAATAACTTATAAAATGACTATAAAATACATATATTGATGAGATAAACAAGGTGGAATGTATTACTATAACTAACGAAATTATCTTTGGTAATTTGTGTGTTCATACACATTTTATGTCACAAATTCACATTATATATTTTGTAAACGTACAAAAAACACCATTATTCACAAATTCACTTAAAAAGGTAATAATGTTTTAAAAACGTACAAAAAACACAATTATTCTTTTTTTAGTGAAAAAAAATACCATTTTACCGGGTATTGTAGGTTAGCCGGTTAAAAGATTTATGGGAATATATGTGCCCTTACCGTTCGTTATTTCCCCCAAAATCAAGGGTTCATTTCCTTCTCCTTCGTTCGTTCATCGTTTCCACAGAATCACCACAATGGATTCCAACTTGACAATCGAAGTAAATCATACAGGTTGTTTTGTCCCCAAACCGATTGTGTATTTCAATCCAGTAAAAATGGTTGTTAGCAATGTCGATTTCAGAAGCATGAGTGTTATGGAGTTCATCTTGTATGTGAAGAAGTTGGACAATGATGGAAGAATCAATGTGTACTATTGTCTTCCACAACGTTCACTGAGAGATGGGTTAAGAGCCTTGGAAGATGAAAATGATTATGTTCGTTTCCTTGATGTTGGATATGAGAATGGGGGTATGATCAATTTGTACATTGATCACAATCAGGAGACAGTTATGGAGTGGATTGAAGAAGAGATAGCTGAAGAAGGATCGATAGATGGTAATACGGATGTTGATGATGCTGTAGACTCTGAGCTTTCAGATAATGAGTTTGTGGAGCATGAACCTAATGATGAAGTGATACAAATACAGCCATCTGATGATCCTTTCATTAGAAGAAAATTTTTCAGGCCTCCAAGAGTTGTAGATGATAAGAAAGATATCAAGAAAGATCTTCATAAGTATCCACTTCATGATCCTAACAAAAAATAGGATACAATGGTTCCAATCTTAGGTATGAAATTCTATGATCGTTATGAACTTAAGCATTTGTTAAGCAATTATGTTAATGGGTATAAAATGTGGTATGAAAAAAATGATTCAACTAGATTATTAGTTAGATGTTGTAAAGGTGAAGAGAAGTCTAAATGCCTTTTTAGGTTGTGGGCAACTTGGATGAGTAAAGAAAGATCATTTCAGATTAAGTCCTTAATCTCTGAACACAACTGTTGTTGGGCCTTTAATTTAGGTGCAATGGTCACATATAGTTGGATTGTAAAACAGTTAATGGAAACCATAATAGATAATCCAAGAATAAGTTACAGGAAAATGGCAGCAGCAGTCCTTAGAGATTTTAATCTAAAAGTTAGTTTTGGTCAGTGTAGAAATGCCAAAATTTTTGCAATGGATGAGATAGAAGGGAGTTTGGTGGCACACTATGAAAAGCTTAGGAGTTATGGCTTGGAGCTATTGAGGACTAATCCAGGTTCCATAGTGAAATTGGATGTGGATATCATGCCTGATTCTACAGTCCATTTTTCAAAGATTTATATTTGCTTGAAGGCTGTGAAGGATGGTTGGATTGAGGGGCGTTGAAGAGTGATTGGTGTAGATGGATGTTTTTTTAAAGGGACTTTGTAGAGGTGAGGTACTTTTAGCTGTTGGTAGGGATGCTAATAACCAAATGTATCCTCTAGCATGGGCTATTGTAGTAGTTGAAAAAAAGGCAAATTTGAAAAGGTTTTTTCTGATCTATTGCTTGAAGACATTGATATGGGACAAGGCAGAGGACTAACCACCATCTCTGATCAACACAAGGTAGTCAACTGTTTTTTAATAATAGTATTTATATTTTATTTTTACTTTATAATGACATTAAAATATGATTGAATAGGGACTGACTGAAGCAGTTAAGGAAAGAGTGCCAGAATGTGAGCATAGATAATGTGCTAGGCATGTCTATGCCAACTTCAAGAGAAAATTCTCAGGAGCTGAATACATGAAACTTTTCTGGGGTGCTGCCAAGGCCACAACAACCACAAAATTTGAAGATATCATGAAGGAGATCAAATTGATTGACATAAATGCCTATGAACACCCGATGGAAAAAAAACCAAACACATGGTCTAGGGCATTTTTTAGGGAAGATAGTGGTAGTGATGCCATTGAAAATTGTATATCAGAGTCATTTGCAGCCATTGTGGAAGCTAGAAAAAAACCAATCATAGCAATGTTGGAAGATATTAGAGTGTATGTCATGGAAAGAATGTTTACTCAGAAAAGGAAGGGCCTGAAGTGGAACTTGGAGATTTGTCCCTCAATTAAAAGGAAGATTGAGGACATGAAGAAAATACATAGGTATATAACTATATTTATACATAATACATATATATATATATATATATATATATCAATACTAACTTATATGTTACATTTCATAACAGGTTTTGGGGAGTAACTCCAAGTGGTTTTCATCAATATGAGAGTAGGTGGTTGAATGAGGTGTATGCAATTGACTTACATAAAAGAACCTGTGGATGCAGATCATGGCAGCTGACAGGTATACCATGTGTCCATGCTATTTCTGCAATCTTGTGCTTGAATGGGAATATAGAGGAGTATGTAGCAATTTGGTACACAACACAAATGTTTGGAAGCTGCTACATGTATAATGTTAAGCCAATAAATGGATATGAAATGTGGCCAGCAAATGATATGAATACCATCTTACCACCAAAGCGTAGAAGAATGCCTGGGAGACCAAATATGAACAGGAAGAAATGCATTTCATAAAGAAGTGACAGACACACTGTTAGCAAAGTTAGGACCACTTCTAAATGTAGTTTATGTTCCCAACCAGGTCATAACAAGAGGAAATGTCCTATCAATCAGGTTCATGCAGTAGATGATTCAGATCTCTTTGATTACCATGAGCTATTTGAGGGTGAGGGACAGGGTAGAGGACAGGGACAGGGACAAGGCCATGGGGCTGCTGAGGATGTTGGAGTTGATTTAGAGGAGGAGGTTGGAGGTGATTCAGAGGAAGACGTTGGAGGTGATTCAGAGGAAGATTTATAGGTGGATGATGAACAAGTGGTTGATGAACAAGTGGTGAATCCTGGAAATCAGCATGTGGTTGCTCCAACTTTGAAAAGGAGAAAGTGTGGTCCTTCTCAGAGGAACACAAAACTTAAGTTGAGGAGGAAAGTGGTGACCAAGGATGATACAGGGGGAAGTCTTTAAAATCCTCTCACACTCTAGGAGTAGTGTTGGGGACATCTTTTGTGAAGGGCGTCTTTTGGTAGCTTTTGTAAAGGACAACTTTTGGTAGCTTTTGTGAAGGACAGCTTTTGGTAGGGAATCTTTTGTTGGGCACATCTTTTGATAACTAGTTTGTATTTAAGCCAAAAACTGATGAAGGCACATGTGGTTAGGTGTAATGTATGTGTCTTTTTTAAATATTCTATTGGCATGTAATGTATGTGGTCCCACTTTGGTAAATATATGTGGTTTGGTAATGTGTCTTTTGATAACTTGTTTGGTAATGTATCGTTTGATAATGTATCTTATTAATTCCATTCCAATATGTGGTCCAACTTTTTACCAATATGTGGTCCCAGGAATCATTAATTCCATTTCAATGTACACAATCATTATTGTGACAACCGTCAATTTTTGGTCAAGTCAAAGTCAACCAAAGTCAACAAGTCAAACCGGTCAACTCATCTAACCCTTGTATATTAGGGTTTCCATTATGATTCTTATTGTACTACTCGCAATCTTAATACAAAGTATCACTTAGAGTTTTCACGTGTTCGGAAATTCTAAACCCTAATCAGGGCAAGTGATGAAACTATTCGATAAAACATTATTCCTTAACCCTCGGGGGCATATAACAATCATAACGAGGCTTAATAGAGTGTAAGAACCTTGCGTTACGAAGCCAAACACTTAAACAGGTCGCAAACGAAGTCTCTCTCAACCTCTTTCACTATGTCTCTCCAAAATCTCTCTAAGTATGTGAAATCTCTCCCAAATCTCTCTAAGTATGTGAAATCTCTCCCAAATCTCTCCAAGTATGAGAAATCTCTCCAAGTATGTGAAATCTCTCCCAAATCTCTCTAAGTATGTGAAATCTCTCCCAAATCTCTCTAAGTATGTGAAATCTCTCCGAAATCTCTCTCTGTATGAGAAATCTCTCCAAGTGTGTGAAATCTCTCTCAACTTTTTATAATCACTCGGGGCATCCCGACCCTTAATTTAGTTGAAAACCGCTCGAAAACGGAAGTTTACGCGAAAAACAGCCTTAAGGAGCAGAGCCCTCTTAAGGAGCCGAACCCTCTTAGGAACCGAACCTCCCTTAAGGAACCGAAACCCCTAAGAAGCGAAACCCTAAGAAGCCACATGGACCGAACAGCCTTAAGAACCGAACTAGGAGGACCGAACCGAAGCTGCTGATCCGATCTGCTGAACCGAACCCTCGCCTTCGGTCCCTTCTGGTGAGTTCGCCTGCGAGTAGACCTGTCAATGGGGCTGGCTTGGAGCGAATCACCATCGATCCAAACCCGTTTAAAAAAATAAAAACATGACCCGCCCCGCTCCAATAACCCTCAGGGTCTTGAATAGTCGAATCCATATCCGTATCCACCGAATCAACGAATACCCGACCCATTAACCCGACCCTTTTATAATATTAAATTTTCGTAATTTTTATGTGTTCCACAAAGTAATATTTTTCAAAAGGATAAAATGTATACTTAAACAAGATGTACATTAATTAATACTCAAAGTCCAATACAATAAAAATCACATTTTACTTAGACATCGAGTTGTATATTTTGTTGACATATATATATATATATATATATATATATATATATATATATATATATATATATATATATATATATTAAATGGGGCGGGTCATAAGTGGAGCGAATCGACCATGATCCATACCCGACCCATTTGCTAAAAGGGTAAACGGGTATAGATCGTAAACGGGTAAACGAATCAAAAATTAAAATTCAAACCCGTTAAATTCTTATGGGTTTGGAGCGAATCAGGGTCAAAACCCGCCCCATTGACAGGTCTACCTGCGAGGCTCGGACCGAACCTCTTACTCTCGGTTCCAATGCACCAACCGAACCCTACCTTCGGTTCTAACCCTCTCAAGACCCAACCTTCGGCCAGACTTCAGAAATTAGCATTTTTCTTCCCGGTTTTTTACCCAATCTTCGTTTTAGGCCCGTTTTTCATGATTTTAACGCAGGATTTTCACCAAAACTCGTAATTTAATATAAGAGACCCTAAATATTCATTTTTAATCATATTTTTGGGGGAAATCCTTGTCCAAGAATAAAATCTATTAAGTTAGATCTTGAGGTAGAGTGTTGAGTTTATCTAGAGTATGACACAAGCAGCCTCCCCCATACCTTCATAGTACAACCCTCAGTCACTATTCCCCCTACCTAGTCAACTATTGGTCCTTTGACACCCCTCCTCCAGCTGTAAAGGTTCATCAAAAGATGAAAATCTCCTCTCTCCTCCCATTTCACTCACTTTTCACCAAAGAGCAAAACACATTCTCTCTCACTTCCTCTCACCAAGAATTCGAGATTCAAGGCTGATCTTGAGCTCTACACACACCTTGGTAAGTAAATCTCTTCCCACACTTGATTTGCTTACACTTCTTCACTCAAATCATGAGTTCCTTACACAAATATTGTCATATTTGTTGTTAGATCTTCGAATCTTCAAGCATCATCTAAGTGTTCTTGAGTTGAACACTTCTTTTCTCCATCATCCGCCTACTGAAATCACTTAAGGTGAGTTCATACCCCTATCTTTTCACGTTTTTCTTAAGTTTTATGGGGGGGGGGGGGGAGGAATACAAGTTAAAACACCAAAAACTTAACTAAACTCAAACAACAGCTTTCATCAGAAAAGTTTAACTCCATTCACGGACTGTTTTGGTCAACTTAAACATTTTAGTTTTCAAAACTGTATTAGATAAAAATAGTTCAGGTTTATACCTTTAAAATGACTACTTGCACATCTCCATAAGATATTTCTACGAATTAGGACCAGTCTGTGAATATGAACATTTTAACACAAGTTAAAGACTTCTAAAAATCATAATAAAAATTATGAATAAACTAGACACATTTTATGAACTCTCAGAATTTACGAATTCTGTTTTCGACTTCGTATGATTTTTCTAAAACAGTGTAGAAAGGTTAAAAACTAGTTAACAGCTTACAACTTTCATAACACTTTGTAGTATGTTGAGCAAAGTGAATAACCATAAGTTCTAAATATTGAATGTATTTTCTTGTTAGTTTATCATCATAAACTGAAATTTAGTCATTCATGATAAGGATTCTTCATTCATTTCGAACACATATAATAAACTATAATAAGCATAGTTTATGGATTTTTACTACATGAGAAAGGTTTTACTCTCAAAACAAATGAGTTTTTCATATACTACATAATAGTATAGTTTATGTTTCATACACAACACCAACAATTATGTTAAACTATAATAGGTATAGTTTATGTTTCATTAACCAGTCAAACTCATTACCAAGGGTTTTCAGTTCAGTTCACGTAAATCTGTTAATGAATAAATTTATGAGACATTCGCTTCATGTTACCTTCATAGTAGAAAAGTCAAAAGTCATGTAAATTGTAACCAGAGTCTCTTGTAGGGAGAGCGTGATAGTTGTGTATAGATCTATATTGGGTCTGACAAACCCACACCTGAGCTGCATGCAACAGCTAGACCGACAGGTCTGAGGTGACAAGTGTCATTTAACTTGTGACGCCTGAAGAACGTCGTATTACGAGGCCGACTGAGTCATAGCATGGTTATAATAACTCGCATGGGGTATTAAGAAAACATAAGATTTACGGGTTTTACTTCTAAATTAAACGAGTTTATGTCGATTTAAACTTGCATGAATTACTTTAAGTATGGAAAAATACTTGTACATTTCGGTCTTGACATTTAGGACTACATGACTTTTATAAAGAAAATATTGGATTTTCTGGAATCATACTCTATCGTTTTTACAAGGAAAACGGCTTTTTCCTCAAACAAAACTCTTATGAACTCACCAACTTAATTGTTGACACTTTTTTCAAAACTACTTGTCTTCTTAGGAAATCAGTGAAACAGGAAACCAATAGCATTTTGAGGATGGGACGTTAAATCGTCAAACAGTTCATTTTGTCATCATAATGTAATTGATTTTGAAACATGTAAACATATACTATGGTGTAACCTTTTCAATTATATTTATGATGGTTGTATTTACTTTGAGCACTATTATACTCGTTGTTGTGATACTATACATGAAGTCCTCCACCCCCGGACGTTTCCGCCATCCTTGGTTTGGGGGTGTGACAGATTGGTATCAAAGCATTGTTTATAGTGAACCAAGTATATCAAACCACATAAGATATACAAACTATAAATGCATTGGGACTAAAGTCTCTGATTTAACATTTTCAAATGATTATACTTTTAGAAATAAATAGTTTCTTGTTAGAAGTATACATGCATGCATACATACTAAGGTCAGCATCATACTAGAACAAAACAAAAGTGGTGATTGTTGAGCGGCACAAGTAGGCTTGGGGATGTATAGTCAGGTCTGGGAATGACATAGCCTGATCAACTATGTCTAACCCAGAAGTGATTAACATATGCCCAGGAATGGTTGTGGTGTTGCAACAAGTCTAAAAACTTACCAACTCTACCTACCCAGAAACATTAAGAACATAAGTCAAACATTTAAAATACTATAAGAGTATTTTGTGCTACTATAACTAACTTATGTGAAAACTAAAGACCCCTATTAGTAGGTCTATAATGACTGAGTGCATACACTAAGGTTATACATAATTAAAGATATTATAGACTCCGAATCTATGACTATGGCTCTACTTCTTGTTCCTTGTTTGGTTGTGGACTTAGAGTAGAGTCATTTATTCGAAGGCCTGTTCTATCTCAGACTATGTATAACTGGTATGCACTATGTGGTTATAGACGTGACTAATAAGGATCACCCCTCCTATAAGTAATTATAAGATTAGACGCCTATTAATTATCTCTTCTACCCCCATTCTCGCACAAGCAACGTGACGGAAGCTCAACTACCAGGAGACCCCCTATTCTCCTAACCAGGAAGATGGTGGTTAGAACGAAGAAAGCCCCGAAGAGGATCCTGAGGAAACAATAGAGTAAGACCTCGAAGACAATTCAGATGAAGATCCGGAGGAAGTGAAACCAAAAAGAAGACAAAGACAAAGAATAAATAGGAGAAGACTATGACGAAGAGCCCGAGGCCTACAATACACCCTCCAGTCGCCACACCCCGACGAGGCTTCCATGGTCCGACACCTCGATAAGCCGTAGAACTACAAAGACGGAGTTAGGAACAAGGTTAACACCCTCCCTATGACATAGATGAGGCTTCTACAACCTCAACAGAGGAGGATTGGTAGACAAGGCTCTCCTTGTCATAATACGCTGCATAACTCACTTGAGCGTACAAACACGAGCATCAGTCAGCCGAAATCATGAAGGTTGGCGCTACCACCAAGATCACCGCAATTCACATTCGTCACCTGGATGGAGACCATGAACAGATCGGAAACCACATCAAAGCCTTCAGAGGGAAGTGACCGCAACCTGAGCCGAAATTAGGAGTATCGGGAACTTCACATAGCGTTAGAGAAAACGCGTGGTAAAAGCAGAACATCAAATGGCAGAAGCCAGGGCAGAGGATAAGACAATACAGACTTACATGTCTTCATTCTATGACCCACGGAACATCACCCGCCACGAGTAGTGTGTACACTACTGACATATCATTACAGACTCAAACTCCTGGCGTGCGTTTGAACACTGCCCCGTCCTATACATGAATTCGACCCTCCAAATTTAGAGACTACACTATTCAAGGGGTCGTGTCACCGTCAAAATTTTTCCCATTTCATTAACAAAATGTAGACCTGTTTGAAGGTCAAATTTTCCTGAACCCTATGCACCTGATTATATCAATAAAAATTGGCATGCATTTCATTTCATTAGGAGTTTACCATACATTTCATAACTTGGTATTACAAACGATTTACTTATGATAACTCTAAAAGTACTTAATATATACCTCAAGGTTATGTGTAATTAGGAGACGATCGACTTAGAAATGGTGAGTCCGCCTTGGGTCCTGTTCCTTGTTTGGTTGTGGGTTCAGGGCAGACTCATTAAGTTCAACGGCCTATTAAACTTTCATTGCACACAATTGGTATATATCGGGTGATCTTAGGAGTGGATCAGGCATGGAACAAATCACAAGATTACATTCGAGTCACTACTACTAAACTCATAAATTCATTCATATGGACTTTCTTTATGAAATGCATGCAAGATACTTTTATGTCGGATCATAATACAGAAAAATCTAGTTCAATAACATCCGACTTGTCACTACTATTGGAAACTTACCGTCTGTTCGTCTTTACAAACTTATGACAGAACTAAGATAACTTAGTTTAAACTACACTCGACTTATACCACTACTAAAAGACTTACATCCATTATGTCGTTAAACCTTATGGTTGAAAGATGTCTTCTTCGTAGACCTATAGGGTGCAATCATACTAGCACTAATGCACCGGATCCCATCAGAACTCCGCAGTTAAGCGTGCTTGGGCGAGTATAGTAATAGTTTGGACAAACTTAACACACGTACAAAACTTACCCACCACCATAACCCCGTCCCGAGGATGTTTAGCAGAAACATTGAGAATAGTTCAGCAAAGTGCGAAATTTTCATATGTGTATATAAATCATAAGAATGTATCTAGTAATAATCATCTCTACTCACGAGATCGTTACTCGCCATGCAACAGAATTATGTCTTCACAAGGAGGTAACCAGTCAACTATCAAGGCACCAATTCTACAGATAGACTCTACAACTTTTCAAGTTGCAGTCACAACAGCCGTGACAGCCGCCATGGCGTAAATCAATGCTAACAATGCCAGCGGAGGTGGAAGCAGTGCCGGAAATACTAATTACTGTAACAATAAGGGACACCAACGAGTGTCTACCAACAAAGACGCCTCAGACCACAAACCTAAGAGTAATAAACGAAAGTTTTGGAACAAAAAGGAGCGCAACCTATCTCAAAGATTCGCTAAAAGACAACAACCCATGGCCGCCCCTGCCATTACAACAGCAGTCACGACACATGCCTCGGCATCAGCCACAACAATCGTCACCCAAGCACCGGCCAGACCATATAATGGATCACTCCCAGAATGCAACAAGTGTAACTTCCATCATACTGGGACTTGCTGGGAGATGCATTGCAAAAATTGCAACAGGAAGGGACACACTGTCCGTTTCTGTAAGGCACCGGCGCAACCCATCAACCAGGTCCCCAAAATTGGAATAAGCCGAGCTTGTTACAAATGTGGTGAAGCGGGAAACTTTAAGAGAGACTGCCCAAGGACAAGGAAGACTGGTGATGGTGGAAGGGCGCTTATGATCACCGCAGGAGAAACTTCCCCAGAACCGCCCGTAAATACCAGTACATGTTTCTAACATCAACGTTTAGATTTTAATTTTTTTTTCTTTCTAAAAATTAGCATCGATTGAAGTATATCAACCATAAACCTCGAGAACACGACAAAACCCGAATAAGTCTTATCTCCTATATAAAAAAAACACAGGGTTTTTACTAGTGAATCTATGATGGCTAGTGTAAACATTATAGCCATATATCATTAAGATTCTATGGACTTAGAATGTGTAGTTCCGCCTTATTTCCTGTTCCTTGTTTGGTTGTGGGTATAAGGCGGAGTCACTCATTCGAATGCCCTTGCAATCTTAATGATATACGACTTGTTTACACCAAGCGATTATAAAAGATCTGGTAGGACTTATATTGCAAATTTCATCACAAATTGATAAAGCATTCGTAATACTAATACTCACTAACTACATTATAAAATATTCATAGTGGTAACAACAAGGATAAAACGGGGAGCATAAAGGCACACATTGAATACACTATCATTCCAAAGCAATAAACTCCTTTTAAATCGACTCATCTCAAGTTACAATAAGAAATTCCAAGGTCGTCATTTAACACCGGGCGGATTGGTCCCCACCATATCAATTTCTTGTACTATGAAAAGTTCCCACATCTTTCCCCAACTCTCGAAGTCCCGGTCAAAGTGCTAATTTTGGAACGAAATTCTTTCTAACGGGGGGATGATGTGACAACCGTCAATTTTTGGTCAAGTCAAAGTCAACCAAATTCAACAAGTCAAACCGGTCAACTCATCTAACCCTTGTATATTAGGGTTTCCATTATGATTCTTATTGTACTACTCGCAATCTTAATACAAAGTATCACTTAGAGTTTTCACGTGTTCGGAAATTCTAAACCCTAATCAGGGCAAGTGATGAAACTATTCGATAAAACATTATTCCTTAACCCTCGGGGGCATATAACAATCATAACGAGGCTTAACAGAGTGTAAGAACCTTGCGTTACGAAGTCAAACACCTAAAAAGGTCGCAAACGAAGTCTCTCTCAACCTCTTTCACTCTATCTCTCCAAAATCTCTCTAAGTATGTGAAATCTCTCCCAAATCTCTCTAAGTATGTGAAATCTCTCCCAAATCTCTCCAAGTATGAGAAATCTCTCCAAGTATGTGAAATCTCTCCCAAATCTCTCTAAGTATGTGAAATCTCTCCCAAATCTCTCTAAGTATGTGAAATCTCTCCCAAATCTCTCTCTGTATGAGAAATCTCTCCAAGTGTGTGAAATCTCTCTCAAAATCTCTCTCAACTTTTTATAATCACTCGGGGCATCCCGACCCTTAATTTAGTCGAAAACCGCGCGAAAACGGAAGTTTACGCGAAAAACAGCCTTAAGGAGCCGAACCCTCTTAGGAACCGAACCTCCCTTAAGGAACCGAAACCCCTAAGAAGCGAAACCCTAAGAAGCCTCCTGGACCGAACAGCCTTAAGAACCGAACTAGGAGGACCGAACTGAAGCTGCTGATCCGATCTGCTGAACCGAACCCTCGCCTTCGGTCCCTTCTGGTGAGTTCGCCTGCAAGGCTCGGACCGAACCTCTTACTCTCAGTTCCAATACACCAACCGAACCCTACCTTCGGTTCTAACCCTCTCAAGACCCAACCTGCGGCCAGACTTCGGAAATTAGCATTTTCTTCCCGGTTTTTGACCCAATCTTCGTTTTAGGCCCGTTTTTCGTGATTTTAACGCGGGATTTTCACAAAAAAATCGTAATTTAATATAAGAGACCCTAAATATTCATTTTTAATCATATTTTTGGGGGAAATCCTTGTCCAAGAATAAAATCTATTAAGTTAGATCTTGGGGTAGAGTGTTGACTTTATCTAGAGTATGACACAAACAACCTCCCCCATACCTTTATAGTACAACCCTCAGTCACTATTCCCCCTACCTAGTCAACTATTGGTCCTTTGACACCCCTCCTCCAGCTGTAAAGGTTCATCAAAAGATGAAAATCTCCTCTCTCCTCCCATTTCACTCACTTTTCACCAAAGAGCAAAACACATTCTCTCTCACTTCCTCTCACCAAGAATTCGAGATTCAAGGCTGATCTTGAGCTCTCCACACACCTTGGTAAGTAAATCTCTTCCCACACTTGATTTGCTTACACTTCTTCACTCAAATCATGAGTTCCTTACACAATTATCGTCATATTTGTTGTTAGATCTTCGAATCTTCATGCATCATCTAAGTGTTCTTGAGTTGAACACTTCTTTTCTCCATCATCCTTCTACTGAAATCACTCAAGGTAAGTTCATACCCCTATCTTTTCACGTTTTTCTTAAGTTTTAAGGGGGGGAATACAAGTTAAAACACCAAAAACTTAACTAAACTCAAACAACAGCTTTCATCAGAAAAGTTTAACTCCATTCACAGACTGTTTTGGTCAACTTAAACATTTTAGTTTTCAAAACTGTATTAGATACAAATAGTTCAGGTTTATACCTTTCAAATGACTACTTGCACATCTCCATAAGATTTTTCTACGATTTATGGTGATTTCTACAAAACTGCCTATCATTTTAGAAACGAATTAGGACCAGTCTGTGAATATGAACATTTTAACACAAGTTAAAGACTTCTAAAAATCATAATAAAAATTATGAATAAACTAGACACATTTTATGAACTCTTAGAATTTACGGATTCAGTTTTCGACTTCGTATGATTTTTCTAAAACAGTGTAGAAAGGTTAAAAACTAGTTAACAACTTACAACTTTCATAACACTTTGTAGTATGTTGAGCAAAGTGAATAACCATAAGTTCTAAATATTGAATGTATTTTCTTGTTAGTTTATCATCATAAACTGAAATTTAGTCATTCATGATAAGGATTCTTCATTCATTTCGAACACATATAATAAACTATAATAAGCATAGTTTATGGATTTTTACTACATGAGAAAGGTTTTACTCTCAAAACAAATGGGTTTTTCATATACTACATAATAGTATAGTTTATGTTTCATACACAACACCAACAATTATGTTAAACTATAATAGGTATAGTTTATGTTTCATTAACCAGTCAAACTCATTACCAAGGGTTTTCAGTTCAGTTCACGTAAATCTGTTAATGAATAAATTTATGAGACATTCGCTTCATGTTACCTTCATAGTAGAAAAGTCAAAAGTCATGTAAATTGTAACCAGAGTCTCTTGTAGGGAGAGCGTGATAGTTGTGTATAGATCTATATTGGGTCTGACAAACCCACACCTGAGCTGCATGCAACAGCTAGACCGACAGGTCTGAGGTGACAAGTGTCATTTAACTTGCGACGCCTGAAGAACGTCGTATTACGAGGCCGACTGAGTCATAGCATGGTTATAATAACTCGCATGGGGTATGAACAAAACATAAGATTTACAGGTTTTACTTCTAAATTAAACGAGTTTATGTCGATTTAAACTTGCATGAATTACTTTAAGTATGGAAAAATACTTGTACATTTCGGTCTTGACATTTAGGACTACATGACTTTTATAAAGAAAATATTGGGATTTTCTGGAATCATACTCTATCGTTTTTACAAGGAAAACGGCTTTTCCTCAAACAAAACTCTTATGAACTCACCAACTTAATTGTTGATATTTTTTTAAAACTACTTGTATTCTCAGGAAATCAGTGAAACAGGAAACCAACAGCATTTTGAGGATGGGACGTTAAATCATCAAACAGTTCATTTTGTCATCATAATGTAATTGATTTTGAAACATGTAAACATATACTATGGTGTAACCTTTTCAATTATATTTATGATGGTTGTATTTACTTTGAGCACTATTATACTCGTTGTTGTGATAGTATACATCAAGTCCTCCACCCCCGGACGTTTCCGCCATCCTTGGTTTGGGGGTGTGACAATTATTAACCAGGAATCATTAATTCAATTCTAGTGTGAAGAATCAATATTAACCAGGATCATTAATTCCATTCCATTGTGAAGAATCAATATTAACTAGGAATCATTAATTCCATTCCATTGTGAAGAATCAATATTAGCCAGGAATCATTAATTCCATTCCATTCCAGGAATCACTGATTCCATTCAAGTGTGAGCACTCAATTATATTTAGGAAACATTGGTCCCATTCCTTTATAAAAACTAATTTTATTTCCATAATACATTGATTCCATTCCAATACAAGACTTTTAATTAACCAAACTTTCAAAGTACATTACCAAAGTCATTACATTACAAATTTCATTTCATTTCAGTATAACATATCCATAATACATTGATTCCATTCCAATACAAGACTTTTAATTAACCAAACTTTCAAAGTACATTACCAAAGTCATTACATTACAATTTTCATTTCATTTCAGTATAACATACATAAAAAAACATAACAAAGAACAACAACATACAACATTTGAGATTCCAATATTTCCTACTTAATTTATCCAAGTCTTTTCTGAAACTCATTGATTCTTTATCTGCCTTCACCTTATGAGTCCAAAAATTATTTTCCAATATTAATATCTTGACTTCAGTGTTGTCTTGTTTTATTAGTTCTTCATCTTGATCGACTCATTCCCAGAAATCACATTTCTTCTTCTTCTTATCCTTCAATATACATAATAAAATTCACATAAGAAATTAATTATGTAAGAGAAGTAGATGATAGATGATAGAACCACTTACTAGTGAGTTACGACATACTCTGAACTTTCTACCCGGATTATCAGCCGTAGTTGAGGTCCAAACTTGGGAAGACTTCTCACAGTGACAAGGGTGAGCTTAATCAATTGTACTCCTACTCTTGGAAATGTTCGAATTTGACTTAGAATAATTGGATGAACTTGGAGATGCCATAGGAGCCGTATTAAATATGAAGGGCAGAATGAGATGAAGAAGGGGGAAGAATATGGAGAGTGAACCCTAATTTGGTGGTTGAAGGTTATTAAAGTGCGTTTAATAGTTGACCTGAGGTAATCGGTTACCTCAGGTCACTCTAAGGGTTATTTGTATTTTGTTGGTATTTTTTGTATAAAATTTTCAATTTAATGGTATTTTTTTCACTAAAAAAGAATAATGGTGTTTTTTGTACGTTTTTAAACATTATTACCTTTTTAAATCATTTTCCCAACAAAATATAATAAATTTGTTGAATCAATAACAAGAGTATCGCAATATGGACCAAGTTTGGGGACAAAGTAGCACCTCAATTGGCCCAATCCTCTTTTGGAATATTATAATGACTAGTGGTCTAGTAGTACGGGTTTTCAAAATGATTATTATGATTGTTTATTTCAAATAATTAAAAATTTGCAATTTAAGCTTCTTTTGGAATATTATAATGAGTAATCTGTCTCGTACTAAATAGACAAACAAAAACAATCTGAAGAAGTGAGAGATATGAGATCCATAAATAAATTTGTCGAAAGGAAAAAGGGACCCATAAGTCTTGTCAAGAAACTGAGGGTTTTCGCCTTTTCGGACCCTCATCGTCCCTTCACTACCTTTTTTTTATCAAAAAGAAGCGTCGCAAAACAAGGGCCTCCCTAGACCCTAGTATGATAAGGAAGAAAACGAAACAATATAATTTTCTGACAAAATCTGGGACGATGGCTTTTCTATCATTCATTTGATATGAAAATTAGTAAAAGCTATAAGAAAAAGAAAAAACTTACAAATGAAAAAAAAAAAAAAAACCATATAAGAGTTAAATCAAGTTTTTTATTATTCGATTCAAATATTTCCTATACAAAAACAATTTACTCGTAGAAAATCATTGCTTCTTCACTTTTCTCACTCGGTCATGAAAATTTCTAACGATATCCAAATGTTAAACCTTAAATACGGTTACAATGTTATTACTGTGACCTATACAAGCATATAAAACAACCTACACTAGAATAAATCTAAATTATTAATTTTTTGACATTTTATGCAATATATATATATATATATATATATATATATATAAATTCATTATTTTTGTATTATTTATAAGTAACCATATATATATATATATATATATATATATATATATATATATATATATATATATATATACATTTTATTTAGATGTTAATAAATGGTATAGCGGATTTATATTAAACTCAATCTTTATTAACATGTGAATAAAACTGAAAATACATGATTTAGTCATATGTGATTAATGAAGAATTTTAACTGAAATATGATATATGGTTTATTCAAATGTAAAAAAAACTTACAATGAGATGAGATCTGGTGTGTGTGTATATATATATATATATATATTCCTCTTCCTACTCCCCTAGAGAGAGAGAGAGAGAGAGAGAGAGAGAGAGAGAGAGAGAGAGAGAGAGAGAGAGAGAGAGAGAGAGAGAGAGAGAGAGGAATATATATATATATATATATATATATATATATATATATATATATATATATATATATATATATATATATATATATAGACACACACAACTCATACATAATTATACCATCATTTAGTTTTGAATCTTGATGAACATGCCTCCTCTTATTCTATCTTTACCATTACTATTACCCTCAAAAGAAACAAACCCTTTAGTCTTTGATGCTTCCATTCTTCAAAATGAAACTGATATTCCTGCACAATTTGTGTGGCCGGACCATGAAAAGCCCCACCTTGAACCACCATCATCGCCGCTTCATGTTCCTCCAATTGACATAAAAGCCTTTGTTTCCGGCGAACCACTTGCAACATCCAATGCAAGTCGTCTGGTCCATTCCGCGTGCCAAGAACATGGGTTTTTTCAAGTTTATAATCATGGTGTTGATTCTAATTTAATAAATGATGCCCACAAGATTATGAATTTGTTCTTTGGGATGCCACTTTTGGAGAAGCAAAAAGCTGAAAGAAAGTTTGGTGAATATTGTGGATATGCTAGTAGTTTCACTAATAGGTTCTCCTCTAAACTTCCATGGAAAGAAACACTTTCTTTTAGGTATTCCGCAGATCCAAAGTGCTTGAACATAGTACATGATTACTTCTTGAATGTAATGGGAGAAGATTTTAGTGAATTCGGGTATTGGTCCATCTTTTAATTAACTTTTTTTCTTCGTTTATCTTTAAAGATCGTGAATCTTTATTTTCCTTGCCTAATTTAAAATTCACTTGCATTACAAGTTGAATTGTTTTCCATAATCCTAGTAGGGTGTTCTTAGGTACGTGTAAAAAAAAATCAAGATTCACATATTTTAAATAATTCCATTTTATTCTATAACTAGCTTTGACGTTATTGTTGATTCATATAGGAGGGTTTGTCAAGAATATTCTGAAGCTATGAGCAAACTAGCTCTCGATATCATGGAGCTACTAGGGATGAGCCTTGGAATAGACCCATCCTATTTTAGGGATTTCTATGAAGAGAATGATTCGATCATGAGATTAAACTACTACCCTCCTTGCCTAAAGCCCGATCAAACTCTTGGAACCGGTCCTCATTGTGATCCGACATCCCTAACCATTCTTCATCAAGACAACGTTGGCGGGCTTGAAGTGTTTGTCAACGAAAAATGGCACTCCATTGCTCCTTGCTCTGATGCATTTGTTGTCAACATCGGAGATACATTCATGGTTAGTAAACAAAACAACATTCACTTGCTATTTGATTTTGATCACTGACTTTAGCTTAATCATCTTTGTTGTAACGAATATCGAATCTTGAAGTTTGCAGTATCACAAGATTGAGCTTGTTTTCACTAACAAAGAGAAGTGTTTTTGTTCCAGGCACTATCAAACGGATTATACAAGAGTTGCTTACATAGAGCGGTGGTTAATAGCAATACTCCTAGGAAATCTCTCGCATTCTTTCTCTCGCCTAAAATGGACAAGGTTGTGAGACCGCCTAAAGCCTTGGTTAAATACAATAATCAGAGGATGTATCCGGATTTTACATGGTCTACTTTCCTTGAGTTCACGCAGAAACATTATAGAGCAGACATGAAAACCCTAGATGCCTTCTCAAGTTGGCTTCAAATGGAAAGAAAATAAGACTTGTGATATTAGTTTCGATTTGAAATGAGACCATGAGCAACTTTTGTTAACCTAGTTTCAATTTTGTAAACATTTGTTTTGTTGATATGTCATGATCTAATCGATCATCATGCTATTTAATTATGTTTATTTATGAATATATTTCTAGAAAAAATAATGATTTCTGAGTTTTTAAGGATTCAAGTATTGTTCAAGACTTCAAGTTCATATTGAAGTCGGTAAAAGTGTAAACACGACCCCAAAATGACAATATAATGTTTTATATGGAAGTTACTAAGATATAAATAAAATATTCTCAAAGAGTTAGAAATTTATTTTTTTAAATGTAATTTTAATATGGAAATTACTAGGTTGGGGTTTGAAAATATTAAATGAACTCTACTTAATTATGAGTATTACAAATAAGTTTATATGTTTTCTTGAAAAAAAAGGACATATATACATAAATTTAAATAGATAATAAACATGTTAGTAAAACCTACTGAGATAATATATATATATATATATATATATATATATATATATATATATATATATATATATATATTACATTTTTGTTTGAAAAACTATTTATTGATGAATTTTTAAACCATCTTATCAGCTTTATTTTCGCTCAATTAATTAAGTTTTAAAATATGCAGAAAGAATTATCATGGGATTTGACTGTTACGTATTTGTATTTTATAATTTGTTCAAAACTATTCATTCTTATAAATTATATTGTTTTTACAAGTAATTTATATGAAAGCAATTAATGATTAAGTTTTAACAAAAAATAAATACAATAATTGAACAAATGATAGCTCAAAAGGGAATTCTTGATGACTAATCATTAAATGAAATTAATATGAGATTACCATAAGTTATCATTTCCACATATTGATTCTTAAGTAATTAACGGTCAGTAAATACATTTTTCCCTTTAAATTCATTTGAACATATGATGTCAGATTTGACTTTGAGTGATTGGCTTTTTATACATTGCATTAGATTTTTTTTTTTTTTTTTTTTTTAAACTTATACATATAATATCATCTTAAAGATATAACAAGAAAACATTATAGTTTGCAATAAAAAAAATTATATTTGACACGTTACAAAAATTTAAAAGAATAAAAATTCATATTGACCTTTTTATTAAAAACCTAATATGGTTTATAACTTTTTATAATATATAATGTTTTTGGTATTTTTTATATAAAAATTGTTAGACTGTGATGATATCAATATTTAAATTTAATTTTTGGTTATTTACTTACTGATTAATTTAAATGATTAAATATAAAATAATAATTCATATATGAAATATCAATTTTATAATGATTATACAATATTTTCAATGATTTTTTTAATTTAGCCCTAATGTAATAATTTTTTTATACTTATATATTTCAAATAAAGACCGATATAGTTTTATTTAAATATTACTGTCTTTAGGAATATAATATTTGATTGAAATATTTCATATTAAAATATGACATATGTTTAAAAAACAAAAAATTAATAAATAAGAGAATTTTATAGAACATTTTAGATATAACAGCAACAAGCACTACAACAATAGACTTCGTAAATTTTATTAAAATAGGATAGATGGCATATACATCGACAATTATGTCTCCACAAAGAAAAGAAACGGTTGCACCACATAGATAATATCCAACATTTGCAAACCTACAAGTTTGTAAATATGGAAAACAACAAATAAGCATCGGGAAAACATAAAAATAATACATTTTACTTTTTTATTTTTTAAACTTTTTTAATGCTTCTTTACTATTTAAAAGTATATAAATATTACTTTTTGTTTTTGTTTCTTTATAGAAACTAGATGAGAATCATGCGCGCCTGTTGGCGCTGACTCATTTTCTTTTTTGTTCTTTCAGGTTGTATATGTACTGCAACATACCATTATATTAATGAAGATATATTTAACATACATGAGATTTTTAGATAGGTCTTATATAAAAATTTAGGAAAGGAAGTAGTTGATGAAATGATTATTGTCCCAGCAATTACATATTCAGCATGGTTAAGTGTTTTAAATAAGCACTCCATAATTAAAAAAAAAACAAAGATCAGTTAAAGAAAATACAAAGTGGGTAGGTCACCAGATCAGAGAGTGCAGCTAGTATTAAAGCTCATGAAGTATCATCATCCACGGAAATCGATAAATAATTAAGCACCTGAAATACATAAATAAATAAATGTCAAGATTATTGTCCGGAAATAATTATATAAGATTGCAGTGTTGAAACTTAAAAACACTCACTCGCATTGCATTTTTCTTCTTGTTGCAAGGCATCCCACCAACCTCGTATCTATAACAAAAAAAGTTAAAAATCATTTCTAATATATAATTATAGGAATGTACAATGCTATTTTTGGTATTTGATGATAAGAAAATCAAGATCACCGTGTCATTATCGTGAGTTCCAGTATATACAACTTGATTTTGCTTATGATTGTGAGGCAGATGAGGGTTTGCTGAATCACTTCCGAAACCTATTTGTAAAAAAAATATATTAATGAATATTTTATAAATATAAATTATGGAAATAAGTGAACAAGTAAAAAAAATTTAGTACCAAACTGAAGAACCATCCCTGGTGCACCAATGGATTTTCTGAGCTGGACTACATCCTCTGTTATAACTTCATGTCATTCCCAAAAATATTTAACTTTTTTATATATATGTTTCTTTTTATTTGCTATAAAAAAATGAAAATAATTCCATACCAAGTCTTCTGCTATGATGTTGATCTTCCTAACAGTTCTAAAAATTGCATCGAATAAAGATCTTTCCACTTACTATCAACAAAAAATTCACTTAGAGAGTTTGTTGATAACTAATATTTGAGAAAAAAAAAAACTTACAACATCAGCGGCCATCCTTAAACGCTGTCTAATATCTAAAGAGTCACCACTATTGTGTAGAACATAAAAAAGGCTTCCCCTAATTAGAATACATGTAAATTAAAGTTGGTTAGGAATCCATGAGCTATTTTTTTAAAACTAACTATGCATTTATTTTCTAACATGATGTCATATTATAGTTTTGTAAAGATCTTTTAAATAATTACCTGGGTAGTAATTCTGTGACCATGGAAAGTTTATCTTGTGAACATAGAGATCCCATAAAAAGTAACACATTTGGACGAAGAAGGAAATTTCATGTAATGTGCAATGTACTTCCAAATTAAAATTGTAATAAAACTCTTCAAGAAAATTGGGTAATACAATTAAAATAAAGTTATAGCATAAATCGACAACAATAAGATTAATACTTTGTCCCTTTTAAAAGAAATGAAAGTATGATGCTAAAAATTTCAAAGGGACAAAAGTACAATGCTATTTCAACCTATGATGTATGTGATTGGTGTGCTGGAACATGTAACAGGGACCAAAAAATACACATCCTTCCTTTGACATAATATATTTTGGTCATTTAACACAATTTAAATCCAATATTGGGAATTTTAGTCATTTAACATAATTTGCATATCAATTTATTTGATATGGTTACAAAACAAATAGAATAAGAAAGGGAAATGTTAACACTAACAAAGTAAAATGTTATTTTATGCAATTATAGTAACATGAATGATTCTTGTATATATAAAAAAAATTAAAGCAGGTCTGTGGACTTAAAAAATCCAGTGGAATGTATCGGTCAATTAAAAATGTTATTTTCATGTTCAGTTCCTATTCTGCAAAATCTATACATTATTGATTAACACATGGTGAAAAAACGATTAAAGGTCATATCAAATAATGAAGTTAACATTGCATGTTTTGGATAGAATAAGAAAAATGATACCTTGGCCACAGACATGAATGTTCACAACTTTCATCGGGATGTAATCCAACACATATAGCATTATACCTATTTCCATGAAATAAGAAACCAATTCATGAAAGAATATTGTAGGATATAACTATGTATTTCTTATGTGAAGATTATTAATCTAAGAGCAATAACTGTACCACATATTACATGAATCAGAAGCACCCGGGTATTGCTTTCTTCTTTATTTATGCTTTTTCTTCTATTTCACTCCTTCCAAGTGTAACTTCAGATGAGATTGTGTAAGCATCCCCCTTAAATAGTTTTTGTGCCTACTAACCTAAGTCATTACAATCACACACCATGCTAATTAGATGTTGGTAAGGCGATAAACCAAGATGAAACATAGAGACAATGACAACACAGATTCAAAGTAAGAAACCACCTTGGTCAATCTCCATTGTTAGCTACTTCAACAATTATGGCTTCCCTGCTAGAAATATATATGCAATGTCAAAAAAGTAAGCCAAAAACATGACAAAATAAAAAAATCTACTAATAGATTTACCTAACCTGGGATCCCAAGAAGATGGTACGTGTAATTTGATGTCGGTACACCCCAATTAGGCATTTGGTGCATAATGAAGTTAATCAAAACATCAGAGCATAAAGAGAGGGAATTAACAGGTAATAAACGTTTGTAATTAAGCCTTAGTCACAGATCGTTTACTTTCATAGTTGTACGGTCAGAAACACATAGTGACAAACAGTCACATGTTTACTTTCCACCCAAGATTATGTAGATAATGAAGTTGTTTCTTGATCCATTGGCTTGTTTATACATAGATACATAGAAATCGGTTTTAAAGTATCTAAAATCGTGTCAAGAAAATTGAAGAAAATATAATATTATTGACAAATACTGACCTCTATCCATGGAATTTCATATGGCCTCATCTGTTGGGTGCTTTATTCAAGGTAATGCCATTTAGACACACGTATTCAGGATAGAAGCCAACACAGTTAAATAGTTAAATGGTACCTCCAGCTTCAATACACTAATTGTATGGATACCATCATATTCTCTGATTTCCAACCCTTATATGCTCTTGAAGTTCCTTCCTATCTCATAAAAGAGAATCCAATCTTCTTCTACAAAGGAAGTTAAATATGAGTACATAAGGATACTGATTAAAAGGAAAATTAAAGGAGTAGGAGGAGAAGCATGAGAAAGGGGAGAAGCAGAGAGCGGATACAATTTTTTGACACGAGCGGATAACCAATCGATGTAAGCAGCAATATGCAAAATCAAACAAATCGGATTCAAACGACCACCTTCTTTACTTCTCCGGTGAGACGTGGCTCCAAAAACGGTGATGACACCATACCTATCGGTACCTTTAATCATACCATCCATAACCCAATCACTATTCACCTTCACCCCAGCTCTCGCCGCCTTCGACAACTCCACCTTCACTGCCGCGTTATCACTGACGGCAATCCCCACAACCTACAACACCGTCAGCGTCTCCTCACCCAAGCACTGGATTCGTAAATTCTGCCACCATCTACCGATGACCTGAAATCCTTCTTCATTTTGTATCAGAATCCGTTACAGTTGTTAAAGGAATACGTAAGTGGTGGATGGCGGTGGAGGAGCGGAGGGTAGAAGAATCTTGGAGGAGGTTGAACCTTGGCGGTGGACATCTACCTTTATCTATCTAAGTATAAAGTAGAGTCTACATTAGTCGTAGTCGGTGTAAGACGTGATTGGATGATAGGGACGGTGGAAAGTATGTGGCAAAAATGAAAAACAAAACTTACAGTGGAGTAAAGGTGGAAATCCCATAAACATCTGTGACAAAAGTCAGAATATAAAAAAGTTCCTGTTCACCAAGTTTTTAACAATTAATAGTATATATAATTAGCATTTATGTATCTTCAAGACAAAAAAAAGGTATTTATAGATTAACATGATGAATTTTGTGACTTAATGAACTTGTCTTTAAAATTTATCAATATTGATCTATAAATGTTATAAAATAAAAATTTATTAACTTTTTTATGTTTAATTAAGTTTTCGGATGATAAAAAAATGTAACACCAGTCAAAATAGGTCAACAACAATCACATGTGATTATACCAATCATGTAATGTGATTTTGTTAAACTATAATGTGATAAACTTACTATGTAATTCATGTTAAAGTATGAACTTTCATACATAATTTATGGTACAACTCAAAGTATATGTCCATACGATTCCAAAGTTATAGAGAACGTCTAAATCTGACTTCGCGTGAAGAAGTTATGATAAACCCTAACACTATAAATCTCTATAATAATAGGAATTTAAAATAGAAATTAGAATTAGCTATTGGAATCTAAAAGAGAGTTGTAGTAGTCGTAAATACCTACGCGTGGATATAAAGAACGTCAAAAACGGAGTTTGTATGCAAAAGTTATGGCCTTCCGAAGTTACAGCTCTCTGAGAGCATGACACGTGTCAGAAACCCTAATCTGACTGGACTCACGACGTGAGCATAAAAACTCACGACGTGAGGAATCAAAACACCACACTTTGAAGCTAGAAGTCTACAGAACGATAACCCAAAAGCTCATGACGTGAGCAAGGTTTTCTCACGACGTGAGGATGCTGCAGGACTCGAATCGAGGCTAGAAAACACCTGGGAAGACTACTGGATGACTCTTGCCATGGCTCACGACGTGAGTCTTGATTCTCACGACGTGAGAGGGCCAAAATCATCCTATAAATAGCAATCGAGAATCATTCTTTCATTACACCTTCTACTTTCTTTCTCTCTCGTTTCCGAAGGCCGTTTCCCTTCCCGAGTCTGATAACGACGAGCCTCTGTGCATTTAGATTCTATAGATCACGCTACTAGGGTGAGTTTCACGGACCCACTTTCTAATATTTCGGGGGGAAACGCATGCTAAATATTATATATACGCTATTATTATGTCTATATGATAGTATATTAGTATCAACGTAGATAGTTATAATAACCGGGATATAATTATTTCGTATCTGAAAGTATACAACTATCGGAAAGTTGTTAGCATGTTATTGTTATAGTAGTATACTAATGTAGATCTTGAGTTATACTTAGGATTCTATATATATTTTGTGTGCGATATAGTTCCAGAGTTATACTCGGAAGTTCTATATGTAATTGATAAGTATGTTGTTATTGTTGGTTTTATGTCAAGATAAAACCAGGTATGTTATATGTTGTTGTTATTGGTTTTATGTCAAGATAAAAACAGGTATGTTATATGTTATTGTTATTGGTTTTATGTTAAGATAAAACCTGGTTTTAACTCAAAGTTATAGCTATTATACTGCCTAAGTATTATAAATATTAGGAGTAATGTTTGAAGCATAGTCTAATAACTTAGGGTTTTAGACACGAATATGATTTTACTACTAGAACTAACGGAATTCGACAAGTCTACATGAGTTATTGTATTCATCAACTAAGATTGTAAATCTTAGGAAAAATCCTCTGACCTGTAACCGTTAATCCCGTGTGAGCGAGGAAGTCGTGTATGAATAAGATACGGGTTGACAACCCCACTCGTGGTTGCTAGCTACAACACAACGGTGTGTGAGTGACGAACTGTCCTTTTGTTTGTTTATTGTTCCGACGTTGATGAAGCGTGTGGAACTTATCTTAAGATGCGAAACTTGTAGCATCAAGCAGAGGTTTGAAACTAGTCATATTGCCGCGGTTACGGACTCATGGTAGCAAATTGTAGAAGCATTATACTTTGTCGTTATACAAGTATTAATGTTAACTATAAGTCTCCCAAACACTTATACTCTAAGTACAAGAAACTGGTAGGTATACTACTAGAATATTAAGTAGATAATTATGCCTAACACACATACTCGTATAGAATTGAAATAAGATTTATACGTAGCGGTTTTACTCGTATAGAATTGAAATAGATTTATACGTAGCGGTTTTTACTCGTATAGAATTGAAATAAGATTTATACGTAGCAACTTTCGTTTGTATGGAATTACAAACACTTACATTCATAGTACATGAGACTTATAGGTAAACTACTTATTTGGTAAGTAAACTTTTATACCTAGGATATATATACTAAACATTGGAGAGTCAAAATGATACTTTCAAAACTATACTTTTGAACTTGGAAAAATGTATTATTTTTATATGGAGTCAATGTGGACTCACCAACTTTATGTTGACGTATTTTAAATGCATGTGTTTTCAGGAAGTTGATAACTATGATACGAGAAATGACGTTACACCGCCCGATGTTTCCGCCGACGGCCGGGGTATGACAAAAAATATTAAAAATTAGATAAAATTAATGTTACAAATTTGTGATAGGTCAGTTATCACGGTTTCTAATATTTATTTTTGTATATATATATATATATATATATATATATATATATATATATATATATATATATATATATATATATATATATATATATATAGGGAAAAGATCAAATAAGAACCATAAAAGGTTAAGAACCATTTAAGAACCACTTTTATTAAGGTATATTTTTTATTTCTACGATAAATGTTTACAAAACTTATTAAAAGGGTATTTTATCTATTACTAACAAAATAAAAAGAGTGGCAGGAATGTAAATAACTAAAAACCAAAACCTACTTTCATATTTTATTACACATATTACACACACTTGCACCTACCCGGTTGTCTTCTCTCTACTCTACATTCTCTAAGAAAAGATAACTTATCTCTTATTCTTCTACAACCTTAGAACCTGTGATGAACACTACCACCTCCACCATCGCCTCCGACAACGTCATCACCACCAACAACAACATCTCCACCACCGCTAGTAACTCTGATCTGGTGCGATTTCTCATATTCTGATCAAAACATCTCCTCCTACTATCGATGTCACGCCATAGCCACCACTTTCACATTTGAACATCCATCGTTTTCTCCAAAACACACTCTTTTCTGCAGATCTATGAGCTATGGCTCTAGATCTATGATGTTTGCCTCCAGATCTAAAATATCCATCTTCATATCTTCTGTTTTTCAGCCAAATCTCGAGATTTATAAGGATTTCCCTGGAGATCAAAGTACTTCTAATGAGATCTAGTGTTCAGATGAAGGAGTTTTGACGGACTCCAAAACGAAAATTTTGTCTTCATCTAGATATGTGATTTATTCTCTAAATCTACTAGATCCACCGCCATCAAACCACATTTGAGCCACCAGATCCACCAGTAGCATCATCCTCCTTCAGATCTATGAATTTTGCAACTAATCGCCACCACCAACGACGGTCGCAACACCACCGACTGGAGAGGCCAAATACATGTGCATCAGCAACAGAAGAGGCATGATCTGTGAGATCTGTCTAGCAACAAATCCAAATCGACAAGATTCAAAGGTGTTGTAACAACTTATGTGCCTAACTCGATTCTTAATGTGTCACTCCTCTTCTTCACAACATGTATGTTATGATGAGGCTCCGATAAGTGTTTTTTACCTTCATACACTTATTTGCATGGTTATTTACGGTGTTTTGCAGCTTACTCCATCTTTGCTACTGATTATGTGTTAAAGGTTTGATAAAAATCAGAATCAAGAACTTTTTCAAGATGCACTCAATATGTTTGATGATGTGCCTGAATGAAAAATTTTAACTGTGACTAGTGTATTCTATACATTTAGTTGTGAATAAGTGTATAAACTTGTCTATTAATTTATGAATAACCTAAATTCTACTATGATTTTTGTATTTATAAATAATGTTAATTAGTTGTATAAATATTGTGAATGGCTTTTTTGGTTCTCACAAGATGATTTTTTTATTTGTTATAATATTTGCATAAAATATTAAGTTGTGAATCCACTGTTAATAAGCTGTGAGTTAAAGTTTGTTTTCTTATTTGTGATAATATTTGCCTAAAATTGGTATTTATAGCATATGTTTTATGGTTTTTATATTTTGAATTGAGTTTAGAATGTGTGTTATTATGTTCTAAAAAATATTAATTTATGCTTTTTTAAGTTGTGATTGTTATGTTTTAATGTTTCAGTTATTGTTTTGTATGTTAATGTTAGTTTTAATTGTTATTAATAAGAAAATATACGTTTTAAGTTGTGAATATACATGACTTTTATAAGTTTTAATTTGTGAATGCATGCTTTTCATAAGTTTTAAGCTACAAATAAATGATGTTTTATAAGTTTTAAGTTATGAATGCATGATTTTTGCACATATATGATTGTTTCAATATAAGACATAAGTTTTAAGCTTTAAATGCTTGATTTTGTTATAAGTTTTAGGCCGTGAATGCATTATTTTTTATACATATCTGACTACGTCATTGAAAAACATAAATTTTAAAATGTGAATGTTATATTTTCTTATGTTAGTATTTTCTCAAATAATGTGAATTTAGGTTTTTAAAAATATAAATTGTAATGTTTTAATGTTTCATTTATTGTTTAGTTATGTTAATGTTAGTTTAACTATTATAATAAGAAAACATATGTTTTAAATTGTGAATACACTATTTTTTTATAAGTTTTAAGCTATGATTACATGATTTTTTATAAGTCTTAAGTTGTGAATAAGTGATTTTTATACATATTTGATTGTTTAATGAAATACATAACTTTTAAGTTGTGAATGCATGCATTTTTTATAAGTTTTAAGTTGTTCATGCATGATTTTTTACACGGATCTTATTGTTTCAATGAAAAATATAAGTTTTAAGCTGTGAATGCATGATTTATTATGATTTTATATAATTTTGAATAAAGTATGTGTTAGGTATGTCAAACCCAACAAATAAAGGGGTACGATATACTCCAAAAGAACACTACTATATTGCATTAAAAGGTAGTATAAGGCAAGTAGGGTCAATCCACAGAGACACTGGACAATCAGTCTATACCTCTTTGCGCAAGGTACTTTGGTCACCAATAGTAAAGAGGGGGGGGGGGGGGTTGAATGCAATGATTAAAACAAACAATTAAAGACACAAGTAATCGACTAAATGAGTGAATTAAATTCAGAAATTGTAAGAACTCCAACTCTATGTATGACGACTTAGCAATGCGATTCAAAGATGACTAGATATTTGCTCAATTTTATCTAAGTTGGTACTTGAAAGTGTTAACAAGCTCTAACACTTCTCATTCACTACATTAATTTACCAAAACAATCTCTTTGATTAACCCTAACCTTACTAACATAATCTAAACAAGCTCTTAGAATTAGATTAAAAGATTGCATTAAAATTTATGTGAATGTTCCCAACATCACCCAATACTCCTCACAAGATCGGGAATGTAAGAGTGTGTGAATAAGACTTACACCAAATTCATTCAATGGAAATTAGTTTAGTGCTTGTTACTTAGTCCAATTCACAAAACAATTACGGATTTTGCAATTGGATTACTTGAATGACCTAACCCTAATTCAAATGGCCAACAAGAATCATAATTAGAATCAAACATTTGATTAAAGAAAAATCAAATTCATTAGATAAAAATTAAAAGCAAACATCAAGTCATATAATTGAAATCACAACTAAGAAGTCAAAACATAATGTTGGAGAAACTAGGGTTCTAGCCACTCATGACTAGAACAAGATCACAAATCTAGAAAATGAAATTAAAGTTCTTACAAAATGAAATCAAATGTTCCCAAGTGTTAATCAACTCCAAAATCCTCAAGAAAATCGCCTTCTCTGCTCCAAAAATCGACCCCCAAAGTAAAAAATTGGTTGCCCCTTTAATGAGAGAAGAAAAACTGCTTTTTAACCCACATGCACGTTTACACGGCCCGTGTAAATTAACATTGTCGTTTAGTGGACCGCGTAAATGCAAAAAGTAGATCACTAAAACTGCCTTTGTAGATTCAAATCTGTGGCCCACGTAAACTCATGCCTTACGTTTATACGGTCGTGTAAATCCCTGAATTTCCAAAATCTTCAATTCTTCAATATCTTCTTCCCCGGTGCTCCGCAAGTCCTGAAATCTTGTCCACATCTTTTATTCACCTCCTTAAGCGAGATCCCACCTCCAAAAGTCCCTGAAATTTCACAAAAGTGTACAAGTGAAATAGTATCATGGAAAATCCCGAAAAACATGTAAAATACATGAGTTTAAGCCTAGATGCAATGCAATTTTATGTAATGAATCTACAAAATGGGTGCATGAAATGCACCTAACAGTATGTAAAATTTAAACTTTGAATATTTGTGTAAATAAATTTTTAAGAAGTGATAGCCAAAAGATGTATAAATATAAGTTTTAAGTTGAAAATATGACTATGAATATATAATTACTGTGCATTAAACTGTGAATTTATTATATTAAGTTGTGAATTTTGTGTATTGAATTGTAAATTGGTTGTATTAACTTGTGAATTAACTGCATTGAGCTACTAATTTTTAATGAACTTAGTGCTAAAATATGAATGATTTATGTGTGAATGTTTGTATTAATTTTCTTTGGAATTTCTTTTTTGTTGTATAAATATGTAAGAATATATTAGTTTTTATAATTATTTTGCATTAAACACTGAATACGTGAATTAATTGGTTTATTAAATTGTGAATAAAATATTTAAGTCTTCAATCAATTATTTTACAAACAGATCTGATTTTAAAGGAATGATGATTGTGACGGTGACACAAGTGGTTGGTGGTGACGTGTAGTAGTCGGTCGTGGTGGTGGTGGTAGAGTTTGAGTTTGACTACTTTGAATATGTGGATTATTGTATAATAGATTGTATTATGCTTTAAATTTTATGTAATAAACTAAAAATGGACTTTATTAAGTTGTATATATTATATAAAATTTATGTTAAAATATGAATGAACTTATGCACTAAATTATTAGACTGTGTATTATTGAATTAATATGTCCATTAAACTGTGCATATGGTATTTAAACAGTGAATATGTCTTATAAACAATTTATTTTTTATAAAAACATCAGTAATTTAAAAGAGAGAAAAGTTCAATTTGTCAATGCATAATTTTTTTTTTATTAATTTTCTATATTTTCCTGCAAAAATGAAATGGTATATGTTAAAAAGTATTACCAAAGAAATATGTGGCAACAATTTTTACTCTATTAAGCTGTGAATACGACCAGAAAAATGTCACTGAATTTGGTGTTAGTCCGGCTGGCGGCAGTCCGACGGTGGTCCGGCGGCGGCCTGAAGATGGTCCGTCGACAGTCCGACGGTGGTCCTACGATAAGTGGCAATTAATTGTAAACTAGAGGATAGAAAAGTTTTCTTAATGCAATATAAATGTTGGATTTGTCCAGAATGTCCTTAATGAAAATATTTAAAAATAGTTCTTAGGATTCTAACATTTTCGGATTCTCATTTGAACAACACTATATATATATATATATATATATATATATATATATATATAGTTGAGTTCAAATCAGAAACATAATTATTAAGTGTAGAGTGAGAACAAATATGCACCAATCATTTTTATTTTTCGGATTTAATTAATTCAACAATTAAAATAATTAACTAACCATCCATAATTAATACGGATGGGTATATTAGTCAAAGTGTTAAACACAATTTATGAAACTGTCATCGTTAATAACCATAATTATGAAATGTTTTAATTATTTTTCCAAAAAATCTATTATTTTTTAGCAGTTGAATATAAATGAAGAATACACGTGTTTGCAACTTTATCATGTATGTTAGAATGTATACATATAATTTTTATGATTCAAAAAACTACTAATGATTGCAAGTGTGTTATGTATGTTGCAATAATATCATGTATGTTGAAAAAATACATACTACAATTCTGATTATTAAGAGTTACAATCTACCCTTCTATATTAATTACGGATGGTTAGTTAATTATTTTAATTATTGAATTAGTTAAATTCAAAACTACAAATGATTTATCCATATTCATTTCTCAATTTACACAGAATAATTATGATTTTCATTTGAACCCCTATATATATATATATATATATATATATATATATTTGTGTTTGTGTGTTTGACACGAGCACAACTTTAAAAACATATAAAGAAATGGACTAAGACATATTATAACTTAACAAATACACAATTGCAAAAATGGTTTTTGTGGTTTGTCAAAAATTATCATTTTGGTCCAAAAAAATTTAAATTTGCTACGCCGATCTAAAACTTTGAATTTTTGTGAGTTTGATCAATAACATTCAAAGAATACTTAGAATGATGAAACTGCCCCTTTTATTTTGATTATTCAATTTATTTTCATTACAACAATAAAAAAAAAACTAAAATACCACTCTCCACCCTTTATTACCCCATCACTCTTTTTCTCTTACATTATATTCACAAAAAACAAACACTTTTATGATGACATCTATGTCGGAATCGTTACCCTCTCGTCGGAAGTCAACATCTCGCTGGGGATGACACCATCGCCAGTGCCTCTTGTTGGAGAACATTCCACCTAGGCCCCTCTCTCATCCTCTATCTATTTCTATCAAATACGCAAATCCTAACTCTGACGTCTCTTTCTCTCTCTCTCTCTCTCTCTCTCTCTCTCCCTCTCTCTTAGATATATGTCGTCGGAGGTAGTGCTTCAGATCTAAGTACCTCCGGTAGCAACAGGGAACCGACGATGTAACGTGATCGATGGGGGGTTTTTGTCGGTCGTAGCTCAATGTCGTAATCAGAGAAGAAGCGAGGGTTTCCAAACGGCGGTGTCATCGTCAGAGTCGTTGTTGTTTGCAGATGATCGATGACGAAAAAAGCCTAACTCTTCAAATCTCGATTCGTCTTCTCCGGTAGTGGGAACCGATTAGGAAATCAGAGGGTTTTCCCAGCAGGGTTTTCTGATCGGAGGTGGAGACGATGGGGGCTGAAGATGAAAACCATAATTGGAGTGTTCATGGGGTTTGAAAGATTTTCAAATCGAAGGGTTTCTTTTTGTCTTTTCCGGAAAATCGAGTGTGTTTTTATCTTTGCCGGAAAATTGATGGTGCTGGTGCTGTTGAAATGTCGTGGTTTTTGTTTTGACATGTGGTGGTTGTATAGATTGGCGGCGGTGGAAGCATTCATATCTTTCGGTGGTGATTGTGGTGGCGTTCATAAGTTCCGGCGAGTCACAGCCTTTGTGACATCCTCTAATTTTCAGATCCAGTTAAAACTTTTTTTTTTACGCTTTAAAAATCATATACTTATATTTGCGAAAAATCTCAGTACATGTAACGCCCGCAGATTCGGGCTAGTCAATTTAAAGACAATAAACGTCAAATATGATTTTTTGATAGAAGATTATTGAGAATAAATAATCTTAACCAAGTTATAGTATATGTCACAAGGGTTACGTACATATAAAGAACGCCGAAATCTGAGTTATAACGAAGAAGTTATGACATGTCGAAGTTTTACGGCTAAACCGACACGGCACCGCGTAACGTAAAAAGTGAATTTTTGATAAATTACTTTTTAGCCTTAGTGATCTAAAAAAAAGTCGTAGTATACGTTAAACCGAGAACGTGCGTAAAAAGAACGCCCAAATCCGACTTCGTATGAGGAAGTTATGATTTTTCTAAGATTTATCATAGCAGTGCACAGCCTGGATATCGAATTTTAGATCGATTGATTTTTAGTCAAAACAAAATAAATGAGAATTGAAGATCTCATTAATAGAAGCTCAACGATATAAAGACAGTCGAAAACGGAAGTCGGATGAAAAAGTTATGAATTTTTAACAGATTTTAACTATCTAAGTCTGTTAAAATATAACTTTAAAAATAAAGTCAAAATTAGCCTACGGAGTCTAAACGAAAGTTGTAGATCCCGTCAATACCTACGCGTGAACATAAAGAACGTCAAGGACGGAGCTCCTATGCAAAAGTTACAGATTTTAGAAAATAATTAGTTTTTGGAGTAACCAGCGAGCGACACGTGGCGTGATCTAAGCCACTGCTTCCTCACCACGGCTTGGCACCAGATGATGACACCTGGCCACGAACACCCATCGTTCAGCAGGGGAACGCCCCACGTTCGAACCGGACTCAACCTATAAATAGAGGTGCAAATCACCCAAAAAACTCACACATTTCCCATTCTTTCTCTCTCAAACTTCTCTCTAAACCCCTCCCAATCCGTAGCACTTCCCGAGTGCTAGAGGTGAGTCTCGGAGCGCCAGAAGGCTCCGAGAAGAAGATCTTTCGGCTCGGAAGTTCTACCCCCGCAGAGCCCGGTTCCTAGCCAAACCTCCTAGTAAGTGAGTTATGTTTTCCCTACTTTAAGAATAGCTTATGTTTAAGTTCAATATCGTTATTATGAACTTATAAACAATATATATTATAAAATATAATATACAAAGTGTTATTATAATATCTTTTAACTACTCGCGGTACGGGGAATCTGGTTTGAAGGGCCGCGTAGGGTTATTGGATTTCAGAAGTGCTATAACTCGAAAATGGTCCTGCCCTCCGGTGTTTCATGTCTGGCCCTGTCTGTACATAGTAGTTGAAAAGTATTGTTTAACACTTATAAAACAATAACGCTCATAGACCTTGAGTTAATTAGTCGTAACAAATATTAGACTAAAACTTAGCAATAATAATTATAGGTTTCGTAGAAGGAAAAGATGATTGTTAGAAGCGAAGCGCTGTCCGAATTTCGAGTCATCACTTTAACAAGTGAGTGCATAGTTACTTTCATCTTACACATAGATATGAAGTATTTAATATAAATTACGTGCTATGTGTGCATATTATCTATGTTCTTGATATATATGCTGGATGAACAAAATATACATGTTTTATTCGATTTAAACTGTATACGTATTTTATACCTATAATTATGATGGGTAAAGATGGGTAGATTAAATATGAGATGAGATGAGAGCTGAAATATGATATGAGAGATGAAATATGAAATATGATATGAATGATGAGAGATGAAAGATTATACAGATGATGAGAGGTGAAAGATGATGAAAAGCGATGACCCAATCATCTAGCAGAGTATAGATGACAACCACAGACTATTCTAGACAGTCCAGTGGAACACTAGTAGGCTCGCAACCTGTAGGTGTTGTGAACGATATGTTCATCAGATGTACTCTGAAAACCCATTGACATGTATTGTGGGTGGACTCCCTAAAATAATACTGTTAATAAAAGAGATAAACCCTGACAGCTATGGACTTAGTTCCTAACGAATAACCTCGGCATCTATGGACTTAGTGCCTGTTATATAAACCCTGACATCGATGGACTTCGTGCCTATTACTTAGGACAATCCTTAGGAATGAATGAGTGAATGATAGATGATTCTTAGGGTAGATCCTTAAGATATAAAGAAGATAATGTGGATGGGTAATTGGGTTAATTGTTTGATGATGAAACATAATAACTTTATTATTGTGGGTTGAAAACCCTATGTACTCACCAGGTTTCCCAACCTGAACCACTCAGTTTATTTGTATCACAGGTGTCGATACGAAGCTACATTACTCTAAGAGATTAAAGAAGATGTAGATCCCTAGTGTAAATGAATGTAAGGTCTGTTTATGCTTATGTTTCTGTATTGATGATGACATCCCGAAATTTTAATATGAACAAAATACATTTCTTCGGAAATGCTTTGATAATATATTTATCATGTTTCTGGGAACAAATTCCTCAATATTATTCTTTAAAAATGAATACTTTGATTTTCAAATAAGCATAAATAAAATTTTTAAAATGACCGTGAATTTGGGGATGTCACAGTTGGTATCAGAACATTAATTTAAGCGAACTAGGAATATTTGAGGATTTCTAAAATTAAACTTAGAATACTAAGCGATGATCGTGAGGAGTGTGTCTAATATATTTTAGGTAGTACACCTGAATAGACACAAGCACTAGCTTATTTAGGGAAGATGCCTAAATTGCTTTTATGTGCTAACTGATTTATGATGCTTTATGATAGCATTATTTGATCGGATCTATGGTCTGTTGCCGACCAGATCTGGAAATTTTATGTGTTCAGATTTATAAACGTTTAACTACGATATTAGAACTGGCATGTAACTTTTCAGAGTAATAAGGAGGATTACGCATCTAAACCTTCTCTATCTTAAATTTCTCGTCTTGAACAACTATTACGGTGTATGGAACGTCATGATAAGGACTCGTACCAGACTGAGCAAATAGAGGAAATAAGAAAGCTAATGATAGTGAATGATACCTTGTGACAACCCGAAATTTCTAACTTGTGTAAACATTCAAATTTATCAGTGTTAGACTCATTTTTGCTTCCAGTTATCACTGTTTGGAACCTGTTTTGAGTATTCTAACTCTAGCGAATCAAAGGAATTAGTATTTGGAAGTGCTAGTTTAAGTTCTAAACTACCTAGCAACCGTAAACCTCCTCCAAAGGGAGTTTACGGTCGAGACCTTGAGTTTACGGTCCAGTAACCGTAAACTCGTGTAGACCATGAACCTGTTTACGGTCAGGTGGACCCCCATTTACCGAGAACTCTACTCTATATATATGGTAGTTAGCCTTCATTTCACATTTTAAACACTCCAAAGACTCTCTCTCTCTCTACAATTTTCGAGTTTTGCTCAAGGGATCCTCAAGAACACGGTTGTGTTTTGAACCGAAAACACCCCCATTTGCCTCCAAATCGTAAGTACCATCCTCCTTTACATCTATCTAGTTACAATCCTTCATTTTGGACTTAAGATCATCACTCTTTGCATGAACAAAAGAGTTTACGGTCCTATGAATCTTCATAGACCGTAAACCCTTATAAAGGGTGTTCTTATAGCCTTTACCCTTCCTAAGCCTAAGCATGGTCCCTAGAATTCGATGCCTTTGATTGAAGCCGTTGAAAAACCATCATTTGTGCAAGATTGATGAGTTTACGGTTGTATCTCCTTCGACCGTACACCCTTCAATGACCGTAAACCCATGGACCGTGAATCCATGGAACCGTAAACCCATGGACCGTGAATCCATGGAACCGTAAACCCATGGACTGTGAACTCCATGACCGTAAGGTCATTGGACCGTAAACACTAAGACCGTAAACTCCAAGGACCGTGAACACTTGGACCGTAAACTCCAATGGTCATACCTCTTTGACCGTAAACTCTATAGGGTGGCCATATACCATAGTTATGCAATCATATGTGATTGTATCCCATAAATCTTAGAGTTTCCTAGCCAATAAAGGTGTTACCTTCTTATTTAGTCGTCTATGCACTAAATTCATACACATACATGTCTATATGTGTCTATTCGGATCATTGTGTGCTCAAGGTTACACCTGACACTCTGCACTCCTCTTCACACCACACGTCAGAACCACTCACTACAGGTGAGTTCATACCCCTACATTTTCCATGTTTTAATGTTTTCAGGGGGGAATACAAGCCAAACTCAAAGTATTTTATTAAGTTTTAAACTTATTTATACAACTCAACGATTTCCATGTTTAATAACTTACTCAGATATTTTATCCCTTTTGTAATATGTTGAGCATAAGGGAAATCGTTATTTGGAAATCTCACTTCATAGCTTTCAGAAAGGTTTTACAAAACATTTTCCATAACAACACTAGTGAACTATAATGGGTATAGTTTGGGATAACCCTCTAGGCAGTTTTCACCAAATCAGATTTCATGAATAAACATGTATAAACTATGGCAGATTTAGTTTATGTTATATATTTTCTCATGAGTATAAAGTACTATTATTGTTTTATACTGTTTCTCGCTAGTAAACTAGATTATACAGAATTATGAGGCTCTACTTCAATACTGTACTCTTAGGTGTACATTGATAAATCCTTTTAGTATAACTAGAATCTCCTGGAGGGAGAGCGTGAGATTTGTGAATAGATCTATTCGGGACTGACAATCCCACACCTGAACTGCTAGCTACAGTTAGGCGGGCACGCCTGGGGTGAACAAATGTCATTTAGCTTAACGCCTGAAGAACGTTATAAAGGTCTCTAGGTCATATCAAGTATGGTTATACGACTCGCAAATAAGTATAAACTAACTTTGGTTTACGGACTCTACTCTTCATTTGTTTTATTTTGAGTAATAAGACTACTTTTTATATGCTAATGGTAATCGGGGATTTCTAAACTGGCATCTCTACCTCTAGGACAGATAACCTGCTTTTAGGGAAAATATAGGATTTTCCCAGGATAACACTAGCATTTCTAAAACTGATGGTTTACTTTCTACTAATAGACACTCTTTCAAACTGCTTTTCATAAGAAAATATAGGATTTTCTTGAGGAATACTTTTCAAAAAGGATCAATGAAACATTTTCCACAAAAACTAAATGCTTACGAACTCACCAGCTTTATGCTGATATTCTTTCAAAACTGCTTGTATTCTCAGGAAATCAGTAGACAGGTACCTGCTGGATTTTGAGAAGCTGGAGCAATAAGAGTCTTATGTTTATATTTTGCATACTGTTGATGTACCTAAAACAAGATTTCAAACTGATGTAAACATTTTACTTATATATGTATCCACTGTATTGGTTGTGTTGCTATGTTTCCTATTATTCATTGGTTGTGATGCTAAACATGACGTCCTCCGCCCCCGAACATTTTCGCCATTCCGGTTTGGGGGTGTGACATACCTATCGGAAGATACCGTAAGAGAGGTATCTTGCCTTTAGAAGGCATCTAATAAATAATATATCTAGTACGGGAGAAGTGCACTTTCGATTGGCGGAAAGAAAGAATTTTTTGTATAATCCATGACGTTATCCCATCGTCTGGTAGTTTCACCACCAACCGAGTTGAACCATAATTGTTGTTAAAGATATGCATGGAAAAAGTCCTAGTAGAGTCTAGGGAAATTTTTATGATTATTTAGACACATTCGTATGTGTTAAATTGTTTTTTGATTTTAGGAAATAAGAACTTGGGGACTGTGAGACAATACTTGGGACGAGTATGAGTAGGTGTGAAAAGTAGTAGAGGCCTATACTACCGGAAGCACATGACTCGCACTTGGATTAGGGAAAATCACAAGGTTACCAAGGCGCTAGTAATTGATTCTGTTTGATTCATGTCTGTTGTTACCATCGTTTCGGTAATGACTAAGAAGATGATTGATATTCCGACCCTAGTGGTCATATCAAATCGATTCTGACTAAGACAAGAATGTTACATGGTTCAGAGGACCAAGATCGAGGTAGCATCTGACTTGATCCAGACGATTGAAGTGAAAGATAATTGAAGCGATCGGTAAAAGTATCGCTATCATTGTTAAAGCTTGTAGATAGAAGTGCTACATGCTAGAATGTGATTATCTCACATTAGGACATGAAGGAAGGTATCATCCATTCTGTAGTTTGACTCTAAAATATCTGAGTCTAGGCGTTGCATCATACGATGAGAGGTCATTAGAACATGACCCATCGGTCTGTCACGATAATCGAAGTAAAGAACTTATCTTAAGTTGAGTTTGTTTACGAAGGAGCAGGAGTCTCCAATGAAGATCAGGTTTGTAACTTGAAGGTTACGATTGAAAGTCCAACATAGTATGAAAAGCGGGTGCAAGATTGAGCATCGCCAGCAGTCAAGAAGTCCAAGAGTTAGATACTAATTCGAAAGGACATAAGAGTTACGGTTATTACCTGGGATGAAGAGATAACATGTGGAGTCATTATACAAGCCCTGTTGTGTTGATGATTCCGGGACGTAATCATCCTAAGGGGGGAGATAATTATAACGTCTGCGGATTCGGGCTAGTCAATTTAGAAACAACAAGCGTCAAAAATGAATTTTTGATAGAAGATTATTGAGAATAAATAATCTTAACCAAGTTATAGTATATTTCACAAGGGTTCCGTACATATAAAGAACGCCGAAATCCGAGTTATAACGAAGAAGTTATTACATGTCGAAGTTTTACGGCTAAACCGGCACGACACCGTGAAACGTGAAAAGTGAATTTTTGATAAATTACTTTTTAGCCTTAGTGATCTAGAAGAAAGTCATTGTATACGTTAAACCGAGAGCGTGCGTAAAAAGAACGCCCAAATCTGACTTCGTATGAAGAAGTTATGATTTTTCTAAGATTTAGCATAGCAGTGCACAACCCGGAAATCAAATTTTAGATCGATCTATTTTTAGCCAACAAAACCTAAATGATAATTTAAGATCTCATTAGTAGGAGCTCAACGATATAAAGACAGTCGAAAACGGACGTCGGATGAAAAAGTTATGAATTTTAACGGATTTTAACTGTCTTAGTCTGTTAAAATATAACTTTAAAAATAAAGTCAAAATTAGCCGACGGAGTCTAAATGAAAGTTGTAGATCCCATCAATACCTATGCGTGGATATAAAGAACGTCAAGGACGGAGCTCGTATGAAAAAGTTACGGATTTTAGAAGATAATTAGTTTTTGGAGTAACCAACGATCGACACGAGGCGCAATCTGAGCCACTGCTTCCTCACCACGGCTTGGCACCAGATGATGACACCTGGCCACGAATGCCCATCGTTCAGCAAGGGAACACCCCACGTTCGAACCGGACTTAACCTATAAATAGAGGAGCAAATCACCCAAAAAACTCACACATTTCCCATTCTTTCTCTCTCAAACTTCTCTCTAAACCCCTCCCAATCCTGAGCACTTCCCGAGTGCTAGAGGTGAGTCTCGGAGAGCCAGAAGGCTCCGAGAAGAAGAGCTTTCAGCTCGGAAGTTCTACCCCCGCAGAAACCGGTTCCTAGCCAAACCTCATAGTAAGTGAGTTATGCTTTCCCTACTTTAAAAATAGCTTATGTTTAAGTTCAATATCGTTATTCTGAACTTATAAACAATATATATATATATATATATATATATATATATATATATATATATATATTATAAAATATAATATACAAAGTGTTATTATAATATATTTTTACTCCTCGCGGTACGGGGAATCTGGTTTGAAGGGTCGCATAGGGTTGTTGCATTTCAGAAGTGCTATAATTCGAAAATGGTCGTGCCCTCCGGTGTTTCATGTCTGGCCCTTGTCTGTACATAGTAGTTGAGAAGTATTGTTTAACACTTATAAAACAATAACTCTCGTAGACCTTGAGTTAATTAGTCGTAACAAATATTAGACTAAAACTTAGCAATAATAATTCTAGGTTTCGTAGAAGGAAAAGACGATTGTTAGAAGCGAAGCGCTGTCCGAATTTCGTGTCATCACTTTAACAAGTGAGTGCATAGTTACTTTCATCTTGCACATAGATATGAAGTATTTAATATAAATTACGTGCTATGTGTGCATATTATCTATGTTCTTCATATCTATGTTGGATGAACAAAATATACATGTGTTATTCGATTTAAACTGTATGCGTATTTTATACCTATAATTATGATGGGTAGATTAAAAATAAGATGAGATGAGAGATGAAAGATGAGAGATGAAAGATGATATAGATGATGAGAGGTGAAAGATGATGAGAACCGACGACCCAAGCGATGGCCCAGTCGTCTAGCAGAGTATAGATGACAACCACGAACTATTCTAGACAGTCAAGTGGAACACTAGCAGGCTCGCAACCTTTAGGTGTTGTGAACGATATGTTCATCAGATGTACTCTAAAAACCCATTGACATGTATTGTGAGTGGACTCCCTAAAATAATATTGTCAATAAAAGAGATAAACCCTGGCAGCTATAGGCTTAGTGCCTAACAAATAACCTCGGCAGCTATGGACTTAGTGCATGTTATATAAACCATGGTGTCACAACTAGCATTTTTAGCTTGGAGATTCTATTTTCATGTAAACATCATCCATTTCAAGACTTGTACTCTAGGTGAATATCTTGTTATGTGCTAAAATGAAATCATCCATTTGAATCCAAACTGCTGAGTGAAGTTCAAAACCTAATACAATACATTCCATATATGTTCAACTATGGGTTGAAAACCCTAAAGATCCCGGTTCAAGCTTATTATGGACTAGGATCCTCTTATTGGGCCTAATGGACCAGTAAACTTTCAATTTTGCTATTTTGGGCCAAGGAACCCTATTTGGGCTCTAATTGGACCCACATCCATGAAACTAAATTATTTTGGGTCATGTGGGCCTAGAATAATTCATTTGTCCCTTAGTGGGCCATGATGTGCCGTGAATGGTTTCATAAGCCCTAATGGGCCGTAAACTATATTCATGGGCTTCACTGGGCCGTGAACCCTCATAAGGGCCCAATGGACCGAAGATCTTCATATTGGGCCTCATAAATTCGAACTAAGTCAAGAAAGGCCCAAATTATTTGATTTCCTTTCCTCTTCCCCATTCTCAGCCCAAGTAAAAAAAAGGAGAAAAACCCAACTTAATCAAACCTTGACACCTCATTAATATTTAGTGGATATACATGCAAGAGTGCATGTATCCAAGCATGTATCAAATCACCCTCTACTTAAGTCAACTCTCCCTTATCTCTCTCTCTAACTTCGGCCTCTATCCCTCTCCAACCTCACTCACATTTCAAATTCAACAGTTATTCTCTCAACCATTCAACACTCTTCCACCCTTCTCCTCTCAAGAAAAATCATGAGTATTAGGTGGGTTCTCAAGAAGATCACTCCAAACTTCATATTGTGGTAAGATCATACAAACTCAAGTTGATATACTTCATTTAAACTCAATCCCTCCTCTTACACACATGTTTTTCGTGAATCATGTTTCCTAGAACATTCTAAGTTCGAAAATCTCCTCAAGAACACATCTAGGGCCGAGATCTCCTCATTTCCTCACCAAAAACTGAAAAATTCAAAGCAAAGTGAGTTCATACCCCCTATTTTCAATTTTTACTTTGTTTTGGGGGAGAATACAAGTTGTTTTGTGTAGATCTATGTGTGTATGCATGATTTGGTTTGTTTTTCTAGTTATATATGTGTTTATGTGTTAAAAACTTCTTGAACTTAAAGATCTACTAAAAGGTTATAATATTGGTATAACATAACACTTATTTCAACATATCTCACAAGAAAAAGGGTTTAAAATACATCAAGGATACTTTAATCTAAGAAAAACTTCATGAAAGGGACTAAAAATGACAAAAGTGACAAAATATGGGTTGTATATGTAACTCTCGGCTAGTAAGGGGTTCAAAAGGAAATTTTTGCTAGATAATGGCTAATTTCGACATTTGAGACCTTATAAGGACCAAAAATGTAAATATTTTCATAAGTGGGCCTTATTTGGGCTTCTCACGGTTTTGGTCCCAAGAATTGAAATTTTTGGTCTTTTGTGGGTTAAATTGTCATTTTCAAGAAAGTTGTATCAAAAATGTAAATTTTTGATAAAAAAAGGGGTCAAAGTTGCGAAATTATGAACATTTGGGCCAAAGAGATGAAATTTTCTATAAATGGGCCGAAAATGTATATTTTCACAAAAATCAAGCCAAAAATGATATTTTTGACAAAATGAGTTAAAAATGTTATTTTTACAAAAACTAGCCTTAAAATACAAGTTTTGTCCAATATGGGGCCTAAAATGTTATTTTTACTAAAATTGGGCCTTAATTGTAAATTTTTGGCTTATTGGGCCAAGAATGTCATTTTTTACAAAAGTGGCCTTTTTATGCTATTTTAGTAAATAATTGAGCTAATAATAGCAAAATAATAACAAACGGGTTAATTTTGTCATTCTCATGTTATTGGGCCTTAGTGGCCCATTTATATGTTTGATAGGTTCTGAATACTATTTATATGTTTATTGGGCCTCATTGACCCATTGACATGCGCGACGGACCTTGGATACTATTTGCGTGCTATTTGGGCCTGTAAATACCTACATGTGAAATGGGCCTTAGTTGTCCTTTTACATATATTTTGGGCCCATGTTATATAATCGCATTCCTTTCGGGCCTGAAAATGACTTACGTGTTTAGTGAGCCTCAATGGTTCGCTTACATGGTTCATTGGACCCGGAGTGAGTTTTATATGTTTCTCTTCGCGTAAAATTCGATTAAGGATCTAGTGAGACGTGTTGGTTGACACCTATTGTATGTACGATCGTAGCCTGTAGTTATAACCAGAGTCTCTTGGAGGGAGAGCGGGGGTTTGTGTATAGATCTATACGGGGATGACACCCCACACCTGAGCTGTTCGCTATAGTTAGACTACACCAGTCTAGGGTGACGAAAACCTTATTCTATTTTCCGACGGCGTTCACAAACGCCAAGACAGGCGAAATTGTCATTATTTAGTATGGTTATGACGGCTCACTTAGAGGAATTAACATTATGAAATTTACGGGAGACCATTCTTTTTCTTCTTTTACAGGCAACATAAGGTTGTCTGGGGGCATTCTCTTTACATTCTCTTCATTCACTTTTGGCATTCTATTAAACAATAACACACATGCATTAATACCAGATCGGACACAAACATACTAAACTATTTTAAGAAAATACAGGATTTTCTTGTGATTACAAAGTTATACAAATCATTTTCTCAAACATGCTTATGAACTCACCAACATTTTTATGTTGACCTTTTTAAATTAACTTGTATTCTCAGGAAACCGTTGAAGCAGGTTGGGATGAACAAACTAATGGATGTTTTGTTATATTTCTATTTCATCAAACTTTAATTATTTTGGCATGTAATATTTAAACACAATACTCGATGTAAACAATGTACGTTGTTATATTACATGTGTGGTGATGATGATGTTATGTTTCAATTATATACTTTGTGATGATACTACAAGAATGAAGTCACGCGCAAGCCCCCGGATGTTTCCGCCGTCTGGTTCGGTGGTGTGACAGATTGGTATCAGAGCATTGTTTATAGTGAACTGGCATATCTAATCATACAGGATATGCAACTATAAATACAATGGGACTAAAACACTCTGAATAAAATACATACCTAGGTGTACAGTAAAACTTTAACACTAAAAGTCTCTGGGAGAAATTGAACATCGTGGTTAAACCCAGACAGTTATGTAGCCGTATTGGGGATAAATATAGCCTGATCAACTATATTTGTCCAAAATACGACCAACATGTGTTCGGGAGTGATCATGTTGGGAAATGAATCTAGAAACTTACTTCGTATCTAAAAGTTTTAGGGAACCCAAACATAAATAATTAAAATACTATAGGAGTATTTTGAAATGCTATCAACATACTCTCCTTACACACTTCTCACCCTTCCAGTTTCGCGCACAGCCTGCATGGAAGAAGTACAACAAGGAATCCTTTACTATCAGGCTTTGGTAGCCAATGGGCTAATTGAACGAGACCCTTCAATGGGTCAAGAGGCAGAACCCGGTGTGGGGCTTGAGGAGTACATGGAAACAGACTACGAGTTCGTAGAATCCGATGAGGTTATGGAGGAGGAGGGGGACACTAATGAAGTTCCCAATGATCCTCCTACTTCAGAGATAGTACATGATCACTCCGCGGCACCACAAGATCCCATCGATAGGACTCGCTCCTTAGAGGAGGAGGTTGCCACCCTTCGGCAACAACTATTAGTAGTAGAGGCCCGATCCGTTTAGGCGGAGCATGAGAGGGACGAGGTCGTCAGGGAGATGACCGAGATGGCTGATCTTGTGGCACGACATTTTGGCATATGATTTCGCCACCAGACCATTCTCGTCACGACTAGTATCCATTACCGTTATGATTTTCTTTTATGTACTACTCTGTGTACTACCGACTACATGATTAAGTGATTACACTACTCATGGAGTCGTTACTCTGTCGGATTTTATTTCACTTCATGTATTGTATGCCTTATGTAGGCAAATTTTCATGTACTCAAAAGATTATCATTAATGAAAACGGCTATATATTTTCTCGTGATGTTGTTATCTGTTATTTGTTCTGTTACTATTATTACATGTTGATTGCATGCACTCACTTGCTTATACATAACCAAATCACTGACACCATTCTATAATCAAGAAATCGTGAAACTAAAATACACTGGATACTCAACATCTTTCTGTTTCATGACAGAAAGATGTCACGAAGACAGACACGCAGAAACCGCAACGCAACACCACCACCACCGCCTCCACCAGAAATGAACTCAGCAGCATTTCAAGCAGCAGTTTCAACTGCAGTTACAGCAGCACTGGCTCATATTCACCACGGGAACAACGGTGGAGTTAATGGGCAAGGGACCAGAAGCTCAAACCACGGGATGAACCAAGGACCTACCAGAACCTGTAGCTACAAAGACTTCGCAAATGCCAAGCCTCGAACCTTCAACGGGACAGGAGGCGTGATAACTCTAAAGAGGTGGTTAGAAAAGGTGGCATCAGTGTTCGAGATCTGCGGGTGTCCCGGGGAGTGCAAGGTGAAGTTTGCAGATTGCACATTCGTTGATCAAGCTCTCTCTTGGTGGAATGGTCACGTGGAGGCCATGATATTCCCTGTGGCAAATGCGAGGCCATGGGAAGAGCTCAAGGAAATGCTAATGGCCGAGTACTGCCCAAGGGGAGAAATCCAGAAATTGAAGCAAGAACTGTGGAATCTCACAGTCCAAAACTCTGACATTTATGCATACATCTCAAGGTTCGGTGAGTTGTCACTCTTGTGTCCAGGAATGATCACGTCTGAAGGGAAAAAGATTGAAAGATTCATTTGGGGATTGACCTCTCCAATTCAAGGAAATGTAATCGCAGCAAACCCTGGAACGTATGACAATGCTAAAAGGTTAGCCAAGAAGTTATACGACCATGAAAACAAGAAGGGTGCCAAAGCAGGAGAACCTGAAGTTAAAAAGGAAAGTGATAACAAGAAAGGCAAGAACAACAAGAGAAAAGGGCGACAAAACTCAGAGTCATCAAATAAGCAACAAACAGTAGCAGTCCACGCTGCTACTGCCCAGGTCAGCTCAACACCACATGCTCCAGCCTCATCTACACCAACTGCTCCCAAACAATACTCAGGGACCCTACCCAAGTGTAGCAGATGCAATTTTCACCATCATGGAGAATGCACGGATATACCTTGCACAAGTTGCAATCAAAAGGGTCATACCGCAAGATATTGTAAAACTCAGCCTCAACAGAACCAACATTCAAACATCAACAACAACAACAATCGCAACAACAGTAACGGCAACAACAATGCTGGGGCCAGTTACACTTGTTATGGGTGTGGAGAAATTGGTCATTTCAAACGCGATTGCCCCAAAGCCAACAACCAGAGGGCAGGAGCATCAGGAAGGGTATTGACATTGGGTCAAGGTGAAGTAGTTCAGGACCCAACAGTTGTTACTGGTACGTTTCTACTTACAACACTTATAATGCATTTTATTCGATAGCGAAGCCGAGCGAAGTTTCGTTAGTAACAAGTTCAAACACTTACCAAATCAACAACCCGAGAACTTCAACGAAGCCTTCACGGTGGAAATGGCTAATGGGAAAACCGAAACAACCAAAGATGTTTATGTAGGATGCACGTTAACACTAAACAATCATTCATTTCAAATATATTTGATGCTAGTAAATATTACGAGTTTTGATGTGATAATCGGCATGGATTTGTTAAGCCCCCATCATGATGATATTATGTGTCGTGAGAAGGTCGTTCGCCTTCATCTCCCCAATAATGAAACCCTAATAATCTATGGTGATAAACATGGCTCCAATCTTCGTCTTATCTCGTGCATCAAGGCACAAAAGTGCTTGCACAAGAAGAACTACACATTCCTCGCTCATGTTGTGGATAAAACCAAAGAAGAAGTAAACATTAAAGACATTCCAGTGGCATGTGACTTCCCGGATGTATATCCAGAAGACCTTCCGGGAGTACCCCCAGAAACACAGGTCATGTTTCGAATCGACCTAATACCTGGAGCCACATCAATTCCAAAATCACCCTACAGGTTAGCTCCCGCCGAAATGTAGGAGTTATCCAGCCAACTAAGCGAGTTGTTGAGAAAAGGATTCATCCGAACAAGCTTCTCACCCTGGGGAGCTCCGGTCTTGTTTGTCAAGAAAAAGGACGGATCTTTCAGAATGTGCATCGATTATAGGGAATTAAACAAGCTCACTGTCAAAAACCGATACCCAGTTCCTCGGATCGACGATCTATTTGACCAGCTTCAAGGAGCTAGTTACTTCTCCAAAATAGACCTAAGATCCGGTTATCATCAACTTCGAGTCCGAGAAGAGGACATTCCAAAAACTGCCTTTCGAACTCGATACGGTCATTACGAATTCGTTGTGATGCCTTTCGGTCTAACAAATGCCCCCGTTGCATTTATGGACCTCATGAATCAAGTCCGCCGCCCATTCCTCGATAATTTCGTGATCGTCTTCATCGACGATATTCTTATATACTCTCGAAACAAAGAAGAGCATGGTCAACATCTCCGTCAAATCTTGTAAACCCTAAGAGCTGAAAGATTATATGTAGGCTCTCCAAATGCGAGTTCTGGATCCGCAGTGTAAACTTTTTGGGTCACATAGTCAGCGAGGAGGGGATTCACGTAGATCCATCCAAGATAAAGGCCATTGAAGGTTGGGCGATCCCAAAAACCCCAACAGAAATCCGACAATTCTTGGGTCTCGCAGGCTACTACCGAAGGTTTATTCAGAATTTTTCCAAGATAGCCAAACCCCTCACCACCTTGACACAAAAGGGTGCGTCTTTCAACTGGACGAAAAGCAAGAAGCCGCCTTCCAAACCTTTAAACGAGCCCTCTGTAGTGCACCATTGCTATCCTTACCGGAGGGAACCGAAGATTTCGTAGTCTACTACGATGCTTCGAATCAAGGGTTAGGTTGTGTCCTCATGCATCGTGGAAAGGTGATGTCTTATGCATCCAGACAATTGAAAACGCATGAAGTAAATTACACCACTCATGATCTCGAGCTGGGAGCTGTGGTCTTCGCTCTGAAAATTTGGAGGCACTACCTCTACGGTACAAAGTGCACCATCTTCACCGATCACAAAAGCCTCCAGCACATTCTAAACCAAAAGGAGCTAAACATAAGGCATCGAAGGTGGGTTGAGCTGCTAAATGATTATGAATGCGAGATCAAGTACCACCTAGGCAAGGCTAACGTGGTAGCCGATGCCTTGAGCAGAAAAGAATACTCAGCCGCCGGGTGAAAACCCTATCAATAACCTGTTGGATTAATGTCTAACTCCATAACTATATTTGGTATGTACTTGACCCGACCCGGCATGGTCCATTTGGGTTGCACTTCACCGACACAATTTACATGGATAGTCTTTTGAGAATAGTATATTTATGATTTATATTAATATATTATAAGTTCTAATATATTAATATATAATCATATTATTTAATTAGTATTGATCAAGAATTAATTTATAATTAATTAAGTGATCAAAAGGAACTAATTAAATATGGACTCTTAGATATATATATATATATATATATATATATATATATATATATCTCTGTAGTGGGCCAAGTTCATTTAGGTTGGGCTAAGTCTTCATGGATAGTCCATGGAGCTTTAACCCATGGATCCTAGGAAATGAAAGGTCATGGGTATTAGGGTTGATGGGTTTTGAGCATTCTAACACTTCCTAAGTGTACATGCAACCCTAATAACCTTGGATCTATGTTTGTCTAATAATCATGCAAAGTTGAATTCCAAGGTTATATTCCTATCTAGCATACATGGGGAACATTTTTAACTTGAATGAAAGATAGAATAACTTACCTTGTTGTTGATTATAATCCTTGAAACCTTGTGAGCCTAGCACCCCAAGTGTGATGCCTCAAATGCTTCACACAACACCAAATGCAAAGGAGTAAACTTTGAGAGAATCTTACACTTGCAAAATCGGCTCTAGCCCTCTTGTTTCTTATTGTCGCCGATTTTGGTGGAGAACATGTTGCTTATATAGTGTGTCACATCTAGGGTTACACCATGTAAACCCTAATGTGGCATGACTCTTCATTTCCATGACCCATGGGTTTGTAACTCCCATGGAGCCTCCATGGAGCATCCTATGGGTGGAACCCAACTTGATAATCCATGGAGCCTCTTAGCCCACTATATAAGATATGGAAGATTTACATAATCTACCCATATATTTAATTAGTTATCTTTTGATCACTTAATTAATTCTAAATTAATTCTTGATCAAACTAATTAAATAATATTATTAATATATTACAACTTATAATATATTAATAAACCATAAGTGTTATTTCTCTCATTTTAGTTTATCCAATTGCATGGTGCCATGCAACCCAAATGGACCATGCCGGGTCAGGTCAAGTACATACCAGAAATAGTTATGGACTTAGACACCTTATCCAACAGTCTCCCACTTGGATAAGTCTAATAACTATAACTGCAATACTTCAGGAACCGATCGGCAATCGTAGCTCTTTCAAGGTCTCTCGGAACTGAGAAGATGATGATACGCCATTTAAGATAAGTGATCATATAATCCTCTGTTCTAGATATCAGCCGGACAAATACATGGAACAATGTCTTACTTATTGTCCAGCAGTTTGTTTCCCGATTTCCGATTTGTTTGACATAGAACTCAATTGAACACATCAACTTAGTTCTGACTGGGCCCGGTACATAGGTCAAAACAAAATCATCGAGGGGCCCATATATCAGCTTCTAATCCAAGAAGGAACAGATAAACTTCGACTCATATGTTTGTTCTACTACTCATTGAATTATACACAAGAGCACGTTTTATAACATCGAGTTACCAATGCGTTTTCGTACAATCAATGCATAACCAACTCATAAGTAACAAATCATATATCTAGGTTTGAAGACTTATATGATATTACCGTCTCACGATCACTCGAGATAAATTCCATGAAGTGATTCCAGTGAGCGTGGGTTGAGTCCAATGCTCAGAACTTATGAGCACTCATGAGTGTTGTAGCCATGTCCAACAACTTAGACCTCTGCAACCAATCATGACAGTCTTGATTCATACCTAATTCCGACATATGACCGACCGTGGAGGTTCGAATAATATGATATACCAAACATAATTATTCTGGAAGTCAAAACATGCAAAAGAAATATAGTAAACGATCGACAAGAGATAGCAACACTTTACTCATAAATAAAACACCTTTTATTCATCATCTAATGTCAATTACACTTTACAAATTTCAAGGTTATCTAACTACTAAATCTAATATCATCCTTCAGCCCTATGCTCCGAGCATGCTGGAGATGCTTAACCCGAGTCAGTCCCTTCGTGAGGGGATCTGCTGGATTCTCATCCGATGATACCCTCTTTGCCACGAGGAGTCCTTCTTCTATTCGATGTCTGATGAAATGGTATTTTCTGTCGATGTGTCTGGATCTCCCGTGATCCCTTGGTTCCTTGGCTAAGGCAACTGCACTTTCACTATCACAGAAAATTTCCATTGGCTCTTTAATAGCTGGTACAACTCCAAGATCTCCAATGAAGTTCTTCAGCCATATCGCCTCCTTTACTGCCTCGCTAGCTGCTATATACTCTGATTCGCAAGTTGAATCAGCCACTATCTCTTGCTTGGAACTCTTCCAAGAAATTGCTCCTCCATTTAAGGTAAAGACCCAGCCTGACTGAGAGCGGAAATTATCCCTATCAGTCTGAAAGCTAGCATCACTATACCCTACAACTCTCAAGTCTTCACTCCCACCGAGGGTAAGGACCCAGTCCTTAGTCCTCCGTAGGTACTTGAGGATATTCTTTACCACAGTCCAGTGTGCCTTGCTAGGGTTCCCCTGATACCTGCTAACCATGCTCAAAGCAAAGGCTACATCAGGTCGAGAACACGTCATAGCATACATGATCGATCCTACAGCCGAAGCATAAGGTATTCGACTCATTTCTGCTATCTCAGCCTCAGTACTAGGGCTTTGTGTCTTACTCAATCTGGCGTTACTCTGGATGGGTAACTCTCCTTTCTTGGAGTCCTACATGCCGAATCTCTTCAACACCTTATCCAAGTAAGTACTCTGACTAAGTCCAATTAGTCTTTTACTCCGGTCTCTCAAGATCCTTATCCCTAGAATATAAGCAGCTTCTCCTAGGTCCTTCATAGAGAAACACTTCCCAAGCCAGGAATTAACTTCCTGCAGAGTTGGGATGTCATTTCCTATGAGTAGTATGTCATCCACATACAATACCAAAAAGCTAACTATACTCCCACTAGCCTTGACATATACACAAGATTCATCTTCACTCCTAGAAAAGCCAAATTCCTTGACTTTCTCATCAAAGCAAAGATTCCATCTGCGAGGTGCTTGCTTTAACCCATAAATGGATTTCTCAAGCTTACATACTCTATTAGGGTACTCTGTGTTTACAAAACCCTCTGGCTGACTCATGTAAACATCCTCAGCCAACTTTCCATTAAGGAAAGCGGTTTTGACATCCATTTGCCATATTTCATAGTCATGAAATGCAGCTATGGCTAACAGAACCCTAATAGACTTAATCTTGGCCACTGGAGAAAAGGTCTCATCATAATCAACTCCCAGAGTTTGTGAGAAACCCTTTGCAACCAGTCGTGCCTTATAAGTGTGTACATTACCATCCATGTCGGTCTTCTTCTTGAAGATCCATTTGCACCCTATAGTCTTACGACCTGGTACATTCTCAACCAAGTTCCAAACTTGATTGTCATACATGGACTGTATCTCGCTGTCCATTGCCTCTTTCCACTTGGCTGACTCAGGGCCTGCCATGGCTTCCGCGTAACTGTTAGGTTCATCCAGACCTATCAGTGTCTCATCACTGATAAGTGTATCACCTTCCGCAGTAATATGGAATCCATAGTAATGCTCAAGTGCATTCCTAACCCTTGTGGAACGCCTCAGAGGTACAGACTTGTCAATTGGCTCAACAGGAGTTTCCTCCTCAAGTTGAGTGCTAGGTTTTCAAGTTCCTTCACCACTTGACTCTTGAATTTCTTCAAGGTCAACTTGCCTCCCACTGTCTCCTTGGCTTATGAACTCTCTCTCTCTCTCGAAAGAACGCCCTCCTAGCTACAAAGACCACATTCTCACTAGGACTGTAGAAGAGGTAACCAAAGGATTTCTGTGGGTAGCCGATGAAAATACACCTCTCACTTCGAGGTTCGAGCTTATCATGAGTCTCACGTCTCACGAAAGCCTCGCAACCCCAAATCTTAATGTGGTCTAGTTTGGGTACTTTACCAGTCCACATCTCATGAGGAGTTTTGGCAACTTTCTTTGTGGGAACTAGATTAAGGATATGGGCGGCAGTCTCTAAGGCATATCCCCAAAATGAGATTGGTAGCTAAGCTCGACTCATCATGGAACTAACCATATCCAACAAGGTTCGATTACGCCTCTCAGCTACACCATTCAACTGCGGTGTCCTGGGAGGTGTCAATTGTGAGACAATCCCACATTCCCTAAGATAGTCGAGGAACTCTGAACTAAGATACTCCCCACCTCGATCGGATCGAAGCATCTTAATGTTCCTGCCCAATTGATTCTCGACTTCCTGTTTAAACTCTTTAAACCTCTCAAAAGTCTCTGACTTATCCTTGATTAAGTAGACATATCCATATCTACTTTAATCATCAGTAAAAGTCAAATAATAACGATTATCATCCCTTGTGGCATGTTTGAAGGGCCCACACACATCCGTGTGTATAAGATCCAACAAACCTTCACCCCTCTCACAAGAACCTGTGAAGGGTGACTTTGTCATTTTTCCAAGTAAGCATGATTCGCAACTATCATCTGACTTTAGGTCAAATGACTCCAATACTCCACCCTTTTGGAGTCGGCCTATGCGTTTCTTGCTTATATGTCCAAGACGACAATGCCATAATGATGCTTTATCCAAGTTATTATCATTAACAGAATCAATACACAATACATTATTTCCTGAGTTATCAACCACATATACAGTTTCATACACACCATCACAAGGTAATGCTTTAAAATAAAGAACATTATTAAATAAAGCATTAATCGAACCAACTTCATTATCAAATGAAAAGGTGAAACCTTGTTTATACAATGCATGAAAGGAAATAATATTTCTTGCCATTTCTGGCGAATAACAACATTTATTCAAATCTAAACTAAACCCACTACTTAGCGATAAAGTATAAACTCCAATCTTGGTGACAGGTAAAGCTTTCCTATTCCCCATGATTAAGTTTATTCTTCCATGCTCCACATTCTCACTTCTTCTTAGTCCCTGCAAATCAGAACAGATATGAATACCACAACCGGTATCAAGGACCCAAGAGTTAGAATGGGGTGAGTTATTAGATAAGATAGTGTAAATACCTACATGGTTGGGTTTAACTTTCCCATCCTTCACATCTTGCTGGTACTTTGGGCAGTTCCGCTTCCAATGTGACTTTTCATGGCAATAGAAGCATTCAGCCTCTTTAGGGTCAGAAGAAGGAGTGACAAAACCTTTCTTGGTTCCACTTGAAGAAGAGCCATCAAGGGTCCTAGCCTTGGTACCCTTCGAAGAGCTCTTCCTCTTCTTCCCTCTACCTTTCCCGATTGCCAAAACCGGGGCAGAGTTTGGAGTAGGAGTGTTAACAACCGACTTACCCTTAAGACCTGTTTCTGCGGTCTTGAGGAGTCCCTGAAGTTTGCTGAGTGTGACCTCTTCCTTATTCATGTGATATGTCATGCGGAATTGATCATAGCACGATGGTAAGGAGTGCAAAATGATATCTATTGCAAGCTCCTCAGGGAAGTTCACATTAAGCTTCAGCAACCGATCCACATACCTTTGCATTTTCTGCATGTGGCTCGTGACGGATTCCCCGTCCTTCATCATGGTTGTTATGATAGAGCATATGATTTCATACCTCTCTTGTCGTGCACTTTGATGGTATCTTTCCATCAGATCTTGGTGCATTTCAAAAGGGTAGAAGTCCTCATAGGACTTTTGGAGTTCCGCTGTCATGGTGGCCAACATGATGCATGCCACTTTTGTAGCATCCCTTTCATGTGCCCGGAAGTCAGCGATCTCCTGGGGAGTTGCAGTGGTCTCATCAATCTCCTTAAGCTCCTTGTCAAGGACATATTCTTTGTCCTCGTAGCGGGTAATCATCCTGATGTTTCTGATCCATTCATTGAAGTTGGATCCATCAAAAGTGACTTTCCCACACAAGTTCATAAGGGTAAAGGAGCCATTAGGATTATAGCCAGAAGCAGCATTGTTTGAAGACATCTGAAAGAAGAGAACAAGATTAGTTTAGATATTAAGAGAGTCCTTAATAAAACACCCAAATGTAATATTAAGGCTAGAATCCAATCACAATATATTATAACTTAGAAGAGGTATGCCGTAATCCAAGCTATAACATATTTGAAAGGTAGGTGAATGACGATTCACCAATTTCCACCATGAAAAACGAAATATAGATATTAGGTTTTTAATTGGTTCTTAGAAATTCCTAGATTCTTTTGAGATTCAATGAAACTCTTGAAAGGCATGTTTCAATCTCGAGTGTGCCCTCCAAGTTTTGTGACTGGGATACCGAGGATCACAAAACGAGGTGTGAAGTAACCATGCAAATCACTTGGTACCCTCAAAGTTTATCACTCAATCGATGTGCTGGTAAACCACACACGCTCCACCGATGCTATGGTAAACCTTAAGTCACCCTTTACCTACCTTGTTAAGTCCAAGTTAGCGTGCCGGTTAACCACACACGCTCCACCAATGACTTAAACAAAGTGTAAAATGTAATTTCATGGATTAGCACCTTATTCACATTTTCCTAAAGTAACTAAGATTGGGAATTTAATAAAAACATTTAGTTACTTTATAATGTTCATCATACTTTTAATGAGAATTTATAAGTCCTTGTCTTACCCGTTCGGCTAACGACCCTCCACCGATCAAGGAAGCGGTGGGTGAGAGTGGACACCCATTAAGTTGCCATTTTATAGGCAACAACCTTATACCCCCCTTATAGACCGGCTTCGTGAATGAGGCGTACTAGCGGTAAGACGACTTGTTGTTATACATATATATATATTAGTAACTTATAATATTATAAAGTATAAGGGTTGAATTTTAACTTTTAAAATTCTAAGGGTTGGAACTAAAGTTTTAATCAAGACTTTACATGTTCCAAAACTTGAGGGCAAGTTTTGTAAACTTCCAAAACTTTTCATTTCTTATAACTTATGAATTAATTGAGTAATAAAAATGAAGACTCTTCATTTTTATAACTCCTGTGTTCTTTTAATGGCTTTAATAAAAGTGAGACTTTTGGTTTTCCATTAAAACACATTATGATCATGAATTAAACTACCATGAAGGTTACAAACAATTCCTATGATCATCTAATCTTCATAAGTTCAAGAACATGAATATGAACACTTTCAAGAATCAAAAATTACACTTAAAAAAAAACTTGTAATTTAACGATTTTTTTTTCAAGCTATTTGCACACAAAAAAAAAAACAACAACAAACAAACCTAGGCTCTGATACCACTGATGGGTTTTGAGCATTCTAACACTTCCTAAGTGTACATGCAACCCTAATAACCTTGGATCTATGTTTGTCTAATAATCATGCAAAGTTGAATTCCAAGGTTATATTCCTATCTAGCATACATGGGGAACATTTTTAACTTGAATGAAAGATAGAATAACTTACCTTGTTGTTGATTATGATCCTTGAAACCTTGTGAGCCTAGCACCCCAAGTGTGATGCCTCAAATGCTTTACACAACACCAAATGCAAAGGAGTCAACTTTGAGAGAATCTTACACTTGCAAAATCGGCTCTAGCCCTCTTGTTTCTTATTGTCGCCGATTTTGGTGGAGAACATGTTGCTTATATAGTGTGTCACATCTAGGGTTACACCATGTAAACCCTAATGTGGCATGACTCTTCATTTCCATGACCCATGGGTTTGTAACTCCCATGGAGCCTCCATGGAGCATCCTATGGGTGGAACCCAACTTGATAATCCATGGAGCCTCTTAGCCCACTATATAAGATATGGAAGATTTACATAATCTATCCATATATTTAATTAGTTATCTTTTGATCACTTAATTAATTCTAAATTAATTCTTGATCAAACTAATTAAATAATATTATTAATATATTAGAACTTATAATATATTAATAAACCATAAGTGTTATTTCTCTCATTTTAGTTTATCCAATTGCATGGTGCCATGCAACCCAAATGGACCATGCCGGGTCGGGTCAAGTACATACCAGAAATAGTTATGGACTTAGACACCTTATCCAACAAGGGTTTAACCCTAATCCTCCACACTATATAAAGGGTCTTATGGTTCATGAAATTAGGCTAGTGGCTAGTGTGGATACACTAAAGAGGGCAATAACCGATTTTGTAGTGTGAGCCAAGTATCCATATTCTCTAAAGGCTTTCCAAGGTGTTTTGGTGATTTGTGATTCCACTTGAGGCTTCCACACTATTAGGGCTAAGCTCTTAAAGCTTGAAGACATCAAGCTACATCAAAAGGTATGTCATCTAACTAGAACTTTGTAGTATAGGTGCTTCATAATATGCTAGTTAGGATGAAACCTTGGAATATTTAATATTTGCATGTATAATAGAGAAAACATAGATCCAAGGTTTATAGGGTTGCATGTACACCATAGGAGTGTTAGAATGCTGAAAACCTAACATAACCATCCAATCTCACCTAACCACGTAGATCAAGGAATCCCAATCAAATGCAGTGAAGCCGAAGAACATCGCGAATGAAACACTGCGTGGGATGGATAAGAACTTCGATGCCTAGAAGGATGGAACTTACTACTTCATGAATAGAATATGGGTCCCTAAACTTGGGGGATTAAGAGAAATGATCATGAACGAAGCCCATAAAACGCGATATTCCATCCATCCAGGTTCGGATAAGATGTACCTGGACATTAAGCAACATTATTGGTGGCCGAATATGAAGGCATAGATCGCCACTTACGTGGGCAAGTGTCTCACTTGCGCCAAGGTGAAAGTGGAATACCAAAAGCCCTCGGGACTATTACAACATCCAGTAATATCCGAGTGGAAATGGGAAAGGATTACTATGGAGTTCGTAACCAAATTACCTAAGACGGCAGGCGGATTGGATGCTATTTGGGTTACGAACTCCATAGTAATCCTTTCCCATAAGGGTGCTGTCCGGTGATTGCCCTTTTGCCATAAGGGTTCTGTAGTCTCTCGAATGATTTCCGCTCATTTCCTGCCAATAAAAGAATCGTACAAGATGGAAAGATTAACACGAATCTATATCAAAGATATCGTGAGACTTCACGGAGTGACGGTATCTATAATCTCGGATCGGGATAGTAGATTTACCTCACTGTTTTGGCAGTCACTCCAAAAGGCTATGGGAACACAGCTGGACATGAGCACCGCTTACCACCCACAAAACCATGGCCAAAGCGAACGAACCATCCAAACACTCGAAGACATGCTTCGAGCATGTGTGATCGATTTCGGAAAGTCTTGGGATACCCACTTGCCCTTGATTGAATTCTCGTACAACAACATCTATCATACAAGCATAAGGGTTGCTCCTTTTGAGGCCTTATATGGTCGCAAATGCAGATCGCCTCTCTGCTGGGCTGAGGTGGGTGACACCCAGCTGGCAAAAGGGCAATCACCGGACAGCACCCTTATGGGACCAGAAATCATTCGAGAGACTACAGAGAAGATAATCCAAATCAAAGCCCGACTCCAAGCGTCGCGTGACCTACAAAAGAGTTACGCTGACAAACGACGAAAACCTATGGAATTCCAAGTCGAAGATCGAGTGCTATTAAAGGTCTCTTCCTGGAAAGGGATGATTTGTTTTAGGAAACGAGGAAAACTAAACCCACGATACATCAGACCGTTCGAGATTCTTACCCGAATTGGTCCGGTAGCTTATCAGCTGCAGCTACCTTCGGAGCTCAACAATGTACACCCCGTGTTCAACGTCTCAAATTTGAAGAAGTGCTTATCAGATGAAACTCTTGTCATTCCTCTAGAAGAAATTGAAATAAACGAGAATCTCCTGTTCATCGAAGAACCAACCGAGATAATGGATAGGGAAGTGAAGCGTACGAAACAGAGCCGCATTCCGATTATGAAGGTTCGATGGAACGCCAAGCGTGGACCGAAATTCATATGGGAATGCAAAGACCAGATGAAGCACAAGTACCCTCACTTATTCTCTCGTTCATAATCCTACCATTCGAAAGAATTTCGGGACGAAATTCCCTCTAACGGGGGGATGATGTCACAACTAGCATTTTTAGCTAGGAGATTCTATTTTCAAGTAAACATCAGCCATTTCAAGACTTGTACTCTAGGTGAATATCATGTTATGTGCTAAAATGAAATCATCCATTTGAATCCAAACTCCTGAGTGAAGTTCAAAACCTAATACAATACATTCCATATATGTTCAACTATGGGTTGAAAACCCTAAAGATCCCGGTTCAAGCTTATTATGGACTAGGATCCTCTTATTGGGCCTAATGGACCAGTAAACTTTCAATTTTGCTATTTTGGGCCAAGGAACCCTATTTGGGCTCTAATTGGACCCACATCATGTGGGCCTAGAATAATTCATTTTTCCCCTAATGGGCCATGATGGGTCGTGAATGGTTTCATATGCTCTAATGGGCCGTAAACTATATTCATGGGCTTCATTGGGTCGTGAACCCTCATAAGGGCCCAATGGACCGAAGATCTTCATCTTGGGCCTCATAAATTGGAACTAAGTCAATAAAGGCCCAAATTCTTTCATTTCCCTTCCTCTTCCCCATTCTCGGCCCAAGTAAAAAAAAAAGGAGAAAAACCCAACTTAATCAAACCTTGACACCTCATTAATATTTAGTGGATATCCATGCAAGAGTGCATGTATCAAATCACCCTCTACTTAAGTCAACTCTCGCTTATCTCTCTCTCTAACTCTCGGCCTCTCTCCCTCTCCAACCTCACTCACATTTCAAATTCAACACTTATTCTCTCAACCATGCAACACTCTTCCACCCTTCTCCTCTCAAGAAAAATCGTGAGTATTAGGTGGGTTCTTAAGAAGATCACTCCAAACTTCATATTGTGGTAAGATCATACAAACTCAAGTTGTTATACTTCATTTTAAACTCAATCGCTCCTCTTACATACATGTTTTTCGTGAATCATGTTTCCTAGAACCTTCTAAGTTTGAAAATCTCCTCAAGAACACATCTAGGGCCGAGATCTCCTCATTTCCTCACCAAAAACTGAAAACTTCAAAGCAAAGTGAGTTCATACCCCCTATTTTCGATTTTTACTTTGCTTTGGGGGAGAATACAAGTTGTTTTGTGTAGATCTATGTGTGTATGCATGATTTGGTGTGTTTTTCTAGTTATATATGTGTTTATGTGTTAAAAACTTCTTGAACTTAAAGATCTACTAAAAGATGATGATATTGGTATAACATAACACTTATTTCAACATATCTCACAAGAAAAAGGGTTTAAAATACATCAAGGATACTTTAATCTAAGAAAAACTTCATGAAAGGGACTAAAAATGACAAAATATGGGTTGTATATGTAACTCTCGGCTAGTAAGGGGTTCAAAAGGAAATTTTTGCTATATAATGGCTAATTTCGACATTTGAGACCTTATAAGGACCAAAAATGTAAATATTTTCATATATGGGTCTTATTTGGGCTTTTCACGGTTTTGGGCCCAAGAATTGATATTTTTGGTCTTTTGTGGGTTAAATTGTCATTTTCAAGAAAGTTGTGTCAAAAATGTAAATTTTATATAAAAAAAAGGGGTCAAAGTTGCGAAATTATGAACATTTAGGCCAAAAAGATGAAATTTTCTATAAATGGGTCGAAAATGTATATTTTCACAAAAATCAAGCGAAAAATGATATTTTTGACAAAAATGAGTTAAAAATGTTATTTTTAAAAAAACTAGCCTTAAAATACAAGTTTTGTCCAAAATGGGGCCTAAAATGTTATTTTTACTAAAATTGGGCATTAATTGTAAATTTTTGGCTTATTGAGCCAAGAATGTCATTTTTTACAAAAAGTGGCCTTTTTAAGCTATTTTAGTAAATACTGAGCTAATACTAGCAAAATAATAACAAACGGGTTAATTTTGTCATTCTCATGTTATTGGGCCTTAGTGACCCATTTATATGTTTGATAGGTCCTGAATACTATTTATATGTTTATTGGGCCTCATTGACCCATTGACATGCGCGACGGACCTTGGATACTATTTGCGTGTTATTTGGGCCTGTAAATACCTACATGTGAAATGGGCCTTAGTTGTCCTTTTACATATATTTTGGGCCCATGTTATATAATCGCATTCCTTTCGGGCCTGAAAATGACTTACGTGTTTAGTGAGCCTCAGTGGTTCGCTTACATGGTTCATTGGGCCCGGAGTGAGTTTTATATGTTTCTCTTCGCATAAAATTCGATTAAGGATCTAGTGAGACGTGTCGGTTGACACCTATTGTGTGTACGATCGTAGCCTGTAGTTATAACCAGAGTCTCTTGGAGGGAGAGCGGGGGTTTGTGTATAGATCTATACGGGGATGACACCCCACACCTGAGCTGTTCGCTATAGTTAGACTACACCAGTCTAGGGTGACGAAAACCTTATTCTATTTTCCGACGGCGTTCACAAACGCCAAGACAGGCGAAATTGTCATTATTTAGTATGGTTATGACGGCTCACTTAGAGGAATTAACATTATGAAATTTACGGGAGACCATTCTTTTTCTTCTTTTACAGGCAACATAAGGTTGTCTGGGGGCATTCTCTTTACATTCTCTTCATTCACTTTTGGCATTCTATTAAACAATAACACACATGCATTAATACCAGATCGGACACAAACATACTAAACTATTTTAAGAAAATACAGGATTTTCTTGTGATTACAAAGTTATACAAATCATTTTCTCAAACATGCTTATGAACTCACCAACATTTTTATGTTGACCTTTTTAAATTAACTTGTATTCTCAGGAAACCGTTGAAGCAGGTTGGGATGAACAAACTAATGGATGTTTTGTTATATTTCTATTTCATCAAACTTTAATTATTTTGGCATGTAATATTCAAACACAATACTCAATGTAAACAATGTACGTTGTTATATTACATGTGTGATGATGATGATGTTATGTTTCAATTATATACTTTGTGATGATACTACAAGAATGAAGTCACGCGCAAGCCCCCGGACGTTTCTGCCGTCTGGTTCGGGGGTGTGACACCTGGCAGCGATGGACTTCGTGCCTATTCCTTAGGACAATCCTTAGGAATGAATGAGTGAATGATAGATGATTCTTAGGGTAGATCCTTAAGAAATAAAGAAGATTATGGGGATGGGTAATTGGGTTAATTATTTGATGATGAAACATAATAACTTTATTATTGTGGGTTGAAAACCCTATGTACTCACCAGGTTTCCTAACCTGACCCACTCAGTTTATTTGTATCACAGGTGTTGATACGAAGCTACATTACTTTGAGAGATTAAAGGAGATGTAGATCACTAGTGTAAATGAATGTACGGTCTGTTTATGCTTATGTTTCTGTATTGACGATGACATCGTAAAGTTTTAATATGAACAAAATACATTTCTTCGGAAATGCTTTGATAATATATTTATCATGTTTTCTGGGAACAAATTCCGCTATATAATTCTTTAAAAATGAATACTCTGATCTTGAAATAAGCATAAATAAAAATTTTAAAATGACCGAGAATTTGGGGATGTCACGGTACAAAATATCATTTTGATTACAAATGTTTGTTTCCAAAATGTTAAAACCCTAAGGATGGCATAATCAATACAGATACATAAGTTACAGCGTAAAGACCTGATGGTCCTGAAAACTATTGCGGGTTGTCTCTTAATTACTCAACATCCTAATCAAGTTTCACTAGCTTAAGTCTTGATACATGTTATACATATAAGGTGAGGGGGTCAGGTTGGAAAACTTGGTGAGATATACAGGGATTTCAATCCTACAATAATATTCCTTAATTATCAGACCTGCAACACTAACCATTACCATACAATATCCATATAGGCTTACATTCCTACATGCCTATTCCTACCGATCCTCACAGATCCCAATCCAAGATTATCGGGGAAAATTATCTCCCCGAAGAACCATTTAAGGTAAGGATTTGACTATACAGCCACGGGCTTCCTTTCCCGGTGTAAGTCATAAAGGCATATGGGTCGTCAGAGTCTTTGATGAATATGGTTTTCCATTTCAACTACGTATGTGAGTAATTCGATCACACTAGCAACGTAATTCACAAGACCGTCTTGAATGATTGAGTGTTATGACCTACTCTGTAAGGTGACCATACATACTGCTAATAGTTGTGTGGTCGGGACCCACCATTTCTGGTCATTCCGTACGGAGCTACCGTACATCGGCACCTGTTAGTGTCATGGAACGGAACTTTACTCTCCATTCCTATGTTACCCACATTCTCCTAATGTATGACATCCCCAATTTCACGGCCAGAAAAGACCGATTTGTTTATGCTTTGTTTTTTAAAATCAGAGTAATCTTTTACAGAAAACAGTTGCGGAATTTGTTCCCAAAACAAAATATGATAAGAAATTTATGAAAGCATTTCTTTAAAGAAATGTATTTTCATTATATAACAAAATCTCGGGATGTCATGTTCAATACAGACCAAAAGCATAAACAGAACAACATAGACCTTACACAGTTAATTATAACTACGGGCCTATAATCCATATCTCTCGTTACGTCAGCCAACTTATGCTCTTGTGCCACAACCTGTAATACAAAGAAAACTGAGTGAGTCAGGCTTGGGAGCCTGGTGAGCATACAGGGATTTCAACCCACAATATTATATCTTATATATATATATATATATATATATATATATATATATATATATATATATATATATATATATATATATATATATATATATATCTTCAATCATCAAACGATCATTCCAATTACCCATCCCCATTATCTTCCTTACTCTTAAGGGTCTACCCTAAGAGTCATTTATTCGTTCACTCCGTATTAGGCACTAAGACAATAGCTGCCAGGATTCTTTATTTGGCACTAAGACAATAGCTGCCAGGATTCTTTATTTGGCACTAAGACAATAGCTGCCAAGGTTCTTTCGTAAAGCACTAATTCTGTAGCTGCTGTGGTTCATTCATCGGGTACTAAATACATAGCTACCAGTGTAGGTACTAAGTCCATAGCTACCAACGTTTATCTAACAGTACTAAATCCATAGCTACCGGTGTAGGTACTAAGTCTATAGCTACCAACGTTTATCTAACAGTACTAAATCCATAGCTACCATCGTCTATCTAACAGTACTAAATCCATAGCTACCAACGTTTGTCTATACGGTACTAAATCGATAGCTACCAAGGTTCATCTATACAGTACTAAATCCATAGCTACCGAGGTTTATCTTTACAGTACTAAATCCATAGCTACCAAGGTTCATCCTTCGTCTCATCCTCAAACTCATCCGTCATCACACACCAACTAATTCGTCTACCCATGTTCTACCCAACATATTTGTAGATATAACATACATATACAGTTTAACTCATTTAAAACCTATATAAAACATCCATTCCACGCTTATCTCAAATAAACAACAATATATAAACACATAACACGTATTTCGTAGCAAATACTTAATACTTATGTGTTAGAAGAAAGTAACTATACACTCACACCAAACATATACTTAATACATTCAAACAATACTTGTATTAAAATCGTGCTTATGAAAGGGACTATACACTCACTTGATTAGACGATTCTCGGACAGCACTACGGCTCGTAAAGTAGTATTCTTCGGTAAAACTGGAAGATCTTCACACACCGGATCTACGGGCGTTACAATTATCTCCCCCTTAGGATGATTACGTCCCGGAATCATCAACAAAACAGGGCTTAAATAATGATTCCATACGTTATCTCTTCATCCTAAGCACAAATCGTAACTTCTATGTTTCCTCGAAAGAGTATTTAACTCTAGCGCTTCTTGACTGCAGACGATGCTCAATCTTGCATCTGATTTTCGTACTATGATGTACTTTCAATCATAACCCTCGAGTTACCAAATAATTCCTTATTGTGGACTCCTCCTTCTTCTTAGGATAAATACTTTCCTTTATCTATTGTAACAGATCGATGGGTCGTGCTCTATTGACCTCTCATCGTACGATGCGACGCTTAGACTCGGTCTTTTTAAAGTTAAATTCCAGAATGGAATATACCTTCCTTCATATTCTAATGTGATATAATCACATTTCAGGATGTAGCATTTCTACGTGGCAAACTTCTTTCAACAACGAACGTGATACTATCGATCACATTAATTTCAACGTTCTGACTTAAGTCAGATGTTACATCTAACTTGGTCCTCTAGACCACGTAACATACTCATCGCAGTCGAACTCAAATTTATATGACCACTAGGGTCGGAATAACAACCATCTCACTAATCATTACCGAAACAAGGGTAATGACATACTCGGATAAAACGAAATCAATCACCAGCTTCTTGGTAACCTTGTGACTTTCCCTGATCCAAGTGCGAGTCCTGTGCTTCCGGTAGTATATGCATCTACTACCTTTCACACCTACTCATACTCGTCCGAAGTATTGTCTCGCAGTCCCCAAGTCCTAAAATCACAAAACAATTTAACACATACGAATGTGTCCAAATAATCATAAACAATTTCCCTAGACTCTACTAGGAATTCTTCATTGCGTATCTTCAATCATCAATTCCACTTCAACTTGATTGGTGATGGAAATTCCAGACGATGGGACAACTTCAAGAATTCCACCAATCGTTCCACCATCCTGCCAATCGAAGGTGTACCTCAGACGTACCGTACTCCCCTAAACGTTCCGTCATTTTATCAGACATATTCTAAAGGCAAGATACCACTCTGAAGATATCTTCCGATAGGTGTCATTCACTATCATAAGCCTTTCATTTTCTCCATTTACTTAATTCTCCACGAGTCTGCACCATAACGTTTTGTACACCCAAGCAGACGTTCGGTGCACCGGGCGAGAATTTAAGATAAGAAAGCTTTATTTACGATAGACGTATAAATCTCCTTATCACTCCGAAACGTTTACATGCTAGTTCTAATATCGTAGTCGTACGCTTAGAATCCTAAACACATAAGGTTTCCAGATCCGGTCGGCAACAGACCATAGATCCAAACAAACAATATCATATATGGCAAACATATAGCATTTAGCACATAAAAGCATTTTAGGCATCTTTCCTAAAACATACTAGTGCTCGTGTCAATCTAGGTGTACTGCCTCAAAATATAAAAGACACGCTCAACTCACAATCATTGCTTAGCATCCTAAGTTTAAGTCTAGAAATTTCCTACAAATTCCTAGCTCGCTTAAACTAATGCTCTGATACCAACTATGACATCCCCAATTTCACGGCCAGAAAAGACCGATTTGTTTATGCTTTGTTTTTTAAAATCAGAGTAATCTTTTACAGAAAACAGTTGCGGAATTTGTTCCCAAAACAAAATATGATAAGAAATTTATCAAAGCATTTCTTTAAAGAAATGTATTTTCATTATCTAACAAAATCTCGGGATGTCATGTTCAATACAGACCAAAAGCATAAACAGAACAACATAGACCTTACACAGTTAATTATAACTACGGGCCTATAATCCATATCTCTCGTTACGTCAGCCAACTTATGCTCTTGTGCCACAACCTGTAATATAAAGAAAACTGAGTGCGTCAGGCTTGGGAGCCTGGTGAGCATATAGGGTTTTGGCTAAATATCACTCGACCTCAATCTCGAGTTTCGGGTTGCATACTGCTAATGCTGAAACTTTGAAAAATCATAACTTCCTCATACGAAGTCAAATTTAGACGTTCTTTTTATACACGCTCTCGGTTTAACGTATTCTACGACTTTCATTTAGATTGCTAAGGCCAAATATCGCTCTAACGTAAATTCACTATTTACGTCGCGCTGTGTCGTTCCGGTTCTGTTGCGAAACTTCGACAGGTCATAACTTCTTCGTTATAACTCGGATTTCGGCGTTCTTTATATGTACGGAATCCTTGTAACATGTATTACAACTTAGTTAAGATTACTCCTTCTAAATAATCTTCCATCAAAAAGTCATTTTTGATGCTTATCGTCTCTAAATTGACTAGCCCGGATCTACGGGCGTTACATAATGAGACTACCTAATATCAACTTAATTGAACTAGGTATCTTCCATAAGTCTAAGTTTACCTCTAGACTAGATTACAATGCCTAAAACCAACTCTTAATACCAACTCTATTCTTGGGTGATACTAACCTATCTTAGTGCATATCTATTCCATATAAGTATTAGGTATTATTAATCATTTATCTTTTCAACAATTCTGCTTTTAATATCATTATATAATATTATCCATTTATCCTAACATAAAATAGAACCATACCTGGTTCGCACATAGCACGTTGTGTGTGTGTGTGTGTGTGTGTGTGTATATATATATATATATATATATATATATATATATATATATATATATATATCTTAAAATATAATCCAGGAAGTAAGCACATAATTCACATACGAATTCCAGCACATATTTAATATTTTAATTAATACTTATATCAAATCATGTTAATGAAAGGGAGTATGCACTCACATGACTTAGGTGGGTGACTGGTGATCTGGCAGAGTTTTGCATAAGACCTTAGATATTCCTAGACAAGACCTAAGTAAATATTAATATTAAGTTTTAGTCTAATGATCTTGGAGACTAATAATACTAAAGATCCTCATTAATCCTATTGTCTACATAAATATCTATCAAGTAAGGATCAGCCAGGCATGACAGTTGGGAGGCATGATCATTTCAGCATAATATCTTTTCTGAAATCCAACAACCAAGTCAATGTGTCTATTCTAGACACCTCTTTCGTAAGTAGATCAAACAGTATAACAACATGGAATTACTAATAATTATGATTTATAGGTACATAATAGCGACTTATGACCATAAATATAAGTTACACTGTAAGTGATAGAGTGTACCTTAACTTACAGAAATTCTCCCTGACCAAAGTCTGGAAATCACACCCGCAGACCTCCTACTGGATGGCTACTACTTAGCTGAATACTTTAGGGGTCGCAAGGCTCCGTCGCAGACAAAAAAAGGGAAATGGGCTAAAATCAAGAGGAATTTAATAGAGAGGAGGATTGGGAGTGAGGAAGCAAATCATAATTGTGCGCCGTGCACACCTGCGATGTTGCTCCTCCCGTTTTCTGTCACGTGTCGCAAATATGGTGGTCTGCGCCCCACCTTCTAGAAGGTGCGCGTCGTGCAACCCACCTGCACGTGACGCTTCTCGGAAAACTTCAGAAAATCGTATCTTCTTCATACAAACTCTGTTTTCGATGTTATTTATATCCATGCATAGATACTGATGAGATATACAACTTTCATTTAGACTCCGTCCGCTAATTTTGACCTATGATTAAAGTTATATTTTTAACAGGATTAGACTGTTAAAGTCCGTTAAAAATTCATAAGTTTCTCATATGATATCCGTTTTCGACTGTTTTTATATCAACGGAACCATATGAACAAGATCTTCAACTCTCGTTTAGATTGTTTTTGCTAACAATCAACCGATCTCTACTTCGGTTTCTAAGTCGTATACTACTGTGCTGAAACTTAGAAAAATCATAACTCCTTCTTACGAAGTCAGATTTTAGCATTCTTTATATGTACGAAATCCTTGTCACATATACTATAACTTTGGTTAAGATTATTTTTCCTAAATAATCTTCTATCAAAAAGTATTTTTTACGCTTATTATCTATAAATTGACTAGCCCGAATCTGCGGACGTTACAATTATCTCCCCATTAGGATGATTTCGCCCCAGAATTATCAACGAAACTGGGCTTGTATAATGACTTTGCACGTTACCTTTCCATCCTAGGTGGCAATCGTAACTCTTATGTCTTTTCTATTGAGTTTCTAACTCTTAGACTTCTTGACAACTAACGGTGCTACATCTATTCTTCCTTTTAGATTCGATCTCCATTGGAATCTCCTGCTCTTTCTTAACCTAAATTAAGGCCCTTACTTTGAATATTGTAACATAACGATGGGTCATGTCCTTAACGACATTTCATCGATGATACAACAGTTAGACTCAGGACTTTTTGAGTCAGATTCTTAACACGAAGGATACCTTCCTTCATGTTCTAATGTGAAACAATCACATTCTATCATGTAGCACTTCTAGGTACAGGATACAACAACTACGATACTTCTACTATGACAGCCCGAACCTTTTTCCGTTAACATTAGTCGATTCCGTTAAATAAATTTTGAATTTTATTTAGTTCCGTCAAATTCCTATGGTTTGGAAAATCATTTAAGTTACATAATTGAATTTTATATATAAGAGTCGGAACCAAAAGTCACGCAAAAACTGAGTTTTCTTCGAAAATCAGTTGTTTCCGGTCCAAGTGGTGTTCACGGCCGTGAACCTGATTGTGGCCGTGAACCGTTCACGGCTGGACCCCACTACCGACCATGAACCCCCTATATATACGCGACTCCTACCCTCATTTGTAATTTTCCGACCGCGAACACACTCCCTCTCTCTAAAAACCCTCACCCAAAAACACAAGAAAACTCAAGATTTCTCTTCATCTATCACTCTACCCGTCTTGGAACTCATTTTGGAGCATCAAAACATCAGTATTTTGTCAAATCAAGTGTTGATGTTCTTGAGTTCACGGCCGTACACCCTTCAAAACTTCAAACCTTCAAAGGCCGCAAACCGTTCTCGGCCGTAAACCCTTTAAGGGCTTTTCACAGCCGAGAACAGTTCACGGCCGTAATCCCTTTCACGGCCACAAACCCTTCCCAAGTCGTGAACTTGGCTGAAAACCCGCTTTCTCCGATTCAATCGAGTCCCGGTAACATTCCGAAACCAAAAAAAGTGTTTTTCCAACACTATAAATAATGGTTTCGCTAATAGATGCATATGTGTATTTAATTGATATTAGGATCCCGTTAAGTGCAGAGTACATCAACCCGAGGGTCTTCAATCCCAGTTTCGTTGTCCGACATTTTACGCAACCAACAGTGAGTTCATACCCCTATGCTTTTATGATTTTAATGTTTTCAGGAGGAGAGTACAAGCGAAACACAAATGATTGTTTGAATTTATACAAAAAGGATTTCAAAACACTTAAAACTGATGCAGTTGATAAAACCATACGGTTCTCACATTTTTATAAAATGTTTAGATATTTTATCCCTTTTGTAACATGCTGAGCATAAGGGACGTTTTCAACTTACAAGCATAATTGCATAATTTTCAGATCAATACACAAATCAAGTACATAACATTCGTGAAAACTATAATAAGTATAGTTTGGGATTTCAATACGCGGTTTTACACTTACAGGCATATAAACTATGACATATTTAGTTTATGATATTTAATGATATCTCTCGGGTAACAAGAATACATTATTAAGCAATTATTTAAATATAATTATCATTACTCTACAAGGTATACAAACGGATTCAAATACAAAAGAACGATACAAAACTACACGTAAAATTAGTTAATACAGGGTTGTGAGACATCACTTCAATTGTACCCTTCGGGGTGCAGAATAAATCCTATCATAGTATAACCAGAGTCTCCTGGAGGGAGAGCGTGAGATTTGTGAATAGATCTATTCGGGACTGACAATCCCACACCTGAACTGCTAGCTACAGTTAGGCAGACATGCCTGGGGTGACAAATGTCATATATTCGACACTTGAAGAACGTCGTAAAGGTCACTAGGTCATATCAAGTATGGTTATACAAACTCACAATAGTATAAACAAACTAATTGTTTACGGAAATTCATCTCTTCAATTAGTTTTATATTCATTAATAGAACTATCATACATCACAACTGGAGGATTCCAGGAAATTCAAATATAAGGTTTTATTTTAATAATAAAACTATTATACATACTGGTGATAGCCAGGGTTTTTCATACAGAACATTCTATACGAAGGTTTTTTATACAGAACTCATCTTACAAGACATCTAGTAGTAACCCAGCATACAAACTAATATGTTTCATATACTACAACAGGATACAGTAACAAACAATCTTAGTTAATTCTGTAATTTCTTAGTTTATGCATCAGGGTTATGTATGAAGAATATTTGATAGACTGTAGGATGTGTGGTTTCCGCCTCATTTCCTGTTCCTTGTTTGGTTGTGGGCTTAGGGCAGATCTATACAACCAACTGTCTGTTCGATATTGGTGTGTACTTGACTAGTATGAACTAAGTGATAATAGAAATAACTGGTATTATCATGCTTTTACTAAAGAAAATATTGGATTTTCTTACAAACATACGAACATTTTCACAGATTCATCAATAGGTTTTCATTACAAAAACATTGCTTATGAACTCACCAGCTTAAATGCTGATACTATTTTTCAAAATCACTTGCATTCTCAGGAAACCAGTAGACAGGTACTCCCGCAGACTTTTGAGAAGACAGAGCGTATAGAGTCACGTCTTTTATATTTTGCTATACTTTCGATGTATACAAACCATGTATTAAACAGATGTAAATATTTCACTATTTCAATGTAATGGTTATGATTACTTTGATTACTATGATGCAATTGTTGTGATACTATACATGACGTCCTCCACCCCCGAACGTTTCCGCTGTTCCGGTTTGGGGGTGTGACATTTACCGATCCTTCGACTATCTCTCCCTTCAATCTAAAGTCGGACGTTATGACGAACTTACTTCGTAGATTAGTCGGACTTGATTTACTTTGACCACTAGGATCGGAACAACAATCATCACCGAAACAAAGGTAATGATGGAAATGAACAAGAACAAATTCAATAACTAGTGCCTTACTAACCTTGTGACTCCTCCTAATATAAGTACGAATCTTGTGCTTCCGGTAGTACGAGCCCATAATACCTTCCACACCTACTCATACTCGTCCCAAAAGTTGTCTCACAGTTTTCCCTAGTTACTATTTCCTAAGATCACAAAATCAATTTAAGACATATAGATGTGTCCAAGTAATCATATACAACAAATTTCCTAGACTCTACTACTATCTTCCATGCGTGTCTTCAACCGTAATTCTATTTTCCAAACTTTGATATAAATTCTTCCTTGTGTAGTGTCATACTTACAGACACACTATACCGGAATTTATTCTTAACCAAACCATTATGTTGAAATCATAATTTCTTAATGCTACATAGCGATGTAACATAATTAGAAATTTTATAACTTCAAAAATGATTGCAATGTTTATTCATACATTATGCCTCTTAGGCTTCACATCCAACTACTATATAAGATGACTACTCCATAACTTGAATTTGGGTAGGTAGCATCCTACCCCTAACTTCCTGAAGCGCAATATGCTTATTCCTTTACTGTCTTCAAAGTCTTTTGCAATGCTTGTGCCGCTCGTTTCTTATTTGGGCATTCCTCCTTGAATTGCCCAACTTCCCTACACTTGAAACATGCCATATAAGTGACTGCACACTGGTTAGCATATTGACTAGTTTTGCCACACCTATAGCAGGTTACAGCCTCTTTCCATCGTCCAAAATGCTTATTTCTGCATCTTTCGCACCAAAATGCTTCATTTCTATCTTCGGGCTTGTGGCCATTAGGGTTACATTTCGGAAATCTTCCCCTCTTATTGGGTTCCGAAATTTCTTTACTCTTCCTCTTCTCTCCATCTTCTTCCTTGGTGCCGATTTTCTTTTCGACTATGTATTCCAAGGACCTGGCAATTTTGACGACTGCTTCCAAGGTGTTTGCGCTTTTCACCAAAGGACCGAAATCTGTTGGTAATCCATTAGCAAACTTCTCTATCTTGGAGAGTTCAGTAGGAACTAGACAAGGGACTAATTCCATCTTTTCAGAAAAGGCTGTAGCGTACTGTCTGACGCTCATCTCTCATTTCTTCAGGTTTTGGAATTCATTTGCTATCTCTACAAGGTCTCTCTCCGAGTAGTACTCTTCCTTCAATTGCACAAGGAAGTTCTCCCATGACATCTTCCTTGCTTCTCCTTTTGGCATAGCATTAGCCAACCCCTTCCACCAACTTAATACTCCAGTCTTTAGTTGTCTGGTTGCGAAGATTGTTTCCATTGGTCGTCGCAGTCACAACTCTCGAACATTGTCTCCATTTCGTAGATCCAATCCATGACAACTACTGGTGTTGGTTCCCCAGAAAGTCTTGGTGGTTAGGATTCCATGAAGTCTTCATACTTGCATCCATCTCAATTAACCTCTTTCTTGGAGTCGTCCTTCCTAACCTTCGACGATTCTACATTCCTACTGTAGTCTCCTTCCTTGGACTGAACTTCATTTATCACTGGTTCTATAACCGGTGTAGTGGGTTCTTTCCTATCCTCTTGTATTAGTTGTCTAATCTTCTCCATATGTTCGGCAAACATTGCCTAAGTCATAAATTAAACTCTTTCCATCATAACTGGTTCAGTTGTTGGTACGATCGTTAGTGCAGGTCCGTCCATATGCGGATGCTGGGGTTCAGGGCTTCGGTATTCGATATCATTTCCCACTCTACCACACGTTCTCACCATGACATTCTGTACATCGAAGTAGGAGTTCAGTGTACCCAGACGAAAATATAGGTAGGGAAGATTTAGATGCGAAATCCTCCTTATTACTCCGAAAAGTTATATGTCAGTTCTAATATTGTAATTAAAGGTTTAAAATTTTGAACACATAAAATTTCCTAATACTAGGTCGGCAACAGACCTTAACTTTTCCAGTACTTAGCAATCTAAGGTCGTCCATACATATCGTTTAGCACATATAAGGCATTTCTAAAGTATGTTAGTGCATAATACAGCAAATAAGGTATTTAACCTATGTTATGCTATATATTAATTTCTTATTTAGCACTTAATATTATTTAAGGCATATACCCTAAAATATCCTAGTGCTCGCCTCTATTCGGGTTTAGAACCTAAGCTATCCTAGACACACACCTCACCATCATTGCTTAACCTCTAAGTTGAAGTCTAGAAATTCTACAATATCCTAGTTCGCTTAAACTAACGCTCTGATACCATCTGTGACATCCTCTAATTTTCAGAACCATTTAAAACTTTTCTTTAATCTTTAAAAATCATATATTTGTATTTGCAGAAAATCCCAGTACAAAAGATCATTTTGATTTCAAATGTTTGTTTCCAAAATGTTAAAACCCTAAGGATGTCATAATCAATACATATACATATGTTACAGCGTAAAGACCTGATGGTCCTGAATACTATTGCAGGTTGTCTCTTGAACACTCAACATCCTAATCAAGTTCCACTAGCTTAAGTCTTGATACTTGTGATACATATAAGCTGAGTGGGCCAGGTTGCGAAACCTAGTCAGATACATAAGGATTTCAATCCCGCAATACTGATATGATAACCGTTACCATACAATATCCATATAGGATTACATTCCTACATGCCTATTCCAACCGATCCTCACAGATCCTAGTCCAAGATTATCAGGGAAAATTATCTCCCCGGTGAACAATTTAATGTAACGGTTTGACTACACAGCCAGGGGATTCCTTTGCTGGTGCATCTATAAGTAATGAGCTCACACACGCAATGTAATTCACAAGACCATCTAGAATGATCGAGTGTTGTCACCTACTTTGTGGGGTGCCCAGGCATACCGCTAACAACTGCCTAATCGGGACCCACCAATTCTGGTCTTCCACTACGGAGCTACCGTACATCGACACCTAATAGTGTCATGGAACAGATATTTACTCTCCGTTCCTAGTTTACACACATTCTCCTAATGAGACTACCTAATATCAACTTAATTGAACTAGGTATCTTCCATAAGTCTATGTTTATCCCTAGACTAGATTACAGTGCGTGAAACCAACTCTTAATACCAACTCTATTAGTGAGTGACACTAACCTATCTTAGTGCATATCTATTCCATAAGAGTATTAGGTATTATTAATAATTTATCTTCTCAACAATTCTACTTGTAATATCATTACGTAATATTATTCATTTATCCTAACATAAAATTGAATCATATCTGGTTCGCACATAGCACGTTATGTATATATATATATATATATATATATATATATATATATATATATCGTAACATATAATCCAAGCAGTAAACACATAATTCACATACGACTTATATATATATATATATATATATATATATATATATATATATATATCGTAACATATAATCCAAGCAGTAAACACATAATTCACATACGACTTGCAACACATATTTAATATTTTAATTAATACTTATATTAAATCATGTTCATGAAAGGGACTGTGCACTCACATGACTTAGTGTGTGACTGGTGATCTGGGCAGAGTTTCGCCTAACACCTTAGATATTCCTTGACGTGACCTACGTAATATTAATACATAGTTTAAATTTAATGATCCAGGAGACTAATAATAGTCTAGATCCTCACTACTCCCAATGTCTACATCAAGATCTATCATGTAATTAGGAGGCATAATTATTTTGGCATAATAGCTTTTCTGAAATCCAACAACCAAGCCAACGTGTGCATTCTAGACACCTCTCTCGTAAGTAGATCAATCAGTATAACGAAATGGAATTACTGATAAATATTATTTATAAGTTCATAATAACGACTTATAACCATAAATTTAAGTTACATTGAAAGTGATAGAGTGTAGCTTAACTTACAGAGATTCTCCCTGAACAAAGTCTGGAAATCTCATTTGTAGGGCTCCTACTGGATAGCTACTACTTAGCTGAAAACTTCAGGGGTCGTAGGGTTCCACCGCAGAATAAAACTAAGGGAAATGGGCTTAAATCAAGGGGAATTCGATTGAGAGGAGGATGGGGAGTGAGGAAGCAAATGAGCAGCTGAATCCTATTTATAGGATAATTGTGCGCCGCGCCTGAATTGCACGTCTTGCACACCTGAGACGTTGATCCTCCCATTTTCTGCCACGTGTTGCAAATATGGTGGTCCATGCCCCACCTTCTATAAGGTGCATGCCGTGCTACCCACCTACGCATGACGCTTCTCGGAAAACTTCAGAAAATCGTATCTTCTTCATACGAACTCTGTTTTCGAAGTTCTTTATATCCACATGTAGATATTTACAAGATCTATAACATTCATTTAGACTTCGTTGGCTAATTTTGAATTTGATTTTTAAAGCTATATTTTTAACAGGCTTAGACTGTTAAAGTCCGTTAAAAATTCATAACCTTCTCATATGATATTCGTTCTCGACTGTCTTTATATCGACGGAACCATATGGACGAGATCTTCAACTCTCGTTTAGATTTTTTTTCCTAACAATCAACTAATCTCTACTTCGGTTTCTGAGCCGTATACTACTACGCTGAAACTTATAAAAATCATAAGTCTCTCTTACGAAGTCATATTTTAGCGTTCTTTATATGTAGGAAATCATTGTCACATATACTATAACTTTTTTTTAAAGTTATTTGTCCTAAATTATCTTCTATCAAAAAGTCATTTGTATGCTTATTATCTATAAATTGACTAGCCCGAACCTGCGGGCGTTATAGCCTTCGTTGGAGTCGGAGATTCGGTGATGATGCACATTTTTTTGCAGGTTTAGGGTATGCGAGTATTGTTAGGCTTTCTACACATCAAGTACACTTAGATATTTAAGTGTACATGCAACCTATGGATCTATGGTTTCATACTAATTACATCTACCCTAGAAAACAAAAATACAAAGCAAGAATCACATACCTCTTTTGCATCCAAAGACCTTCGCGCTTGAGCTCTCATTTGTGCCACCTTATTTGGATGATGAGGACCCAAACCAGAATCCTTCTCTTGGTTCACACCCGATGAACTCAAAAGAGTAGAATCAAAATAACTAGGAGGGGATGAAGTATAAGAGATTTCATCCACAAGGAAGGAGAAAGAAGAGGAGAAATTTCAATATAAAGAATGAGCAAGGAAGAATGAATCCCTAAGGCCCTATTTATAGCCTTGGATATCTTCCAGGGTTTTACCTTCAAGCCCATGTGGGATAGATAAGCCTAAGAACAAAATTCCCTTTATCATACGGGAATTTTCATCCACCACCCTTCTTCCTAGGGTTCTGGAATATTTCTGATTAATCAAGTATTGATTAATTGATATTCAACCCTTCTATTAAACAAATTGTTAATTAATTCCCAAATTTTTTTATAATTAGCATCTAATTAATTATTAAACCAATTAATAAACTAATTCTTCCTTTATTAATTCTACTTAATTTGAGTCTTGAGGGCAACCCAAGAGGACCCTGTTATTATTAGAAATATTACCAATAGTTAATGATCTTAGACACACTTTTCAACAATCTCCCACTTGGACAAGTCATCAAATGTATATGGTCTAATACTTATCTAATAATCAATAGAGAGAATGCCATCCAATGCATATGTCGAGCTCTGATCTAATCAGTTTCAACCCTCAGATAAGTGATCAACTATTCCTTTGTTCTCATGATATATGTATGAATTCGCGACATGGATAAATGTCAATCTTAGAATTCAATATTATGTATCTCGATATAGACTTGTGATGAGTGCATCTAACTACTAAATTGAACACATCAATTTCAGTCAAGACCCAACCAGGTACTCATGATGTCAACACCAAATCATCGAGGGGCCCATAGATATCGCTTCTCCTGTTAAGGCAAAAGGGACAAATAAACTTTGAATACATAGTTTTTGTCTATTTCATCATATCATAAATGGATATACCCGTTATTGCTACCAGTTACGGATAGTGTTGGAATACACCAATACATAACAAAATCATATAGAAAAACCCCACATGTATCTCGGTTCGAAGAAAAAAAAATATTATCATCTTAGAATTACTCGTGACTATTTCCATTAGTAATCTCTAAGTACGGATTGTTCCAATACTTAAATCTCCATTAAGTACTCATGAGTGTTGGCGCAATCACGATGCTATGCCCAATCACTATGGTCAATCCACTAATACTCATGACAATATTGAATCACTACTTACTTAGAAGAGTATGAATGACTGTGGAGGTTTGAGTAAATTAATACTCAGGAAGTGGGTTCTAAGCATGAAAAAGTGAAACACAGTAATAAATTAACAGAAATGATAGCATCACCAACACTTTATTATGTCTCCACAAAATAAACATCAAGTTAGTTATAATTCATACTGCTAAATATTTCAAAGATTATCAAACTAGACATCTAAAAAATTACACCATATCATCAGCAAATCTAATGCCTATAGATCTAGTTGTTGGGTTTTATGTACTATAACACTCCTATGGTGCACATACAACCCTAATGCTTTGGATCTAAGTTTTCTCTAGTTATACATGCAAAAAAAATTATCCAAAGCATGAAGCCTACAACTAGCATACAATTGATATATGAACCATAAAACTAGTTAGAATATTACCTCTTGTTGTAGCTTGTTGAATTTGGCCTTTCAAGAGCTTAGCACCTCAAGTGTGATGCCTGAAACGGTTCACAACACACCATGAACAATTGGATGAATATGAGAGAGAGGTTTGGAGACACAAAATCGGCTAGGTTAGGGAAATACATATATAGTGTAAAATTCCAAGAGTCATATGAAAACCCTAATTCTTACACTTAGGCTTATGATCCAATAACTCATATGGACTAACTCTTCATGGAAACTTACATAAACGTAGTCCATCATGGATCAATAGCCCAAACCATATGTATCACTGATTTACATAATCAGTCCCCGTTAATTTAATTAGTCTCTTTTGATCACTAAATTAATTCCAAATTAATTCTTGATCAATACTAATTAAATAATATGATTTCTCAATTTAATATATTATACTTATAATACATTAATAAATCACAAATAACCTCTTTCTCAAATATCTATCCTATCAAATTGCCCTGGTGAATGCAACCCGAAATGGACCATGCTACTCTCGGATGAAGTACATACCAATTATAGTTATGAGCTTAGACACCTAATCCAACACTAGTATGACTATCATGCTTGATCCTTAATAATGGCTTCGTCAACGGATCGATGGATTCTCCTTTGACGACTCCCTCTTCATGACAATGTCTCCATCTTCGAATCGATGTCTTACGTAATGGAATTTCCAAAGTATATGTCTTGAGTTACCATGGTCCTTGGGTTCTTTAGTCAGAGCGACTTCACCCTCATTGTCACATGTAACATACACGTTAATAACCTTGTTCGATTATCGTGTTTTGTAAAGCTTATTAGCTTAGAATGAATAATATTATATGTTTTTGAGCATTTATTTCTAACAATATAGTTTTTACGAGATTTGAAGTAAAACTATGTTTAGAATCACTCGAAATGTATTGGAAGTATTATGAGATTCCAATCAAAAGTCAAATATTGAAATTTAACGAAAATATAAAATTTGAAATAAGTAAAATTTTATTATTGAAAGTTGTAGATAATTTTGTTAGAAACATTTAGGCGAAAACCTCATCGAAATCCGAGTTATAACGAAGAAGTTATGACCAATCGAAGATCTGCGACAAAACCGGCAAACACTAGTTAGCGTAAAAAGTGAGTTTTCGATAAACTACTTTTTAGCCTTAGTGATCTAAATGAAAGTCGTAGTACTCGTTAAACCGAGAATTTTCATAAAAAGAACGTCCAAATCTGACTTTGTATGAGGAAGTTATGATTTTTTTAAGTTTCGGTATAGTAGTAGACAGCTAAAAACTCGAAATAAAGATCGAGTGATTTTTAGCCGACACAACCTAAACGAGAATCAATGGTCTCGTCAATAGTAGTACAACGGTAAAAAGACAGACTAAAACGGACGTCAGATGAAGAAGTTATGAATTTTTAACGGACTTTTCCTGTCCCGGCCTGTTAAAAATGTAATAATAAAAATAAAGTCAAAATTAGCCGACGGACTCTAAACAAAAGTTGTAGAGCATAATTTCACCTACGTGTGCATATAAAGAACGTCGAAAACAGAGCTCGTATGCGAAATTTATGGATTTTTGAAGTTCGGGACACAAAATTCGAGAAATCATGAGAATCGAGAAATTTCGCATGGCCAGGGTTCGGCCACGTCACCTCGCACGCGAGCCTGCCCCGTGTCCTATACCGGTGAGTCATCCGACGCACGTCACACCCTCCTCACATCCGAAGCGGAGGTCCAATCGCGAAGCGCCGCGTGTCGTACCTGTGTCTCGGTCTCGGACTCCCCCCCCCCCGCGCATGCGACGCATGTTTCTTCTCCTTCTCTCCTCGGTCTGAAGCCTCCCCTATATAAAGGGAGGTGCGAGATCTCCCGGTTTTGGTTGGATTTTTACACACTTTTACACACTAAACTTTATTTTAAGACCCTTTTAACCCCCCGAAGCCTCGGGAACCTACCTAACACCCGAAGAACGTCCCGAAGTGCCCGAAGACCCCGAGAAATTTATCTTTTCGGTTTGAAGCTCAAACCTCGCAAGGCCCGATTTTCAATAAAAACTCCTGGTTTTCATTAAAGCTCCCGGTTTTCATCGAAGAAAATTATTTATAGAAACGAAGTGCTGCCCAAATTACTATTTTAACATCCGGTTATTTCACGGTGAGTTCAAATTATAGGAACAATTGTATGTTATGTGTTATATGTTCAATATGATTTCCCGTGTTTTTATGAAAATGTGCTATACCTTTGAGTTGAAGTGAATGACTAAGCATCACTTGGGTACTGGTATGTAGCCTTTGACCATGAAGTGTATGAGTAAGCATCACTTTGGCAGTGGCAGAATGTTGGATAGGGCTGAAAGCCTGTAAATTCTAGCAAAATGTTAATTCAGAAATCGTGTATTTTCTGTGCCATTTGGGCTAAAATCTTATTGATGTATATCAAGTTGAAATTTTTGTATCTCATTGATTGTAAATCTTTGAATCAGATTATTTGTTTATATGGAAAGCATCACATATGATACTCATCTGCCTTTGTTGTTCTTTGTTCCTCTTTGCTTCTGTCATATTGGTATATATATGACATAACGTTATATTGTATCTATTTTTGAACTCACTAAGCGTCACCGCTTATCCCTCTCAGTGTTTAACTATTGCAGGTAATAAGGATCCAGTAGAGACATATACTGTTGGAAGATTTAGAATAGTTAATAATATTACTTTTGTTTTTAGTGATCGTGTATGTATAAAATTATAATTTCCTGGGTAGTTATGTAATATACTAAAACTTAGTCGGTTTGTATCCAGTCTTTTGTAATTAAACTATCAATGTAAAATAGTGTTTATAAATATGCATGTAGCATGTTTTGGAGTAATATGATGTAAATTTTAGAGAGGGGTTCTCTCAATCATGGTATCAGAGAAGTAGTTTAAGTGAACTAAATACCACAGATTGGTATTTAGACTTAAACCGTCAGAAGTTCAATATATGAACGGATTCATTGTAAGAATATGGATACAAACCATAGGAAAAAATTAAGTAAAGTATTAGGTACTGATAAATCCTAATATTCTAAAATATTATATTACTTCAAATTTTCAGAACAATGGCTGAACAAGTGGGTAGCCATACACCAGAAGTGGGTGGAGATCCTCGTCCTGATCAAGTAAATACTCCAGCATCCCCTCGTGAGGAGCAACTCTTGGGTAAACTTACTGGTGTTATTCGGCAGACTCTCGAAGAACAAAAAAAGAATGGTGATAAAGGCAAAGAGAAATCCATCGGAGAATCTTCAAAAGGGGAGGCGAGACGTCCTTCATTCAAAACTTTCAAGAGTAATGGTGCTACGGAGTTTTCAGGTGTTCTTAATCCCATTGTTGTTCTTACATGGATTCAGAACATGGAAAAATTATTCCGTATCTCTCATGTGGTTAATGAAGACAAGGCTAATTATGCTTCTGCAATGCTCATCGGAGAAGCTTTAGTCTGGTGGGAAGCAACATTCGAAGATCTCAACGAGTATGACCAAGAGAATTTATCTTGGGAAATGTTCAGAACTCGCTTGCTAGTAAAGTATTGTCCTCTAGACATGAGTAGAAGATTGGAGAAAGAATTCCTCGAGCTTAAACAGGGAGGAATGACTGTGATTGATTATGAAACTAAATTCAATCAAAAAGCACGGTTTGCTACAAAGTATATTCCAACTGAAGACGATAAAATTCAGTTATTCCTGGATGGACTACGGTATGAAATCCGCGATTTCATGGCTAATCGGGATGTTTTGTCATTTGATAAAGTTGTAGAGTATGCTCGAAAGCGTGAGCATGACTTAGAAATACGTGGTGCCACTATTTATGTTCCGAAGCATCCACGTATTGATCGAACCGTTCCTATTTCCTCTATTCCACCAGCTCAATCTATTCGAACTGATCCTGGTAAACAAGTGCAATCTCATAATACCCCTCGTGGCCGCAGTATATCACAATCTTTTTCTCTTCAATCGCCATCGTGTCGAAATTGTGGAAAGAATCATCCGGGAGAATGCAGATTAGAAAAAGGATCAGTGGTCAGTTATGGATGTGGAGAAGTAGGCCACATGAAGTCTGTTTGTCCAATGAATAATGTTACATGCTTTGCTTGTGGTGTTGCTGGCCACAGGAAGCGTTTCTGCCCTACTCTTACTAGTCAAATGACAGGAAGTCAATCTTCTGTTCAACAACCGGCGAGAAGTCAAGCTCCTGTTCAACAACCAAAGAGTACTCCGACTAAAAAGGAGGACGTACCAAAAGCTAAAGGAAGTGCATTTGAGATTACCACGGAGGAGGCACGTGAAGACCCGAATGTTGTGACTAGTACATTTCTAGTCAACTCTAGACCTGCTCATATTTTATTTGATTCTGTTGTCTCAGATTCTTTTATGTCTCATCAATTTGCGCATTCCTTTCAAATTGCTTGCTATGCACTCACGCAACCATTTCATGTAGATACTGCGGGAAGTATATCATTACTTGCTGATAAAGTCTGTAGGGATTGTGTGATAGAAATTGAAGGCTATAATTTTCTTGCTAACCTATTTCTTATCTCCTTCCCAACTTTGATATTATTCTCGACATGGATTGGTTGTCAAAGAACCGCGCAGAACTCTTGTGCTATGAAAAGATAGCACGCATTCCTATTGAAGGAGAGAATCCTATTTATGTCTACGGTGAACAAAGACTTAAAATCGTAAAAATAATCTCTTTCCTAAAAGCTCGTAAATTCATATCGAAAGGGTGTTCTATTTATCTGGCCTATACAGTTGATATCTCAAAAGAGGAAAAGAAAATAGTAAATGATGTTCCCGTTGTTAATGAATATCCTGATGTTTTCCCCAAAGAATTGCCTGGACTTCCTCCGGATAGGCAAGTAGAATTCCGAATTGACCTTGTGCCTGGTGCTGCTCCGATTGCAAAGACTCCTTATCATCTTGCGCCAGCTGAAATGAAAGAAATGATTATCCAACTGCAGGAATTACTTGACAAAGGCTTTATTCGACTGAGTACCTCTCCTTGGGGTGCTCCAGTGTTATTTGTCAAGAAGAAAGACGGTTCGATGCGAATGTGTATTGATTACCACGAGCTAAATAAGGTAACTATCAAGAACAAGTATCCACTACCTCACATTGACGATTTGTTTGATCAACTTCAGGGTGTTAGCTATTTCTCGAAGATTGATTTGAGATCTGGCTATCATTAGTTGAAAGTACACTAGAAGGATGTACCGAATACTACTTTTCGTACTCGATATGGACATTATGAATTCCTTGTGATGTCGTTCGGTCTGAAAAATGCTCATGCTGTATTCATGGATATGATGAATCGCGTATGCCGCCCAATGCTCGATAAATCTGTCATCGTATTCATTGATGATATTCTAATCTATTCCAATCTGAATCTGATAATGCTATTCATATTCGTGAAATATTAGAACTTATTCGAAAGGAGAAACTATATGCTAAATTCTCGAAATGTGAATTTTGGCTTCGCCAAGTTCAATTTCCCGGCCATGTGATTTCTGGTGACAGTATATCCGTAGATCCTACCAAAATTAAAGCCATTAAGAATTGGGAAGCGCCCAGTAATGCTTCAGAAATTCGTAGTTTCTTGGGTCTCGCGGGATATTACCGGAGATTCATTAAAGATTTTTCGCGTATAGTTGTACCTCTCACGAGTCTTACATGGAAGGAAGCAAAGTTCGAATGGAGTGAAGCCCAAGAAAAAGTTTCTCAACTTTAAAAGATCTTTTGACTCATGCTCCAATCTTATCACTCCCAGAAGGTGATAATGATTTCTCCGTATATAGCGATGCTTCAAGGTTGGGACTCGGTTGTGTGTTGATGCAACGTGGTAAAGTAATAGCCTATGCCTCAAGACAACTGAAAGAGTATGAAAAGAATTATCCCACCCATGACCCCGAACTCGCTGCAGTAGTATTTTCCCTAAAACTTTGGAGGCATTATCTTTTTAGTACAAAATGCCAATTGTTTACTGACCACAAAAGTCTCAAGTATATATTCAGTCAGCAAAATTTGAATATGAGACAACAACGAGCCATGGAGCTGATCAAAGACTATGACTGTGAAATCTTGTATCATCCTGGAAAGGCCAATGTAGTTGGCGATGCACTTAGCAGAAAGGTTTATCATAATAGTGTGTGTTATACTATTACTCACACTACAGTAAAGTTCACTATTCTAGATGAACTAGAGAAATGGCAAGTAGAGGCCTTAAAGCCAGAAAATGTGAAGAAAGAAGGGATGGTACATTATACTACTGTTTTACTTGATGATCCACAAGGATTGAAGGTATTCAAGAATCGTCTATGGATTCCAAAGATTGGTGGATTAAGACAGAAGATTTTGGATGAAGCTCATAAGTCTAAGCTATCAATACATCCTGGTACAAGTAAAATGTACTATGATGTAAAAGTTGATTATTGGTGGCCTGGATTAAAGAAAGACATTGGAAGATACGTACAGGAATGCTTAGTATGCTTACAAGTTAAAGTAGAGCATCAAAAGCCTTACGAAATTCTAGAAAGTCTTAGTGTTCCCGTGTGGAAATGGGAAGAGCTATCCATGGATTTTATTACCAAATTGCCAAAGACTGCTAGACAGAATGATAGCATTTGGGTTGTCCTGAAAACGACTCACCACGCTCAGAGTAAACGAGACATCAGGTCGAGTACATGTCATGACATACATGATCGATCCTATAGCAGAAGCATATGGGACTCAACTCATCCTATCATGTTCATCACTAGAACTAGGACATTGAGTTTTAATCAATTTGGTGCCATGTTGAATAGGTAGAAAACCTTTCTTGGAGTCTTGCATCTTGAACCTCTTGAAGATCTTATCCAAATATGTACTCTGATTCAGGCCTCTTAGACGTTTTGATCTATCTCTATAGAACTTTATACCAAGTATGTACTCCGCCTCTCATATCCTTCATAGCGAAACAACTCCCAAGCCACGTCTTAACACCTTTCAAAGTCAGGATATCATTTCTTATAAGGAGTATGTCGTCCACATACAACACTAGGAATACTACAATACTCCCACTAGCTTTGATATATATACAAGACTCACCTTCACTTCTTGAAAATCCAAACTCTTTGACCTTTTCGTGAAAGAAAAGGTTCCAGCTGCGAGATGCTTGTTTTAGTCCATATATGGACCTTTCAAGCTTACACACTCTATTTGGATATTTTGAATCTATTGAACGCTCAGGTTGTGCCATATACACTTCCTCTGCGAGTTTCTATTAATGAAAGTGGTTTTCACATCCATTTGCCATACTTCATAATCATGAAAAGCTGCTATGGTAAGCAATATCCTAATGTACTTGATCTTGGTTACTGGTGAGAATGTATCCTCATAACCGATCCCTTGATTTTGGGTATAACCCTTTGCAACCAACCTAGCCTTAAATGTGTGCACATTCCCATCTACGTCGGTATTCTTCTTGAATATACATTTACACCCAACAGTTTTGACGTCAAGTGTGGGATCAACCAAATTCCAAACTTGGTTATCGTACATGGACTGAATCTCGCTCTCCATGCTTCCTTCCAATTGGCAGCCTCAGGGTCTGTCATCGCTTATTTATAGTTGGATGGCTCATCTATATTAACTAGTGTACGATCACTGATCAATACGTCTCCTTATGTGGTCATATGGAAACCATAGAACTTAGGAGGAAGACGAACTCTATTGGATATGCGAAGGGGAGGTGGAGATATATTATTTTGTTCAACATGATGCTCTGCCTCACGTTGAGGTTCCTCAACTGTTTGTTGCACCTTAGGTTGAGTGCTAGTGTCCACTAAAGGTTCTTCTTCATTTGAATCTTGAAGCTCTTCTAGGTCAGTATGGCTCCCATTGGCATGTTTGGAAATGAGATCCCCCTCGAGGAAGAATCCCCTTCGAGCAACAAACACTTTGTTCTCTGAATGCTTGTAGAAAAAGTATCCAAAAGACTTTTATAGATAACCAATGGCGTAACACTTCTCTGATATGTGCTCAAGGTTATCATTCGCCTCGCGAAGAACAAAAGCCTCACAACCCGAAACTTTTATATGTGATAGAGAAGGACGTGTCCCACTCCACATCTCAAAGGGTGTTTTAGCAACCTTCTTAGTATGTGCGAGGTTTAGGATGTGGGCGGTTGTCTCTAAGGCATACCTCCAAAAAGATATCGGAAGTTAGATCGCCTCATCATAGATCGAACCATATCTAATAGCGTTCGATTTATTCTCTCAGCTACACCATTCAACTGTGGTGTTCTGGGAGGAGACAAATGTGAAACTATTCCATAATTCTTAAGATGATCATAGAATTCAAGACTTCAATATTCTCCGCCCCTATCAGATTGGAGCATCTTGATCTTTCTGCTCAATTGGTTCTCTAATTAGTTTTGATACTCTTTGAACACCTCAAAGGTTTGTGACTTGTGCTTGATTAGATAGATATATCCATATCTACTAAAATCGTCAGTGAAAGTTATGAATTATCTTTCTCCATGTCTTGCGGCGGATTTAGATGGTCCAAAAACATCTGTGTGGATGATATCCAACGAATCCTTTCCTCTTTCACAGTGACCTATGAATGGGGCCTTTGTCATCTTGCCAACTAAGGAAGATTCGCATACATCATCTGACATGAGGTCAAACGATTCCAAGATTCCATCCGACTGGAGCTTGGTGATGCGCTTCTTGTTTATACGTCCAAGTCGACAGTGCCACAAACATGATTTATCTAATTCACTATTAGAAGAACCAATATTCATTAATAGTTTATCAACTTCACTTATGCAAATAACTCTTTCATACACACCTTTACAAGGACTAGCTTTGAATATAAGACAACCATTCTTATAAACCAAAATGTCACCATTACCATTATCAAAATAAAAACGACAACCATCTCTATAAAGTGCATGAAAAGAAATAATGTTTCGTGCCATATCAGGCGAAAAACAACAATTAAATAAACTAAGATAGACACCTGTACCAAGCATGAGCTCATAGTTCCCAATCGTTGTAACAGTTGACTTGTTCCTGTTTCCCATGATCAGGTTGAGCTCCCCATGCCTCAACTTCCTAGTTTGTCTGAGTCCCTGCATATCATAGAAAATGTGAGTACCACATATTGTATCAAGATTCCAAGACTTAGAAGTAGATGTGATACAGAGTTCTATCATAAACATACCTGAGGTGCTAACCACCTTGACTTTTCCCTTCTTATGGTCCTCTAGGTATTTAGGGTAACTACGATTCCAGTGTCCCTTTGACTGGCAGTAAAAACAAACAACCTCACTTGGATCAACAGAAGGAGTTATCTCAGCTTGGACCTTTCTCTTAGGGCTTTGGTTAAGCTGTCCGACGTTACCCTTTCCCTTTCCTTTGGGATGAGAAAACCTTTTCCTTTTACCAGAACCACCATCAATGGCTAAGACTGGAGAACTAGGGTTGGAGTTGTTGGGTTTCTTCATGCTCTCTTCAATTTTCTTGAGCATCCCATGAAACTCCATCAAGGTCTTATCGAGGTTGTTCATATTGCAGTTCAAGATGAACTGTGAATACGAAATACTAAGCGAGTTAAAGATCATGTCAATGGTCAATTCCTTAGGAAGCTCGACGCCTAGATTCCCAAGTCTATCTATGAACGACTTCATCTTTTGGACGTGTGCACATACATAATCTCCCTCTTTCTATTTACATGAATTAGGGGACTTGACAATCTCGAATTTTTCTTGCCTAGCTTACTCTTGGAAATTTCCTCAAGCTGCTGATTAATGTCATAAGCGCCCTAATTTTCAAAGTTCTTCTAGAGACCAGAAGCCATGGTCGCTAACATAAGGCAAGCCACTTTGGTCGATTCATAATGTTTGTTGTAGGCATTAACTTCATATGGGGTAGCATTCTCTCCAAGTTCTGGAACATCATTGTCAAGAACATACTCTTTGTTCTCATATCTCAAAGTGAACCTTAAGGTTCTGATCCAGTCAAGATAGTTGGATCCATCCTCATTGCGTCTTTCCTTATTAAGCACTGAAAGTAGAGAGAAGCTTGAGTTTTGAGTTTGTAGAGGAGGAGGAGGAAGATTGTTGTTGTTGTTGTTGTTGACTGGGATCAATATCTACAAAGATTCCAATTAGTTCGATATAGAAAATCCTTAATAAATAATCACCCTAAATCAAATTATTAAATTAAGGCTAGGATCCATATTTGGCTTCATGATGTGTAAATGGATGTCGTAAACACACCATGAAGTTATTTAGGTAGACAAAAATCTTTGTCAGTTTCGATCACTACGAAATTCCTAGATCTTTGAGATTCATTGACTATCAATGACATGTTAATATCGGAATATGTTCATCTCAAATTCAATGATGGGGATGTCGCGGATCATTGAACAGATGGTGAATCACCCATACAAAAGTGTGTGGTCCCTGGCTCAAGTTATGCTTGAGATTTGCGAGTCTCACATCATTCTCTACTTATACTCTCAGATTGATGTGCATGTTAACTACACGATCTCCATCAACAAGTTATAAATATAATGTGCTATTTTTATGGATAACATAAGATTCACTTCTAATTAAATAAAACATGATTTGTTTTATACTTGGATTTTGAATACTTTTAGATTGACCATTATCACTATCAAACCCTTTCGGTAACTCCATTCTCAAAATGAAATAGGGTGCTGAGGGTGGTAAGCGAAAAGCATATTAAAAACTGACCTCATTAGGAATCATAGAGACCTCCTTAAACCCGTACATTATGGTAAGAATGACAATTTCAATATTTAAAACATCCGAGGACGCAAGTTGTAACTTTCTTATAGATATAGTAGATACAATTCTAATATATATAATGGGTAAATTTAAAACTCTTTAAATTTAGTTGTTTAATATTAATTATAATTAATTCGAGGACGCAATGTAATAATTAATAAATCACAAGTAGTTAATATTCAAATTCATAAATCTCTATTATAAACAATATTAAACATTTATATTCACTATTTAAATAATAAATAAATATTTAAATTCAAATAATCATATTTAAATAATATTTTTCAATTATGAATTTTTCAATCTTTCTTCTTTCATTCAATTTCTAATAAGCATTTACAGAAAATATGGATCTAGGGTGAATGTAATCATGAACCAATGGCCCTGATACCACTGTTAGGTTTTCTACGCATCAAATACACTTAAACTAGGTAGCGGAAAAATCGAAACTACAATATACCTAAGTGTACATGCAACCTATGGATCTATGGTTTCATACTAATTACATCTACCCTAGAAAACAAAAATACAAAGGAAGAATCACATACCTCTTTTGCAGCCAAAGACCTTCGCGCTTGAGCTCTCATGCGTGCCACCTTGTTTGGATGATCAGGACCCAAACCAGAATCCCTCTCTTGGTTCACACCCAATGAATTCAAAAGAATAGAATCAAAATAAATAGGAGGGGATGAACTATAGGAGAGTTCGTCCACAATGGGGGAGAAAGAAGAGGCGAAACTTCAAGCCAAAGAATGAGCAAGGAAGAATGAATCCCTAAGGCCCAATTTTTTGCCTTGGATTTTTTCGAGGGTTTTATCCTCAAGCCCATGTAGGATGGATAACCCTAAGAACGAAATTCCCTTTATCCTAAGGGAAGGGAATTTTCGTCCACCACCCTTCTTCCTAGGGTTCTAAAATATTCCTGATTAATCAACTATTGATTAATTGATATTCAACCCTTCTATTAGTCAAACTATTAACTAATTCCCAAATTTTTTTATAATTAATTTGTAAGTAATTATTAAACCATAATAATTAATAAACTAATTCCAACTTTATTAATTCTACTTAATTTGAGTCTCGAGGGAAACCCAAGAGGACCCTCTTATTATTAGAAATATTAGAAATAGTTAATGACCTTGGACACACTTTCCAACATGTATGTACTACATAGAGAGATAGAGGGGGAGGCGTGGGGGTGATAACACAATTTTTCTTGTTTTTCCTTTTTTTTATGGTTACTGTAATATAGAAAAATAGAAAATGAAAATACAAAGGGAAAAATCATCATTTAAAAAAAATCAAAACAAATTAGATCAAACTTGCAACAAAATCAAAGCAAATTTGAGAAAGCTATGTCGTAACACAACCTATTTTTGAAACTGATGGGTTTCGAGCAATACATCATTCCTATGGTGTACATGCAAACCCTAATAGATTTTGGATCTAGTTTGTCTAATGAACATGCAATCGAATATCCAAAGCTATAAACCCTAGATCTATCATATAAGAACTGAAATAAGGGTTTAGTAATTACCTTTGATTGTTATATAGTAATAACAATCAATTCCTTGCTTTGATTGGCTTCAGAAAGCTTAGTGCCTCAAGTGTTGCACCTCTAATGGAGTCACAAACACCACTAAGCAACTTGGATGAAGAGGGAGGAGAGAGGAGGCACCAAAAACGGCTGGAAACCCTAAAGGATTATTTGTCCACGTTTTTGGGGCTTAAGGGTCCTTTATATACATGTAGGCTATTAGGGTTTACAACTGGGAAACCCTAATCTGACTGCTTAGGCCCTAAGCAGCCCATGGACTCCTTTAACATATCCCTTGGACGATTTCTAATGGGCTTCCCATACAATTCGTCCAACCTATATATTATTAGGTGATCCATAGCCCAATTGTAATTATCTTATAATTACAAATCCAGCCCCCTAAGTTTAATTAATCTCTTTTAGCCACTAAATTAATTCTTAATTAATTCTTGACTAATATTAATTAAACAATATGATTTCTCCTTTAATACATTATTCTTATAATATATTAATAAATCATAATTAAACCTTTCTCTGCTTAATTCATCCTACATATTGCTATGGTGAAGGCAACCCAAAAGGACCATGCTCATAATCGGGTCAAGTACATACCAAAATAGTTATGGACTTAGACACTAATCCAACAGTCTCCCACTTGGATAAGTCTAATAACTATTCTGTGTATGACTTCAGAACCTGATCAGCAATCGTAGCTTTCAAAAGCCGCTGTCAACTCTGATCTTATCAGATACGTGTGTCCTTTAGATAAGGGATTATATATTCCTCCATTCTACAAGATATCGTATAGACACAAGACATGGATTTAAATCATTCTCTCTGTCTATGTATTGTTTCCCGACTTCCGATTCATGACGACTGACAACAAACTACAATTGAACACATCAACTTAGTCCCGACTTGGCCAAGCGCTTAGGGTGTCATCACTAAATCATCGAGGGGCCCACATATATCGCTTTTATCCCACTTTGGGTAAAAGGAATGGATAAACTTAGGGCTGTCAAATCGGGCAGTCGTGTCGTGTTTTTGTCTGACACGACACGACACGACAACGTTTTGTATAACACGAACACGACACGACACGATGTCGTGTTTTTTTTCAATAACACGAAAATGAACCAATTAAAACACGACAACACGACACGAAACGACAAAGATAATATTACATAACTATTAGTGTATTTCATTCATACTTAAAGATATATAACACGATAAAAACGACAAACACGAAAAACCCGACAACCAAATGCTTAATCGTGTCAATTTCGTGTCGATTTATGAACACGAACATGACACGACACGACATCGTGTTTTTTAATCTTGACACGAACACGACACGAACACGAATTCGAATTTTGATTTCGTCCAGAATTCGTTTCGTTTCGTGTATTTTTGTCGTGTCGTGTCATAAATTGACACCCCTAGATAAACTTCGACTCAAATGCTCGCTTGCATTTACTGATCGAATCACACACAACAATAAGTTTTATAACACCAAGTTACTGGTGCGTTTTCTTATTATCAATGCGTAACCGACCAACAAATAACAACTCACACGTCTCAGTTTCAAGAATATACAATGTTATCGTCTCACTAATCACCCGTGATAAATCCATGAAGTGATTCAAGTGAGCGTGGGTTTAATCCAATACTCTAATCTTATTAAAGCACTCATGAACTCTGCAGCAAACTTGTGCTATGTCTAAACACTTCAGACAATCTACATACAGATTCATGACAGTCTTCCTTCATACCTACTTCCAACGTATGACCGACTGTGGAGGTTCGAATAAGCCAGTTATTCTGGAAGTCAAAACATGCAAAGTGAAACGCAATAATAATATTAATCCTATATGGCCCCAAAAACTTTTGAGTGTAAATAAAACACTTTTATTTAAACACCATATTGATTACTCATTATTCATTGCTTACTGTTTCAGAAAATCAACTTATTACTCAAATTATAACCACAATTGTCCCATGCTCCAAGCATGCACACTTTGGTTTCCTATGGCCCATACTTTGTGAAATAGATCAATTGAAAAACTTTTCCAATGAAACTCATTTCACAATCCCCAATCCTTATTATTAGTATAAGAATACCAAATTCTTGCCACTTTTAGAATATGTCAGATTCTAATATTTTATGCAATGATTCTTCCGTAATGTCATAGCACAAAAGTCACCAAGACCCGGCTAATAAAATTACAAGGTATTCTATCGGAAATTGTTACAAGACAATTCCATAGACGTGAAGTCTCACATTCAAAGTACATTCCTTTGAACATCCTTCTCGCATAAAAGTTTCTAATCTAGACATATTTCTTAATATCCAACTCCCATTAATGGAAACATTTCCATATTTGCCATATGACAACTCATTCTTAATAGAATCTTATCTATTCATAATAATGTCAATATAGTCCATCCAGTACTATACTTCCAACTACTCACAAGCGACAAATCCTCAGTGAACCTCAGATCGTCCTTTGATAGTTGTTTAATTATTTTAGTCAAAACCAGTTCTAGCCCCTTTTCCCTCTTAATGCCCTAGGCATTTGGAAAATTTTTAGAATGGTCAAATATTATAGCATATGCAATCGATCCTATACCCGAAGCGTATTGGACACGATACATAATGTCTCACATAAAGACATGATACTTTATCATCCTTCCGCCATAATATTTTATGTGCCATGTTCCCACTATTCGAACTATGAAGAGGGATGCCGTAATCATAATCAAATTTTGAGAATGCATTATGTATCCTTGACTAAATTTATTAATGTTTCTCGATCTAAGCTTTAGAATTTTGAAACGAAGTATAATATTCTCTGCCTTAATTATAGCAAAACAACTTTTCAATCTTTGCAACTTTGCAAAGTGAATCTTTGTTTTTCTATAATTAATATTGCTAACTTGCAATACTTACCATAATAATCATGCTCCCACTATTATGATGATTATTTTCTTACCAGCATAGCACTTATGCTCCCACTAGTTTTGACATGTATTCAGAAAACAATTGAACTTCCAGAAAACAATGCTTATTGAATTCCTTAAGTTCATATTTCTAATACCTAATGCTTTGATAAGCCTTTATCTAAGCTTTTTAAGCTCATACATCTTTGCCTTAGATAGCTCACATGTGTGTCTAAACAATTCAGAATTTATGTTACTAAGTTCCAAATGTTCATATCAATTGCCAAATCTCACAATTCGAAATATGAAAAGGGATGCCGTAATCATAATCGAATTTGAGAATACAATTTTCACAATTGCTATCTTCTTAAAATCTCTCTTAGTGAAAGCATTTCCTCACAATCATTTTCATGAAGGAGGGAAACCTTATGACACTTAGATTTTATGATGTATGTGTTCCTATCCATGTGAATTTGTCAAAAAACGAAAGTTTGCGACAAATCCAAAACCATATGGACTGAACTTGTTCAATCTTGATTTCTTGCCTCATGGTAACACGAGTGCCTACCATGTCTTCCAAGTGGTTTAGCAACTCACCCTTACATATCAATGTACTTTCCATTGATCAAGGTGTTTTGTCTTTATGCATTCAAATGAGAACTCATAGAACTCACTTACATATTTAGCTTAATTGGAATGGCATAGAAACAAATAATGTCAACACGATAGGTTATAAACCTCAAGTCGTGCGCTAGTGATGATTAACTAGGTTTACTCTTGATTTGTTCTTGAAACTTTTCAAGACCATTAAGACTCCCACTGACTCCTTGACATATAAGATTCTCTTGTCAAGAACCATTTCTTGACAAACAAATATTCAAGAGTTAGTGCAGCCTTTTGTCAAGTTTAACACTTCACATAATTGGTCCTGGTTGGTCTTTGTCTTATCCAAGACATCACAACTTACCAATTTCAAATGTGCAAGAATAAGAAAACTTTTCCAAACTCCACATTTGACGAATGTTATAAACCTACTTAAGACTTGTCACTCATGTCAGAATCTTGACTCTAAGACTTGATATTGGAACGAAGTATGATTGACTTCTTGATTTAACCGTTTCTACAATTCCCGATTCCTCTTCTTAGACATGCAATTGCACAAAGACTCACTTATAGGATCAATTGAGACATGGTTCTTAATCATTAAGACCTATCATAAAACATAATAAAAGGTACTTTCCCTTCTTCTTAGAATAGAGAAACTTTTATCTTTCTGCCTACTTGATTCTTCTTATTCGTTCTGCTATTGATTGAAACTCTTTTAATCAACTCAGAATTATACTTAATCTTATAAGTATAACCATATTTACTAAACTTTAGTAAATCATGACGAATATCTTTATCACTCTTGTGGTGGACTTGATCAATGCACAACCAAGTGTACTCGATCTCCTAGTCCTTCTCTTGACACTTTGTCAAAGAATTATTCTAATTTCCAAATATGAAGTTTCTCATTCATCACGCAACCAAGTTGCATGACTCCAAGTTTCTGTCCAACTGAAACTTGGGCGATGAGAATCTTCCCTTATTTGGCAAATTCTCGACATTTCCACAAATAACATAATAAAGAATCCATTATTGCTAACAATAGAAACAATCAAACATCAATTTTTCATACACACCATTGCAAGGATAAATAAATAAGACAAAATCAAAATTTATTTTATTGCGGAAAAATTTGTCCTTACAATGTAATTCAACTGAAAAAATATGCTATTTCATATTTCTTATCATTCTATCCTAACTCTAGAGTAGCAGCTCAAAAATCTGATCCTCGAGTCCATGCGATCGAAATCCATTTCTTCATGATCAGATTCAGCACGCTTCTTCCTTAAGCTTCCTTTCTTTTCTTCGATCCTGCAAAAACATGAAAATGTAATCTTATTACATCATGTATTAAGAATCAAAGAATAGGAACTTATAGAGTTAGTTAATAGATTTTACCTGAAGTAGAGCCATACGTCTTGACTCTCCCATCTCTTAGATCTCTCAGGTAAACAGGGCAGCTTCGTCTCCAATGCCCCTTCTCTTGGCAGTAGAAGTAGATGGACTCTTTTGGAATGGCACAAGGAACTATCTCAGAATTTACCTTTTCCGGATTTCCAATGTCACCATTTTCAATGTCCATTGAAGTTTGGGAGTTTGATTTGCCAGACAAATTTGCTTGATCAGCACGCCAAATCATCTCTGATTCAGCAGCTATAAGCAAATAGGTCAAATCAATGAGGGTCACGTCATGGTCCATCATATAGTACTCTCTAACGAACTCACTATATGATTCAGGAAGTGACTGAAGAACCCAGTCAATAGCTAACATTTCTGAGATATCGACACCCATCATCCTTAACCTATCAATGTGTGACTTCATCTCTAAGATGTGTGCACACACAGGTTCTCCATCTTCGTGTTTACTTGCCAAAAGGGCTTGAGTGAGCTTGAACTTTTCAAGCCTTTGAACTTGTGGGTTAGGGAGATTAATTGGAGGAGGTGGAGGAAGTGAAGCATGACTCTCATTTCCTTGATCGTATCGTGGAACGTCATCTTCATTTGGAAAGCTTGTTCCAAGGGACTTGGGAAGACTATTGTAAGATTTAGACATCTACAAAACGGGAGAAAAATCAAGTTAGTTGATAAAAATCCTTGATGTAACACCCAAATGAAACATCAAGGCTAGGATCCAACACAATACTCTACAACCTAGAAGAGGGATGCCGTAATCTAGTTGCAGAATATTTGAAGGTAGGTAAATGACGATTTACCAATTCCCACCATGAAAAACAAAAAGAAGTTTAAGTTTTAAATGAATTAAAACTCCTAGATCTTTTGAGATTCATTGAACTTTTCAATGGCATGTTTAATCTCGATTATGCCCTTCTATTTGTGACTGGGATGCCGAGGATCACAAATAAGGTGTGAATAACCATACGAATCTACGTGATGCACTCAATGATAATATCACCTAATCAATGTGCCGGTTAACCACACACGCTCCATTGATCTATGATAAACATCGAGCCACCCTTCACTACCAATGTTAACCCCAAATTAGTGTGCCGGTTAACCACACACGCTCCACTAACGTTTGATAAGGGTACGAAGTGTAATTCCATGGATTAGCATACAATTTCACATTTTGCCTAAAGTAACTAGAATTTTGGGAATTTGTAAAAACATGTAGTTACTTTGTACTTCATTATACTTATAATGGAAGGTTTCGTCCTATCCTACCCGTTCGACTAACGACCCTCCACTAGTCAAGAGTGCGGTGGGTAAGAGTGGATACCCATTCAATCGCCATTTTATAGGCAATTTCCTTAAACACCCTTATAGACCAGCTTCGTGAATGAGGCCTAGTAACGGTAAGACTGACTGTTTACTCATACATATATAATATTAGACTTTTAATTTTATATATATAGTATAGGGTGTATTTTACACTTTTAAAATACTAGGTGGTTCAATTTAATAAATTATACTTTTAATTTAATCAAATGTAAACCAAAACTTTATGGAATTATTAAATCTCTTTTAATTATACACTTTAATTAATTAATAAAACCATAAGGGTGTAATTTGAACTTTTTCAAAAATACGAAGGTTTTAGAATTTAACATTTCAAAATTAAACTTTTAATTAACTTTTAAATTCCAAAACTTGAGGGAAAGTTTTGAAACATTTCAAAACATTAGAGTTTAGAATTTAAATATTTCAAAATTAAACTTTTAATCAAAAATTTAAATTCCAAAACTTGAGGGCAAGTTTTGAAACTTTTCAAAACATTAGGGTTTAACTATTCAAATTTCAAAAACAAAACTTTTAAGTTCAAATTTAAACTATAAAACCTAAAGGGGAAAATTGAAACTTTTTCACAAGATAATTCAAATCTCAATTACAAATAATCAATATTTATCTAATAAAACAAAAGATTATCTAAATTTTGATGATTATCTTCTATTTTGGTAAGGATAATCACCCAATATCAATAAAAATCGGATTTCATGAATTAAAAACGTTTATGGTAAGTATCCCAAGCCAAAACAGCAACAAAATCGCCAAAAAACGCTGCCAGATCCATGGACTCGCCGAGTCAGGGACTGGACTCGCCGAGTCGGCCTGACTCGCCGAGTTCATCCACTGAATCGCCGAGTCGGAGATTCAGAAGGCAAAAAAACTTCGTTTTTCATGCAAAAAACGATCAAACAAGCATCAAATTCACTAACAAACAGCCCTTGGCTCTGATACCACTGATGGGTTTCGAGCAATACATCATTCCTATGGTGTACATGCAAACCCTAATAGCTTTTGGATCCAGTTTGTCTAATGAACATGCAATCGAATATCCAAAGCTATAAACCCTAGATCTATCATATAAGAACTGAAATAAGGGTTTAGTAATTACCTTTGATTGTTATATAGTAATAACAATCAATTCCTTGCTTTGATTGGCTTCAGAAAGCTTAGTGCCTCAAGTGTTGCACCTCTAATGGAGTCACAAACACCACTAAGCAACTTGGATGAAGAGGGAGGAGAGAGGAGGCACCAAAAACGGCTGGAAACCCTAAAGGATTACTTGTCCATGTTTTTGGGGCTTAAGGGTCCTTTATATACATGTAGGCTATTAGGGTTTACAACTGGGAAACCCTAATCTGACTGCTTAGGCCCTAAGCAGCCCATGGACTCCTTTAACATATCCCTTGGACGATTTCTAATGGGCTTCCCATACAATTCGTCCAACCTATATATTATTAGGTGATCCATAGCCCAATTGTAATTATCTTATAATTACAAATTCAGTCCCCTAAGTTTAATTAATCTCTTTTAGCCACTAAATTAATTCTTAATTAATTCTTGACTAATATTAATTAAACAATATGATTTCTCCTTTAATATATTATTCTTATAATATATTAATAAATCATAATTAAACCTTTCTCTCCTTAATTCATCCTACATATTGCTATGGTGAAGGCAACCCAAAAGGACCATGCTCATAATCGGGTCAAGTACATACCAAAATAGTTATGGACTTAGACACTAATCCAACAGAAACAGGGTAGGCTGAGCTCTGATCGATGGCGAAATCTGAAGACGCTTTTGTCGTTGCTATAGTTGGTTACCGAAAAGTCGGAACTGGAAGAAAGCTCCGGGATGGCGATGTGGGTTTGCGTACATAACCTATAAAAATTCATCAAATTGGAACTGTGATTAGCTAAGAAACCAAGGTCGCATCCGAAATCAAACCCAATGTCATAAGGATTGTTGAATTTGGGCGAAAGAAGGGATAGGAGTGTGAAGGAGGGCTGTAAATGTGGTGGCTGATTATAAAAGTTTACAACCAATGAACTAATCTAAAGAGTCGGATTTAAAGCGATCAACGGCAAGAGGAAGGGTTGTAAACTTTTATAATGGACGCACATGTACCGGATTATAACAAAACCCACTTCCGTTTTTTCATTTAAATTTTTTTTAGGCTATGTTTTTTATCGAAAAAAAAACCAAATATACCGTTGTTCACGATTTTTCGTCCTCTTTCCATAGACATCCATGATGATATATAAAAAACGAACTTTTTTTCGAAAAAAATCCACTTAATTTTCTTAGTTTTTTCAGTATTTAAGTTTATTTTTATAAAAAAAACTAATTATACCAAAAAATATTAATTTTTTGTACTCTGTTAATAAACATCAACACCGATTAAAAAAAAAACTCGAACAGTGTAGATTCACATTGTGATTCTAAACTGTAAATATTTCAATTTTTAACATTCACAATATGAAAAATCTTGAACAGTTCAGATTCACATTGTGAATCTGAATTACTATTATGCACACTGTGAATCTGAGAAAGTCCACAAAAAACAAAAACCTCGATGAGTATAGATTCACACTGTAAATCTAAACTGTAAATATTTCAAATTTTAACATTTATAATGTGAAAAAGCTCCGATCAGTTCAGATTCACACTGTGAATCTGACGTATTATTATGCACACTGTGAATCTGAGGAGGTTCACAATATGAATCTGAACAGGTTCACAATGTGAATCTGAACTGAAATATCGATTTTTTTGTTTTGTTTTTTTTAACATGAATATGAATCTATGTTTAAAAAGTACAAAAAATATGAATTTTGATATATTTATTAATTTTTTTTCTATAAAAAAATAGACCTTAACTTTTTTCATCAAAGAAAATGAAGTGGGTTTTTTTCGAAAAAAAAAAAGTTCGTTTTTTATATATTATCATAGATCTCTATGGAAAGAGGAAGAAAAATCGTGAACAACAGTATATTCGGTTTTTTTTCGATAAAAAACATAGCCTAAAAAAAATTTAAAACGAAAAAAAGTGGTGGGTTTTTTTGTAAATGGTGGATTTTTTGGTATAATCCGGTGTGTGTGCGTCCAATGTAAAAGTGTACATCTATTTCCTTGGCCATTGATCGTTATGATTTCCGACGCTCACGATTGGTTCCTTGGTTCCTTGGTTAATTATGGTTTTCTATTGAACCTCACCCTATATATATATATATATATATATATATATATATATATATATATATATATATATATATATATATATATATATATATATATATATATATATGGGAGCGTTCAATAGTGAACATTTTTTATTACGAGAACATTTGAAAGCAAAAATCCTTCTTTAATTTGCAAGACGGTACTTTTGTAATTAAATAAAAAACTATCAAATAATATTCATATAAATCAAAAAATAGTTAAAAACAATTAAAAAACCCACTAACCTACACCACCCACGACCACTACCTACCACCCACCAACCACCCATCACCACCACCTACAACCCACCAACCACCTCTGCCAACCACACATCACCACAATCAACAACCCACTACCACAACCCCACCTATCACCCATCAAAACCATCACCACCCACCACCATCACTACTACCCACCACCACCACCCCTACCACCCATCACCACCACTCACCTCTACTACTACCCATCACCATTACCAACACCCGCGACTACCACCAGCTACCAACCACCCACCACCATCCATCACCATCACCCGCCTCCACCACCCATCACTACCACCACCAATCACCCACCAAAATCACCACCACCCGCCACCACGACCCACCAACCACCACCAATCACCACGACCCACCTCCACCACCCATTACCACTACCCACCACCACTACTCGCTAGCACCACCCACCAACCACCACCCATCACCACCGCCCACCCGATACCAACACCCCTACCACCACCACCTACCACCACCACCCGCCTCCACCACCCATCACCACCACCCGTCACCCCCATCATCACGATTCGCCTCCACCACCCATCACCACCACCTAACCCATTACCCACTACTACCACTACTCGCCACCACCACCACCCACCACCCGTCTCCACTACCTATCATCACCACCTGCTACCACCACCCCACCCACCACCCGCCACCATCACCACCACCCGCCACCACCTACCACCACCCCCCACCACCTACCACCACCCCCCACCACCCATCACCACCACACACCTCCACCACCTACCACCACCACCCACATCCACTACCAATCACCACCACTCGCTATGACCACCAGACATATCACCTACCAAAACCACCACCACCACCATCTCCACCACCAACTACTACCGAACAACATCATCACCACCTACCACCATCACCACTAAAACCCCCAACCACTACCCACCATCACTACTACCGACCAACATTATCACCACCTACCACCATCACCACTAAAACCACCACCATCCACCACTTCCAAACATCACCACATGCGACCACCACCCATCACCACTGCCCGCCATCACCCATCTATTAACACCACAAACCACCCACTACCACCCACCATTCACCATAACCGCTACCACCCACCACCCCACTTGTTACCATTCATCACCACCACCACCACCCACCACCTATAACCACCCACAACCACCATAAACCAACTATCACCCACCACTCATCACCACCCTGCCCTAACTCCTCCACCACTCACCATGCACCACCATGCATCTTCATTGCATGAACACCACCCACTACCTACAACCACCAGCACTATATGTGATAAAATGCTTATAATGACATAAATCATGTGTGATTATATGTATTTAATCACATAAATCACACGTGATTAAATACGTACAATCATATGTGATTATATGTATCCAATCACATATGATTTATATAAACAAGATTTATATTCATGTTTTCCATTCAATAAATTTTCTCATTTATTTAATCATATTTGATTATATGTATTTAATAACATATGATTAATGTGAAAAAATATTTGTTTTCATGTTTTTGATTCAATGGTTGTTCTATTGTATATAATCACATATGATTATATGTATCTAATCACATATGATTTATATAGACAAGATTTTTTTTGTCCATATAAATCATATGTGATTAGATACATATAATCACATATGATTAAATTTGACAAAGAACAATTATTCAATCGAGAACGCGATAACGAATCTTGTCCGCATAAATCATATATGATTCAGCAGTTATTCTCGTGTATTTAAATACATATAATTACATAAATCATATGTGATTATATGTATTTAATCACATAAATCATATGTGATTCAATACATATAATCACATAGGATTATATGTATTTAATCACATATGATTAATGTGGTCAAAGAACAATTGAATCAAAAACGAGCAAATGAATCTTGTCCACATAAATTATATGTTATTCGATACATATAATCACATGTAATTATATGTATCCAATCATGTATGATTTACATGAACAATATGTTGGGTTATGAGCATTCTAACACTTCCTAAGTGTACATGCAACCCTATTAAACCTTGGATCTATGTTTGTCTAAGATACATGCAAAATATTATTTTCCAAGGTTTATAACCTATCTAGCATGGCATGGGGTACTTTTAACCATAAAAGAACTAGATGAATTACATACCTTTTGTTGATTGTTGATTCCTTGGAGTTTGAGAGCCAAGCACCAATAATGTGAATGCCTCAAATGGAAATCACAAATCACCACAAACTTGGAAAATGTATGAGAGAGTATACTAACTCTTGATTTTGGCCACCACACTTACACACACGCTTAGAGAGTTTTTCATGCAACATAAGCTTGTTTATATAGTGTGCATGGTTAGGGTGAAACCCTAATAACCCATGTCTTTTCCTCTTCCAAGGATCCATGGGTTAAAAGCTCCATGGATCATCCATGGACTTCCATATAAGCTTAGCCCATTAACAAATGAGCATTAGCCCACACCATATAAATACAATAGCCCATGATTTAATTAGTCTTCCTTTTAATCACTAAATCAATTCATAATTAATTCAAGATTAAAACTAATTAAATAACATGACTTTATATTAATATATTATAACTTATAATATATTAATAAATCGTAAGTATACAATTCTCATAAAATTATCCATAAACAGTTTGGGTGAAGTGCAACCCAAATGGACCATGCCGGGTCGGGTCAAGTATATACCAAATAAGTTATGGACTTAGACACCTTATCCAACAGTCTCCCACTTGGATAAGTCTAATAACTATATTTGCGTATGTTACTTCAGGAACCAACCAGCAATCGTAGCTCTCGAAAACTCTGTTGAACTATGAAGCGCCATTTTAGATAAGTGATCATATAATCCTCTGTTCTCATGATATCAGCCGGACAAATACATGGAACAACGTCGTACTTATTGTCCAGTAGTTTGTTTCCCGATTTTGCGATTTGTTTGACAAAGAACTAAATTGAACACATCAATTAGGTTCTGACCGGGCCCGGTACATAGGTCAAAACAAAATCATCGAGGGGCCCAGATATCGCTTCTAATCCTCCAAGGACTAGAAGGAACAGATAAACTTCGACTCATATACTTGTTTCTACTACTTGTTGAATTATACACAAAGGCACGTTTTATAACATCAAGTTACTGATGCGTTTACGTGCAATCAATGCACAACCAACTCATAGGTAACAACTCATATCTCTAGGTTTGAAGACTTATATGATATTACCGTCTTACGATCACTCGAGATAAATTCCATGAAGTGATGCAAGTGAGCGTGGGTTGAATCCAATACTCATAACTTATGAGCACTCATGAGTGTTGTAGCCATGTCCAACATCTTAGACCTCTACAGCCAACTCATGACAGTCTTGATTCATATCTACTTCCAACATATGACCGACTGTGGATGGTTTGAATAACTTAATCATTCGGAAAGAATAACCTAGTTATTATGGAAGTCAAAACATGCAAAGTGAAACACAATAATAATCGAATCCAATATGGTCTCAGAACCCTTTTGAATATAAATAAAACCACCTTTTATTTATCACCATATTGATTACACATTATTCATTGTATAATGTTTCAAATAATCAACTTAATACTTGAACAAAAACAACAGTCGTCCCATGCTCCTAGCATGTACACTTTGTTTTTCTAAACAATAGTTATGCCATACTCCAAGTATGCACACTATGTTTGTCTATGATCTTTACTTTGTGAAATAGATCAATTGAACATGATTCCAATGATGCTCATTTCACAATCCCAAATCCTTATTGTAAATGTAAGAATTCCCAATTCCTACCATTTACCAAAAAAACTGTTAGATTTTAAACTTTTATGCAATGATCCTCTCGTAATGGTTATGCACAAGGTCACCAAAACCTTGTCATCAGTCATTACAGAGGATTCCAAAGGAGATCAACTCTATGGAAACGAAGTCTCATATTCAAAGTACATTGCTTTGAACATCCTTCTTGCATAAAAGTTTCTAACTTTCTCATAGATTCTTAATATCCAACTCCCAATATGGAAAATTTCCATATTCCCATTTTGATTATCATATCTGAACAAGAGCTACCTCTTTTCAGAATATGTCAATATGGTCATTTCCAACAATTTATATCCTACTTCCAACTGTCCCCGAGCAACCAATCTTTGGAGAACCTTAGATTGTCCTCGACAATTGCTTAATCATTTTAGTCATATCCGGTTCTATTTCTTTTTCCCTCTTAATGCTCTAAGCATTTTGAAAAATTTAGAACGGATAAATATTATAGCACATATGACCGATCCTATATCCGAAGCATATGGGACACGATTCATGATGTCTCACATAAAGACCTGATACTAGATCAGTCTTTTGCTACAATATTTTTTATTTGCCATGTTCTCAAAAATCGACTATGAAGAGGGATGCCGTAATCATAATCGAATTTGAGAACGCAATATATATAGAATTTCCTTATGTTGAACCATTCCAACATAAAATTCATATATATATCCTTGACTAAAGATGATTAAAAACTCAATCTAAGCTTTTAGAATTGAAATGAAGTATAATTTCTTCTCCCTTAATTATAGCAAAACAACTTTTTCAACCCCTACAACATTACGAATTGAAACTTTTGTTTTTCTATAATTAACATTGCTAACTTGCAACACTAAACATAATAATCATGCTCCCACTAATATGATGATTATTAGCATAACACTTATGCTCCCACTAGCTCTGACATATTTCCATAAATCAGATGGACTTCTGAAATTTAGATTCGTACACCCTTTCTTAGATAGCTCACATGTGTGTCTAAACAATTTCCAGAACTATGAAAAGGGATGCCGTAATCATAGTCTTAATTGTTTAGACCTTTGCCATTTCTCACAAGTCCATGTTAGTGTGCCGGTTAACCACACACGCTCCACTAACGACTTTGAGAATGCAAACATCACAATTGCTATCTACTTAAAATCTTCTTAGTGAAAGCATTTCCTCACCATCATTTTCATGAATCGGAGAGAAACCTTATGACACTTAGATTTTATAGTGTATGAGTTTCTATCCATGTGAATTTGTCAAAACCATAATCACAAGACAAGGTTAGTGACAAATTACCCTTACATGGATTGAACTTGTTCAATCTTAATTTCTTGTCACCTGGTAGCACAAGGCTTACCAATGCTTCCAAGCTGTTATGCACACAGTTTAGAACTAACGGAACTCATATGCATAGACAACTTAATAGGAACAGACACAGAAACAAGAATTATGTCAACTTAATAGGTTTCAAACCTTAAGTCGTGTGCTAGTGATAAAACTCAGGTTTTACTCTTGATTAAATCTTGAAATCCTTTCAGGATCTTTAAGACTCCCACTGTCCTCTTGACATATAAGTTTCCCTAGTCAAGAACCATTCCTTGACAAAACAAATATTCAAGGGATAGTGCAGATTCTTATCAAGATAAACACTTCACACAATTGGTCTTAGTTGGTCTTTGTCTTTTCCAAGACATCACAACTTACCAATTTCAAATGTACAGGAGTAGAAAACATTTTACACTACATTTGATAAGTGTTTTAAACCTTACTTTATGTCACTCAATGTTACAATCTTGGATTATGACTCTAAGAGTTGTTTTGGAACGAAGTATGATCCATCTTCTTGATTTTAACCATTCCAACAATTCATGACCCCTCATCTTAGTCATAACAATGCACTAAGATGTCCTTAGAGTATGAATTTGTGATATGGTTTCATAATCATTAAGATGATCATAAAAACATGTATGATCCATCTTTTTGATTTTAACCATTCCAACAATTCATGACCCCTCATCTTAGTCATAACAATGCACTAAGATGTCCTTAGAGTATGAATTTGTGATATGGTTTCATAATCATTAAGATGATCATAAAACATGATACTAAAGTACTCTCCCATCTTTTCAGATTTAAGAAACTTTTATCTTTCTGCCAAATTTGATTCTTCTCATCCGTTCTGCCATACATTGAAACTTTTCCAATGTTACAGAATTATACTTAACCTTATAAGTATAACCATATTTACTAATCTTTAGTAAATCATGACGAATTGATCTTTGTGGTGGACCTTGACCAGCACACACCCAGTGTACCTAATTCCTTAGTCCTTCAATTGACTCACATATGCATGTGATCAATGAATTAGTCTCAATTTTACAAAGATGAAATTCTCATCCATCATGCAATACAACTTGTATGATTCCAAGTTTCTGTCTAACTGAAGCTTGGGTGATGAGAACCTTTCCTCATTTGGTAAATTCAGACACTACCACATATGAGAGAATCAAACTCATATTTCCAATATTGCTAGAAACATACAAACATCAATTTCCATAAATGCCATTGTAAGGGGATATAATATAAAATAAACTAAACAAAACTTTTATTTCTTTATTAAAATGCGGAAAAATATTCCTTACAATGCATCTTCAAATGAAAACTATGCTATTACATATTTCTTAGCAATCTATCATAACTTTTAAGTAGTGGCTCAAAAATCCGATCCTCGAACCATGCGATAGAAATCCATCTTCATGATCAGATTCAGCACACTCTTATTTTAACCTTCCTTTTGCTCGATCCTGCTAAACATCAAGATGCAACCTAGTCACATCATGTAATAAGAATCAACAATTAGGAACTTTAACAAAGTTAGATAGTGGACTTACCTGAAGCCGAGTCAAACATTTTGTCTCTACTTGCTTTCAAATATTTCAGGTATTCAGGGCAGCTTCGCTTCCAATGTCCCTTCTCATGACAATAAAAACATATAGACTCTTTAGGAATGGTACACGAGACAATCACAGACTTAGCCTTTCCTTTTACCTTTTGGTCAACCGGGTTGACCAAGGCCGATCCCTTTTCATTGGGAAGAGAAAGCTTTTCTGGACTTCCAATGTTACCATTGTCCATGTCCATGGAAGTTTGAGAATTAGACCTTCCATCAATATTTGCTTGACCATTGCGCCAAATCATTGCTGATTCAGCAGCAACAAGCAAATAAGAAAGATCTATTAGGGTTATGTCCGGATCTGTCATATGGTAGTCTTTAACAAACTCACCATACGACTCAGGAAGTGACTGAAGAACCCAGTCAACAGCGAACTTCCTTGAAATAACAGCACCCAATATTCTCAACCTGTCTATGTGTGACTTCATTCCTAAGACATGAGTGCACACAGGTCTTCCATCTTTATGTTTCATTTCTAGTAGAGCTTGAGTGACCTTGAACCTTTCAAGTCTTCGGGCTTGTGGGTCAGGGAGAATAAATGGAGGAGGTGGAGGGAGTGAAGCATGATGTTGAGGGACATCATCTTCAAGAGGAAAGCTTGTTCCAAGCGATTTGGGAAGATCATAGTTGTCTGAACCAGACATCTACAATGGGAGAAAATCAAGTTAGTTGATTCAAGTCCTTAATATAACACCCAATATGAAATATTAAGGCTAGGACCCAACACAATATTTTATAACTTGGAAGAGGGATGCCGTAATCCAAGCTATAAAATATTTGAAGGTAGGTGAATGACGATTCACCAATTTCCACCATGAAAAACGAAATAATTTATTAGGTTTTAATTGGATTTCAAACTCCTAGATCTTTTGAGATTCATTGAACTTTTCAATGGCATGTTTCAATCTCGATTGTGCCCTTCAGGTTTTGTGACTGGGATGCCGAGGATCACAAAACAAGGTGTGAATAACCATGCAAACTCACTTGGTACCCTTAATATTATCACCTAATCGATGTGCCGGTTAACCACACACGCTCCACCGATCTATGATAAACATTAAGTCACCCTTCGTGATCCTTACTAGTCCAAGTTAGTGTGCCGGTTAACCACACACGCTCCACCAACGACTTGGTAAGGTACAAAGTGTGAATTTCATGGGTTAGCACCATATTCACATTTTCCTAAAGTAACTAAGATTGGGAATTTATAAAAGGTTTAGTTACTTTATAATATTCATTATACTTTTAATGAGAATTTAAAGTCATTGTCCTACCCGTTCGGCTAACGACCCTCCACCGATCAAGGAAGCGGTGGGTGAGAATGGACACCCATTAAGTTGCCATTTTATAGGCAACAACCTTATACCCCCCTTATAGACCGGCTTCGTGAATGAGGCCTACTAACGGTAAAACGACTTGATCTTATACATATATATATAATAATTAACCATTAATGTTATAAATAGTATAAGGGTTGAATATTAACTTTTAAAACTCTAAGGGTTTGGAATTAAAGTTTATTAAAGTGTGTGAAACTTTACAAATTCCAAAACTTGAGGACAAGTTTTGTAACTATCCAAAACTTTTCATTTCATAACTTATGAATTAAAGGTTCATAAAAATGAAGACTCTTCATTTTTATGTAACTTATGTGTTTAAATGTGTGTTTAAAAGAAGTGACCTTTGGATATCCATAACTTGAGGACAAATTATGGACTCCATTAAAACACATAAATGATCAAGAATTAATCCTAAACAATTCAGCAAATAATTCCTATCATCTTCTAAATTCATAAGAACATGAACATGATCATCAAAGTTTCAAGAATTATATGAACACATACAAAGCATGAAATTTTGATATAAGCTATTGTAAATGGATTAGAACTACCATTACACCAACTAAAACAAGTTTTAAAACACCAAAACAGTTTAGGGTAATGTTTCTAGTCCATTTCCAGCAGCAAAAGTCGAAAAACTGCATTCTGAGGCTCCTACTCGACGAGTGCACGAACCTACTCGGCGAGTAGGATGAGTTTACACACGAACTCGGCGAGTCCCCCCATGGACTCGGCGAGTTCATCAGTCAGACAGCAAAAAATCGACTTTTTATCACTATTTTGCATCAAGTATCAAACAAACAAGCCTAGGCTCTAATACCACTGTTGGGTTATGAGCATTCTAACACTTCCTAAGTGTACATGCAACCCTATTAAACCTTGGATCTATGTTTGTCTAAGATACATGCAAAATATTATTTTCCAAGGTTTATAACCTATCTAGCATGGCATGGGGTACTTTTAACCATAAAAGAACTAGATGAATTACATACCTTTTGTTGATTGTTGATTCCTTGGAGTTTGAGAGCCAAGCACCAATAATGTGAATGCCTCAAATGGAAATCACAAATCACCACAAACTTGGAAAATGTATGAGAGAGTATACTAACTCTTGATTTTGGCCACCACACTTACACACACACTTAGAGAGTTTTTCATGCAACATAAGCTTGTTTATATAGTGTGCATGGTTAGGGTGAAACCCTAATAACCCATGTTTTTTCCTCTTCCAAGGATCCATGGGTTAAAAGCTCCATGGATCATCCATGGACTTCCATATAAGCTTAGCCCATTAACAAATGAGCATTAGCCCACACCATATAAATACAATAGCCCATGATTTAATTAGTCTTCCTTTTAATCACTAAATCAATTCATAATTAATTAAAGATTAAAACTAATTAAATAACATGACTTTATATTAATATATTATAAATTATAATATATTAATAAATCGTAAGTATACAATTCTCATAAAATTATCCATAAACAGTTTGGGTGAAGTGCAACCCAAATGGACCATGCCGGGTCGGGTCAAGTATATACCAAATAAGTTATGGACTTAGACACCTTATCCAACAGAATATTCATTTTTGCGTTTTCGATTCAATATTTTTCTCATATATTTAAAATCACATGTGATTTTAAGTATCTAATAATATATGATTTATATGGATAAAACGAATCATATCCATATAAATCATATGTGATGCATATAAGCACATGTGATTATATACACGAGAACAACAATTGAATCAATAACGCAAAAAATAAATCTTTTCTTACATAAATGATATGTGAATAAATACATATAATCAAATATGATTAAATACATGCGACCAACTACCGAATCGAAAACGCGAAAATAAATATTGTCCACATAAATCATATGTGATTAAAAAAATATAATCACATGTGATTATCTGTATCTTATGACATATGATTTATATGGACAAAATTCATTTCCGCGTTCTCGATTCATAGTTTTTCTCGTGTATTTAATCACATGTGATTATATGTTCCTAATCAAATATGATTTATATGGACAATACTTGCTTTTGCGTTTGTTCGTTTGTATTTAATCATATATGATTATATATATATATATATATATATATATATATATATATATATATATATATATATATATATATTACCAAATATGATTATATGTATTTAATCACATGTTATTAAACATTGGCATCATGTTATTCGTTTGATAAAACAGATGGAGTACAACCAATAATACAAAAATCTCAAATTAATTTTTATAGAATGTTGTCTAAAACAAGGTCTGTGCTAGCTACTCATCGATCCAACACTTTCATATTATCTTAAATTTTATATTTCTTTTCATGATTTTTATACGGACAATATTCATTTTTGCATTCTCAATTTAATATTTTTTCAGATATATTTAATCACATGTGATTAATGTGGACACAAATTTGTTTTCATTCAATAATTGTTCTCGTGTATATAATTACATATGATTATATATGTATTTCATCACATATGATTTATATGGACAATATTCGTTTTTGTCCATATAAATCATATTTGATTAGATATATATGATTACGATTTCCATATAAATCATGTGATTATATATATATTTCATCACATATGATTTATATGGACAATATTCGTTTTTGTCCATATAAATCATATTTGATTATATATATATATATATATATATATATATATATATATATATATATATATATATATATATATATATATAATCACATATGATTATATATACGAGAACAATTGTTAAATCGAGAAAAACGAAAATGAATCTTTTTTACAAATTTAATCACATATGATTTACGTGAACAATATTCATTTTTTTGTTTTGAATTCATTTGTTGGTCGCGTGCCTTTAATCACATGTGGTTATATGTTTAATCGAATATGATTTATGTGGAAAATATTTATTTTCGTGTTCTTAATGTAATAGTTGTTCTCGTGTATATAATCACATGTGATTATATGTATCTAATCACATATCATTTATATATACAAGACTCGATTTTGTCCAAATCATATGAGTTTTAAAACATATAATCACATGTGATTAAATTTAATCACATATGATTAAAGTTGCTAAAGAACGGGTATTGAATCAACATTGTCCACATAAATCATATTATGTGCTCAGATAAATATAATCACATGTAATTATATGTATTTAATCACATACGATATATGTGTTCAATATTTATTTTCGCATTTCCGATTCAATGGTTGGTCTCGTGTGTTTAATCACATGTGATTATATGAATTTAATCAAATGATTTTTTGGAAAAGATTTGTTTTCACATTCTTGATTCAATATGTATCTAATCACATATGATTTACGTATACAAGATATATTTTCATGTTTTTGATTCACTCGTATATTTAATTACACATGATTCTATATATTTTTTTCTAAAAAAAGTAAAGATAGTTTTATTAATTTTTTATAAAAAAATGAAACACAACAAATAAATATGGTAACTTTGACCCATTTATAAAAAAGACTAAAAAAATGTAATATTTACAAAAGAAAATGCAAGTTGTTTTCAAGTTTTTGGTGAGTTCCAAACCACCTTGGTTTCGTAAATTATAATTTATAATATCAATAAAAAAGTACGTAACTTTTTCATATAGCAAATAATATCCCTTTTTTGTTTCACTTTTGGGAACAAGTTACCATAAGATGACATGCAACAAACTTGCAACAGTTATAACTGATGCTCCGCCATACATTACGATTTCCATAGAGCTCCATTTGGTTTGGTTTACCAAATAGTTATTATCATTGTCGACCAATTGGTTTGCTTCAAATTTATTGTACACTGCATGCAAGTTTCTAAATATGGGACTTTTGAATGATCAACAGAGTAAAAGATCTCTAATTTTGAAAACCGCAGTTGTGAAACATCCCAAAAATACAGTCTAAAAATTTCGTTTTAAATCATTAATAAAACCATAATTATCTTTCAACATATAAAAATCATGACTCGTGTATCTCAAGAATATCATAACATCTGTCAAATATATCGGAGTATAAACATCTCAGGCTGAACAAATGATGTGTGCTCTGCAATAATCCCGAGCTCCTTCTTTTGAAAACCGAAGTACCTGAAACCAAAACTGAAAACCGTAAGCACGAAGCTTAGTGAGTCTCCCCAAACTACCACATACCATACACATAATCAGGTTGCTTAAAGATACGGGCGCCGCCCACACTCCACTAACTAGGAGATACGGGCCCCGCCCACACTCCGCTAACTAGGAGATACGAGCCTCACCCACACTCCGCTGACTAGGAGTTACGGGCCACGCCCACACCCCGCTGACTAGGAGATACGGGCCCCGTCCATACTCAACCAATCATGAGATACGGGCCCCGCCCACACTCAAGGCGATACGGGCCCCGCCCACACTCAACCAACCATGAGATACGGGCCCCGCCCACACTCGAATAATAATGAGATACGGGCCCCGCCCACACTCACATACATAAACAAACACATAAAAGTATCACACAGACAATAAATACACAACCTACAATTATACTAGTAACCATAATCAAGTAATGATGAGATACGGGCCCCGCCCACACTCAGCTAATGATGAGATACGGGCCCCGCCCACACTCGAATAATAATGAGATACGGGCCTCGCCCACACTCACATAAATAGACAAACATATACAAGTATCACACAAACAACAAGTATAGCAATCCAACAATCTGAATGATATCTATACTCTGGTAATAATGAGATACGGGCCCCGCCCACACTCCGTGTTCCTATCAAGAACATATAAACTACACGGGCCGGCATTGGTGCCTTAGATCCGTTCCTATTGGAAGAGGAATCACCTCGCACTGCTGAAGTCCCGCAGACAAAACCCCAACTGCTGGATGACAGATTCCCGAATCTGTCAACATCAAAATAACACCCAATTAGTAATTGGGTCCCCGACACAAATCCATAAATCCATGCTTGGGGTAAAAGACAAATTTACCCCTAACTTAGCTTGACTCAAGCCCAAGGCCCATTCCAAAGGCCCAAAAGTCTAATAATAAACCAAGGCCCAACTATGGCCCAATTTTCCAAATTAGGCCCAAACCTCTACATGGTCTTGCCTTAAGGCCCAACCATTTATTCTTGATCCAACACTTAACATTCTGATGGCCCAATGTCTCATAATCATCAAGGCCCAGTTATGGCCCATCTATGGCCCAATTTTCCAAATTGGGCCTAAGCCTGTCCAATGGGCCTTATCCCAAGGCCCAATCCAAATATTCTACTCCATACTGGTTCTTGGATGGCCCATCAATAGTTCAAACATCTAGGCCCAACCCAAAACCCAATGCAATTAGGGTTTTCACATGAAATGATGATTAGGGTTAAGTGTTCTCACTTAACCCATTAATTCCATTATTCCACTAAGCCATCATACAATGGAATCAACATAGGTCATAACTTCAGTCCACTGGTCCAAACGCAGGTCCCAAAAGGCCCAAACCGACAAACTCACAATTAGGGTATTCTAAACCCTAATTAGGGTTTTAAAGCCCAATAATGAACTAGCCCAATCCAAGGTTATGTGTTTAGGTCCATTAGGGTCCAACTAGGCCGGGCACCACCCACTGCCACCTCGGGCAGTGGTGATCGGCGACGGTTCATGGCGGCAGGTGGCGACAACCACCATTTCCAATGGTGGTGGTGATGATTCCTGCCCAAAAATGCATATACAACTTTATACCCACAAAATACACACTCTCACTCTTAATAACACACACAACCACCCTTCACGGTGGCTGGTGGCGGCAGAAGACGGTGGCAGCCACCATCATGAGGTGGTGGCGGTGGGTGTTTGGCCAGTTACCTCGCATACAACACCACAAATACCGAGAACAGCTTGTATACTCGATTGTACTCAAATTCTGCCACCTCTTAGGCGGTAGGCGTTGCTGGAAAAACGTGAACATCGGCCAAGTCGCACACACAAGGAGGGAATAAAGCTTACCGTGAACATTCGGTGGTGGAACGACATGAAGACGGGAAGCGAAGAGGGTGGTTGTAGCGGAGCTCACTGGTCGCGTCTTCACCGGAGGAGGGCATCGGCGTTCACATCTTTGCTGGTGGGTCTGGGTGGATCTTCCGGCTTCTCACACGTCTCCGGCAGCGGCAAAGAGGTGGTGCTCGTCGGCGAGGCAGCAGGTGACGGCCTCGTCTGGTCGGAAGAAGAAGAAGAGAGAGATGGCGGCTGGAGAGGCTTACATGGCTCCTGTCTTTTAGGTTTAGGGTTTTAGGAGGTGACGTGGGGAAGGGATACAAGATTAAGTCCCGCTCATTTCAACATTTCTTAGATATATGACTTTGGTCCTTCCTTCCCGTTTTCCTTTCAAGTTTAGACCACAATTTACCTTTTAAACCCTGATCACATAAATTCTGTTCATAATAGATCCCTAAATTACCAATAAGCCCCCTAAGCCTTCAAATCGTTTCAATTTAAATCCATTAATTACCAAACGCACCCTTACTTCTGAAATCCTTTTCAAATTAAATCAAGAACTTGCACTTTTTAACCCCCAACTTCTAAAATTGTAACACTTAACCCTCGAGACCAACACCTTGCTATATAATTGTTGGTTTTAGGACTACTATACACTCATCAATTTATTTATTTAATAAACGGGGTGTTACAAGTTGCTTGGGGGTATCTTTGGACATCAGTTAATCTCCGGTATCAAGTATTCCATTCCCGTATTTTTTAATTCCAATGTGGACTTGGTTCTTTTTTATGTTTGTCACTTAGTGGGCCACCTGTGTACCTAATTTATTAAGAAAATTATTGTTGGATTGGTAGAGCATCAAATCTCGGATATGTTTGCTCACCAAATTTTATTTGTAAATATGTTATCATTTGTGACACAGATGATTTGTCCTACTAGGAAACTCAGGTTCCATGCACCTTAATACATGATTTTTTTAAATTCGGTTGTGAAATAGTTTTTAACAGAGGCTTTAAATCTTTTTTGCAGCAATGGATAGATCTTGCGAGGTTTACAGGACTACAGGCTCAAAGAGTGAAACATTCTTAAACCAAACAGTGGAATCTGCAAATCCTACAGAATTGAGCTAAACAATAAAATGTGTAAATCATGCAGCATTTGGTTGAAATCTAAGTTGAAGCTGGACCGATGCACACAAGCATAGAGCCTAATTTATGATTTACGAAATCCATCTCCTAACATTAACCAAGCATAAATTGGGTACCGTAACCGACTTGGATTTAATCCATTTGTGGGTTAGTATTCAGATTATGTAAACTTGAGTAATACCGTAAAATATGAGATATCATATTTTCAGTTTTGTGTGGTTTTTTATTACTAAAACACCATCACCAATTTCACGATAAACCAGATGGCGACCTCTAGTAGCCAATAGAACATGTTATGGAAGTTAAGAGATTAGTCAACCTTATTTATTAAAAGACCAAAATACCATTAGTTATACCTGAGTAGCATTAACAATGGCGACATTTATAGAGTATTCAGTGGATGCACACCAATCATTTTGTAGCTCTCCTGAACTTGAACTCACCAGTCTCACCGAGCTTGAAGTATAATATTTGATTGAAAATCAATTAAATGTGGTATAGAACAAAATATTTACATATTTATACTATTTATACCTGAACAAGTTGAATACGGACAACATCATGATAGAATAAAGCTTATACTTGAGAAAAAAACCTTCAATATCAGTTTCCTCTAATTCATCCTCTAAATTCATTGCCAATATTCGAGTGAAAGTGTAAGTGATGTTGTTGAGGAAAATGAAAGTGATCATGCTGAGGAAAATATTAGAGTTTTTTAAATGATTTTTAGGAGGGAAGAAGCAGTATCTATTTTTATTTTGAGAACTTACAACAAATGAGTTTAGGGTCTCATTTAGCACGTGTTGGTGTAACATCCCAATTTTTAAGATAAAAAATTTTATTTTTGTAATAATAAAACCATCAACCAAAACGTTTCATAAAAATCATAATGAAACTGGAGTTTATCAATAATCCTCTAGTTACAACATAATCAAATAAAATGCGGAACAATGTGGTGTGTGCGATGCGATCATCCCGAGATCTTCCCTTTCGATCCGGAAGTACCTGAAACATAAACTGAAAACCGTAAGCACAAAGCTTAGTGAGTTCCCCAAAATACCTCATACCATACATATCAACCATACAATAGGCCATGCCCAATACCCATCGGGTCCCGCCCGACATCGAGCGCCGCTCGGTACAGATCTGTCAATAATATGAGATGGGCCCCGCCTCATCACATTCATCAGGCCCTACCCATCATTCATACAGACACAATAAGCACATGCAAGAATCACTAAGATAAATAGCATACAATACATTCATCTGACCCCTCCTGGCATCGGACCCCGCCCTGTATACATATCACATAGCACGCATGCAAGAGTCACACATACAACTATCATCCTAATCATAATAAACCATGGGTCGGAATTGGTGCCTTCAACCTGCCAAGCATAGTGAGGAAACTCACCTCAAGCTGCTGAATATCTCAGATTAAAGCTCAGACTGCTGATCCGGAAAATCCCCGCGCTAACCAATCAAATAAAACCAATTAATAAGTTGGTCCATAAACTAAAACTATCAATCTCATTCAATTATCCAATTCACCTGGTAAACGACCATTTTACCCTTTCCTCACTTGGCCAAAACCAAAGCCTAACCTAATAGCTCCAAAAGCCCAATTTAGCCCAAAATCCTAAATTGAACCCAAAGCCCATTGTGGGCCTAATCCAAGAAGGCCCAATGTCAAACAATAACCCACAGTCCAAAAATGATCTAATGCCATAGAAGTTTAAGGTCTAAGCCCAAACAATACAACGCCCAAATAATTCAAGCCCACCACTTCATCGGCCCACTGGTTAGCGTACGCTCGTTGTACCTGGCTCGTACGCCCTGTGTACTCGAATGATCCAGAAACGAGGCTCACACCCAGTACGCCCAACGTACTCAGGAGTATGCCCAACGTATTGGCCTGACTCCAAGTCCCTGATCAAAAGTCTTAACCACTTAAGAACTTAACATCCAATCCTCAAACCAACATCATATTAAGGCCTTAAACCATAAAGTCAAATACTTTAAGCCTCTACATGGATAAAAACACCCAAAGTCCAAATCTAGCATTTAAACTCCATTAAGAAGACCATAAACCTTGCATGGTTGAGCTAAAACCATCAAGCTATCATTTTTATGTACTAGGGACCTCAGAAAGCCTAGATCTATCATCCCAAGCTGTTGGAGTAGCCAATACTCCAAAACAAGGCTTAAAGGACCAAAAAATGCACAAATAAGGCCCTAAACTAGATCTATGATAAGGAACCATCAAGTTAGGAGCTTTATACCTCAAATATCTTGCAAAGATGATGAAGATCCTGGATCTTCAAGCTCTAAGTCCACCAAAGCTTCACCACCAAGCTTCATTTCCTTCAAGGGACCCAAAAACCACTACAAAATCACAAAATGGCTCACAAACACTCAAATGAGGCTAGGGTTTCGTTATTTGGGTTTGGAGAAGTGGAGGTTGGCCATAAGATGCTATCAAGGCAACATAAGTTGATTAAATAAGACAGAAACCCTACAAAGTATGGGTTGCCCCTGCTTAGCGTATGCCCAACCTACTCCCACGTACGTCCAATGTACATGGGTTCCTCCGTGTCCAACCCTCGAGCCAATACGCCCAACGTACTCATAGAGTACACCCAGAGTACTCGGCTAGGGGCCAAAATGAAAAGAATTTACGAATAAGGGTTAAAAGGAGCATACCTAAAAATTGCTACTGTTACAATTCTCCCCCACTTGAATCAGACTTCGTCCTTGAAGTCCGTTGTGGAAAACAGCACCGGATAATGCTCCCTCATCTCGTCCTCGGGCTTCCACGTCCATTTTGAACCCTTACGGTGCTGTCACTGTACCTTCACCAACTCAACAACTGTTGGATTAGTGTCTAAGTCCATAACTATAATTGGTATATACTTGACCCGACCCGGCATGGTCCATTTGGGTTGCATGGCATCATGCATTTGGATAGACTAAAATGAGAGAAATAACACTTAAGGTTTATTAATATATTATAAGTTCTAATATATTAATAAGATTATTTAATTAGTATTGATCAAGAATTAATTTAGAATTAATTAAGTGATCAAAAGAAGACTAATTAAATATATGGGTTGATTGTGTAAATCATCCATACTTATATAGTGGGCTAATGCTCCATGGATTATCAAGTTGGGCCAAAACCCATAGGATGCTCCATGGATGCTCCATGGTGTATTTGAACCCATGGATCCAAGGAAATGGAAAGCCATGACAATTAGGGTTTACCCTAATTGTAACAACTATATAAGCATCTTATTCTTGCAAAATCGGCCACCATGTATGCATGAAGAGGGCTAGGCGATTTCATGAAGCGTTCATTTCTCTCTAAGTTATTCCAAGTACATTTGATGTTGTGTGAACCATTTGAGGTGTCACATTTGGGGCACTAGGCTCTTGAGCTCCATGGAATCAAGCACCAACAAAGAGGTATGTATTTCTACTAGTTTCTATATTACTTGTACTTCATAATATGCTAGTTAGGATAAATACCTTGGAAATTGATATTTGCATGTATAATAGAGAAAACATAGATCCAAGGTATTTAGGGTTGCATGTACACCATAGGAGTGTTAGAATGCTCAAATCCCAACAGTGGTATCAGAGACTAGGCTTGTTTTCACTTATACTTGATGCAAACTGCTTAAAATCGAAGTTTTTTGCTGCTGGGACAGTGGACTCGACGAGTCCAAGGCAAAATGCATCCGACTCGCCGAGTTGGTTCGTGCACTCGACGAGTTGGACCCCCAAACAGCATATCTTCGAGTTTTGGTGCTGGAATTAGTCTAGAATCATTACCTTTGACTGTTTTGGTCTTATAAAACGTGTTTTTAATGTGGTAATGATTATGTTAAACCAATTTCAATGCTATAATCAAAGTTTCAAGTTTATATATGTTTATGTAATTCTTGAAAATTGTTGATTGTGAATGTTCATGCTTATGAGTTTTGGTAGATCATAGGAATTATGTGCAAATTGTTTGTTATTATAATTCTTGATCTCAATGAAATTGTAAGGAGTCCATAACTTGTCCTCAAATTATGGATTACCAAAAGTTTTTTATGTTTCCTTGATTTATGAGTTAGTTTAGATTAATGAAAAAAAAATTGTGTTTTAGTTGTTTTTGATCCAAATTAATCTAAAAGGAGTTCATAAAATATGTTTTTGTAACTTGTCTTCAAGTCACATGAAAAGTCATATTTATGAATCTTAAAACTCATAAAAGTGACATAGGTTACACAAAAAATGAAGAGTCTTTTTCATTAAATTGTTTTATGACTCCATAACTTGTCCTCAAGTTATGGATGTTAAAGAGTCACTTCTTTAAAAGATGTCATTAAAAGATAAGGAGTTACATAAAAATGAAGAGTCTTCTTTTTAATGTACATAAAACTCATAAGTTATGAAATGAAAAGTCTTGAATAGTTTCAAAACTTGCCCTCAAGTTTTGGAATTTGTAAAGTTACTCTTCATGTATACTTTAATTCCAAATTGAACCCTTAGAATTTTAAAAGCTAAAATTCAAAGTTTATGGACTTCATTAAATTAATTAAAGTGTTTAATTAAAAGAGTTAATAATTCCATAAAGACATGGTTTAAGTTTAATTAAATTAAGCGTATAGTTTAATTAATAGATTAAACCACCAAGTATTTTAAATGTTTAAAATACACCCTTATACTATTATTATAATTTTAATTATATAGATATGTATAAGATAAAGTCAATCTTACCGTTAGTAGGCCTCATTCACGAAGCCGGTCTATAAGGGGGGTATAAGGTTACTGCCTATAAAATGGCAGTTTAATGGGTGTCCACTCTCACCCACCGCTTCCTTGACTGGTGGAGGGTCGTTAGCCGAACGGGTAGGAAAGGACTATAATTCTCCCTTCATTAAAAGTATAATGATAAATACTAAGTAACTAAACACTTATAAATTCCCAATCTTAGTTACTTAGGAAAATGTGAAATAGGTGCTAACCCATGAAATTACACTTTGTACCTTACCAAGTCGTTAGTGGAGCGTGTGTGGTTAACCGGCACACTAATAAGGACTAGTAAGAGTGGCAAAGGGTAAATTGACTTTATTATAGATCGGTGGAGCGTGTGTGGTTAACCGGCACATCGATTAGGTGATAAAATTAAGGGTACCAAGTCAATTTGCATGGTTATTCACACCTTGTTTGTGATCCTCGGCATCCCAGTCACAAACTTGAGAGGGCACAATCGAGATTCAAACATGCCATTGAAAGTTCAATGTATCTCAAAAGATCTAGGAGTTTCAAATCCAATTAAAACTTAATTATATTTCGTTTTTCATGGTGGAAATTGGTAAATCGTCATTTACCTACCTTCAACTATTTTATAATTTGGATTACGGCATCCCTCTTCCAATTATAAATAGGTTGTTGGATCCTAGCCTTAATATTTCATATTGGGTGTTATATTAAGGACTTTAAATCAACTAACTTGAATTTCTCCTTTATAGATGTCTCCTTCAGACAACTATGGTCTTCCCAAATCTTTAGGAACAAGCTATCCTAATGAAGATGATATCCCAAATGGCAATCAAGGTGAAAGATCAATCCCTTTATTGAGCATTAGTGGGACTGAAAATCATACTTCACTTCCTCCACCTCCTCCAATAAATCTCCCTATCCCACAAGTTTCAAGACTTAATAAGTTCTAAGTCACTCAATCCCTATTGGAAAACAAAGTCTATATGTGCTTAGGTCTTGGAGATTAAGTCACATATTGACAAGCCGGGAGAGTCGGGTGTCGAAGTCTCGAGGTAGCTGGCTGTTGACTTGGTTCTTCAGTCACTCCCTGATGACAGATCACGACATGACCCTTTAATGATCTTATCTATTTGCTTGGTGCTGCTGAATCAGCAATGATTTGGAACACTGGTAAAGCAAATTTGATTAGAAGATCGACTTCCCAAAACTTCATGGACATTGACAATGGTGACACTGGAAATCCAGAAAAACTTTCTCTTCCCAATAGAAAGGGATCGGCCATAGTCAACTCGGTTGACCAAATGGTAAAGAGAAAGGCTACGCCTGAGGTAGTCCCATGTACCATTCCCAAAGAGTCCATATGTGCCTATTGCCAAAGGAAAGGGGCATTGGTTGCGAAGCTGCCGAATTTACCTGAAACCTCATAAGGATGGTAAAGTCAAAAGTTTGACTCTACTTCAGGTAAAGTCCGTTATCTAACTCTATTAAGTCTCTTTTGGAGATTCTTAATACATGATGTAATGTAATTACATTTTGATGTTTTTGAAGAATCAAAGGAAGCTTAAAGGAAAAGTGTGCTGATTCTGATCGTATGGTTCGATGACCAGAATTTTGAGCCACTGCATAAGAGTTATGAGATATTGCTTAGGAATAGATAACAACAAAGTTTTCATATGAATTTGCATTGTAAGGATAAGTTTTTCCGCAAGTTTTAAAATAAAAGAAAAGTTTTGATTTATTTTAAGTATCCTTACAAAGGCATTTGTGAAAAATTGTTGTTTATATGTTTCCATTGATAAGTAATATTGGAAAATGAATTTGATTCTTTCGTTTGTGGTAGTGTCATAATTTATCAAATGAGGAAAGATTCTCATCACCCAAGTTTCAGTTGGATAGAAACTTGGAATCATGCAAGTTGCATTGTGTGATGAATGAGATTTTTCATCTTTGGTAAATTAAGACTAATTCCTTGTTCACATTCGCATGTGAGTCAAGCGAAGGACTAAAGGATCGGGTACATTAGGTTGTGTACTAGTCAGGTCCACCACAAAGGTTGAATAAGAAGAATCAAATAAGGCAGAAAGATAAAAGTTTCTCCAATCTGAAGAGATGGGAGAGTACTTGTGTATCTTGTTTTATGATTATCTTAGTGATTATGGAACCATATCACAATTGATCCTCTAAGCACACCTTCATTTGGTGGCTAAGGAGAGGAATCGTGAATTATGGAAATGGTTAAATCAAAGGATAAATCATACTTCGTTCCAAAATAAAATCTTAGAGTCATACTCCAAGATTGAGCCTTGAGTGACATAATATTAAGAAAGGTTTAAAACACTTGTCAAATGTAGAGTATAATGTTTTCTTACTCTTGTACATTTAAAATTGGTAAGTTGTGATGTTTTGGATAAAACAAAGACCAACTAAGGCCAATTATGTGAAGTGTTTGTAAATGAATCCGTACTATCTCTTGAATATTGTACAAGAGAGTCTTATATGTCAAGAGGACAATGGGAGTTTAAAAGATCCTGAAATAGTTTCAAGAACTAATCAAGAGTTTTGTTAATCACTAGCCCACGACTTGAGGTTTGTAACCTATTGTGTTGACATATTCTTATTTATGTGTCTATTCCAGTTAAAAGTTGACTATGCTTGTGAGTTCTATGAGTTCTCAATTGTTTGCATAACAACCTGGAAGCAATGGTAGGCCCTTGTGCTGCCGGGTGGCAAGAAATTAAGATTGAACAAGTTCAGTCCATATGTGTTTGGATTTGCCACTAACCTTGTCTTGTGATTATGGTTATGACAAATTCACATGGATAGGAACACTTACACCATAAAAATCTAAGTGTCATAAGGTTTCTCTTCGATTATGAAAATGATGGTGAGGAAACTCTTTCACTAAGTAGATTTTAAGTAAATAGCAATTGTGAGAATGACAAAAGGTCTAAACATTATGATTACGGCATCCCTCTTCATAATTGTTTAGACACACAAGTGAGCTATCTAAGGATAGGTGTATGATTTTGATAAAGTCATATCAAAACATCTCGTATCAGAAATCTGAACTTTGGTAAGAAAGTCAATAAAGTATTGTTTTTCCTAGAAGTCCAGCTGATTTCTGAGTACATGTCAAAGCTAGTGGGAGCATAAGTGTTATGCTAGTAAGATAATAATCATTATGCTAGTGTGAGCATGATGATTATGTTGCAAGTTAGCAATGTTAATTATAGAAAACAAAAGTTTCAATTCACTTTGAAAAGTTATTTTCCTATAATTAAGGGAGAGGATTTTATACTTCATTCCAATTCTACAAGCTTAGATTGAGATTTTAATCTACTTTAGTCAAGGATATATATGAATGTTATGTTGGAATGGTTCAACATAAGGAAATTCTATATATGGTGCGTTCTCAAAATTCGTTTATGATTACGGCATCCCTCTTCATAGTTCGAATTGTGAGAACATGGCAAATAAAAATTTTTATAGCATGAATCGTGTCCCATATGCTTAGGATATAGGATCGATTGCATGTGCTATAATATTCATCCATTCTAAATTTTCCTAATGCTTAGGGCATTAAGAGGGGAAAAGGGATTAGAACTGGATATGACTAAAATGATTAAGCAATTGTCGAGGACAATTTGAGGTTTACCAAAGATTGGTTACTCATGGACAATTGGAAGTATAGAGTAAGGACCATATTAACATATTTTGAAAAGAGGCAACTCTTGTTCAAAAGTGATGGTCAAAATGGGAATGTGGAATTGTTTCCATAGGTGGAAGTTATTCTTTGAATATGTGTAAGATTAAAGAACTTAATGCAAAGAAGGATGTTCAAAGGAATGTACTTTGAATTTGAGATCATTTCCATGGGATTGTTTTCCATTGGAATACTCTGTAATGTATGTTGCCAAGTCTTTGTGACTTGTGTGCATATTCATTACAAGAGGATCATTGCATATAAGTTTAGAATCTAACAAGATTACGATAAATGACAAGAATTTGGTGTTCTTACATTTATTGTAAAGGATTTGGGATTATGAAATGAGCATCATTGAAATATTGTCAATCGATCTGTTTCACAAAGAGAGGACCACATGTAAACATAGTGTGCATACTTGGAGTATAGCATAGCTATTGTTTGGACGAACATAGTGTGCATGCTTGGAGCATGGCATGACTATTGTTTCAATTCAAGTATTAAGTTGATTAATCGAAACATGAATAATGAGTAATCAATATGGTGCTTGGATAAAAGGGTTTTTATGTACACTCAAAGTGTTGGGGCCATACAGGATTAGTATTATTTTTGTGTTTCACTTTGCATGTTTTGACTTCCAGAATAACTAGGTCATTCTTCCCGATTGACTAAGTTATTCAAACCATCCACAGTCGGTCATATGTTGGAAGTAGATATGAATCAAGACTGTCATGAATTTGGCTTGTATGATTTGTCTAATGTGCATTAGACATAGCAGTGGTTGCTACAACATTCATGAGTGCTCATAAGTTCTGAGTATTGGATTCAACCCATGCTCATTAGAATCACTTCATGGATTTTATCACGAGTGAATCATGAGACGATAATATCTTATATTCTTCAAACCTAGAGATATGAGTTGTTGACTATGAGATGGTTATACATTGATTGCACGAAAACGCATTGGTAACTCGATGTTATAAAACGTGCCTTTGTGTATGATTCAACAAGTAGTCACTACAAGCATATGAGTCGAAGTTTATCCATTCCTTTTACCTTCGGGATAAAAGCGATATCTGTGGGCCCCTCGATGATTTAGTGATGACAAAATGTAAGTGCTCGGCCGGGCCTGGACTGATCTGATTTGTTCAATTAGTCAGTCGTCATAAATCGGAAATCGGGAAACAACAAATGGACAGAGAGAATGATTATAATCCATGTCTCAGTCCATATGATATCTAGAATGAAGGAATATATGAGCACTTATCTAATGGACGCGTCATTGATTTGTTCAGAGTTCGGCAGCAGCTTTTAAGAGCTACGATTGCTGGTCAGGTTATGAAGGCGTACTTGCAATAATAGTTATTAGACTTATCCAAGTGGGAGACTGTTGGATTAGTGTCTAAGTCCATAACTATAATTGGTATATACTTGACCCGACCCGGCATGGTCCATTTGGGTTGCATGGCATCATGCATTTGGATAGACTAAAATGAGAGAAATAACACTTAAGGTTTATTAATATATTATAAGTTCTAATATATTAATAAGATTATTTAATTAGTATTGATCAAGAATTAATTTAGAATTAATTAAGTGATCAAAAGAAGACTAATTAAATATATGGGTTGATTGTGTAAATCATCCATACTTATATAGTGGGCTAATGCTCCATGGATTATCAAGTTGGGCCAAAACCCATAGGATGCTCCATGGATGCTCCATGGTGTATTTGAACCCATGGATCCAAGGAAATGGAAAGCCATGACAATTAGGGTTTACCCTAATTGTAACAACTATATAAGCATCTTATTCTTGCAAAATCGGCCACCATGTATGCATGAAGAGGGCTAGGCGATTTCACGAAGCGTTTATTTCTCTCTAAGTTATTCCAAGTACATTTGATGTTGTGTGAACCATTTGAGGTGTCACATTTGGGGCACTAGGCTCTTGAGCTCCATGGAATCAAGCACCAACAAAGAGGTATGTATTTCTACTAGTTTCTATATTACTTGTACTTCATAATATGCTAGTTAGGATAAATACCTTGGAAATTGATATTTGCATGTATAATAGAGAAAACATAGATCCAAGGTATTTAGGGTTGCATGTACACCATAGGAGTGTTAGAATGCTCAAATCCCAACAGTGGTATCAGAGACTAGGCTTGTTTTCACTTATACTTGATGCAAACTGCTTAAAATCGAAGTTTTTTGCTGCTGGGACAGTGGACTCGACGAGTCCAAGGCAAAATGCATCAGACTCGCCGAGTTGGTTCGTGCACTCGACGAGTTGGACCCCCAAACAGCATATCTTCGAGTTTTGGTGCTAGAATTAGTCTAGAATCATTACCTTTGACTGTTTTGGTCTTATAAAACGTGTTTTTAATGTGGTAATGATTATGTTAAACCAATTTCAATGCTATAATCAAAGTTTCAAGTTTATATATGTTTATGTAATTCTTGAAAATTGTTGATTGTGAATGTTCATGCTTATGAGTTTTGGTAGATCATAGGAATTATGTGCAAATTGTTTGTTATTATAATTCTTGATCTCAATGAAATTGTAAGGAGTCCATAACTTGTCCTCAAATTATGGATTACCAAAAGTTTTTTATGTTTCCTTGATTTATGAGTTAGTTTAGATTAATGAAAAAAAATTGTGTTTTAGTTGTTTTTTATCCAAATTAATCTAAAAGGAGTTCATAAAATATGTTTTTGTAACTTGTCTTCAAGTCACATGAAAAGTCATATTTATGAATCTTAAAACTCATAAAAGTGTCATAGGTTACACAAAAAATGAAGAGTCTTTTTCATTAAATTGTTTTATGACTCCATAACTTGTCCTCAAGTTATGGATGTTAAAGAGTCACTTCTTTAAAAGATGTCATTAAAAGATAAGGAGTTACATAAAAATGAAGAGTCTTCTTTTTAATGTACATAAAACTCATAAGTTATGAAATGAAAAGTCTTGAATAATTTCAAAACTTGCCCTCAAGTTTTGGAATTTGTAAAGTTACTCTTCATGTATACTTTAATTCCAAATTGAACCCTTAGAATTTTAAAAGCTAAAATTCAAATTTTATGGACTTCATTAAATTAATTAAAGTGTTTAATTAAAAGAGTTAATAATTCCATAAAGACATGGTTTAAGTTTAATTAAATTAAGCGTATAGTTTAATTAATAGATTAAACCACCAAGTATTTTAAATGTTTAAAATACACCCTTATACTATTATTATAATTTTAATTATATAGATATGTATAAGATAAAGTCAATCTTACCGTTAGTAGGCCTCATTCACGAAGCCGGTCTATAAGGGGGTATAAGGTTACTGCCTATAAAATGGCAGTTTAATGGGTGTCCACTCTCACCCACCGCTTCCTTGACTGGTGGAGGGTCGTTAGCCGAACGGGTAGGAAAGGACTATAATTCTCCCTTCATTAAAAGTATAATGATAAATACTAAGTAACTAAACACTTATAAATTCCCAATCTTAGTTACTTAGGAAAATGTGAAATAGGTGCTAACCCATGAAATTACACTTTGTACCATACCAAGTCATTAGTGGAGCGTGTGTGGTTAACCGGCACACTAATAAGGACTAGTAAGAGTGGCAAAGGGTAAATTGACTTTATTATAGATCGGTGGAGCGTGTGTGGTTAACCGGCACATCGATTAGGTGATAAAATTAAGGGTACCAAGTCAATTTGCATGGTTATTCACACCTTGTTTGTGATCCTCGGCATCCCAGTCACAAACTTGAGAGGGCACAATCGAGATTCAAACATGCCATTGAAAGTTCAATGTATCTCAAAAGATCTAGGAGTTTCAAATCCAATTAAAACTTAATTATATTTCATTTTTCATGGTGGAAATTGGTAAATCGTCATTTACCTACCTTCAACTATTTTATAATTTGGATTACGGCATCCCTCTTCCAATTATAAATAGGTTGTTGGATCCTAGCCTTAATATTTCATATTGGGTGTTATATTAAGGACTTTAAATCAACTAACTTGAATTTCTCCCTTATAGATGTCTCCTTCAGACAACTATGGTCTTCCCAAATCTTTAGCTTATTTAGCTCCCGGTAGTTGATACACATCCGATGAGACCTATCCTTCTTCTTCACAAACTGAGATCAGCGCTCCCCATTGCAAATTACTCGGCCAAATGAAACCTTTGTCTAACAGCTGATGCAACTGTGTAAATAACTCCTAGATCTCTGGAGGTGCTAACCGATAAGGTGCTTTGGCTATCAGAGCCGCACCGGGAATCAGGTCAATCCGAAACTCCACTTGACTCTCCGGAGGCACTCCAGGAAAACTGTTGGGGGACACATCCGGATATTCCCGAACGACCGACACATCATCCACAGTCTCCTTATCCTTCTCCTGGGTATCCATAACATAGACGACAAATCCGAAACAACCATGCTGAAGATAACGCTTGGCCCTAGCCGCTGAACATCAAATTGGTCCGTGTTGAACACCCTCTCCCTGAACCACCAACTCTCCCCCACTTGGGGTCCGGAGATGCACCAATTGTTGTTCACAGTCAATCATTTCCCCATTGGGGGTCAACCAATCCATCCCCACAATAACCTTGCTCTCACGCAGGGGAATAAGAACCAAATCAATCGGAAACCGCTCGCTGAACAACTCAAGTACACAACCCCGATGAAACCTAGATACTCGCACAGGACGATCGTCAACAATCTCGACCTCTAATGGACATTCCATCTCCCCCAGAGCATCGACAAACCTCTTATTGAGCGCAAGAGGTACAAAAGATCAGGTAACCCCCGAATCAAAAAATACCAAGGCAGAGATACCATTCACAAGAAATGATCCTAAAAAACACACACAAATATAAGCAGAAAAATCAACATAAATAAAGTGATAAGGATAAGATACATACCTGTCACCACATCAGGTGTTGCACGAGCCTCCTCGGGTGTCAGCTGAAAAGCCCTGCTCCTCACAACAGGAACATCCGCATTGCCCTGTCGGCCATTAGTAATCCGTAGAGTCGTTGGAGCGGGTGCTACCACTGGTTCCGTTACTGCCAAACTCGGGCAATTGGCCTTTTTATGGCCCCTCTGATTGCAATGGAACAAAATTAGATTAGATATCTGGGTGGTGGTGGTGGTTGTAGCAGTGCAATCCTTGCTGAAGTGATCTGTTTTGCCGCACTTGAAGCAGCCATAACCACCCACCCTGCATGCCCCCATCGTGCGTCTTCCGCACTTGCCACAACGGCCCCGACCCTGCTGGCCTCTCGATCTCGAATAAAAAAACTTGGGCCTCTTGCGCGAACTCCCTGAACCCTGAACCTTATATGGCTTCCTCTTCCTTTCCATCTCCAAGTCAATCTCTCTCTCTCTCTCTCTCTCTCTAGCTATTGCAATCATATCCTTCACTGTCCTGTAATTGGATCGGCTCACAAACTGCCGGATATCACTCCTCAACATCTCATGGTATCTTGACTTCTTCATCTCCTCATCCGCCACATACTGAGGAACCAACAAATCCCTCTCGCGGAACATATCGGTGATCTCAGCCACCGCCTCAGTAGTCTGGCGAAGGACCTAAAAATCCCTCGCCAACTATTGCACCTCAATCACCGGTGCAAATTCAACTTGAAATCTTGTCACAAAGTCATCCCATGTCATCGAATCAACTGTTGGGTTTTGGGTACTATAACACTCCTGTGGTGTACATACAACCCTAATAGCTTTGGATCTAAGTTTTCTCTAGTTATACATGCAATAAAATTCCAAATCATGAAGCCTACAACTAGCATACAATTTTGGTATATGAATCATAAAATCAAGTCAGAAGAATACCTCTTTATCGTAGCTTGTAGTTTTGTCCTTCAAGAGCTTAACATCTAAACTGTGATGCCTCAAATAGTTCACAAACACCATGAACAAAGGAGGACTTTGAGAGAGAGTATGAAGCACACTAAAATCGTTTATAGCTCTTAGAATACTTAGGGCTAACGATTTTGGGTAAGGGATAACTCATATATAGTGTAGGATTCCAAGAGTCATGGGTATATATATATATATATATATATATATATATATATATATATATATATATATATATATATATATATATATATATATATATATATCACTGATTTACATAATCAGTCCCCGTTAATTTAATTAGTCTATTTTGATCACTAAATTAATTCCAAATTAATTCTTGATCAATACTAATTAAATAATATGATTTCGTAATTAATATTTTATACTTGTAATATATTAATAAATCATAAATAACCTCTTTCTCAAATATCCATCCTATCAGATTGTTCTGGTGAAGGCAACCCAAATGGACCATGCTACTCTCGGGTCGAGTACATACCAATTATAGTTATGGGCTTAGACTCCTAATCCAACAGTCTCCCACTTGGATAAGTCTAATAACTATTATTGTAAGTACGACTCCAAAATCCCGACTAGCAATCCTAGCTCTTAAAAGCCGTTGTCGAACTCTGACCTAGTCAATGACGCGTCCATTAGATAAGGGATCATATATTCCTCCATTCTAGAAATCGTATGAACTGATACATGTATTATATTCATTCTCTCTGTTCATGTGTTGTTTCCCGATTTCCGATTTATGACGACCAACTAACTGAACAAATCAAATCAGTCCAGGCTTGGCCAAGCACTTAGGGTTCTCATCACTAAATCATCGAGGGGCCCACATATATCGCTTTTATCCCACATTGGGTAAAACGAATGGATAAACTTTGACTCAAATGCTTGCTTGTACTTACTCATCAAATCACACACAACAATATGTTTTATAATACCAAGTTACTGGTGCGTTTACATATGTCAATGTGCAACCGACTTGTAAACTACAACTCACATGTCTTGGTTTCAAGAATATAAAATATTATCGTCTCATGATCACTCGTGATAAAATCCATGAAGTGATTCAAATGAGCGTGGGTTTAATCCAATACTCAAATCTTATTACAGGAGTACTCATGAACACTGCAGCAAACTTGTGCTATGTCTAAACGCCTTTAGACAATCTACAGACCCATTCATGACAGTCTAGCTTCAATACCTACTTCCAAAGTATGATCGAATGTGGATAGTTTGAATAACCTAGTTATTCAGGAAGTCAAAACATGCAAAGTGAAACACAAGAATAATCGAATCCAATATGGTCTCAAAACTTTTGAATATAAATAAAACACCTTTTATTTAATCACCATATTGATTACACATTATTCATTATATAGTGTTTCGATTAATCAACTTAATACTTGAATCAAAACAATAGTTATCCCACGCTCCAAGCATGCACACTATGTTTACCTATGGTCCTTACTTTGTGAAATAGATCAATTGTAAACATTTCCAATGACACTCATTTCATAATTTCAAATCCTTATCATAAGTGTAAGAATACCAAGTCCTGGCCACTTACTGTAATCTGTTAGATTCTAAGCTTATATGCAGTGATCCTTTTGTAATGACTATTTACACAAGTCACAGAGACTTTGCCAATTACAAAACTTTCCATTGGAAATTGTTACAAGACAATTCCATAGATGCGAAGTCTCATATTCAAAGCACATTCCTTTGAAAATCCTTCTTGCATAAAAGTTTCTAACTTACTCATAGATTCTTAATATCCAACTCCCATTATGGAAACCTTTCCATAATTGCCACATGACTATCCATTCTTAATAGAATCCTATCTATTCAAAATTATATCAATATCGTCCATCCATTCCTATAATTCCAACTATCCACAAGCAACTAATCATTGGTAAACCTCATATCGTCCTTGACAGTTGTTTAATAACTTTAGTCATATCCGGTTCTAGTCCTTTTTCCCTTTTAATGCCCTTGGCATTTGGAAAATTAGAACATGAGAATATTATAGCACATGCAATCGATCCTATATCTGAAGCATATGGGACACGATTCATAATGTCTTACATACATACCTGATACTTTACCAGTCTCTTGGTATAACATTTCCATATATATAATTTCCTTATGTTGAACCATTCCAACATAACATTCATATATATCCTTGACCAAATTTGATTAAAATATCACAATCTAAGCTTTTAGATTTGAAATGAAGTATGAATTCCTCTCCCTTAATTATAGCAAAACAAATTTTCAAACTCTACAACTTTGCAAATTGAAACCTTTGTTTTCTATAATTAACATTGCTAAATCGCAACACTTACCATAATAATTATGCTCCCACTAGCATAATAATTATTATCTTACTAGCATAACACTTATGCTCCCACTAGCTTTAACATGTATCCAGAAATCAGTTGGACTTCTAGAAATCAATACTTATTGACTTTCTAACCAAAGTTCAGATTTCTGACACGAGATGCTTTGATAAGCCTTTATCTAAGCTCATACACCCTTTATTAGAAAGCTCATATGTGTGTCTAAGCTATTCAGAACTTACATCAATAAGTTCTGAATGTTCAAACTATTTGCCATTTCTCACAATTCGAACTATCAAGAGGGATGCCGTAATCATAATCGAATTTGAGAATGAAAATATCACAAATGCTATTTGCTTAAAATCTACTTAGTGAAAGCGTTTCCTCACAATCATTTTCATGAATTGGAGAGAAACCTTGTGACACTTAGATTTTATGGTGTATTTGTTCCTATCCATGTGAATTTGTCATAACCATAATCACAAGACAAGGTTAGTGACAAAATCAAACTCATATGGACTGAACTTTTTCAATATTAATTTCTTGCCACTTGGTAGCACAAGGGCCTACCATGTCTTCCAAGTTGTTGAGCAGCTCACCCATGCTGATCAATGAAGTTTCACTGATCAAGATGCTTTGCCTTATGCAAACAGATGATAACTCATAGAACTCACATGCATAGTCAACTTTAACTGGAATGGCATAGAAACAAGAATATGTCAACACGATAGATTACAAACCTCAAGTCGTGTGCTAGTGATTAACAATAGGTTTATTCTTGATTAGTTCTTGAAACTTTTCAAGATCTTTAAGACTCCCACTGACCTCTTGACATATAAGATTCTCTTTATCAAGAAACATTACTTGACAGACAAATATTCAAGAGTTAGTGCGGTCTCTTATCAAGACAAACACTTCTGACAATCGGTCTTAGTTGATCTTTGTTTTATCCAAAACATCACAACCTACCAATTTCAAATGTACAAGAGTAGAAAACATTTTACTCTACATATGATAAGTGTTATAAACCTTTCTTAAGATTATGTCACTCAAGGCACAATCTTGGAGTATGACTCTAAGACTTGATTTTGGAACGAAGTATGATTCACCTTTTGATTTAACCATTTCAATAATTCACGATTCCTTTTCTTAACCATACAAATGAACTAAGATGTCCTTAGAGGATCAATTTGTGACATAGTTACACAATCATAAGGATGATCATAAAACACGATACTAAAGTACTCTCCCTTCCTCTCAGATTGGAGAAACTTTTATCTTTTGGCCTAATTTGATTCTTCTTATTCGTTCTTCTATACATTGAAACTTTTCCAATGAATCAGAATTATACTTAATCTTGTAAGCATAACCATATTTACTAAATTTTTAGTAAATCATGATGAATAGTCTTATCATTCTTTGTGGTGGACCTGACCAGCGCACAACCAAGTGTATCCGATCCCTAGTCCTTCACTTGACTCACATATACATGTAAACAAGGAATTAGTCTTAATTTCCCAAAGACGAAGGTTCTCATCCATCATACAATACATGTTGCATGATTCCAAGTTTCTATTCAATTGAAACTTGGGTGATGAGAATCTTTCCTTATTTGGTAAACTATGACACTACCACAAACGAAAGAATCAAATCCAATTTCAATATTGCTAACATTGTATAAACACCAATTTTTCACAAATGCCATTGCAAGGAAATATAAAACAAGATAAAATTCAAAATTTATCTTTATTTATGAAATACGGATAAATTTGTCCTTACAATGCAATTACAAATGAAAACTATGTTACTACATATTCCTAAGCAATTTATCATAACTCCTAGCATCAGCTCAAAAATCCGATCATCGAACAATGCGATCGAAATCCATCTCTTCGCGATCAGACTCAACATGCTTCTCCTTTAAGCTTCCTTTGATCCTACAAAACATCAAAATGTAATATTATCACATCATATATTAAGAATCTACAAATAGGAACTTAGTAGAATTAGATAGTGAACTTACCTGAAGCAGAGTCATACATTTTGACTTTACCATCTCTTAGATCTCTCAGGTAGTCAGGGCAGCTTCGCAACCAATGCCCCTTCTCTTGGCAATAGAAGCAAACATATTGTTTTGGAATGGTACACGGGACCATCTCAGACTTAGCCTTTACCTTTCCCTTGGAAAGAGAAATCTTTTCTGGATTTCCAATGCTTCCATTGTCAATGTCCATGGAAGTTTGGGAAGTAGATCTTCCAACCAAATTTGCATTACCAGTGCGCCAAATCATTGCTGATTCAGCAGCAATTAGCAAATATGTAAGATCGATAATGGACATGTAGCGGTCTGTCATATAGTAATCTTTAATGAACTCACCATAGGACTTAGGAACTGATTGAAGAACCAAGTCAACATCCAACTTCCTTGACACAATGACTCCTAACATTCCCAGCCTGTCAATGTGTGACTTCATCTCCAAGACATGTGCACACACAGACCTTCCATCCTGGTGTTTGCTTGCCAACAGGGCTTGAGTGACCTTGAACTTTTCAAGTCTTTGAATTTGTGGGTTAGGGAGAATTATTGGAGGAGGTGGAGGAAGTGAAGTATGATATTGAGGAATATCATCTTCATGTGGAAAGCTTTTTCCATAAGATTTGGGAAGACCATAGTTGTCTGAACTAGACATCTACATTGGAGAAATTTAAGTTAGTTGATTTAAGTCCTTAATATAACACCCAAAATGAAATATTAAGGCTAGGACCCAACAAATATTCTACAATTTGGAAGAGGGATGCGGTAATCCAATTGCAAAATATTTGAAGGTAGGTAAATGACGATTTACCAATTTCCACCATGAAAAACGAAAATGAATTTTAGGTTTTTAATGAATTGAAATTCGTAGATTCTTTGAGATTCATTGAACTTTTCAATGGCATATTTAAATCTCGATTATGCCCTTCAAGTTTGTGACTGGGATGCTGAGGATCACAAACAAGGTATGAATAACCATGCAAATTAGCTTGGTACACTTAATGTTACAAATCACCTAATCAATGTTCCGGTTAACCACACACGCTCCATTGATCCATGATTAACATCGAGCTACCCCTTTCCATCCTTCATTAGTCCCATATTAGTGTGCCGATTAACCATACACGCTCCACTAACGACTAATAAGGTGCAATATGCAATTTCATGGGTTAACATCAAATTCACATTATTCCTAAGTAACTAAGATTGGGAATTTATAAAAGTATTTAGTTACTTGGTATTTCATTATACTTTTAATGAGAATTAATGTCCTATTCTACCCGTTCGGCTAACGACCATCCACAGTCAAGGAAGCGGTGGGTGAGAGTGGACACGCATTAAACCACCATTTTATAGGCAGTAACCTTATACCCCCCCCCCCCTTATAGACCAGCTTCGTGAATGAGGCCTACTAACGGTAAGACTAACCTTTTACTTATACATATATAATATATTAAACTTTTAATTTTATATAGTATAAGGGTGTATTTTAAACTTTTAAAATACTAGATGGTTTAATCTATTAATAAATTATACTCTTAATTTAATTAAACTTAAACCATGTCATTATGGAATTATTAATTCTCTTTTAATTAAACACTTTAATCAATTTAATAAATTCCATAAGGTGTAATTGAACTATTCAAAGCATCTAGGTTATCAAAAAATCAAAATTAAAACTATTTAATTAATTTTGAAGTTATGAACCCAAGAGTTGCATCTTTTGAAACATTTCAATTACTAGAGTTAATGTTTTCATAATTTGAGACTTTTCAAATACCAAAACTTGAAGGCAAGTTTTGTAACTCTTGAAAACATTTTCATTTCCATAACTTATGAAAACTTATGAGTTTTAATGTTCATGAATGAGACTCTCCATATAACTTGAGGACAAGTTACAAAACTCTCTTCAAGAACAACTTAGATCAATTTTAACTAACAACATTATCATATAATTTCACTATTGATCTAATCTAACTCATAGCAAGGCAATTCATATAAAATAATACAAATAATTATCTTATTATCTTAAAATTTGACAATTGTCCTTTAATTGGATGAGGATCATCATCACCAAATCAGAAAATACATTTTTTATGATTACAAAACAGTTTGTGGTAATGATCCTAGTCTAATGCTGGCCAAGAACTCGAATTTCTGCAAACATAAGCCTCTACTCGACGAGTGCCTGATCATGACTCGTCGAGTTGCCCTTTTAATGAGTGGACTCGGCAAGTTCATCAGTCAGAGGCCAGAAAATCGATTTTTTCAGCTTTGAAAATTAACAAGCATCAAATATAACAGAAACAATTCTAGGATTTGATACCACTGTTGGGTTTTGTGTACTATAACACTCCTATGGTGCACATACAACCCTAATAGTTTTGGATCTAAGTTTTCTCTAGTTATACATGCAATAAAATTCCAAAGCGTGAAGCCTACAACTAGCATACAGTTTTGGTACATGAATCATAAAATCAAGTCAGAAGAATACTTCTTTATTGTAGCTTGTAGTTTTGGCCTTCAAGAGCTTAACACCTCAAGTGTGATGCCTCAAATGGTTCAAAAACACCATGAACAAAGGAGGACTTTGAGAGAGAGTATGCAGCACACTAAAATCATTTATATCTCTTAGAATACTTAGGGCTAACGATTTTGGCTAAGGGATAACTCATATATAGTGTAGGATTCCAAGAGTCATGGGTAAACCCTAATCCATATACTTGGGTTATGATCCATATCTCATGTGGGCTAACTCTTCATGGATACTTACATAAAACTTAGCCCAACATGGATCAATAGCCCAAACACTATATATATATATATATATATATATATATATATATATATATATATATATATATATATATATATATATATATATATATATATATATATATATATCACTGATTTACATAATCAGTCCCCGTTAATTTAATTAGTCTCTTTTGATCACTAAATTAATTCCAAATTAATTCTTGATCAATACTAATTAAATAATATGATTTCACAATTAATATATTATACTTGTAATATATTAATAAATCATAAATAACCTCTTTCTCAAATATCCATCCTATCAGATTGTTCTGGTGAAGGCAACCCAAATGGACCATGCTACTCTCGGGTCGAGTACATACCAATTATAGTTATGGGCTTAGACACCTAATCCAACATAACCCACCTTGTCGCATACAGCGCGTCCAACCTCCTCCCACCAATCTCGAGCAATGTCTTTCAGAAGACAGGAAGCAAGTCTGACATTTTCCCCATCGGGACATTTTCTAGTGAGGAAGGCATTAACGACATTCGCTAACCAACGTCTACTCGCAATCAGGTCCTTATCCCTGAAGAACTCCGGAGCCCCACAAGCCCGGAACTCACAGAAAGTCAATGTGCGGGCTCCCATCAATGCCACCATCTCAGAATGAAAGGTGCCCACGTGCTCCTCCAAAACCTCCATAATACCATCCTTGATCGTGCCAAAGATCACAGGAGTCTGCTCAAGTATGTTGCGGGTGATCTTAGACGAAATGAATTCCCGCATCTGCTCATCCAACTGTGCGGCCCCAGAGCCCGAACCAGAACCACTACTAGATCCTCCTCGCGTGACCACCATACTGAAAATAGACCATTCAAACCATTAGATTCATATAGATATATAATCACCGAGGAATCCCATACTCTACAAGCTTCCTGGTATCATCGCAGCTTTCATTGACTCGAGTACCGATCCTCTGCTTCCAGTAGTACGGGCCCATACTATGTTCAACATCTATCCATACTTTTGCTCAAGGATCGCTCCAAATCCTCCAAGTTACTCCCTTAACTATACATACAACCCTCAACAAGACAATGCTCCCATCACCAAATCTCTTCCTAGCTTTTCCTAGGGCAACCATCACACTACTCCCCGCCATCAGCTGTAGGTGGAACTCCCCCCTAACACCCTCGAATTAGCTCATGAATCCAATTACATATCACCGAAAGCAGATAATTCTTCGAATGTAAGGTCTCACACTACAACGGTTGGACTCAGACATGAGCTGCGCAATAGACTTAAAACCTAACCTTCTCAAATTATTTAGTCTCAATAATATGTAACTTAGCATATTCACTTACTATTTAGTTGAAGTTAATGGGAACTCCTAAAAGCACAAATCAAGCAGCATTCGAGCATTGAGTAATCGAAAAAAGCATAACCTAATTAGGCCATCCTATCAGTGACTGATCGGTACTAGCATGCAAGTCTACAAGCTCATACAACAGGCATACAAAGGCATCTCTCCTAAATCCTTATCCATAATCTAGCATGCGATTCACATATTCACAATTCAAAGCATAATCATAAAACATGTATGGGTATTTTAGAAAAACTTACTTGAGCTCGGTTGATTGCATGCACCACACCCTTTCTTTCATTGGAAAAATTCTTTTTATAAAACATTATTTTTATGAAAAATCTACCAAATCCTCGGTTTGAGTTCAGATACACCCAAGAGTATGCCTGAATCCATCAAACCAAGGCTTTAATACCAACTTGTAACGTCCCAAAATTTAAGCCAAAAATTTCATTTTTGTAATAATAAAACCATCATCCAAAACGTTTCATAAAAACCATAATGAAATCAGAGTATATCAATAATCATCCAGTTGCATCAGAGTCAAATAAAATGCGGAACAATGTGGTGTGTGCGATACGATCATCCCGAGCTCTTCCCTTTCAATCCGAAATTACATGAAACATAAACTGAAAACCGTAATCACGAAGCTTAGTGAGTTCCCTAAAATACCTCATAACATACATATCAAACATTAAATGGGTCATGCCCAACACCTATTGGGCCTCGACCGACATCGAGCCCCGCTCGGAACAGTTCTATCAATAATGTGAGATGGGCCCCACCTCATCACATTTATCAGGCCCCACATGGCATCGGGCCTCGCCCGACATTCATACAGACACATAAAAAACATGCAAGAATGACTAAGATAAATAGCATACAATACATTCATCCGGCCCCGCCTGGCATCGGACCCCGCCCGGTATACATATCACATAACACAGATACAAGAGTCACACAAACAACTATAATCCTAATCATAATAAACCATGGGTCGGAATTGGTGCCTTCAACCCGCCAAGCATAATGAGGAAACTCACCTCAAGCTGCTGAATATCTCAGATAAAAGCTCAGACTACTAATCCGATAAATCCCCTCGCTAACCAATCAAATAAACCCAATTAATAAGTTGGGCCATAAACAAAACCTATGAATCTCATTCAATTATCTAAATCCTAGGGTAAAAGACCATTTACCCTTTCCTCACTAGGCCCAAACCAAAGGCCAACCCAATAGCTCCAAAAGCCCAATTTAGCCCAAAATCCTAAATGGAACCCAGAGCCCATTATGGGCCCAATCCATGAAGTCCCAATGCCAAACAATAGCCCAAAGTCCATACATGATCTAAGGACATAGAAGTTTAAGGTCCAAGACTAAATTATACAAAGCCCAAATAATTCAATCCCACCACTTCATCGGCCCACTGGTTAGCGTACGTTCGGCGTACCTGGTTCGTACACCCTGCGTACGTGACTGATCCAGAAATGGGGCTCGCACACAATACGCCGAACGTACTCAGGAGTACGCCTAGCGTACTGGCCTAACTCCAAGTCCTTAATCAAAACTCTTAACCACTTAAGAACTTAACATACAATCCTCAAACCAACATCATATTAAGGCCTTAAACCATAAAGTTGAAGACTTTAAGCCTTTTCATGGCTAAAAACACCCCAAAGTCCAAATCTAGCATTTAAACTCCATTAAGAAGAACATCAACCTTGCATGGTTGAGCTAAACCCATGAAGCTATCATTTTTATGTACATGGGACCTCATAAAAGCCTAGATCTATCTTTCCAAGCTGCTGGAGTATCCCATACTCCCAAAAAAGGCTTAAAGGACCCAAAAAATCACAAATAAGGCCTTAAACTAGATCTATCATAAGGAACCGTCAAGTTAGGAGCTTTATACCTCAAATAGCTTGCAAAGATGATGAAGATCCTAGATCTACAAGCTCCAAGTCCACCAAATCTTCACCACCAAGCTTCACTTCCTTCAAGGGACCCAAAAACCATTATAAAATCACACAATGGATCACAAACACTCAAATGAGGCTAGGGTTTCATTCTTAGGGTTGAAGTGGAGGTTGACCATACGATGCTCCCAATGCAACATAAGTTCATTAAATAAGGCACAATCCCTAAAATATAGGGTTTACCCCTGCTTAACGTACGCCCATCATACTCCTACGTACGCCCAACATACGTGGGTGCCTATACGTCCAACCCTCGAGCCAGTACGCCTAACGTACTCGGTTAGGGACCAAAATGAAAAGAATTTATGAATAAGGGTTAAAAGGAGCATACCTAAAAATTGCAAATGTTATAGTTGGTGTTCCAAGATTAAGATTGACATATAAAGGCATATAAATGCCACAAAAGTATAAAACGTTAAGTATTGCAATACATGGGGGTGTTTTTCTTTCAAGAATTTCATCAAGCACCTTCAGTGCATTGTTCTTCTCCCCCTTCTTTCCCTTTAGCATAACATTAGATGTATCCTCTTTTCATGTGTTTAATTCATCATATAAGATAATAATCATAATATATATCGGACTAAGGATATGGAAACGAAGTACCATTTATCATAAATGAATATTATTGAAAGATTTGTCCCTCCATGGAAAGAAATCAGATAAGAGAATATACCACGATTGACTGTTTGGAGTTAGTGGCGGTGTCACTTGAATTCGAGTGCAGAAGGTCTTACTAGTACTTGTATATACATTTACCCCATCAAACACATATGCGTCTTCAGGTGGAGAAGCCAAATACCATCGATTTTACAGCCAAACCATTAAGAAACGAGGTTATAGAAGTAAATCACTGATTTTGGTATATGTGCACAACTTATATAAGGTTACACTTTAACTGAACGAGAAGCAACAACACACATGCCAGGAAGCGCTATCAGGAAATTAGACCAGATCGGGAATACCTTTAACCGGAGAGGAGAGGTGGAAATAAAAAGAAGCAGTGACATTTCTATTTGTTGTTGTCAATGGTGGTAGATGACAACGTCGTTGCCGACGTTGGTAATGGTTATAGTACCTTTGGATGGATCAAAATGCTAAGTCTGAGCATTGTATTTCTGGAACAAGTATCGAGAATAGGTGAGAGAAAGTAGGAATAAGAAAAGCACAAGGTGGGATCGCTGGCGGAGGGGCATAACGGCAGGAGGTGGTGTTGGGCGGAGGGCAGAGTGGGATGTCGTTGATTTTATGCGTGAAGAAGCAAAGCACATGGAATCGTTAGGTTAAATTACACATAAGCCCATCTATTTATTAAAAATTAGAAGACGCGCGTGTTGATGAGCCAATTTTGTTCTCAATTGTTCTCAATTTCAGAAATGTTCTCGTTTGAATATATATATATATATATATATATATATATATATATATATATATATATATATATATATATATATATATATATATATATATATATATTATTTCAAATTAGTTTTTTGTTTGACAACAAAAATAACTTGTTGTAGATTATAAAATAGCTTTATAATAAGTTATTAGAGATAATTTATTGATAAGTTAGCTTATAAGGTAAGAACTATTTTTTCAGCTAGCATGATAAACATACCGTAAGTCAACATATTTTCTTTATTTATTTTTGAAATAAACAAAAAAAACTGAAGTATTTTTTACAATATTGTCATACATTTTGCAATGGGCCCACTATGAAATGTATAAGCACTGCGCAGTGGGGTTCTAGACTAATACGATATAGTACTCACTCTCAATCTGAAAACTAGGTTGGGTTTGGGTTGGCGGATCAAAATATATTGACCCAACCCAACCTATATATGTATTAAAGTTCACCGGTTGTAAACATCAATCTGTATACGACCCACATAACCCGTATAATTATAAGGTTCACGAGTTCACGAATTAGTGGGTTAATTTCGGGTTAGAGGGTCAGTGGGTCAATTTCGGGTTACTTTTCACATATTAAATTTATATGGATTATACACGTCTATAAAATTAATTACTAATTAACATTTAGGGGAAATGACACTATAGTTCTATGAAGTTTTTAGGATTTGGTTTAATCAATCACTATTTTTTTTGTTTTATGAGGAAGTATTGTGGATTTTGTCGGGTCTATAAGGTCACTTTGGACAAAACGAAGGGGTAAACTGGTTACCCCTTATGAAATAGATGAACAAAAGGGAAAAACTATCACATGTGGTATGTACTTTCAACAACTCATCATCAATACCACTCTATCCCCACCGTAACCACCTCAACGACTCAGCAACACGACCTTTATTACTCCACAAACAAGTGAATCACTACCATCGCCACGTTAACCCTTCTTCAACCTTGCACCAAGTTAGAACCTATAATTATCCCTCTCCCATCAACCACGACTATAGCCATTATCATCTTCAACCACCACAAACGTCACCTCCTGCACCACCGTGAAAAAGCCCAAAACAACCCTACCATCATCACCATATCCACGCCAAGGTCCAGCAGCCTCCACGTACCTGACTTCAAGTTCGAGAATGGAGCCTAAGAAAAAGAATTGAGCCCCAAATTAGCCACACCATCATCACCATTTCCGATGATTTACACTCAAAACCATCGACGATCGTTTTTACGGGGGATGAAAGTAGGAGTGGAACTACGTCGTTCGCTACTATCTATCAGGTAAATGGTGGCGGTTTGTTTGTTTGAGTGTGTGTTTTTTACGGATATTGATTCGGCAAAACACAAACTGCCATTAGAAATAATCATTATCAAAATCAGTCACTCAATGAAACCCATCGAAAATTACATTGAATTTCGAATCACTATCCAGTCAAAAAAAGGTGGAGTTTGTCTTCTTTGAAGCAGTAGAGGTAACATCTTCGTCTACTAACAGGACGCCGGTGGAGCCCATTGTGGTGGTGGTGAAGGAATCCAGTGGATGCGAGCCTCATGAATAGGAGTTCTGATCTTTTGAACGTCACCTGGCTCCGTCTATTTGAAGCGTCTACATTTACAGTCAACCACCTACACCCACACTTTGTAGTTAACCACCACCATTGTCATCGATTTAGGGTTATGCTGGTATTAATTTTCCAGTGAGGATTCATTGGGTTGGATGGTGGTATATGTTGCTGGAATAGAAATGGGAAATTGTCACAACTAGCATTTTAGCTAGGAAATTCTATTCTCATGTAATCATTCAACTATTGTAAAGCATGTACTCTAAGTGAATATCACTCAATGCTCATTCAAATACATCTCTCATGTTCAACTAAGGGTTGGGAACCCTAGAAACCCCGGTTCAAGTTTGCTATGAACTAGGATTTTCTTATTGGGCCTAATGGGCCAATAAGCCTTCAATTCGAATATTTTGGGCCTAGAATCCTTAATTGGACTCTAAATGGACCCACATTCATAAAACTTAACACTTTGGGCCATGTGGACCCAAAATGGTCCATGTTAATCCTAATGGGCCAAGTTGGGCCATAATAACTCCAATAGCCCTAATGGGCCATAAAACCCATTTCTTTGGTTCTAATGGGCCATGAACCACCTAATGGACTTGTATTGGGCCGTGAGCCATCCTAAGGGCCCAATGGGCTGAAAAATATTATTGGGCCTATGAATTTCGAACAAAGCCAAGAATTTGAGCCCAAAACCATTTTTCCTTCATTCCATTAGGCCCATTCTCGGCCCAAGGTAAAAAAAAAGAAAAGAAAATAAGAGGACTAATGAGCATGAGACACATCATTATTGCATGGAGGATCTCCATGCAACATCACTTCACTCTCTCTCTCTTCTAACTTCTTCTTCTCGGCCGAACCACCCTCCTCACCATCTCATTTCTTTCAAGAATTCTTCAAAGAACTCTCTCTAGAAAAAACCTCCTTCTTCCTCCAAATTTTTGAAGATTTAGAGTTGTTTCAAGAAGATTTTCACCAAAAATCATCAATCCTTGGTAAGTCACTACACATCCAAGTTATATAACTTTATTCTTATGTTAGATCACTCCTCCTAAACATTTGTTTGTGATCACACTCTTAGAAACCTCATAAGCTCGAGATCTACTCAAGGAAAGCTTGCTAGAGCCGAAACCTCTCTCTTTTCTTCACCAAACCGAGAACAAACAAGCAAGGTGAGCTCATACCCCATTGTTTTCGGTTTTATCTTGTTTTTGGGGGAGGATACAAGTCATTATGTGTTAGATCTATGTATTTGTGCATGTTATGTGTGTTTATCTTGGTTTAAGTTGTGATTATTGGAAGAAACACTATAGATCTCGAAAATTATAACCAAAAGTTGGGATATGTGTAACTAAAACACTTCAAACAACATACTATGAAATTAGATGGGTCTAATATGTGAAGATCCATAAGAAGTTAAACAAAATCTTGAAAAAGGGCCATTTTTGAACAATCATACAAAAATGTGAGGTTTTATGACACTTGCGGTTTTTACAAGGGTTAAAAGAGACATTTCCTTTTAAAAATAAGTCTTTATGTTATTCTTAAAATCAAAGGGGCCAAAAGTGTAATTTTTCACATAATGGGGGCAAAATATGGGCCTTCACGGTTATTAGGCCCAAAATGTAAAAATTGTGATTTTTATGGACTAAAATGTCATTTTATACAAATTTGAGTCGAAAATGTAACTTACAGTTTTTTTATGGGCTGGAAATGACACTTACTTTAAAATTTGGGCCTAAAAAGTTATTTATGTAAAGTTTGGGGCCGAAAAGGTCATTTTTATCAAAAATGGGTCAAAAATGTCATTCTATCTAAAAGGGGGCTGAAAATGTAAAACATTTTATATTATTGGGCCAAAAACATTCATTTTTGGTCACTTGGGCTAAAAATGTAAATTTTCATGCAATTGGACTCAAGGTGTAAATTCTCATGTTATTGGGCCTTATTAGCCCATATACACGCTTTTGGGTCTAAGTTATGCATTACATGACTATTGGGCCTCAATGGCCCACATACCCGCTAATTGGACCTAAACTATACATTATTGGGCCTTGGTGGGATTTCATACATTCACATGCATAATCATTGGATTTTCACACATAAAACATATACGTAAAATATTATACAGCATAAGACAATATTTGTGTAATACATTACTCGTGAACAACTTCAGAAATCTAGTGAGACTTGTCGGTTGACACCTTTGAGTGTATGATCGTAGCCTGTAATTATAACCAGAGTCTCCTGGAGGGAGAGCGGGAGTTTGTGTATAGATCTATACGGGGTGACACCTGTCACACCCCCAAACCAAGGATGGTGGAAACGTCCGGGGGTGGAGGACTTCATGTATAGTATCATAACAACAGTTGTAATAGTAATTCAAGCAAACACAACCAACATATATATAATTGAAAAAGTTACATCATTGTATGAATTACATGTTTACGAATCAATTACAATATGTTGACAAAATATGAAATAGTAGACGCCTTAGCGTCCCATCCTCAAAAGCACTTGGTTACCTGTTTAATGATTTCCTGAGAATACAAGTTGTTTGAAAAAGTGTCAACACAAAGGTTGGTGAGTTCATAAGCTTTTGTTTGGTATTATTAAAAGCCTTTTGTTTGTAAAAGTAGTATTTGTTTTAGAAAAATCCAATATTTTCCTTAAAATGTATATGTAGTCTTAAATCCAAAGACCGAAATGTATAACTAACTTTTCTTACTTATAATAAATAATGTAAGTTTAAATCGACATAAACTCGTTTAATTTTAATGAAGTTCCCGTAAATTCCAATATTCATTAATACTTTATGTGAGTTTATTAAAGCCTTTTCTTGTAAAAGTAGTGTTCGTTCCAGAAAATCCAATATTTTCCTTAATGTGTAAATGTAGTCTTAAAACCCAAAGACCGAAATGTACAAGTAGTGTTCGTTCCTTATAGTAAAACAATGCAAGTTTAAATCGACATAAACTCGTTTGATTTTAGTGAAATCTCCGTAAATTCTATGTTTGTTAATACCACATGTGAGTTATTATAAATTGAATCGAATGTCTCACAGAAGTCATTAACGAATTTACGTGTAGTGTAATGAAAACTTGGTACCGTATGGACGTACCTTGCTTAATGAATATATCCTTTGTATAAATGTACCCTTTTTAAATGTATGTGTTATGTAATGTTTCATAAAGTCATTAACGGAATTACGTGTTATGAAAACTTGGTACCGTATGGCCGTACCTTGCTTAATGAAAATATCCTTTGTATAAATGTACCCTTTTTAAATGTATGTATTATGTAATATATCATAAACTATACCTATTATAGTTTATCAACCAAAGGTAGTACGTAGTAATGTATGCAAACTATATTCAAAATAGTTTATTAAATGTTTGAATGTATCGGTTGTACTTTGATTATAATCACTTGTTATTCTTTATATTTTATATGTCCAAATCCATTTGTAAACTGATGTGTGTCTAAATATTAAGATAAAATGTCATATATTGCAATAACATATAATCACATAAAGATATACACCTTGCTCAACATGTTACAAGGTGAAATGAAATTGACAGCAATTTTTTGTTGTATACAGTTTCTGTTACTGTTCTTAGAAAATTTATAGAAAAATCATCAAAGCTCTAAATCCAAATCCTCAAATTCTGAGAGTTTGGAATATGAGTCTAGTTTGTTCCTAAATTTTATCATGATTTTTAGTGATCTCTAACAGAGGTGAAAATGTTCATAATCACAGACTGGTCCGGGTTTGCCTTTGAAATGATAGGCAGTTTTGTAAAAATCACCATAAATTGTAGAAAAATCATATGGAGATGTGCAAGTATCCATTTTAAAGCTAAGAGTATGAACTACTTGCACCTGGAACAGTTTTGAAAACTAAAATATTTAAGTTGACCAAAACAGTCTGTGATCGAAGTTCATCTTTTCTGATGTAATCTGATAGAAAAAGTTTAATTGTGTTCTTGATGATTTTACTTGTATTCCCCCCTTAAAACTTAAGAAAAACATGTAAATGTAGGGGTATGAACTCACCTTATGTGATTTCAGTAGATGAAAGTGGGATAGAGGAAGTGTTCAACCCAAGAACACTAAGAAGATGTCTTGATGATTCGAGAATCTAACACCGAATAAGATGGAATTTGTGTAAGATATCAATGATTTGAGTAGAATGGAGTTTAATAATTATGTGAATGATGAAGATACTTACTAATTGAAGAAAGAAATCCCTGGAGAAAGCCTTGAAGTTCTTGAAGTTGAGAGAAAAGGTGAGAGAATTTTGGAGAGTGTTCTTGGTTGCTAAGTGTAGAATGAAAGGACTTTATGGAGAATGAGGAGAGAGGATCAATCCTCCAGCTCTTAGAACGTGGGAAGAGCTGGAGATTGGGTGTAAAAGTCCACTAAGGTGACAAGGAGTAGTGGGAAAGAGTGGCTGATCATAGAGTGAGGTGGTGGTGGTTTGCTTTTGCCATAAATTAAGGAAAAGCAAATATTCCCTCAATAATTAGTTCAACCACTAATTCTTTTAATACATTTTTATAAAAACCCTGGAGATTTATATATTTTGGGGCCTTAGTTTATAAAATAAAGTTTTGGGTGAAAATCTCACGTTAAAATAATGAAAAACGGAGTTAAAACGAAGTCGTAGTCGAAAAACCGGTAAAAAGGGGCCGTCTACGAGACCTCTCGGATGGGGGCCGAGACTTCGGACCCTCGCATGCGAGGCTGCTGTCTGATGGCTTCGGATTCGGTCTCCTGAGAGGCTTCAGCTTCGGTCCTGATGAGAGGCTTCAGATCCGAGGCCTCGGATGAGAGGCTTCGGTCCTGAAGCTTCAGTTCCAGGTCCTTAAGGCTATTTTTCCCGTTTTTACCCCGTTTCAAGCGATTTTTGACCCGGTTAAGGGTCGATATGACCCAAATGATTACAAAAAGTTAAAGTAACTTTTGAGAGAGATTTGGGAGAGATTTCAAATAGAAAGAGATAGAGTGAAAACGATTTAGAGAGGTTTCGTTTGTGATTAATTTGAGTGTCCGGCTTCACAACGCAAGGTTCGTAAACCCCGTTAAACCGTGTTTTAGTGTCGTACACACTCCCAATGAGTGTGCAATAATGTTTTATCGTTTTGGTTCAATGTTTACTTAGGAAATTCAACACACGAACTTCCCGAATGATGTTTCTCTCATTAAGATATTGCATTGTACAGTAATTACATAGTGTAAACCCTAATATACAAGGGTTATTGGAGTTGACCGGTTTGACTTGTTGACTTTGTTTGACTTTGACTTGACCGAAATTTGATGGTTGTCACAACACCCCACACCTGAGCTGTTCGCTACAGCTAGACTAGGCCAGTCTAGGGTGACAAAACCTTACCTTAATCAAAACTGGTGCCTGAAAGCGCCAAGACAGGCGAATTAGTCATTATCATGCATGGTTGTAACGGCTCACTTAGAGACTAACTTCATCAAAGATTTCGGTATAATAATACTAATCTTGACGATACTAAAAACATACATACATCCATACACGGTCTTGGAAATTTTATGACATCAATACTCGTATAAGCAGAAAATATCGGATTTTCTGGGATCAATACCATTATACATTACCTTCTACTTACAACAGAAAACACAGGATTTTTATCTGGATTACATTTTTTTTATTATCGATAACTTTTAACAACAGCAAACACACATGCATTAATACTTGATTTGATACATCATTTTCAAACTAATCTACAAAAAATATCGGATTTTCTGGTGTTTTACTAACGATACAAACTTTTCATTCAAACATACTTATGAACTCACCAACATTATTATGTTGACCGTTTTTAAAATAACTTGTATTTTTAGGAACTCGTTAAGCGGAAGAATCAACAAGAATATGAGATTTTGTTTTGTGTACTGTTAAACATCATGCTTTGAATGTTTGGATATGTAATTTAAAATATTGTACTTGATGTAAACAATGGCAGTTGTATTATATTATGCATGGTGATGATGATGTTATGTTTCATTTATACTCATTGTAATGATATTTCAAGATGAAGTCACGCACAAGCCCCCGAACGTTTCCGCCGTCTGGTTCGGGGGTGTGACAGAAATGGGAAAGATTGGGTGATCCATTTTCTTTTTGTTTTTTAAAAAATATAAAAATGATAAACAAGTGCCTATGTGGCTTATGAAACCTGTTATATTAGGTAGCAGTGACCAAAAAACATGTCGACGTCCACCTTATGCCCCTATAAAGCAACACAAATATTTTAGGGAATGATTAGACCAATTTCAGAGACATTGTAGGCTACAATGTCATTTCCCCTAATATTTAAGCATATACACTGAAGGGGGAAGGGCGATGTCCAATGACGACAGTGGAACTTGTGTTCGCAAACCCCCGCACTGAGTATTTGACGAGACGAAGGGGTGAGTCAGTGAGGATGAGACGAAAGAAGGGCGAACTGTGAAGGTTGTTACTAATTTGAGATTCTCGATTCTAGCCTTCTAGTGCGCACTCCAAGCAAATACCAATTGATTATAAAATATTAAATCCTTTTTTAAAATCCTTTTTATTTGGCGGGTTGGCGGATTGATATGCGAACCCAAACACATAACCTGAACCTGAAACATGAAGTAGGAGGGTTGGCGTGTAACATCCACCTCTGGCACGTATCACAATATTGTCCACTTTGGGCTCCCGGCACGAAAACTTCCCAAGGGGTCACCCATCCTTGAATTGCTCTCGCTCGGGCACCTGCAGAGCTCTTATGGGATCTGCTGCCCTCAAGGCTTTAAAACGCGTTGTGACAAAGAATGTATCCACACCCCTTTTATAAGGAAATGTTTCGTTCTCCTTCCAAGCCGATGTGGGATCAGGTGCAACCCACCTTCACCCCCATTATAGGGTTCGACGTCCCTGTCGAACACATCGACCCGTGCCCTAGCTCTGATACCATTTGTAACATCCCCCTCTGGCACGTATCATAATATTGTCTGCTTTGGGCTCCCAGCGCGAAAACTTCCCAGGGGGTCACCCATCCCTGAATCGCTCTCGCCCGGGTATGCTTAACTGCAGAGTTCTTATGGGAACTGCTGCCCTCACGACTTTAAAACGCGCTGTGACAAGGAAGGTATCCACACCCCTTTTATAAGGAAATGTTTCGTTCTCTTTCCAAGCCGAAGGTGAAGGTGGGTTGCACCTGATCCCACATCGGCTTGGAAGGAGAACGAAACATTTCCTTATAAGGGGTGTGGATACCTTCCTTGTCGCAACGCGTTTTAAAGCGTTGAGGACAGCATATACCATAAGAACTCTGCAGTTAAGCGTGCTCGGGCGGGAGTAGTACCAGGATGAGTGACCTCCTAGGAAGTCCTCGTGCCGAGTGGCCCAAAACGGACAATATTGTGATACGTGCCAGAGGGGATGTTACATGGCGGGTCAGAAATCTCAACCCAAACATGATTATTTTTGGGTTGGGTTTGTATCGGGTTTCAAGTTTGGTCAAGAATTACCGTCCCTGACTATCATTACACTACTTTTCGTGAACTTTTTTTCCTAGCAACAAGAATAAATCTCACTTGAACCAACATCATTGATATGGCAGGAAACTTTGTGCCTATGCAATACTAGTCAACCATCCCTTAAGGTAATTTAGATGGCTATTTAATGATGTTGAACTAGTATGTGAGAACTAAATCTTGATCAACTCGTTTGGAATGTATTAATTCTTAGGTTGTTCATACTCACCCAACCTTGAGATGTTTTCTTAAAACATTAGTATTTTGTTTATTATTATATAGAAATATAGAAATATATAAATATATAAATTCTTGTCCGATCCATTAACTCTATTTTACAAAAATTCATGTCCGGTTCCAATAACTAATATTTTATATTTCCTGTTAACATGAAGCTTTGCATGCTTATTTTATACTCTATTTTTGTTGTACTCCTCAGCTTAATTTAAAAAATATATTTTTATATACTCAACTTGATATTTGTGCATGGAATGATTTATTAGATTCAGTCTTTTAAAATGAGTTGCATCAAGTTGGTTTATTAAAATCTTCTTTGTATAGCAAAAGGAATCAAAGCTTTGTTGAATATGGTTTTAGATCATGCAACTTTTTTTGGAAGGGGGTTAAGTTGTATTCCTTATATTCGTGTGTGGTGTTATAATATAATATTAAACAGTGTACAAGGACCATTGTGATACATGGTAGATTTTCAGTGATGCTCACAAACGTACCAATATATGACGTCACACATCTATTGGCAATTTGGCATAGAAATTAAGTTACATCATATTTTATTTTATTTTTAAAACAGTAAATATTATTTATTAAACTACACCATTTAATAAATATTAAACTTATTCTTCTATGTGACTCACTTTTCTCATAGAGAAATGTTAAGTGCATCAATTTAAAAAATTTATTAGTTATTATAGTCGGATAAAAGTTAAATAAATCAATTAAATTTGTTATTTATTTATTTAAGTCGATTGGATTATTCGTTGGTTGTAATAACATGTGAAAATTGGACTGGTCAAGCAAATTGAATATGACATGATGTGTTAACATAAGCTTACATTAGTCGAGACGTGTGTTCCTTAGATTTCAATTAGGCCTTATGAAATGGGCATCACAAGCGTGTACCGTGGTCACGGTGGCAATGACCACGACCATGCACACCATCCCGGTGGCTCGTTGTCGTCCGTGGTCGTGGTGGATTGTGGTGTTTACCACATTGGACAATCGTCCAATTAGTATAGAAAGAAAGGTTTGACCATTTGACTTGGGTTGACTAGCCGTTCCCAACGGCTAACTTGTTAAAAAAATAAATTTAAACATATAAATAAAAGAACATGCAATTTTTTGTTCACACTATTATTCTCTTCCTCTACTACATACATTCACATATATCTCGTCAAAAGCTAAATATCATGGGTTAAGGTCCAAACACTCCACCAACAAATCGAAACCGTAATTTCAAAAATTAGTTTTATTTTCAATGTTCGTTTTTTCTACGTTTGTTTGTTTGTATGTTTTTTTTTCTTAATTTTCATATTTTTTTAGATTTCGGTATTGTCTTTTTAATTTTAACTAGCAAAGAACTCGCGGCTACGCTGCTTTTGGGGTAATATGGAGAAAATCGGCAAACTTTAAAAAATACGTGCTGAAAATGTAAATCACCGCAAATAGGAGAGAAAGTCGACAACCCCTAAAATTAGATGTCCAAAGTGTACGGCAACCAAAAAAAGGGACACTGGTAGAGAAAATCCAAAAATGTTGTGGCAATAATGTGAAAGTTGCCAAAGTTGAGAAAATATGGTAGCAAAATTCTAAAGGAGGTTTTTTGTGTTTTTTATGTCAAAATGTAAAAGTTTTGACTATAAGGATGAAAAGTGTCAAATTCATTAAAGATTTGTGGCAAAAACACCAAAATATAAAACTTTTCACTGTAAGGACGAAAAGTGTCAAAGTTACTAAAGATTTGTGGTAAAACCCTAAAAGCACAAAAACTTAATCAAAACACAAAATTGTAAAAGTTTTCACTTTAAGGACTAAAAGTGTCAAATTCACTAAACATTTGTGACAAAAACCTAAAAACATAAAAGTTACTATTGTTAACTTCCTTTAGATTTAATATATATATATATATATATATATATATATATATATATATATATATATATATAATGAATGTACTTTTTAGTTTACTATAGTAGTGTTTTTATTTTAATTAAAAATATAGCATTTTCATTATATTTTCATTTAATTTTAATAAAAAAGATGATATATAGTCGTAGATATATCATCCTAATATGATTTTATTTAATGATGAGGTGACAGTGATATGACACACTATCATATTTATGTTAGTGGTACCTATATCGGATGATCTTAACTCTAAACCCCTAACGAAAGATATTTAAATATTAGCTCATTTTCAACCTTAATATTTTTTATATATATGTGGTATAAACAGTTATTAGATTGATAAAGAGTATTCTACATATATTTTTTCTAATTTAGTCAGATTTTCAAAAATACTTTTTCTATTTATTATTATCATTTTCAAATTTGTTTTGCATCTTTTTCTATAATAATTTAAAATTTATATTATTAGAAAAGTATAATAAAAAAATCATATTTAATTAATTCAAATTAACTGTGCATTATTAAAAAACATTTCAATAAATTTAAAAAAAATATATAACGTATTTTATGAAACAACTAACAAAATTAATAACTATGTAATTACATTTACTCAAAATATATAAACTCAAAACAGTTAAAATAAACTAAAAATATATAAACTAAAATCTAAAAGACAACAAAAAGCACATGAAACCTTAACACTAATTTTGATGTTAATGAAATATTATAACACTGAATTTTTTTGTTATATTATTTAATAAAACATTTTTAATGAAAGCTTTATAAAAATATCAAATATTAATACTGAATTTTTTGTTATATTATTTAATAAAACATATTTGATGAAAGCTTTTTAAAAATATCAAATATTAATTCACGAAATTCTGAAATAACCATTTCTATTAATATATATATATATATATATATATATATATATATATATATATATATATATTGAGTTTTATGTTTTATACAATTATCCTTTTTTATTTTATAATGTTTTATTTTATTATATTTTATTAATATTTAAAACTTTGTTAGTTTTTAACTATTTTATTATTATTATTTTAGTCTCCAATATTAATTATTAAATAGACAATCATTATTTGGTATTTTTATCATTTGTTATTTTTATAACTAAATATAATTATAAATATTACATATGATTAAAATAACAAATTAGATATGCTTAAAAATAACAGAACATTAGATGTTATTGTAATATATATTTTTGTATGTTATTGTCAACTACATTTTAATTTTATAAATATTACAAATGCTTAAATAACAAATTAAATGAGAGATTTTTATAAAATATTTCACAAATATGAGGAAATATAAGTTAATTTCGTTAAAAATTAAAAAATAGGCAATGATGGTAGATATTTTAAGTTTGATATCATTTTGCTTAATAAAATGAATGGAAATATGACAGGACAATACAAACAATTTATACAAGAGATCAATAATGAAATATGCTTTAACATCAAATTTGTTATAAAAATAATGTTGGATTAAAACAATTATACACTATTTTTATACTACTAATAGTATTAACAACACACATGTGAGATGTGAATTGATCTTGTTGAAGTTCAAAGGTGATCCAGACACCTAAGCATAGACATGTTGGTACATAGGGGTCAAGTTTTAAAGGTGATGCGGCTAAAAGTCCTTTAATTTTCTTTAAAGGGTAAAATAATTAATTAATACTAAAAAACAAATTAATACAATATAAAGATAGTATGAAGGGATTAAAATATATTCCAATCCAACTATCGACAATTTAGTGATATTGTTTTCATTCGAACTAACAAAATTAGTCCAAACAGAGAGTGTAAAAATTCAATAAATAACCCTCATACAAAATTGCATAAATTGACAAATAATCTACTCTATGACATATTTCGATAAAAGAAAATATAACTACATCACATCCACAAATCATTAACCTGTTATTGGCAAATAACTTATTTTTAAATTACATCAAACATACAACCCTTTTTTGTTAATGTATAAAAATAAAACACAATCATCACTATTCTGCCCCCTCAATAATCATTAACATAACATTCTAGTAACATCAATCTTGATCTACAAGATTCTTTTAACTGTTTAACTCATAATAAAATCTGTACACTAATGGTTTGTTTGATATTTTTATAATGATTTAATTAAGAGGCATACTCTGAATCGATCAGATTTGCGCATTTGATAGCATCTTAATTTTACATTTTATTCGGTGAGATACTTCTTATTGGGTCATAGATTAAGACATATTTGAATGAAAAAAACTTCCTATTTCACTAAATATAATGTGAAGTCCTCTTTTTGCAGCCAACGCCTCTATACTCCACCCCTTATGCCTTTGAGATCTTCGACTCCAACCCTTTTGTCTTCGACGACCCACACCGTCGTCGACGCCTCCCTCATAAACCACATGCCCCGCCCTCACACAACACACCACCAACGCCTCCCTCACACACAACCTTTGAAGCGCACACCTCCCACGAACCACACGATCGTCACAAAAGCAAGTTTTCAACTATCATTTACTTTTGGTATCAAACTTTCTTGCTCCTCCATTATTATAAATCAAAAACAATTTTATTGATCACTTGATTTTACTTTCTTTTTTCACAGAAAAACATCAAGTTATGCATTCTCTTGGCTTAAAGCATATCGATTTTCAATTTCGTGGGCTAGACCCCTTTGTGTTATCAAATTTTGGAGAATTGATTAATTACGTAATTATTATGTGTATTAGCTTTATTTGGTTTCTAGAATGTGTTATGGTTTACTTTATGATGAAATATGATGTTATTTGATGTTCTTGAAGAAAATAGTTCAAAAGGTAAAATGGTAATTTTTATTATTTAGCACAACCATTCAAATGTCTAACCAAACAACATGTTTTAAATCAGAGACAAATTTTTCAGAGCCTCTGTTTGATTAAAATCTTAATCAGACAGATCCTGACAAACAACCCATAAATTGCATATTTACGAAATACTAATTAATTTAGAATAAAGATATTACAACAGCTCAAAAGTAAAACAAAACTTATGATTTAATTCATAAATTGATAGAGAAAATGATAAATTAAGTTGTTTCACTTAAGTTTTTTTTGAAAAATAAACAAAAATTAACCAATTTCCTAAACTAGCATCAAATTCGTACGATATGTGATGCAGTCCCTAGCATGGAGGATCAAACTCTTATGTTCTTAGAGGTCCATGATCGAGTGACTAAAAGGCTTCATAGAAATTACCATAACTTTGGCTACAAGGTTCTGTTTTGGGCCTGCAGCCATTCAAATCGAAGCTTGAAACGAGGAGCACGTTACAATACATTTTTTTAACATCCTGAAATTGGGCTTAGGAGTTTTGCCATCTTTAATGAGAAAATAAAATTTTAGAAATAAAAATAATTTAATTTAAATAAATAATAAATAAATGAAAAAATAAAAATAAAAGAAAATCATACTTTTAAGAGAACGTTTATATTTAAAATAAGAATTTAGAATGAGATTTTAATAAGTCTTAATTAAAATTCTAAAAGGCGAGGGACTAGTTTCGTCAAATAGAAAACCTTGTGTCTAGTGTTGACTTAGTCAAATGATCAATTAGTTCAAACGGTGTATTTTGGGGCTAATGTGTGAGAAATAGAAGTTTCATAATCTAGTTGGTTTAATGGTGTCAATTTTACGAAAAGAAAGACAGAAGGGCCAAATATGTCAAGTGATGAAAGATTTAAACTAGTTAGGTGGGAGATCTCTCGATTTTAAGGAGATGAATGAAATTAAAAGACGAGGAAGCTCTCATTGGCAATTTTGAAGCTTAGAGGGAAGAAGTAGGGTTAACTGTTGAAGAAGAATTAAGAGCTTGAAGCTAGAGATTGTTGGATTAGCTGTCTAAGCCAATAACTGAATTAGTATAATCTTGAATTATTAGAAAAGTCCTTTTGGGTTGTCCTCAAACCTAGTAATTGAATATGATGACTTTTAGAGAGAGACTGATTTATTGATTGATTATATGATTAATAAATAGCAACAAATGGATTTATTAATATGTTATGAAAATAATATATTAATTAGAAATAGTAATATTTAATTAATAATTAATCAGAAATTAAATATATTAATTTTAGGATTAATTGTATTAATTAAAAGTACAAGGGTTAAAGTGCAATTGTTCAATATTTGAACAAGAAAGAGTCCAGAACCTTCCTTGGAAGGAGGTAGACGAAATTAGGGTATTCCAGGGCATATGGAATATTTCTTGCAGATAAATAAGAAGCTGGATAATTACCAAATTGAATGAATATTATTTTATTCGTTTAGGGTTATCTAGGATTTTTCAGGTTGCACTATAAAAGGAACCCTTAGGCTATAATTTTCGGACACACCACTTGATCCTCAAGAGCTCTAGGCCGAAAATTTGACATCACCTCTCCTCTCTCAAAAGTTTCTTGTTGCTAGTGTTGGGTGTGAACCATCAGAGGCAAGACATTTGTGTTGCTAGCTTTCAAGTTATTGAAGAAAGGATTTTTGATTGTTTACTACAACAATCAAAAGGTATGTTTCACCTTCTACAATTTTCAAAATTACCTAGGGTTAGTGTGTTCTTGTTGTTCAATAGAATCTTACATCAATAGTGTTATGACTTAGATCTTTAGGTTGCATGTACCCTTAAGTGTTAAGGATTTATCCGCGTTAATACATGTAAAACCCATCAGAGATCTCATATAAGCATTTGGATGGTATAACTCTTCCCTTTCTTTCTAATTTTCGAGCTAGGGTTTGGGTTGAAACCCCAAATCTGAAAATGGTGATCATTATGTTAATTATATGCTAGTTCGTGAATGATTTCGAAGTTATAACTGCCATTCTACATTAAATCAATTTCCATTTGGTTTTAATGAAGCTTTGGTTAAGAGATTAAGCTCCAAGCTCCATTAATGGTGGAATATTTATTTTAGATAAGTCAAAATCATTCATTCATTATCCTGAAAGACGATAAAAGTAAAAGTATTCTCAAACATCAGAGTAAAATCATAAACAATCATTGCAGAATAAATCTCCAAGGGATGAAGTGCGATCAAGTTGGGCTCTTCCTTTTGAAACTGGAAGTAACTGAAAATGTTTAAACCACAAAATCGTAAGCACAAAGCTTAGTGAGTTCCCTTAAATACCACATACCATACATATCAATGCGCCCCGCCTTGGGGTATACTTCAACCCAATACATATCAATGGGCCCCGCCTTGGGGTATATTTCAATCCAATATATATCAATGGGCTCCACTATGGGGTATATTTCAACCCAATACATATCAATGGGCCCACCCTGGGTGTATTTCAAGCCAAACATATATGCAAAAGTCACAAAGACAATTAACATTCTACACAACATAATCAAGTGGGCCTACATTAGTGCCTTCGACCAAAGAGTATAGTGAGAAGACTCACCTAAACTACTCAATAGAAGCCCAACAGCTACCTCAGCATCACAACAGTCAACCCAAGCTTCTTAAAACCAAACTGAGACTAACCCTTAGTCAAAAACTCAATTCAACCCAAGTTTGACCAAAAGTTAAACTTGTCAAAAAGTTAACGGTCAAATTTGACTTCAGTCAACTGCCACATCGTGGCTAACCATGACCACGTCGTGGCACACAAACGACAAAACAGACGATAAATCCCCCAATCGCCACATCGTGGCAACCTAAGGCCATGTTGTGGTCTTTAGTCTGAAAAGCTTTTCTTCAATAAGAGCTTAAACCATAAGGGCCAAAGCTAAAATCATCATATCTAATTCCTAATAGCTTCATAATTGATAAAGTTTCTAACTTTATATATTATGAAGGTCCAAACCACCAAGATCTAGACTTTAAGTCTCAAAGGGACCTTAAAATGCATCTTTCTCTACTTAATCCATTAAGTCCAAGTCTCCACCCTTCAGATCTGGATTAACATCATGTTTGGATGGATAAAGTTGCCAACTTTATCCATAATAATGTCTCAAACTTTTAAGATCTAAACTTTAATACACCAAAATGACATAAAGGACCAAGATAACTTGCATGGTTATAAAGAAAGGTAAAAATATCTCAACTTTCCTAGTCCATGAGGTCCATGAAGCATTCTAAACTGATAAAAAGATGTTGGAGTCCACCCAACTCCAAGATCGCCTATAAAATGGACCAAAAGTGCCAAAAATCCCAAATGACAAGATCTAAAGAACTAGATAGCAAGATTGGAACTTTATACTTACAATAGTCCAGAAATGTGGTGTCTTTGATGGATCTAAACTTGAAGCATCATTCCTTACAACCAAAAGAACAATCTTGGTCTTTAAACTTCATCAAAATAACATTAAAAGTATCCAAAAGAGGAGATATGAGAGAGGAGAAGCTCAAATCTTGAAGTTGGAGACTAGGGTTTCTCTCAAGGGGTTCTAGAGGTGATGGAGGCTGATAAAATGGCCAAAAAGTCAGAACTATGCTTAAATACGTTGAAAACCCTAAAAATCATGGGCTTGGTCCTGATGATCGTCGTGCTTTGCCCACGCTTCGCCGTGCCGTGGAAACTGTCGAGCCGTGGAAATTCTCGTCATGCCATTGCCATGGTTTTCATAACTTCTTCGTTTCAACTCCGTTTTTGGCGATCTTTATATCCACAAAAAGGTATTGACGAGCCCCACACTTCTATCTAATTACTTTTGGCTTAACACATGTCGAACTAAAAACCATAGTCTATGCAAGAAATTTGAAACATCACTTTTCCCATTTTACCCTTTGATTCCAAAACAAAAACCGAGAGCTTAGATCATATAACCAATATTATCAACATCCAATAAGGTCTAAAACCTATTCCCTTGAAGCCCAAGGCCATTACATGATCCATTTATTTTCCACAATCCTGAAATAAGAATCTTCTCGAAACAGGATGTTACACAATTAATGGTGAGCTTGGGTGATTCAAACCCTAGATTCATGATTGGGTTGTACCTTGGAAATGATGAGTTGTACTCTAGCCAATAGTTGTAGAATTAGATTTATTTATGGATTCACTAAGTGTTTGGATGATTGGATTTGTTATTCTCTAGTCTAGAATCAAATATCAATATGAATCCATAAGAGTTTTATGCAATTAAATAAATCATTATAGGTGGAATTAAGAATTAGGATTTCCAATGAAGATCCATGAGAATTTTGAAGAAGACTTAAATGATTGAAAGAGGATTAGTATGAAGATTGTAACACCCATTCCAGGTGCGAAGCAATTTTTAAATTTTAAACTTTTATTATTGGGTGGCCATATCGTGGAGGATTTTTACCACATCATGGCGGTATTGTTTGGGATCGTGGGTTTAAATGACTCGCCACGACATGGCCATAGGCGCCAAGGCATGGCATGTGTTTTTTTTTGAGAAAAACCCTAATCTTTGGGCCCTATTTAAAGAACATTAAGGCTAGGTTTTCGTGATCATTCAGCCTCCATCACCCTCTCAAGCTCAGAAACCCAAACCCTAGCCTCCATTGCAATTGTGAACTCATTATTGGTGTTGTTAGTGACCTTTAAAAGAGAAGGAATCCCTTGGTGTGGTAGTTACCTTGCAAGCATCATCTACATCAGCTAGCACATCTTATGGACCTTGGTGAGTGTCTAAGACCAAACCTTTTCCTTGCTAAGTTGCTAGATCTTTAGATTGTGTCCCTTTTCTTCATGTATTGATGGGTTTGGGTGGTGAGATCTCATAAAGTTTGCAACTTTATTAATCTGAAGGCCATTTGGAGTATTTGGTGCTTTAGATCTAAATTAGAAATGAGTTTTGGTGTCGTGCATGGTTTTTTGGCCATTAACCCTCAATTTGACCTAATAGGAGTTCAAGACATGCATTGGACATGAATTTCTGAAAAGCATGGATTTTTATTTTAGTAATGGTGCTAGAAACATTTCTGGAATTATTAATCAAAAGGTCTTCAAGATTAAGTGCTTATTGATTAATCCAAGTTGTGTTTTTGGCCTTTTTGGACCTAGGAGTTGAGATCTTTATCTCTTGGAGAGTCTTAAGGGATAAATTTGGAAACTTTATCCATTTAGACCATAAAATGGACCAGATCTGAGCCTTGGATCCCTTAGAATCGAAGAAAACGACTTATCCCATTAAGTTGTTAGAAACCCAATGCCCACGATGTTTTTCGGTCGCCACGAAGTGGTGATTGGGATAGGGCTCGTCTGTTTTGTCATTTCACTTCCACGACGTGGTAACCAGCTGGAGGTTGACTTTTTACCGTTGACCGTTGACTTTGACCAAGTTGACTTTAGGTCGATTGAGGTTATCTTGATTAGTAGGTTGAGGCTTGGTCCCTGTGTGTTGTATAAGTGACCCGGAGAGCCAGTGTTTGGAGCAGTGATCACTTCAGATTTGTAGGTGAGTTTTCCTCACTAACCTCGTGGGTCTACGGCTCCAAATTCGGCCCACTAGGTTATGTATCCTGGTATATAGGATGTTGGTATGCTAGTTATATCTTAGACTGGTAGATCTGTATGATTACCTATACTTGTTGATTATGTGTTTATCTGTTGCATATATCAACATAGTGTAGGTGGGTTGAGGCGGTATTGCTTTGTGCTGTAGGCCAACAAACCTGGGGCAGTCCATTCGGGAGACTGTGAGCTAGGGGCAATCCAGTAGGGAGACTGTGGGCCAAGGATAATCCATTCGGGAGGTTATGGACCCAACATGCATTGTTTGTATATATTATGTTGTGTGTGGTACTTTGGGGGAACTCACTAAGCTTTGGCTTACATGTTGATTTTATGGTTTCAGGTACATCAGAGGATAGGGCAGGCGAAGGCATGATTATGCACATCATCCCAAATTCTTATTTGACTTATGATTTTGGGATACTCTAATTCATGATTATGGTTTTTGGAAACTATGTTTTTGTGTAATTTATGGATTTTAGAATGGTTTTAAAAATGAAAATTTTGTCATGATTTTTAGGATGTTACAAGTTCGTATCAGAGCCTTGGTTTGAGAGAATTGGATGAACACTTGTGGGATTCCAGACTTAAACTAAGGATCTGCAAAATGTTTTCAAAAATTAACCCTGAAAAGACCGACATAAAGGATGCGATGTGTATAATCAACTAAAGCCAAGGAAAGTGATTCCCCAAGATACCCATTCTTGTTTTGTGTATTGATGTTATGATAGAATTGCATGCTATTATGTAGGCCAAGGATCTTCAGGAATTGCATGATAGAATTACTTGATGTATGATGCATGATAGCCTAGGAGAGTTTCTTGTTATGCTATATGGAACTGACATTATTATTGTGGTTGCTTAGTGTATGCATCATAGTTTTAGATAACTAAGATTTTATAGCATGAGAATGTTTGATTTAGCCTTATTTCATGTTCCTTGTTTGGTTGTGGGTTTAGGGTAGAACCAGATATTCGATTGTCTATCGAATCCAGTGTTATGTATGACTAGCATGCATGAGAGGCTACAGGGTTGGTGGAAGTTTCATGAGTGAGTATGTGTCATCCCCAATTTCATGGCCAGAAAAGACCGATTTGTTTATGTTTTATTCAAAATTCAGAGTATCCTTTTGAAGAATAATGTTGCAGAATTTTTTCCCAAAAATATGATAAAGATTTTATCAAAGCATTTCCGAAGAAATGTGTTTAATTATATTAAAAATATTAGGATGTCATTGTCAATATAGTACATAGGCATAAACAGAAATAGTACAGGCCTTACAAACATCTATTATTCTAATGGCCTATAATCCATACACCTCTCATCAGATCATCACTCCTGTGCTCTTTTGCCACTATCTGTAATATAAGAAACTGAGTGCGTCAGGCTTGGGAGCCTGGTGAGCACATAGGGTTTTCAACCCATAATAATTAAGTTCATTAATTTCATTAAATCATTCAACCCGATTACCCGTTCTCGTTATCCTCAGTTTCTGTCCCTAAAGCATCTAATTTAAGTGACATAGCCTAAGGATTATCATCGGGATAGACAATACCGCTTAGTGGATTCCTCAGCAATATACGTCAGTAAGGCAACCATGAGGGGGATGGAGTACACCTAGTGAACACGTCGTTCACAAACACCTACAGGTTGCGAGCCTACCAACATTCCACTGGACTGTCTAGAATAGTCTGTGGTTGTCATCTATACTCTGCTAGATGACTGGATCAGCTTTAACATCAAGGCCTCTCATCATTTATTTCATCTTTCATCATCTATATTATCTACCCATCTTTACCCAACATAATTATAGGTATAAAATACATACATAGTTTAAATCGAGTAAAACATGTATAAATCCTTCATCTAGCATAGATATCAGGAACACAGATAATAAGCACATATAGCACGTAATTATATTAAATACTTCATATCTATGTGTAAGATGAAAGTAACTATGCACTCACTTGTTAAAGTGACAACTCGTAATTTGGGCAAAGCTTCGCTTCTAACAATTGTGTTTCCCTTCAACGAAACCTAGTATCATTATCACTAAGTCTTAGTCTATTATTTATTGTGACTAATTATTAGTCTAGATTCATCATTAACTAAAAGTCTACTTTCATGATCTATCAAGTAAGGAACAACCAGGTAGGATCATATCGGAGGTAGGGTCTATTTTGTATACGAAGTATACTGTTTGGAAATCCCACTTTAAACACCTGACTAAATCACAACCTAGACATCATCCCCATAAGTAGATCAATCAGTATAACGACTTTGAATAACCGATAAATCTTGTTTATAGGATCATAATAACGATAATGAACTTAAACATAAGTTATACTTAAAGTAGGGTAAGCATAAATCACTTACAAGGGGGTTTAGCGAGGAACCAGGATCTGCACGGGCAGAACGTCTGAGCCGAAAGCTCTTCTTCTCGGGGCTTTCTGGCGCTCCGGGACTCGCTTCTAACACCTAGGAGGTGCTAGATGAAAGAGTAGAGGGTTTGGGGGTGTTTGGGAGAGAAGTGGATGAGAATGGTGTGGAGAAATGAGGAAAAACGAGCTCTATTTATAGGCTGATAGCATGTACGTACGCTGGGCGTATGAAAAGGAACGCTGGGCATACCGGCACCACGTGTCACGATCGCATGTGAAGCCGTGGGGAAGAAGGTGCGGCTGAGATTGTGTCACGTGTCACCTACGGAACTTAACCCAAAAATTAATTATCTTCTAAATTCTGTAATTTTCGCACACGAGCTCCGTTTTTTACGTTCTTTATATCCACATATAGCTAGCGACATGATCTACAACTTTCGTTTAGACTTCGTCGGCCAACTTTGACTCTATTTTAAAGTTATATTTTAACAGGTTTAGAGAGTTAAAGCCCGTTAAAATTCATAGCTTTGTCATCCGACGTCCGTTTTCGACTGTCTTTATATCGATGAGCTTCTATTAACGAGATCTTCAATTCTCGTTTAGGTTGTGTCGGCTAAAAATCGATCGATCTAAAATCCGATTTTCCGGGCTGTGTATTGCTATGCTAAATCTTAGAAAAATCATAACTTTCTCTAACGAAGTTAGATTTGGATGTTCTCTATATGCATGCTCTCGTTTTAACATCTACTATGACTTTCGTTTAGACCTCTAAGGCTTAAAATTAGTTTATCAAAATTTCACCTTTTACGATACGCGACGTCATGTCGGTTTAGTCGCGAAACTTCGACGGGTCATAACTTCTTCGTTATAAGTCGGATTTCAGTGTTCTTTATATCTCTGTAATCCTTGTTACGACTACTTTGACTTTCTTCAAATATATTGGGTCAAATGTTCATTCTATTTTTGACGCATATTTTATTCTTAATTTATTATATCGTTATAATCACATAAATCACATAAATACTCAAATAATTCTTCTTCATTACTTCAAAATAGGTTACAATTGTCGACCGTAACTATTACATCATAATATAAATGCTTAGCCAGAAATGCAGGCGTTATAATTCTCTCCTTCTTAGGATGATTCCGTCCCGGAATCATGCATCGGCAAACAGATGTGGATTGCGACTCATCATGTCACTCTCTGTTTCCCAGGTGAGGTTCAGCTCATTCATATGTTTCCATCATACTAGCACTAATTCGACCATCTTGCGTCGCAATTTCTTTGTCTTACGGTCAATAATTGCTTCGGGCTCTTTGATTAACCTCCTATCTTCATCAATCCTTAACCCCGAAAGTGGAATTATATTAGGAACTTCTCCTGTGAACTTTCTCAAATAACACATATAGAAAGTGTTATGAATACCATCCAGTTCTTCTGGCAATTCCAGCGTGTAAGCTTGGTTCCGAATCCTCTAAAGAATCTTGAATGGCCCAATAAATCTTGGAATCAACTTTCGTCTCTTTCCAAATCTTATAAGTCCCTTCCAAGGCAGACTTTGAGCAGCACCGAATCTCCAACTTCGAATGTCATTAGTCGTCGCTTCTTGTCAACATAGCTCTTTTGACGATCCTGAGCTGCTAACATCCTTTCTCTAATCACTTTTAGCTTTTCAGCAGTCTGATGGATTATCTCAGGACCCATAAACTGCTTTTCTCTTGCCTCAAGCCAACAAGACGGTGTACGACACTTCTATCCGTACAAGGCTTGATAAGGTGCCATCTTAATGCTCGAATGGTAACTATTGTTGTAGGAAAACTCTACAAGGGGTAAATGCTCATCCCAGTTATCTTGAAATTCTAGGGTACATGCTTTTAACATATCTTCCAGTGTTTGAATTGTCCTTTCACTCTGACCATCAGTCTGCGGATGGCAGGCTGTACTTAAACACAACTTCGTACCCATTTCCTCTTGTAGGCTCTTCCAAAATCTTGATGTGAAACGACTGTCACGATCCGATACAATCGTTAAGGGAACACCGTGAAGTCTTACTATCTCCTTCATGTAGGCATTTGTAAGCTTATCCATAGACCACCTATCATTGGTTGCTATGAAGTGTGCACTCTTTGTGAACCGATCCATGACTACCCAAATCATGTCGTGACCGTTCTTCGTCCTGGGTAGTTTAGTCACAAAATCCATGGTGATGTCTTCCTATTTACCCATGGGTGCAACTAAAGGTTCTAAACTCCCATACGGTTTCTGATGTTGTGCTTTGACTCTCGCACATGTTACACACTCTGTCACATACTTTGCAACATCGAGCTTCATTGTCGGCCACCAGTAGTAAGGTTTCAAATCCCTATACATGTTAGTGCTGTCGGGATGAATCGAGTACATGGTCTTGTGAGCTTCTTCCATCAGAAGATCTCTTACTCCTCCCATCTTAGGCACCAAAATCCTGTTTTGGAATACCTTCAATCCTTGACTATTTGTACCGAATACCAACGTTTTGCCTAAACGTTCTTCCTTTTGATTTTTTTATCTAAAGCTTCTTCATGAGCTTTCTTAATGCTTTCCACAATTGTTTAGACAACTTCTATTATTAACGCTCTTGGCCTTTTTCTTTCCAGGTTTACTTTTTGACTTAGAGCATCAGCTACGCCATTTGCTTTACCAGGGTGGTAAAGTATCTCACAGTCGTAATCCTTGAATAACTCTAGCCAGCGTCGTTGTCTCATATTAAATGCCTTTTGATCAAAGAGATACTAGAGACTTTTATGATTAGTGAAGAGTTTTCACTTTGTGCCATAAAGATAATGCCTCCATATCTTTAATGCGAATACTACCGTTGCCAACTCCAGATCATGAGTGGGATAGTTCTTCTCATGCTCTTTCAATTGTCGAGATGCATATGTTATCACTTTGTCTCTCTGGGTCAAAACACAACCTAACCCAACTCCAGATGCATCGCTATAGACTGTGAAATCTTCAACTCCGTCAGGTAAAGAAAGAGTTGGTCCTTCACACAACTTCTTCTTTAATTTCTCGAATGCTTCTTCATGTTTCTCGCTCCATGTATATGTAGCTCCTTTATGGGTCAAAGCTGCCAATGGAGCAGCTATCGAAGAAAAGCCTTGGATAAACCTTCAGTAATATCCAGCTAATCCCAGAAAGCTTCGAATCTCAGTGGGACTTTTTGGTCGTTCCCATTTCATCACAACTTCAATCCTTGCTGGATCAACCATTATCCCTTCTTGGTTGACCAAATGACCCAAGAATTGGACTTCTCGAATCCAAAAATCACATTTGGAGAACTTTGCATACAGCTTCTCCTTCTTCAAAACTTCTAATACTTCTCGCAGGTGATTGCCATACTTTTGCTGGCTCTTTGAGTAAATCAGAATGTGATCTATGAACACTATTACAAATTTATCGAGGAATGGTTTACAAACCCTGTTCATCAAATCCATAAATGTTGTTGGAGCATTGGTTAGTCGAAACGACATAACCAAGAACTCATAGTGTCTGTATCTCGTTCTGAATGTGGTCTTCTCAATATTTTGCTCTCTCACCTTCAGCTAATGATATCCTGACCTAAGATCGATCTTTGAGAAATAGCTCGAACCTTGCAGCTGATCGAACAGGTTATCAATCCTTGGTAATGGATACTTGTGATGGGTTTTGGGCATTACTACAATCCTATGTGTTCATGCAACCCTAATGCTTTGGATATAGGTTTTCACTAGTTGAACATGCAAACTTGAATACAAAAGAGAAACCCTAATATGCATCTATAAAAATCGAAATTAATATAATACTAGGGTTTAGATTCATACCTCAATTGTTATATAGTAATAACAATTAATCATTGTAGATCTTTAGCTCTTGAAAGCAAGTGCCTCAAATGTGACACCTCTAATGGCTTACAAACACTCTTTGCAAGAGGATGAGAGGAGAGAGGAGGAATTGCACTAGAATTTCGGCTCTACTAGGATTAGGAAGCATGTGGTCAAAATTCTATGGGGTAGGCTCTTTATATAACTGTTGTTTCTTAGTCCCAAAGCTAGGGTTTGCTGGAGGAAACCCTAATTTCCAGCTTAGGGCCTAAGCAACCCATGGACTCCTTATCAAAGAGCCTTGGATGAAAACTTATAGGGCCTCCCTATAATTTTCGTCCACCCCTTTCCAAGGGGTCCAATAGCCTAACTTCACAACTATCAATAAATTGCAAAACAGCCTCTGCATTTTCAATCAGTTCCTTTAATCCCAAAATTAATTCCAAATTAATTTCTGATTAAATACTAATTAATATTATGATTTCTAATTAATATATTATTCTTATAATATATTAATAAATCATTTTATGCACCAATTTATTATTCCAAACAATAAACTCAACTTCTCTCCAAAAGTCATCCTGTCAAGTTGCAAGAGTGAAGGCAACCCAAAAGGACCGTGCTACTATCAATTCAAGTATATACCAATTATAGTTATGGGCTTAGACACCTTATCCAACAGTCTCCCACTTGGATAAGTCTAATAACTATAATTTCAAGTACAACTTCAAAAATTGACCAGCACATTATAGCTCTCAAAAGCCGATGTCGAACTCTGACCTAGTCAGTTACGTGTCCTAAGATAAGGGATCAAATATTCCTCCATTCTACAAAATATTGTATGAGCATGAGACATGGATTATAATCATTCTCTCTGTCCAAGATTTATTTCCCGATTTCTGATTTATGACGACTGATATCACACTACTAATTGAACACATCATTTTAGTCCAGGCTTGGCCAAGTGCTTTAGATGTCATCGTCAAATTATCGAGGGGCCCATAGATATCGCTTTTCCCGTTAGGGCAAAAGGAACGGATAAAACTTATATGCTTGCACTATTCACTCATCAAATCACGCACAACAATACGTTTTATAACATCAAATTACTGATGCATTTACGTATTATCAATGCACAACTGACTCGCAAACAAGAACTTATATATCTCGGTTTCAAGAATATAAGATATTATCGTCTCAAAATTACTCGTGATAAAATCCATGAAGTAATTCTTTGAGCGTGGGTTAATCCAATACTTAAATCACCATTTCAAAAGTACTCATGAACATTGCAGCAAAACCATTGTTATGTCTAATCCCCATATATAATCTACAATTCAATTCATGACAGTCTTAATTCGCTACTTACTTCCAAAAGTACGATCGACTGTGGATGTTTGAATAATCCAATTATTCGGGAAGTAAAACATGTGAAGTGAACCACAATAATAACCTAATTAACTATGGTCTCAAAACTATTGAATACAAATAAAACACTTATTATTTAATCACCATATTAACTAGACTTTATTAATTGCACAATGTTTCGGTTAATCAACTACTACACTTTAATTAATCATTAGTCATTCCATGTTCTAAACATGCGTACTATGTTTCTTTATATTGTCCTTCCTTTGCGAACATATCAATTGTACATAATTCCAGTGATGCTCATTTCACAATTCCAAATCCTTGATACAAGTGTAAGAATTTCCAAAATTCTTGTCACCACTATGTGTTAGAATGTAATTTTTTATGCAATGATCCTTTTGTGATGACTTGGCCTGGAAGTCACAAAGACTTTGCCAATGATGTCACAAAATTGCTCCATTGAAACTTTGTTACTTAAAATAGTCTCATTGTTACGAAGCTTAGGGCCTAATTTCCAGTTTGCTGGAGGAAACCCTAGTTTCCAGCTTAGGTCCTAAGCAACCCATGGACTCCTTATCAAAGAGCCTTGAATGAAAAACTTATAGGGCCTCCCTATAATTTTCGTCCACTCCTTTCCAAGGGGTCCAATAGCCCAATTTCGCAACTATCAATAAATTGCAAAACAACCCATTCACTTTCAATCAGTTCCTTTAATCCCAAAATTAATTCCAAATTAATTTATGATTAATTACTAATTAATATTATGATTTATAATTAATATATTATTCTTATAATATATTAATAAATCATTTTATGCACCAATTTATTATTCCAAACAATAAACTCAACTTCTCTCCAAAAGTCATCCTGTCAAGTTGCAAGAGTGAAGGCAACCCAAAAAGACTATGCTACTATCAATTCAAGTATATACCAATTATAGTTATGGTCTTAGACACCTAATCCAACAACTTGTTCTTTACCGTTGCCTTGTTCAACTCTCTATACTCTATGAACATCCTCATGCTTCCATCCTTCTTCTTCATGAATAACACCGGAGCTCCCCAGGGTGATGAACTAGGTCTAATGAAACTGTTGTCCAACAACTCCTGAAGTTGCATCATAAGCTCCTTCATCTCTGTTGGTGCTAATCGGTATGGTGCTTTCGTCATTGGCGTCGATCTTGACATCAAGACTATTCGAAATTCTACTTGCCTATCAGGGGGCAATCCAAGAAGATCTTCGGGAAAGACCTCTGGATAGTCACATACCACTGGTATTCTTTGCATTTCTTTCTTTTCCTTATTTGCATCGATCACAAATTCCAAGTATGATGTGCATCCTTTGGACAAACATTTTCTGGCTTTCATCAGGGAAATGATTCTAGAATTTACTCTATGTTTGTCCCCGTACACCATAAACGACTATTTTCCAGGTGGTTTTACTCTTACCATCTTCTTCCTGCATAGTATCTCAACATCGTTCGCACTAAGCCAATCCATTCCTAGTATGATGTCGAAACCGTTCAACTCAGTGAGAAACAACTCCTCGTGGAATTTATTCCCGTTCAAGTCGGTGACGATGTTTTTAATGCAATTGCTAACCTGTATGAATTTGCAACTGACAACTTCTACAATTAGAGCATTATCAAGTTTATCTACAGGCAATGCTAGTCTTCCACCAATTTATGCGATATAAAGGAGTAATTTGCTCCAGAATCAAAAAATATATTGGCAGACAATCTATTTACAAGAAAGGTACCTGAAGCAACATCTGCTTCATCCCTTGCTACTTTCGGGGTCGTATGGAATGCTCTTGCCTTTGGCCTCGGTGGAATGTTAGGCTTTTCTGCCCCTTTCTTATTTGGGCAGTCTCTAGAAATATGCCCTTCTTCATTACACCCGTAACACACATCGCCAAAATGAGCATAGAAGATGAAGGACGCCCACAATACGTCTAAGACGCCTCCTAGGACGCCGACGCGGAAAAAGCTCCGAAAATCATATTTCCAGCACCTATTTAAAGGGGACTAAACCCTAATCGACTTGGAACTTCTCCCATGCGATTTTTCCCAGTTTTGGAGGCTTCTAAACACATTCAAACCTTCTCCAAACACGTTCCTAATCATCAATTTCTGAATCCAAGGCGAGAAATTGATGATTAGGAACGTGTTTGGAGAAGGTTTGAATGTGTTTGGAAGCCTCCAAAACTGGTAAAAATCGCAGGGGAGAAGTCCCAAGTCGATTAGGGTTTAGTCCCCTTTAAATAGGTGCTGGAAATATGATTTTCGGTGCTTTTTCCGCGTCGGCGTCCTAGGAGGTTGTGCATAATCCTACACCACCCGAACTTGAGGTTGTGGTGGAGGATGATGTACTTTTAAATGATAATTATACCCAAAGGATGTTTGAAATCAAAGAAGCTATAATTGAATTGGAAAAGTCTAATGAAAAGTTTCATGAGTTAGAAGCGTCCAAAGCTGGGGAGGGGTTTGTGGAGGCTAATACCACCCCCTACCCAACAAATTTTAAAAAAACCGACCCACAACTTCTTTTGATGGATTCTAAAATATTGGCAAAATACAAACAACCAAGTATAATCATTGATCATCTTTTTTTGAAAACTATATATGCTCATAATAGTTGCCAGGAAGGTGCGATAAACATGACCTTTGTAAGCCATAAACTGAGTCTCCTATTATTTAGACCTACTAATGATCCTCCAATCTGTGGTGACCTATTTGTAATTAATAATATCGATGATTATGTCTACGAGCATACCGCAAATATGCTCTCTGACACCAACCACGATTTGGATAAACTTTTTCCTTGTCACAGGTTAATAGAATTAGATGGGGTCGAGTTTCAACAAGTGAAGGAGAAATTATGGACCAAGAAACATGATGTCGTTCGTACCCACAAATCAAAGATGAAGGTGTTTCACGATGCTAAACATCGAGTCAAGAAATCCAACTGAAAAAATTATGCTTGGCTTTTCAAATCAAGGTTTAAGCATCATCGTGGAAGGATTAAAGGAAAAAAGGGTAGAATCGCACAACATCATAGATGGCATGCCATGCGAATCGGTCACTCAGGGTAAGGTCAAGAACAAGACGGTTGACTTTCAAAAAAGTCCATGAACATATGATCCTCCGTAGTCATCAATCGAGGTAACTCGTCCCGCTAATGACGTTAAACTTGGCAATTTTGGAACTTTGTGGGTGTGTTCACTGCAAACCCTCACGAGACTTCACTCGTCCACTAGGGGTAACCTTGGGGTTTAAAAGGCTTGTTGCACGTGCCAAGTGCAATCGTGGACCCCGACGAAATTAAGGGCTAGGTGGTGTAGTTTATTTTTATTTGATTTGATTTGTGTGCTTGTAGTTGTTTTTTTATTTTTTTTTATTTTAGGAATTCACCTTTTGATGCATCGAGGACGATGCAAGACTCAAAGTTGGGGAGGGGGTGTACACAATAAGAAAACTGAAGATTGAAGAAAAAAACTGAAGGTTGAAGAAAAAGTGACAATTTTTTTTAAAAAAATCATAATTATTCGATGTTTATTCGGGCATAAGGAAACATTATGTAAATATCTCCAACTAGTGAAGTTTTTTCAGAAATCAAAACCGCCTCTATTATCAGTACCATCAGGTGTGTCATCCTCCATATTTTAATTTATTTTACATTAACTTTGATGAATTTTTTTTTTGGATAATCAACTTAGGATGAATGTACTGCTATCTTAAACTCTATCTTTAATTATCTTATCCTGAAGTTGGTCACCATGAAATATGTGATCAGTTAGTAGCTTCTCTATATCTTGAACGTAACTCATCAAGATGGAAAATGATAGGAGTTTCGTACATCAAGTCATAATATCTATTTAATATTGATTTTGTGGGTTGCTCAGCCGGTTTGGAAATACTTATATTTATTTAAAAATTGTTATGTGAAATACCCAAGTTTGAAAAATGAAGGTTTTTGGCTAGAGCTTACGATCTTTCAATTGAGGACCCAACCGAACAATATGTTTCATCAAGCCCTGAGTACTTGGTCTTACTTACTCCTGTGCCTTTGGGGTTAGGAGGGGACTATTATTGTTTTCACACAACCAAAAAGCATCAAAAGACATTGAAGAACTTCCAAGTATATATATTCAAGCTCAAGTCAGATACAAAGATGATCAAATCCGATAAAGCCATCAAAGAACTTGAGGAATGCACAATCAAGATGAATATGAAGAAAAGTTCAAGTTGAAGACATTGTGTGAAACAATATGTAACCCCTCGATAGCGGAAGTGTATGGGTTAGTCCATTAAGTGTTACCGACCGCTCTAACCATGTTAGTGAACCTTGAAAACGGGACTTTGGCAGTGAGTTCAACTGATTACTCATGAGGTTGATTATTGGAAAGGGTTCAAAAAGTGGAGGGTTTCAAACAACAAAGAAAAATAAGCATAACATGTATTTTGAGTTTAAAATCCGGATAAGCAAATAATAATCCCCAAAATAAATATATTGTGCTTATTGAAAATATTGTGATAAAATGTGCGAAATTCGTGATTACATTGAGTTTTTCTCAGGATGAGTGACTAAGCCTACGTTAATTATTTCAGGCCAATCTCGAGACGAGTTTGGAATAAAGTTGGGGAGGTTTGATCGGTCTATATTTATAACACAATAAATTGTCATAAATCTGTTGAATTGATGTATAATTGTCCAAGAATGGAACTATTTTGATGAGTTGTTAAACTTTATATGCAGGTCATTATATACAACTAAAAGTAGGTGGAACCTACAAGAAAAACGAGCAAAAGGAAGCTAACAAGCATGGGGAGACGAATTGCTAAAGTAATGAAGAAAAATGGTGCTGAGATATTTGACCACTCTTCAATGTTTTGATCATATATCAAGATCTAGAGCTCCGATTAACATGAATGAAGAAGTTCTAGAAACTAGACAAAATTTTCTACAATTTTCATGTTTTGGGTTTCTGCTGGTTCTGTTGTTTTCATCGCCAAAATGAGCACAGAAGATGAAGGATGCCCACCAGACGTCTAAGACGCCTCCTAGGACGCCGACGCAGAAGAAGCTCCGAAAATCATATTTCCAGCACCTATTTAAAGGGGACTAAACCCTAATCGACTTGGGACTTCTCCCCTGCGATTTTCCCAGTTTTGGAGGCTTCCAAACACATTCAAACCTTCTCCAAATACGTTCCTAATCATCAATTTCCGAATCCAAGGTGAGAAATCATCAAATTCATTATCATTCAACGATTGAAGATCATTCAACCGGCGGATCTACATCAATTCCATGAAGCTCCAAATTTGATTACTTCATCCCCAAGATTTCATCATTCTATAGTTGATTGATCATTAAACTTAAGTGGTTTTATGATTTCAAGTTGGTTTGTGAATTTTAGTATAAATTCCATTGTTTTTATTGTAGCTGTGTGTTTTGTTAATCGTATGGAAGGTTAAACCACCTAGGTTACTTCCGAGAACGTTGTAGGATGTTAGGATGAACATGTTTTGATTATTACTTTTATTCTAGTCAATTTCAGTTATTGTTTCATTCTTAAAGTTATGATTTTTACTTATAATAATTGGAGTTGAGTTTTCTTATTGTGTGATATTGCAACTAAGATAATGTATTGTTAATTCACTAATCATTTTGAATTCAAGTAGTTTAGGAACTAAGATGATCAGTTGAACCCACATACATTATTCTGAATTTGTAGTATTATATACTCAACATTGTAATAGGTAATCGTAAGACACATTATCGCCAAACCACTAGTTGCTCCTAATCCAATTAGACATAGGGAGTAAGACAACTAGTTGCGATAACATATTGTGTGCTCAAAATTAGTTGTTGCATGTTAATCAACCTTAATTATGTCTAGGTAATTAAATTGGAATTTAAGGGAAGAAAAACGTGTAAGTCCAACCATTTGAACAACTAAACCGGAAGTACCTTGTTTTTTTTTTCTCATTGATTGTAGTTTGTTTTAGTAGTTCTTGCATTACCAAGTTTTTAGTTGTTTCATCAAATTTTAGTTTAAATAATTTCTTGACAATTGCTAGTAGCTTTTCGTTGACTATTTTAACACAAAGTTTGACCACAAACTCCTCGTGGATTCAACCCTTACTTACCCTAGCTATCTAGTGGTTTTTGAGGTTAATTTTTTATTGAGACAACGACCTCGATCACACACCTTGTTGAATGTGCACTCATTAGCGTAATGCCCAGTTTTCCCACACTTAAAATAAGTCACCTCCTCGCCATATTTTCCAAAGTGTTTCTTTTTGCACTTCTCACACCATCTTGCTTCACCTCCTCCTCCTCCAAACTTCTTAGAACCAAACTTCGAGAACTTGCTTTTCTTGTTGGACCTTGAAGATCGATCAAACTTCCTTTTCTCGCCAACCTCAGCTCTCTCCAGAACGTTCTCCCTTAACTAGGTCTCAACATTCTTAGCTGACCAGATGGCGGCTTTCAAGGTGGTTGCTTGTTTGACCATTGGACCAAAGCTACTGGTAATCTATTGGCAAACTTGTTGAACTTGGAGAGTTCAGTTGGAACTAAATAAGGAACAAGCTTCATTTTCTCTGTAAAACTTACAGTATACTCAGTGACACTCATCCTTACCTTCTTTAGATTCTGAAACTCGTTGTTGATCTCCAGAAGATCCTGCTCAGAGCAGTACTGCATTTTTAGTTGCACCAAAAAGATTTCCCAAGACATATTTCTAGCTTCTCCCTTAGGCATGGTTTCGGCTAGTAGCTTCCACCAGCTTAATACCCCAGTCTTCAACATTGTAACCGCGAGAGCGGTCCTCTATTTGTTGCTGCATTCGCAACTTTCAAACATCATCTCCATCTCGGAGATCCAATCCATGATTTTCACCGGCGTTGGGCTTCCAGAAAGACTTGGTGGTTTGGATGGCATGAAATCCTTGTATTTACATCCACGTCCATCATTTCCTCCATTGGGTTGGTTTCTTCTAACCACTCGTAGCTCAGTTTGACTAACAGTCTGACTATAGTTTCCTTCCTCTGACTGTTTAATGTTCAGTGCAGGATGCACAACAGGCACAATAGGTTCATCCCTAGTCTGTTGAAGTAGACACCTTGTTTCTTCCATCTGACGATCCAACATCATTTGTATCATTTCGCGTACTCCTGCCATCGTGATTGGCTCGGGTACAATTGCTACCTCTGGCGCACGCTCAATCATAGCTTGTTGATTACCATTAGCATTTCCGAATCCGCTTCAGGTTCTCGCCATGTCGATCTATACACCAAAGCAAGCGAATTTAGATCTTTGTTTACGATAGATGTTTAAATCCTCTTTTTCTCTTCGAAAAGTTACATGCCAGTTTTAATACCGTAGTTGAACGTTTAGAAATCTGAACACATAAAGTTTCCAGATCCGGTCGGCAACAAACCATAGATCCGATCAAATAATAGCATATAAGGCATTTTTATAGCTATAACGTAAATCATTTAGTATATAAAATCAATTTAGGCATATTTCCTAAAATAAGCTAGTGCTCGTCTCAATATATTTTCTAAATATAGCAGACACTCATCTCACAATCATCGCTTAGCATTCTAAGTTAAAGTCTAGAAATCCTACAAATTCCTAGTTCTCTTAAACTAATACTCTGATACCAACTGTGACATCCCCAATTTCACGGACAGAAAAAATTGATTTGTTTATGCTTTATTTAAAAATCAGAGTATCCTTTTGAAGAATAATGTTGCAGAATTTGTTCCCAAAAATATGATAAAGATTTTATCAAAGCATTTCCAAAGAAATGTGTTTAATTAAATTAAAAATGTTGGGATGTCATTGTCAATACAATACATAAGCATAAACAGAAATATTACAGGCCTTACAAACATCTATTATTCTAATGGCCTATAATCCATAGATCTCTCATCAGATCATCACTCATGTGCTATTTTGCTACTACCTGTAATACAAGAAACTGAATGGGTCAGGCTTGGGGAGCCTGGTGAGCACATAGGGTTTTCAACCCACAATAATTAAGTTCATTAATTTCATCAAATCATTCAACCCGATTACCCATTCCCGTTATCCTTACTTGCTGTCCCTAAAGCATCTAATTTAAGCGACCTAGCCTAAGGATTATCATCAGGATAGACAATATCGCTTAGTGGATAACTCAGCAATATACTTCTGTAAGGCAACCATGAGGGGGATGGAGTACACCTGGTGAACACGTCGTTCACAAACAACTATAGGCTGCGATCCTTCCAGTGTTCCACTGGACTGTCTAAAATAGTTTGTGGTCGTCATCTATACTGACACACCGTCGGATATCCCAAATGTCCCGAATTAGCCACGACTCACAATCTGGAAATAATGCACTATCACGCACTTCGTCTCCGATTCCTCAACCAACATTCCATCACGGAGATTATCATAGGAGCAAGAATCCTCACTCTCACAGTTGATACACAATGTAGGCGACGAGGGCCGCCGCCCCGGAATGCTCCTCGTGATCACCTAGAACTGCTGCTAAAAGTATGCCTTACTCAACTAAGGCATCTCCTTGTCCTCATCCATCTCAGTCCCCACTGATGACTCTCTCTCACGGTATAAGAAATACCTCGCAACAATATATACTCTGGTGAAAACATCGCAATCATATGCTACCCCTCGGGGTTACCTCCAAACCCTGGAACCGGAAGCTCATTATCTCTTTTGCTCCACACAAGAAGCGGAACTAGTGAAATTCTCATCACAGAAAATGACATTTCAATCATCGGCCGATCACTCAACCCATACCGCAATCCTCCACAACGTATCACCTCCACCTTTCCTCAAGTATCGCGACTCCAACTGGCAGCTCACCAGTCAACCTCATTGAGATCTAAACTCAATTTTTCCTTGCAAGGTACAATTTGCCGAAGCTCAACCGACATGGCCCTCTGGCCCCACAGATTACCACATCCAATCTCTGAATGAATACCCATTGCTGGATAACTGGTAAGATGGAAACACACTCTGCTACGAATCATGGTACCCGAACAATGTTATCTCCCCTTAACCTGCAATTTAGAACCTCTGGAATTCTCCTTGTTTTGAGTATGGGTCCTCTGCTTTCAGTATTACGGGCCTATACTACCTGCCACATCTACCCATACTTTCCAGACGGATCGTCCCAGATTTCCTAAGTAGCTGCTCAGCCTTCTCGATCACCAATCCCGATACACATGTTCGCTCTCCAGCGAATACTCTCCTCTATCAAAGCACTCATCTGACTAAAATCACTCCCTAGGCTCTTCCTAGGTGCTCACACTTCTCTGCCATCAGCTGCTGAAGAACTCCTCATGATGCCAGCCATCTACCTCCCGAATATCGTCATATTCACTTAGTAGCTGTCTCCCATCGTCAAGAGTTCCACAAAGCACAAAGCAAGCAACATTTGGGCATCGAATTACCTCTATCAACACGTAAAACCACTCGAGCATAAAACTCCACTTGCTCTATCAGCACTCTAAAAGGCATTACCGAACTCAGGCAACCTTACCTCTTGTGGGTATCTCACTACTCTCTGTCACACCCCTGAACCGGAACGGCGGAAACGTTCAAGGGTGGTTGACATCATGTGTAGTATCACAACAATTGTATCATAGCAAGCATAGTAAACACAACCAAACATTGAATACATATATGAAAAAGGTTTACATTGTCTTAATACATAGTTTTGTTCATATCAAAAGTAAAATGGAAAGACGTGACTCTAACGCGCCGACTTCTCCAAAAGCCTGAAGGTACCTGTCTACTAAATCCTTGAGAATACAAGCAGTTTTGAAAATATATCAGCATAAAGCTGGTGAGTTCATAAGCATTTAGTTTTGGAGGAAAAATGTTCTTTGAAATCCTTTTGAAAAGTGTTCCTCAAGAAAATCCTATATTTTCTTATGAAAAGCGCATTTGAAAACCCATTCCTTCCACGACTTCCAGGTTCGTACAGGATATGTACAATCCAATGAGTCGTGGAATGAATATGAATATCCGTTGGTTGTAAAACAATTCGTTTTGAATGGCCGGTTTATCCCGGGAAAATCCTATATTTTCCCTAAAGGTGGTTGGTTGATTATCCGTTTTAAACTGAGGTTTGTAAGTATCTACCATACTCGTGTATATATATAAAAGCAGTTTTCTTTTAAAGACCCTGGTTACACCCAGAGATATATTAGTCTTAAACACTAAATAAAAGAAAACCGTGATGAACTAAGTCCTGAAGATATTATTAATACCCTCCAGTAATCTATCGGTCATTACTTTGAGGTTAGTTCACTTGATTCATTATTACAAAAGTAAATTCATGTTATCTAGGTTTTGAGTTTCATAACCATAACTGACTGGATATGGCCCGCAACAACCGATATCCTTAATGACTTTGTCACCCGCAGACCTGCCGATCCAACCGTAGCTAGCAGTGAGGTGCGGGATTGTCAGTCTCGTATAGATCTATACACAACAGTCACGCTCTCCCTACAAGAGATTCTGGTCACGAGTGCTAGTCCTCCACTCTGTTTCTTGTGGTGAGTGTTACCAAGGACGTGTCTCAAACATAGCCTAACAAATTTACAAGTAATAATACCGAAAATCTTGTTTATGATTTGCATGAATCCTTTGTAAAACAATACATTTTACTATATGATTCACAAGTTCATTGTTCTAGTTTTGAAAACTGTTTCTACGAGTTGATTTCTTAATCGTGTGATAAACTGTTTTCCATGTTAAAAGCATACTGAAAATATAATTATCTTAAACAAAATAATATATTCTGAGCACAAGTTTCCTTGTACTTTTGCTTGTATTCCCCCCCCCCCCCCTGAAAACATGAAAAACTCGGAAAAACGTAGGGGTATGAACTCACAGTTGTTGCGTGAAAGCGCTGACTGAAATGAAGATCCTCGAGTTGTTGCACGTGACACTTAACGGAATCCTATTATCAAATAAATACATATATGTATCTAAATTAGCGATTTTGTTAGATAACGTGTTAGAGAAACACTTGTATTCGGTTGAGGAATGTTACCGGGACTTGATCGAATCGAGGAAAGTGGGTTTTCAGCCAAAGGTACCACTTAGAAAGGTGTTTACGGCCGTGAACAAGGGTTTACGGTCGACAAACAGTTTACGGTTTCTGAAGGCTTGGTGAGTTTACGGCCGTAAACTCAAGAACAGGGTTTACGGTCTTTGAAGGCTTGGACCGTAAACTCAAGAACAGGGTTTACGGTCTTTGAAGGTGGACCGTAAACTCAAGATCAATGGTGCTGTTTTCGAAGAGATAAGTGCTCCAGACGTTCCGAAGTGGCTCCAAACGGTGTTTCTCGATGTTTCCCGAAGTTTGAAGGTGTTTTTAGGTGTTTACGGTCAAGGTTCTTAGAGAGAGAAGGAGAGAGTTTTCGGCCAGAAATGTTCAAAGGAAGGTGGAGGTCTCGTATTTATAGGGGTTTTGTGGTCGGTGGTGGGGGGTCCACTCTTTGCTGGCCGTAAACAGGTATACGACCGTAAACGAGTTTACGGTCGTAAACGAGTTTACGGTCGTAAACTCACTTAGGCTGGATTTGATTGTTTTTTCGAGATATTAAGGTTTCCGCGCGATTTTTGGTTTTGACTCGTAAATAATTTAATTATATATAACTAGATTATTTTCTAAACCAAGAAGTTTGACGGAAAAGTTAATGAATTCGAAATTTTATTAACGGAAATCGCGTAATGTAAACGGACAAAGTTTCGGGTTGTCACATCATCCCCCCGTTAGAGGGAATTTCGTCCCGAAATTCGAACATCGAATACAAATCATGGATTAGGAAAGAGATGCAGATACTTCTGTTTCATCTAATCTTCGCGCTCCCAAGTGAATTCAGGTCCCCGCTTGGCATTCCAGCGAAACTTCACTATCGGGATGCGACTTTGTTTCGTTCGTTTGACTTCCTGATCCGTGATTTCGATAGGTTCTTCCACGAAGTGTAGCCCCTCGTCTAATTCGATCTCATCGAGAGGAATCACAAGTGTCTCATCAGAAAGACACTTCCTTAGGTTCGACACGTGGAAAAACAGGATGGATGTTGCTGAGCTCTCGCGGTAATTGGAGTTTGTATGCTACGGGACCGATCCTAGCAAGGATCTCAGATGGTCCAACGTATCTTGGATTTAGCTTTCTACGCTTTCCGAAGCGTATCAGGCCTTTCCAGGGTGAGACCTGCAAAAGACACGTCCACCAATCTGGAACTCCAATGGTTTTGGTCTCTTATCGGCGTAGCCCTTTCATACGATCTTTTCAGTCGTCTCTCGGATGGTTTCAGGACTCGTGAGGGTATTGTCGGGGACTTGACTCTTGTCTAGTGGCATGTCGCCCACCTCAGCCCAGCACAGCGGGGTCTATACTTACGGCCATAGGGGCTTCGAACGGCGCAACCTTGATGCTGAAAAGGTCGCCGTTGTTGCAAGAAGTTCAACTAAGGGTAGATGAGTGTCCCACGATGTATCTAGAATTGTCCGTATTCTTCTCTTACCTTGTCCATTTCTTTGTGGATGATACTCTTTGCTTGAATATTTTCGGGTTTCGAAGAGAGATGAATTTTTGTAGTCCGCATCTAGTTTGTCGTTACAAGCGACAAGAGTTTTGCGATCGAATAATTTAAGACAAAAGAGTCTTCTTGGGGACAAATGGATTTGGTATAACTTAAACTCAGTCGAACTAGACATGATGATGTCGTAGGATCGCGCGTTAAGTTAGTCCGGGAGGATCGCTTTGTTAGAACATTGATGTCCCTGGGTGAATGCCTCTGGTGTTTTCTGTGTTTGACTCGAAGTTAACAGGTACTACTAATACGAAGGTTCTGATGTTTTGAAACAATGAACTTTTATGAAATGGTTCTTACTAGATCTCTCTATGATCGTGTGGTGTACACAAGCCAGGTATAACTACTACTGACCCTAACTTATTCACTAAGCTATCATAATTACTCATTAGGGCTTTAAATCTTATAAGAAAGTTATGATTCAATTTGGATGAGGATGTAATCACGATTATGAGCAATTATTGGGGTTTTCGAAAACGTACCAAAACATAGCAGGGTTCTTTGATGTTTCCTCGTTCCCTGAGGTCAGACTCCTCCTGTTTCCTCATTGTTCCTCTCTGTTGGGCAGTCTATCTTGAAATGTCCCATTTCGCCACATGTACAGCACACTTGAACTAAGCTAGCGTCGGTAGTGGAAGTGACGTGTTGAGTCGGGGTGTTTGCGAAGCGAACTTCCTGGCCATCCTTAGCCCTTGGACAATTTCTTTTGAAATGTCCTACCCTACCACAGAGGTAGCAGGTTGGACTTGTCCTAACATTGGTATTCGGAGTGATGAACTTGACTAGGATCCTACAACTGCGGGAGGTGTGCCCCTTCCTGTTGCATCTAGTGCAATGCAGCTCTCGGCAGAATCCATGATGATGGTAGTTGCATTTGCTGCAGTGCGGGAGATTTCCAAAGTAGGGTGTGGTTGGTTTTGGAACAGCAGGGTTGGCTGGGGTGTTAAATGCCCCAGTTCGTTGCCTTTCAGTAGGTCCTTGGGTTAAGCAACTTCCTTTGAACTTTCTTTTTAAGATGTTAGGTTGGAGATCAGGTGTGTCCTTTCTAGTAGGCACTTGTTGTTGAGATTGGTTAACACCAAGATTTGGATTGCCATTAACCCTTCCGCCCACATTTATGTTGTTAGCGTTGAGAACCGCTAGGGCGGCTGCTACCGCTGCTGTGACAGTAGCTTGGAACGTAGCTGAGTCCATCTGGAGGATTGGTGTCTTACCTGTGGGTTGGTTACGTTTCTTCGGAGGCATGATCTGCTACATGTCAAGAAAAGAAGCTTGTGAGCAACAACGACTGCCTCAGGATGTATCCTAAAGGTTTATCTATGCATTAAGATTTCCCGTTTTGCTATCTGACTCTCATTGATTCGACCCACATCCCCATGATGTGGCCTAGCAAGAATAGAAAAAGATTTGAACACAACAAAGTTCACATGTTGCTCAGTTCATTGAGCTGGCTGGATAACTCTCACACTTTCGCCAGCTCTAGATGATATGAAGGGTTAGCCATAAGGGTAACTCCGGGGATCAAGTCGACACGGGATTCAACTTGACGCTCGGGAGGAATTCCTGGAATGTCTTTGGGAAAGACATCAGGAAAGTTGCAGAATTCGGAGATGCTCTCGAGGTCTTTAACTTTTTGTGTCACGTTGACACATGAGCCGGGAATGCATAGCATCCCTTTTGCAGATACTTCTGGGCTTTGGCGCAGGAAATAATACGAAGGTTCGAGCAAATTTTCTCACCGAAACCAGTGATGATTTCGTAAAAGGGAAGATTGGGACGAATCGCTTTCTCGAAGCAAAGGATATCAGCACGATTTGGAGCTTAACCATCCCGTGCCAATTAGGACATCGAATCTTCTCATGGAGACTGATAGGAAATTGATGGGGAAAAGGAATGATCGTCTAAGTACATCCTACGATACATGTTTTGAAGACAAAACAGTGATAGGACCTTGATAAAGTTTCTTAATTTGCATGCTACCGATCTAAAGTACACTTTTGACAATGTTAATCTTTAACTGAAATATGATTGTTGCCATCATGACTGAAACTGAGATTACACATATTTCGGAACCCTTGACCTAAAAATAGGTCTAAATTATTCTAACAGAGAAATAATCTTGGCAACATGAAGGACAAAGATGTTTACGTAAAGGAGTTACTTAGAATCATAAATATGAAAGTTATTCTCTGGATTAAAATAAGGGATGATAGAGTATTCTCCTATCGGCGACGGGTACCCCTCAAGTGAAACCTTAATTCGGCCAGCTGGCGTTCCACACCAAGCAGGCGTCTCTCGTACTCTGACTGGCGAGCTCGGAGGTATATGACTTCGGCTTGGGTTGTAGCTAACTCTCGCTGCAGAGCTTCATTGTTCCTTGCAACTCGCGTATGAGAAATCTCGAGGCGACGAATGTGATCCATGCTGGTGTACGGATCCGCTTCGAGCTCCACAGTTCGCCAAAGGGTTGCCATACCTAGCTCCACATTGTGAGCCACTCGGCGTATCAGGATTGGAAGGGCCCTGTCTGCAGGACCTCCTTCATCCAGATTGTAGAAGTTGCGGTTACCGTTGTATGGGAGGGGTTGGCCTTGCTCATGGCTCCACCTATTCAAACTCCCAACCCACATGGGCGTTGGACCCTGGAATTCCACTCGAGGGTTAGGATTTGGCATTGGGGCCACTTGAGGTAGGTTCTCGACTTCGAGTTCCGAGTCATTCTCTTCAGGAAATGGTTCGGCAATGCCATCGTCAAAAGGGATTCCATGGTTCCCTTCTGGCTCTGGCTCGATCCATCCATCATCTCCTTGGTTGGGAAAATACAGGTCACCAGGAAGATGGAATCCATCCACGCTATCTACGCGAGGTGATGGTAAATGGATAGTTAATAGGCATCGAATCTATAATACCTCCAATGTATTATAGTTACAGGATTGATTCTTGAAGAATGGATTTTCGGGTAAGTTTCCGGTTCGGTTGCTATAGTATTCTAAAATACTCCTATAGTATTTTAACCCTTATGTTTGGTTCTAGAACTCTTCTGGTATTTAGGTAAGTTTTAGGCTTGCTGCAACACCACAGTCACTCCCAAGCACATGTTGGTCATGTCTCAAATGAATATAGTTGATCAGGCTATATTGACCCTAGACATGAGTACATAACTGCCCAGGTTTAACCGCGATGTCCAACATCCAAATACTTTTGTGTTGTTCTACTTATGACACTAATTCCGGTACCTAGGTATACTTGTATACTTTTTATAAAAATACTTATATTTGGAAAGTATACTTTTAGTTTAGAGCACTTAGGCCCCTTAATGTTTATAGTTGTCTACCATGTAGGGTTCGGTATACTTAGTTCACTATAAACAATAACACTGATACCACTCTGTCACACCCCTGAACCGGAACGGCGGAAACGTTCGGGGGTGGTTGACGTCATGCGTAGTATCACAACAGTTGTATCATAGCAAGCATATTAAACACAACCAAACATTGAATACATATATGAAAAAGGTTTACATTGTCTTAATACATAGTTTTGTTCATATCAAAAGTAAAATGGAAAGACGTGACTCTAACGCGCCGACTTCTCCAAAAGCCTGAAGGTACCTGTCTACTAAATCCCTGAGAATACAAGCAGTTTTGAAAATATATCAGCATAAAGCTGGTGAGTTTATAAACATTTAGTTTTGGAGGAAAAATGTTCTTTGAAATCCTTTTGAAAAGTGTTCCTCAAGAAAATCCTATATTTTCTTATGAAAAGCGCGTTTGAAAACCCATTCCTTCCACGACTTCCAGGTTCGTACAGGATATGTACAATCCAATGAGTCGTGGAATGAATATGAATATCCGTTGGTTGTAAAACAATTCATTTTGAATGGCCGGTTTATCCCGGGAAAATCCTATATTTTCCCTAAAGGTGGTTGGTTGATTATCCGTTTTAAACTGAGGTTTGCAAGTATCTACCATACTCGTGTATATATATAAAAGCAGTTTTCTTTTAAAGACCCTAGTTACACCCAGAGATATATTAGTCTTAAAAACTAAATAAAAGAAAACCGTGATGAACTAAGTCCTGAAGATATTATTAATACCCTCCAATAATCTATCGGTCATTACTTTGAGGTTAGTTCACTTGATTCATTATTACAAAAGTAAATTCATGTTATCTGAGTTGTGAGTTTCATAACCATAACTGAATGGATATGGCCCGCAACGACCGATATCCTTAATGACTATGTCACCCGCAGACCTGCCGGTCCAACTGTAGCTAGCAGTGAGGTGCGGGATTGTCAGTCCCGTATAGATCTATACACAACAGTCACGCTCTCCCTACAAGAGATTCTGGTCACGAGTGCTAGTCCTCCACTCTGTTTCTTGTGGTGAGTGTTACCAAGGACGTGTCTCAAACATAGCCTAACAAATTTACAAGTAATAATACCGAAAATCTTGTTTATGATTTGCATGAATCCTTTGTAAAACAATACATTTTACTATATGATTCACAAGTTCATTGTTCTAGTTTTGAAAACTGTTTCTACGAGTTGATTTCTTAATCGTGTGGTAAAACTGTTTTCCGTGTTAAAAGCATACTGAAAATATAATTATCTTAAACAAAATAATATATTCTGAGCACAAGTTTCCTTGTACTTTTGCTTGTATTCCCCCCCCCCCTGAAAACATGAAAAACTCGGAAAAACATAGGGGTATGAACTCACAGTTGTTGCGTGAAAGCGCTGACTGAAATGAAGATCCTCGAGTTGTTGCACGTGACACTTAACGGAATCCTATTATCAAATAAATACATATATGTATCTAAATTAGCGATTTCGTTAGATAACGTGTTAGAGAAACACTTGTATTCGGTTGAGGAATGTTACCGGGACTTGATCGAATCGAGGAAAGTGGGTTTTCAGCCAAAGGTACCACTTAGAAAGGTGTTTACGGCCGTGAACAAGGGTTTACGGTCGACAAACAGTTTACGGTTTCTGAAGGCTTGGTGAGTTTACGGCCGTAAACTCAAGAACAGGGTTTACGGTCATTGAAGGCTTGGACCGTAAACTCAAGAACAGGGTTTACGGTCTTTGAAGGTGGACCGTAAACTCAAGATCAATGGTGCTGTTTTCGAAGAGATAAGTGCTCCAGACGTTCCGAAGTGGCTCCAAACGGTGTTTCTCGATGTTTCCCGAAGTTTGAAGGTGTTTTTAGGTGTTTACGGTCAAGGTTCTTAGAGAGAGAAGGAGAGAGTTTTCAGCCAGAAATGTTCAAAGGAAGGTGGAGGTCTCGTATTTATAGGGGTTTTGTGGTCGGTGGTGGGGGGTCCACTCTTTGTTGGCCGTAAACAGGTATACGGCCGTAAACGAGTTTACGGTCGTAAACTCACTTAGGCTGGATTTGATTGTTTTTTCGAGATATTAAGGTTTCCGCGCGATCTTTGGTTTTGACTCGTAAATAATTTAATTATATATAACTAGATTATTTTCTAAACCAAGAAGTTTGACGGAAAAGTTAATGAATTCGAAATTTTATTAACGGAAATCGCGTAACGGAAACGGACAACGTTTCGGGTTGTCACACTCTCTCAGTAGGTTCCTCAAATGCACATCTAGGTATCTCTCCTAGATTACTCCTCTACTCAAATCTCTCTCTAGAAGATTATTTCTAGGTACTCTTACTAAACACATACACAGAGCAAATAGCAGATAATATCAATCAATAGCAGTTCCTAGGCTAAGGCATCACAAATCAGGCAACTCTAGCCTTAAGATATGAAATACCTAGCCTATCCTCTAGCATGCATCCCTAATATCTCATGAATATCTCATAACACAAATAAGTAAGGGTATTTTGGGAAATCACCGTTCGGGCTCTGGCTGATTGTACACACTGCCCCAACTCGTTTTTCTCTTAAAACTCTTTCTCGTTTGGAAAAAATCATTTCTTTTGAAATTTTTTCTTAAATCCTCAGTTTGAGTCAAGACACACCCGAAGGTACATCCGAATCCCTCAAACCAAGGCTCTGATACCAACTTGTAACACCGTAAATTTTCAAACAAAATTTTTCATTTGAAAATCACATAATTCTCATTAACACATTTCCCAAAAATCCCAAAGTATCGAATTATTAAAAACACATATCCATTATAAAAATCCAGGATCCTCAAACATAACTCCATCTCGTGTGTACAATCAAGTTGACGCCGTCCCGCGATTCTGAGAAGTACCTGAAACACATATCACATAACACGGTAAGCACAAAGCTTAGTGAGTTCCCCAAAATACCACACATATATCATTAGCCTCTCATGGCTATACTCAAGTAAGACCCTCCGGTCAATGTGTCTCAGTGGAACCCTCCGGTCCTAACTTAGTAAGCTCAGAATAATACACAACATAAATCACAAAGACAATATGCAGGATATCACAATACTCAATATAAACACATAATACCTTCCGGTCACACAAAGATTACCACTCTAGGTAAGTATAGTGAGAATACTCACCTCGGATGATGAACAGCTCCTAAAGATGCTGCTGCTGCACACCAGCCTCTAACACTGAACCAAAACCCACAATTACCCAATTAAAATCTAAGACCAAACCTCACTCATTAGGTCTAAAGATATCTCACTACCCGGTCCACAATTAACTCAAGATCATTGGGCCCACCAAGTTCCAATACTAAATGGGCTCTCCTAAGGCCCAACCCTTAAACTTAAGTCCAAATGGCAAGTCCAACACAAAGGCCCAAGACATACACAATATTCCTCTGATAAAAATCTCCAGCACAATAGGCCCAAAAATTCAGGCCTAATGTGGGTTTTATCCCAAAAAGCCCACATCAAGGTTACGCGGGGCGTACCTCCCTTGGTACGCTCAGCGTACGCACGAATCCAGATCGGGCAATCGGGGACACTTGATCAGTACGCGGGGCGTACTGGATTTACGCTCGGCGTACGTCCAGACTTTCTTTTTCCACTCTTTTGGTCTTAACCCATTAAGACCATAACTTTAACATCAAGGCCTCTCATCATTTATTTCATCTTTCATCATCTATATCATCTACCCATCTTTACCCAACATAAATATAGGTATAAAATACATATACAGTTTAAATCGAGTAAAACATGTATAAATCGTTCATGTAGCATAGATATCAGGATCACAGAAAATAGGCACATATAGCACATAATTTATATTAAATACTTCATATCTATGTGTAAGATGAAAGTAACTATGCACTCACTTGTTAAAGTGACCACTCGTAATTTGGGCAACGCTTCGCTTCTAACAATTGTATTTTCCTTCGACGAAACCTAGTATCATTATCACTAAGTCTTAGTCTATTATTTATTGCGACTAATTATTAGTCTAGATTCATCATTAACTCAAAGTATACTTTCATGATCTATCAAGTAAGGAACAACCATGTAGGATCATATCGGAGGTAGGGTCTGTTTGGTATACGAAGTATACTGTTTGGAAATCCTACTTTAAACACCTCACTAAATCACAGCCTAGACATCATCCCTGTAAGTAGATCAATCAGTATAATGACTTTGAATCACTGATAAATCTTGTGTGTAGGTTCATAATAACGATAATGACTTCAAATAAGTTATACTTAAATTAGGGTAAGCATAACTCATTTACAAGGGGGTTTAACGAGGAACCGGGCTCTGCGCGGGCAGAACTTATGAGCTGAAAGCTCTTCTTCTCGGGGCCTTCTGGCGCTCTGTGACTTGCTTCTAACACCTACGAGGTGCTAGAGGAAGGAGAAGAGGGTTTGGGGGTGTTTGGGAGAGAAGTCAATGAGAATGGTGTGGAGAAATAAGGAAAAACGAGCTCTATTTATAGGCTGGCAGCATATACTTACGCTGGGCGTACGATCTCATGCGAAGCCGTGGGAAGAAGGTGCGGATGAGATTGTGCCACATGTCACCTCCGGAACTTAACTCAAAAATTAATTATCTTCTAAATTTCGTAACTTTCGCATACGAGCTTCGTTTTTTACGTTCTTTATATCCATGCGTAGCTAGCGACACAATCTACAATTTTCGTTTAGACTCCGTCGGCTAATTTTGACTTTATTTTTAAAGTTATATTTTAACAGGTTTAGACAGTTAACGCCCGTTAAAATTCATAACTTTTTCATCCAACGTCCATTTTCGACTGTCTTTATATCGTTGAGCTTCTATTAACCAGATCTTTATTTCTCATTTAGGTTGTGTTAGCTAAAAATAGATCGATCTAAAATTCGATTTTCGGGCTGTGTACTGCTATGCTAAATCTTTGAAAAATTATAACTTCCTCTAACGAAGTCAAATTTGGACGTTCTCTATATGCACACTCTCGGTTTAACGTCCACTACGACTTTCATTTAGACCTCTAAGGCTAAACAGCAGTTTATCAAAATTTCACTTTTTACGATACGCGGTTTCATGTCGGTTTAGTCGCGAAACTTGACGGGTCATAACTTCTTCGTTATAAGTCGGATGTGCATTCTATTTTTGACGCATATTTTATATCTCTGAAATCCTTGTCACGACTACTTCGACTTTCTTAAAAGATATTGGGTCAAATGTTCATTCTATTTTTGATGCATATTTTATTCTTAATTCATTATATCGTTATAAGCACATAAATCACATAAATACTTAAATAATTCTTCTTCATTACTTCAAAATAGGTTACAATTATCGACCCTAACTATTACATCATAATATTAATGCTTATCCAGAAACACGGTCGTTACAGAGTATGGATTGTAGCAGGCCAGCGTAAGGACGGATTATCCACTCTTGAGAGAATACGGATAGGATGTATGTGTATCTTACATGTTGGGCCTTGTGGTCGGGTGGTCCGTGACGACCCCTTAAGACAAATACTGGTAGGTGTGGAAGGTAGTATGCCCCCGAACTACTGGAAGCACAGGACCCGTATGTGTAGCAAGGAATTCACGAACCCTGAGGGTTTAGTAATTCCGTAATATTGTAATAGTATGAATTGTGTCTTTTCTGATGTATTCCGGTTTGTTTTCAGTATGCCGATCACTAGAGGCTCAGGATCAGGAGCGGGGGGCCTGGCGAGGCCAAGATTGACGTATGATGAGATCCGGCAGATTATCACCACTCAGGTGACCATGACTATTAGGGAGGCGATACCGGATATTTTTGGGTTCATTAATACCACCATGATTGAGATATTCGAAGAGGGTTATGCTGCCTTCTGAGAGGCTGCTGCTGCCGCAACCACTACAGTTGTTGCTACTACGGGAGTTTAGGGGAGATGGTCTTTTCAGTACCAGGACTTCAACAATATGAAGCCCCCAGAGTTTGACAGGGTCAAGGACCCGATTGTTTCTATGAGGTGGTTTTCCGATGTGGAGGGTTATTTCTTCACTTGTTCGTGTCCGGAGGACCAGAAGGTCAGGTGTGCCCTGCATCTTCTTTGTTTGCGGGCGAAGGACTGGTGGAAGCCAGTAACCGGTGCTTATTCCAATACAGAGAAAGTCGTAGTGACTTGGGAGCAGTTTTCAGAGATGTTCCGTACTGAGTATGTGTCGCTGGTGGAGAGGGAGAGATTAGCCCATGAGTATCTATCGTTGAAGCAGACGACAGAGTCGGTGACGGAGATGAACAAGATGTTCATGGAGAGAGCCATTTTCTGCCCCGAGTATGATGCTTCGGAGCAGGTCCAGTTGTCCCGTTACTTGAACATGCTCAAGATGGAGATCCATGAGTTTGTATCGATAGTCTTTCGCTCGGAGGAGAGAGATTGAGATTGAGACCCAGACTAAGGAGAAGAGGCAGGTCCCAGTTCAGAAACATTCAGCAGCAAAGCGGTTTAAGCCCGTTGATTCATGATCTGGAGGTCAGAGGTGCCGCACTTGTGGCAAGTGTGGGAAGGCTCATGAGGGAGTATGTCGATCAATGATAGCATTCCGCAATTGCGACAAAGAGGGAAATTTCGCGAGAGACTGTCGCCAGCAGGCTCCGCCGCCAAGCACCAAGATTTTCTACCATTGTGCTTAGGTTGGTCATGTAAAGGCCAGTTGCCTATTGCTTGCTGCGAAGCCGGTGCAGACACTAGCTCCGACCACTCTTCGGATCATAGATGGGTAACAGGGATGGATGAGACCCCGAGGGCTAGGGGCCGTGCGTTTCAGATCACATTAGAGGAGGACAGGGTGGCACAAGATGTCGTTACTGGTACGTTCTCATTTATTATTATGTCAAGTTATTTTCTTGAATGCTTATGATTGTATTTCTGCTAGGTACCTATCATTCACATATCATAATCAAATAAGGTGCTATGTACCATCCATAGTCTTGCCATTATGCCACGAGCCGCCTCGTGGTCTTCCTTGCCAAGCCGGGGGCCACAACCCTGGGTCTTACAGACAAGTGCCAGGATCCACCTTTGGGTCTTCCATGCAACCATCACACAGACAACTAGCATACAATCTACTCTACTTAACTAATTAGCATACAGTGTGACAGGAGCCGACTCCTGGTTTTTCATGTTGGGTTTTGAGCATTCTAACACTCCTAAGGTGTACATGCAACACTAAATACCTTGGATCTATGTTTTCTCTATTATACATGCAAACTTGAACTTTCCAAGGTATTACCCTAACTAGCATACAAAACTTGATACTTGGGTAATAAAACAAGTTAGATAACGTACCTTTTCTTGTAGTTGGAAGCCTTGGAACTTTAAGAACTTAGTGCCCCAAGTGTTGCACCTCAAATGGAATCACACAACACCACCAACAATTAGAATAACTTGAGAGAAGAACACTTGCTTCACAAATCGGCTATCCCTCACTTCTTGTCACTTAAAAGGTGATCACTTAAGTGCAAATTTCATGAGATATGAGGCTTCTTATATAGTGTGCACATTAGGGTTACACCATGTAACTCATGACTTTCCACATTCCTCATGATCCATGGGTTTTAACCTCCATGGAGCATCCATGGGTCACCACATGGGTTTAGCCCAACATGAAGAACTATGGATCATAAGCCCACTTTATAAGAATGAATGATTTACCAAATGAATCCCCATTTATTTAATTATTCTCTTTTGATCACAAAATTAATTCCAAACCAATTCTTGATCAATACTAATTAAATAATATGATTTCATATTAATATATTAGAGCTTATAATATATTAATAAATCATAAATATCCTCTTCTCACAAAAGTCTATCCAAATTGTTCTTATGCCATGCAACCCAAATAGACAATGCTACTCTCGGGTCAAGTACATACCAATAATAGTTATGGGCTTAGACACCTAATCCAACATTTCATACATAATGCCAAGGGATAACCCTCGGGTCTTCCTACAATACATAAACCAAATGGGCCGACATTGGTGCCTTCAACCCATAGAACAGTGAGGAGACTCACCTCGAATGCTGAAGCTCAATGCAAGAAATCCCTAGTTGCTGCCCTAACGACTTCCCAAGCTAACAATTACCAAAACGATATCCAATTAGCAACTAAATTCCAAACCATGATCTATAATCCAAACTTAGGGTAAATTGACAAATTTACCCCCGGTCCAACAAGACTCACAACCAAGGCCCAAACCCCAAAACCAAACAAGCACAAAACCGCAAGATCCATAAAAGCCCACTAACGGCCCAATTTTCCAAATTGGGCCTAACCCCATATGGGCCTTACCCAAAAGCCCAATAATTCCTGGTCCAATAATAATTTTCCAATGGCCCAAAGGTTCAAGCCCATTGGGCCCACTAAAGTCCAAAACCATTGAGCCCACCAAGGCCCAATACAAAATCTTGACCCAACTAGACATGTCAAAAAGTCCCAAAACTCTCAAATTCCTCTGACCAAAATCCCAACACATAAACCCAACCCAAATCCGAAGCCCAAACATGAAACAAGCCCAAAGGCCCACAGAACCACGAACGCGGGGCGTATGCTTAGCTTACGCTGGACGTACTCGAGGAATCTGGATTGTGACCAAAGAGGAGGTAAGTTGGGCATACCTCTAGTTACGCGGGGCGTAACTGCAGATCCTCCATACTCAATCTATGACTTAACCGATTAAGCACTTTGCGTATAAACTTCAGGGAACCTCCAACTAAAGCTCTTAATGTATAAAGTCGGAACCTTTATGAATTTGCATGACCCAAAGGTGTCACACCCCGAAACCGTGATGGCGGAATCGTTCCGGGGTGGAGGACGTCATGCGTAGTATCACAACAATTGTATCATAGCAAGCATAGTAAACACAACCAGACATTGAATACATATGTGAAAAGGTTTACATTGTTTAATACATAGTTTTGTTCATATCAAAAGTAAAATAGAAAGGTGCGACTCTAACGCTACGACTTCTCCGAACTTCTGGAAGTACCTGTCTACTAATTCCCTGAGAATACAAGCAGTTTTGAAAGAATATCAGCATAAAGCTGGTGAGTTCATAAGCATTTAGTTTTGGTGGAAAAGAGTTCTTTGAATCCTTTTGAAATGTGTTCCTCAAGAAAATCTTATATTTTCTTATGAAAAGCGTGTTTGAAAAACCCATTCCTTCCATGACTTCCCGATTCATACAAGATATGTACAATCCAAGGAGTCGTGAAAGGAATATGAATATCCGTTGATTACATATTAAACAATCTGTTTTTGAATAGCCGGGTTATCCCGGGAAAATCCTATATTTTCCCTAAAGGTTGATGATTGATTATCCGTGCTAAACAGATGTGTGCAAGTATCTACCATACTCGAAAAGCAGTTTTCTTTTAAAACCCCTGGTTACACCCAGAGAGGTATATTAGCCTTATTACATAACTAAAACTAAATAAAAGAAAACCGTGATGAACTAAGTTCTGAAGGTATTATTAGTAATACCCTCCAGTAATCTATCGGTTATTACTTTGAGGTTAGTTCATTTGATTCATTATTACAAAAGTAAATTCATGTTATCTAGGTTTTGAGTTTCATAACCATAACTGACTGGATATGGCCCGCAACGGCCGATATACTTAATAACTTTGTCACCCGCAGACCTGCCGATCCAACTGTATCTAGCAGTGAGGTGTGGGATTGTCAGTCCCGTATAGATCTATACACAACAGTCACGCTCTCCCTACAAGAGATTCTGGTCACGAGTGCTAGTCCTCCACTTTGTTTCTTGTGGTGAGTGTTACCAAGGACGTGTCTCAAACATAGCCTAACAAATTTACAAGTAATAATACCGAAAATCCTGTTTATGATTTGCATGAATCCTTTATAAAATAATACATGTTACTATATGATTCACAAGTTCATTGTTCTAGTTTTGAAAACTGTTTCTACGAGTTGATTTCTTAATCGTTTGGTAAAACTGTTTTCCGTGTTAAAAGCATACTGAAATTATAATTATCTTAAACAAAATAATATATTCTGAGCACAAGTTTCCTTGTACTTTTCCTTGTATTCCCCCCCTGAAAACATGAAAAACTTGGAAAAACGTAGAGGTATGAACTCACCTTGGGTGATTTGAATGAAGGATCGACACGAAAAGTTGGGTGTTCAAGTGAAGCCTTGAACACGATTTGATCCTAATTAACATGCAATGATACATAAAGGAGTCAAATGAAGGTATTTCACCACTAAATGTGATGGAGAACCACTCTAGGAACTTGGAACTACTTGCACTAAGTGTTAGGACCTTAAAGGATTGCATTAGGTGAGTGTATGGCCACCTTTAATGTGTGTGCGACCATGGTTGTGCGGCCGTACACTCATGTTGGAAGGTGTTCTTGGGGTGTTTCAAGGTCCATACTTGCAATCAATGAAGTTTCCTAGGTCTAAACTCGATTGTAGTGCAAGTTAGGGGTCCTAGAAGTGTGTTTGTGGCCCTAACTTGGGTGTGTGGTCGCACACTAGGGTGTGTGCGGCCGTACACAGGTGTGTGCGGTCGTACACCCCACAAGATGATGTCCAAAATGCCATTTCCAAGGTGCAATAAGGCTAGGGTCATGTGTATCTCGAATATGGAAGTCCAACTCTCACTTTGGAGGGTCTTTTAGGAGTGTGCGGCCAACCTTATGAAGGTGTGCGGCCGCACTCCTTCAAGAGATGAAGAACATGATGAAATTTGATGAATCATGGCTTAGATGAAGTGGTTCTTCAAGTATAACAAGCTAAGGGATGGATTACTCACGTTTTTGAAGCCTTGGGAGGGTTTGCGGTTGAAGAGAATTGAGAAAATTGGTGTTGTGTGCTGCCAAGGTGTTAAAGGAATGAAAGGAAAGGGGTCTACCCTTTATATAGGGGTGGGTGTGCTGCCTAGAAGTGAGTGTGCGGCCAAGAGATGAGTGTGCGGCCGCACATCCATGTGTACGGCTGTACACTCCCACTAAGGGTGTGTATGGCCCGATTTTGTCATCCTACGGCTTGCTAACTCATTCCTAACCTCAACCTTGGCTATACTCAAGCTTAGAACGCTTAACTGAACCCTTAGTCAGTGCTAGGAGTTAACAGAAACGAGTTTAACTTAGATTAACTGACTAGATGTACCAGGTAGAAGGTTCGGGTTGTCACAAAAGGGACCCAATAACCATTTTAATCCATTAAAACCCAATCAAGAACATGCATGGACCTTATCTAAGCATCAAGCAAGCATTTTAATAAACTTATAACCTCAGATCTGCTAAGAGTGGCAACTCAAAGCTTCTGGAGTGGTCTCAAACCACTAGACCTTGCTGCATGAGGTCAAAAATGGAACCCAAACCGATATAATCATAGATCTCAACTTCTAATGATCAAGCTAAGAACTTTTTACCTTCAATGAGCTGAAAATGTAGCAAGGAGTCCAGATCCACAAGCCTTTCCTTGAACCATCACCTTGCACCAAGCTACCACTTCTTGAAATACACTAAAATCCACCAAAAATGCACATACAAGTCTCACAACACTCTTTGATGAAGCTACCACTTGAAATTAGGGTTTAAGGGGAGGATCACACCTGGAACTTAAGGTGCTTAAATAGTGAGCCAACCCTAAAAATCAGGGTTTTGGAACTCAGCACACTACGTTGGGCGTACATCTTGATCATCTACATTTCACTTATCCATCATTATGCTGGGCGTACCCCTAGCTTATGTTGGGTGTACCCAGCCAAACAAACGCATGCATCCTTGCATCCATAGGACTGCCTTGCCAATTATTTCCAATAGGGACCAAAACTGCCAATAACTTCAAAATACCATAACTCCCTCATCCTAGGTCCGTTTCCAACGAACCTTATATCCACGAAAAGGTGGCGAGAAGCCCTACGCTCCTAACAACACACCCAAGCCTTAAAACCCCTGAAAAAACCCTAAATCCATAATAGACCGAGATATTAAATTACGATTATACCCTTGGCTTCCGAAGACACAATCGAATACTTGGATCACTTATACCATGACACCCACATCCAAAATGGGCCAAATCCTTCCTTTCCCGAAGCTCTAAGCCTCATGACAACTGATGACTGGGTCGCAACCTCAAGCAACGAAGCAAATCAGAAACTGAGTGTTACAGGATCTGCTCAGTATTATATGATAGGAGAGATGCCTTTTATATGCCTAGTTGTATGAGATTTAGTATTGCATGCTAGTCTGTATATCTGATAAGTAGATGGAATGGCTTGTTCAGAGTATGTTTGTTAGATTTTTTCGTTGCCTGAATGCTACTTGCTTTGTGCTTTGTGGGACTCTTAGTGAGGCGAATTGACTGCTAAGTGAATATGCTAGGTCACATGTGGCACAGGTTAAATAATCTTAGAGTGGTGGGTTTGACCCTATTGCGCAACTCTTGTTTGAGTCCAACTGTAACATCCCAAAAATACGATCCGAAAATTTCATTTTAAATCATTAAACAAAACCATAGTTATCAAATCATTTCATCAAAACATAGTCAAAATAACTCAAAAAATTATTATCAGAGTATCAAAGCATCAGAGTAAACATCCCAGGCTAAAACATCTTGGTGTGTGCAATGCAGTCATCCCGAACTCTTCTCTCTGCAACTGGAAATACCTGAAACCAAAACTGAAAACCCTAAGCACGAAGCTTAGTGAGTTCCCCATACTACCACATACCATACACATACGCAGATATACTGGGCACCCACCCCTACATCAGGCCCCGCCCGGCATCAGACTCTGTCCGGCATCGGGCCCCGCCCGACATCAGGCCCCGCCTGGCATCGAGCCCCGCTCAGTATACATATCTGTTTCACTTAGGCCCCGCCCGCTATATGCATACAATAATATCATATAATCATACTAGCACATAAAGAAACATACTCTAGAAGTATTCCTGTCCTAAAGCCTCGCCTATCTTGGGCCCCGCCCCTGTCCTGCTACTGATGAGTCGTGGAACCTTGTCCACACTCTTGCTGATAGTGAGATATGGGCCCCCGCCCACACTCACTTCTCTCCTATCATGGACCCCGCCCCTACTCTGCTATGGGTGATATATGGAACCCCGTCCATACTCAGCTAGTGATGAGATACATGACCTCGCCCACACTCACCTCCCTACCAGGCACATACAAGTATCACACAGACAACAAGTATAAACTATCATGCAAACATTCCTCAGGCACCGCCCGGAATCGGACCTTGGTCCGGAATAACATGCTATCATACAATGCCTTGGGCTAACCCCCGGGTCTTCCTACCATACATAAACTAAATGGGCCGGAATTGTGGCCGTAGACCTATGCAAACAGTGAGAAGACTCACCTCACAAGCTGACCGCAGAATCCCGCGAATAAACCTTTCGCTGCTAGCTGGCAGATCCCCGAACTGCTGATCTCTCAACTCCCCCAGCTACCGATCATCATACAACTTAGATAAGTCCGAGATTCTTATAACTTAACCATAAGTCCTCACTGAGGTAGAAGACCATTCCACCCTCTCATACTCTTGTCCAAATGCCTTCCAGAGTCAAACTAAGTCAACCTTGGTCAAAGTCAAAGTCAATGGTCAAAGTCAACGCTCCGAGTTGACTCAACTTGTCGAGTCACCCCCCTGACTCGCCGAGTTCCCTTGCTACTCATAGTCGCGAAAACACGAACCAACTCGTCGAGTCCCTTCACAGACTCGTTGAGTTCCTCCTGTACAGAATCGCGACAAACCATCTCAACTCGTCGAGTCCCTCCATGGACTCGCCGAGTTCCTCAGTCTGTTTGGGCTTTCTTAATGGATTAATCCCCTAACCTTCAAATCTAAGCTCCATACTTCACTTGTACCCCGAAAACGTCCTTTTAAGGGTAAAGTTTCCAACTTTACCCACTAATACCCTCACATAATGGTTGAGGCTCAAACCATAGCTCCTTAGGACCTAGATCTTGGTTCACAAGCTACCCATACTTCAAGTTAAGGCACATTCACTGAGATCTATACTCTAAGCACTGCCATAACACGAAAAGCTTCTACCTTTTTCCTCCATGCATGGCTTTTTGGGCTAAAAAGGCCAAGATAACATCTTAGAGCTTGCATGGGGGCTCCTATGGCATAAAGTTTGCACCTTTATGTCATAATAGCCCTTTAAAGTCCCAAATCTGGAAGAATACCCACTTGGGTCGTCCATTCTCCACTTGCTAACATACTTGGCAAAAAACCCTCATAAAAATGAAAAGGAGAGATCTAAGAAACCATTGAGCAAGGTTGGGACTTGCTTACCCGAAAATATAGCAAAACTTGTGTAGTTTCTGGATCTACTCTCTCCCTCTTGAGCCCTCTAGCTTCCTCTTCTTCCACAAGCTTCAAAAGTACACAAGGATCACTCAAATGGATCACAACCTCAAACAAATCACTAGGGTTTCGTGAATTAGGGTTTGGGACTTGGAGACTGTAAATAAGGCTGAGGGGTGGGGATTAAGATGCTTAAATAGGGTGCAAAACCTTGAATCTAGGGTTTCCCAAACCCAGACCAACTCGTCGAGTTGGTCCTCCCCAACTCGTCGAGTAGGTCTCTCTACCCGCGTCCAAAACTAATTTCCTACTCGTCGATTTATCCCCTATGGACTCGACGAGTAGACCTTTAATTTGCTTATCAAATTTCCTTAATTAGCCTTCTGGTTTCTGGGTGTTACACCAACTGTTCTAGGGTTGAATCTTTTACTCGAAGGATTATCTGATATCTGTTGCATGTGGCTATATTCACGAGGAAGCTAATTGACATTGGTGGGAGTCCTTCAGCAGCTGAGGGCTGGATGGGGTCGGTAACCTAGGAGAGCCTAGGATATGCTTCAGTGGAGTAGTGATGCGGTTTAGTGATTTCTGGTGCTTTGGCTTGAGGAAGTGACTTAGAGGATTTAGGAGGATTGCTGAGGAAAGTATGGATAGGTGTGGAAGGTAGTATTGGGCCTGTACTACTGAAAGCACATGATCCATACTTGAATCAGTGAGAGTCTTGGAGAATCTAAGAAGCTTAAGGGAGGAGATTCTTGAGTATGTTTTGATCGTTGGTTTGTGGTATTTCAATTTGGAGATGAGCTCTCAGGGAGGTGGTTCAGGTTCGGGTTTTGGTTTGGGATCCGACTCAGGTGCAGGTGCTGAGCCGATTAGTGAGCAGTTGCGGGATTTCATTTCATCAGAGATTTCTCGCAGTATTTCAGATATCTTGGATGAGCGCTTGGCCGCATTCCGTGCTGAGGTTATGGATATCTTTGGAGCTTACACTCCGTCTTTCCGGTAGTTCTGTGTTTGTGGAGCTCCTGCATTCCGTATGGAGAGGGACCCGATTTTCAGTAGGAGGTGGTTAACGAATATGGTTAATGCGTTCAGGACGAGTTTCTGCCCCGAAGATGTGAATGTCAGATATGCTTCCTGTCTATTGAAGGACAGGACACAAGATTGGTTGGAAGAGGATGATAATGAGTTTGGTGATGATGTTGTTGATGATATGTCATGGGATGACTTCTCGACCAGGTTCCGAGCTAAGTTTGCACCAGCAAAATAAGTACATCAGTTGGCGCGAGAGTTTCTGTATCTTCGCCAGACTACTGAGACTGTGGCAGATATTGTTGGGTTTTAAGCATTCTAACACTCCTAAGTGTACATGCAACCCTAAATACCTTAGATCTATGTTTTCTCTATTATACATACAAATATGAATATCCAAGGTATTATCCTAACTAGCATACCAAAAACATTGATACTAGGATAACAAAACAGATAGAATACATACCTTGTAGTTGTTGCTTGACTCCATGAAGCTTGAGTGCCTAGTGCCCCAAGTGTGACACCTCAAATGGTTCACACAACACCATGAACACTTGGAATAACCTTGAGAATAAGGATACTTTGGTTTTCTCTAGTGAAATCGGCCTTGCCCTTTTTTGTGTGCCCACATTAGTGCCCATTTCACCAACCAAGGACATCTTTATATAATGTGGAGATTAGGGTTAAACCCTAATACCCTTGACCTTTCATTTCATATGATCCATGGGTTAAACACTCCATGAACTATCCATGAAAGCTTAGCCCAACCTAAATGAACTTGGCCCATCACACACATATATCTTAGAGTCCATATTTAATTAGTTCCTTTTGATCACTTAATTAATTATAAATTAATTCTTGATCAATACTAATTAAATAATATGATTATATATTAATATATTAGAACTTATAATATATTAATATAAATCACTAGTATCGTTTTTCCTAATCTTGTCTATCCAATTGTCCCGATGCCATGCAACCCAAATGGACCATGCCGGGTCGGGTCAAGTCTTACCAATTATAGTTATGGACTTAGACATTAATCCAACAATCTCCCACTTGGATAAGTCTAAAACTATTATTGAGTATGACTTCAAAAACCAACTGGCAATCGTAGCTCTCAAAAGCTTCTGTCGAACTCTGACCTTGTCGATGAACTCTGACCTTTATCAATGACTTGTCCATTAGATAAGGGATCATATATTCCTCCATTCTAGATATCATATGGACTGAGTCATGGATTATCAATCATTCTCTCTGTCCATTTGTTGTTTCCCGATTTCCGATTTATGATGACTGACTGATTGAACAAATCAAACCAGTCCTGGCTTGGCCAAGCACTCACATGTGTCATCGCTAAATCATCGAGGGGCCCACATATATCGCTTTTATCCCGAAGGTAAAAGGAATGGATAAACTTAGACTCACATGGCTTGTTCTACTACTTGTTGAATCATACACAAAGACACATTTTATAACATCGAGTTACCAATGCGTTTTCGTGCAATCAATGTATAACCAACTCATAGTAAAAACTAATATCTCTAGGTTTTAAGAATATAAGATATTATCGTCTCATGATCACTCGTGATAAAATCCATGAAGTGATTCAAATGAGCGTGGGTTGAATCCAATACTCAGAACTTATGAGCACTCATGAGTGTTATAGCACCTCTTTGTCCAACATCTTAGACCTCTACAATCCAACCCATGACAGTCTTGATTCATATCTACTTCCAACATATGACCGACTGTGGATAGTTTGAATAACTTAGTCATTCAGGAAGAATGACCTAGTTTATTCTGGAAGTCAAAAATGCAAAATGAAACACAAGAATAAATTAATCAAATATGGTATCAAACCCTATGAATATAAATAGACCACTTTTATTTATCACCATACTGATTACTCATTATTTTATTGTTTCGGTTTTATCAACTTTATACCTGAATTAAAAACACTAGTTGTCCCATGCTCCAAGCATGTACACTATGTTTTTCTAAACAATAGCTTTGCCATACACCAAGTATGCACTCTATGTTTGTCTATGATCCTTACTTTGTGAAATAAACCAACTGAACATAATTTCAATGATTCTAATTTCACACTCTCAAATCCTTATCGAAAAATGTGAGAATTTCAAATTCCTATCATTTATCGAAATCTGTTTAGATTTTAAACTTATATGCACTGACCCTCCTGTAATGAATATGTACAAAGTCACAAAAACTTGTCAACAGTCATTATAAGGTATTCCAATGGAGATCAACTCCATGGAAACTAAGTCTCATATTCAAAGTACATTGCTTTGGACATGCTTCTTGCATTAAGTTTTCTAATCTTCCACAGATAACTTCCACCTATGGAGACAACTCCATATTCTCATTTTGACTATCACTTCAGAATAAGAGATGCCTCTTTTCAGAATATGTCAATATGGTCCTTCCAAAATTAGCACTATACTTCCAACTGTCCCTGAGCAACCAATCTTTGGTAAACCTCAGATTGTCCTCGACAATTGCTTAATCATTTTAGTCATATCCAATTCTAGACCTTTTCCCTTCTTAATTCCTCTGGGAATTTGGAAAAATTTAGAAATGACAAATATTATGGCACATGCAATCAATCCTGTACCCAAAGCAAATGGTACACGATTCATGATGTCTCACATAAAGACATGATTCTAGACCAGTCTTTTGCTATAATATTTTTATTTGCCATGTTTTCAAAATTTGACTATGAAGAGGGATGCCGTAATCATAATCGAATTTTGAGAACGCAATATATAGAATTTCCTTAAGTTGAACCAATCCAACATGAAATTCATATATATATTCTTGACTAAAGATGATTAAGGTCTCAATCTAAGCCTTTAGAACTGAAATGAAGTATATCCTCTCCCTTAATTATAGTAAAACAACTTTTTCAATCCCTGCAGCGTCACGAATTGAAACTTTTGTTTTCTATAATTAACATTGCTAACTTGCAACACTAACAATAATTATCATGCTCCCACTAACATGACGATTATTAGCATAACACTTATGCTCCCACTAGCTTTGACATGTACTCAGAAATTAGCTGGACTTCTAGAAATCAATACTTTATTGACTTTCTTACCAATGTTCAGATTTCTGATACGAGATGCTTTGATAAAACTTTATCAAAATCATACACCTTTCCTTAGATAGCATGCATGTGTGTCTAAACAATTTCAAAACTATGAAAAGGGATGCCGTAATCATAGTCTCAATTGTTTAGACCTTTTGCCATCTGCTTCAAATCTACTTGGTGGAAGTGTTTCCTCACCATCATTTTCATGAATCGGAGAGAAACCTTATGACCCTTAGATTTTATGGTGTATGTGTTCTTATCCATGTGAATCGTCAAAACCATAGTCACAAGACAAGGATAATGACAAATCCAAACACATATGGACTGAACTTATGCAATCTTAACTTCTTGCCACCTGGCAGTACAGGGCCTGCCATTGCTTCCAAGTTGTTATGCAACCAATTGAGAACTTTCAGAACTCCTATGCAAAGCCAACTTTAACTGGAATAGGCACAAAATATGTCAACACGATAGGTTATAAACCTCAAGTCGTGTGCTAGTGAAGAACCTTAGGTTTTATTCTTGATTAGTTCTTGAAATTCTTTTTAGGATCTTTAAGACTCCCACTATCCTCTTGACATATAAGACTATCTTGCCAAATATTCAAGAGATAGTGCGGATTCTTTATCAAGACAAACAATTCACACAATTGGCCTTAGTTGGTCTTTGTTTTATCCAAAACATCACAACTTACCAATTTCAAATGTACAAGAGTAGGACACTTTTACTCTTACATTTGACAAGTGTTTTAAACCTTTCTTTAAGATATGTCACTCAATTTACAATCTTGGAGTATGATTCTAAGAATTGTTTTGGAACGAAGTATGACTCATCTTCCTGATCTAACCATTTCAACAATTCATGACTCCTCTTCTTAGTCATAAGAATGCACTAAGATGACCTTTAGAGGACTAATTGTGATATGATTTCTAAATCATTAAGATGATCACAAACATGATACTAAAGTACTCTCCCATCTTTTCAGATTTGAGAAACTTTTATCTTTCTGCCTAATTTGATTCTTCCCATTCGTTCTGCCATACATTGAGACTTTTCCAATGTTTCAGAATTATACTTAAACTTGTAAGTATAACCATATTTACTAAACTTTAGTAAATCAAATAGTCTTAACGAGCTTTGTGGTGGACATGACCAGTGCACAAGAATGTGTACTCGATCCCTTTAGTCCTTCACTTGACTCACACATCCATGTGAACAAGTAATTAGTCTTGATTTTCCAATGCTTGAAATTTCTCATTCATCATACTATTCAACTTGCATGATTCCAAGTTTCGGTCCAATTGAAACTTGGGCGATGAGGAACTTTCCTGATTTGGTAAATTTAGACACTACCACAAATGAAAGAATCAAATCCATTTTCCAATATTGCTGTCAGTGGAATCATATAAGCAACAATTTTCCACAAATGCCATTGTAAGGATACTTCAAATAAATAAAATTAAACAATTTTCTTTTATTTTAAAACTTTGCGGAAAAACTTATCCTTACGATCCACATGGAAAATTGTTGTTATCTATTCCTTAGCAATATATCATAACTTCTTAAGCAACTGCTCAAAATTCTGATGCGATCGAAATCCACCTTCGCGATCAGAATCAGCATATACTTCCTTTAAGATTTCTCTCTATTCTTTGATTCTTAAAACATCAACATGTGACCCAGTCACATCATGTAATGAGGATCTCAGAATAGAACTTAACAGAGTTAGATAATGGGCTCTACCTGATGTAGAGTCAAACTTATTGACTTTAACATCCTTAGGTAAATTTGGCAGGTTTGCAATCAACGCCCCTTCCTTTGGCAAAATAAACATATGGACCCTTTGGTAATGGGACTATCTCAGACTTAGCCTTTCTCTTTACCATTTGGTCAACCGGGTTGACTATGGCCAATCCCTTTCCATTGGGAAGAGAATGCTTTTTCTGGATTTCCAGTGTCACCATTGTCACTGTCCATAAAGTTTTTGGGAAGTTGATCTTCTAATCAAATTTGCTTTACTATCGTTCCAAATCATTGCTGATTCAGCAGCACCAAGCAAATAGATATAATCATTAAGGTTCATGTCATAGTCTGTTTCATAGTAGTCCCAAAGGAACTCACTATGTGACTTAGAAAGTGATTAAACATCCAACTTTCTCAAGACTTTGACACCCAACTCTCCCGGCTTGTCAATATGTGACTTCATCTCTAAGATGTGAGCACACATAGACCTTGCTTGCCATTAGGGCTTGAGTGACCTTGAACTTGTGGGTTAGGGAGAATAATTGGAGGAGGTGGAGGAAGTAAAGTTCCAAGAGATTTGGGAAGATCATAGATGTCTGAACTAGACATCTTTTGGGAGATATTCAAGATAGTTGATCTAAAGTCCTTAATATAACACCCAATATGAAATATTAAGGCTAGGATCCAACAACCTATTTATAACTGGAAGAGGGATGCCGTAATGCGAGTTATAAAATAGTTGAAGGTAGGTAAATGACGATTTACCAATTTCCACCATGAAAAACAAAATAATTTAATTAGGCTTTTAATTGGATTTGAAACTCCTAGATCTTTTGAGATTCATTGAACTTTTCAATGGCATGTTTCAATCTCGAGTGTGCCCTCTCAAGTTTGTGACTGGGATGCCGAGGATCACAAAGAAGGTGTGAATAACCATGCAAATTGACTTGGTACCCTTAATTTTACCCCTCAATCGATGTGCCGGTTAACCACACGAGATCCACCGATACTATGATAAATATTAAGTTGCCCTTTGCCTACCTTGTTAAATCTAGGTTAGAGTGCCGGTTAACCACACACGCTCCACTAACGGTTTAAACAAAGTGCAAAGTGTAATTTCATGGATTAGCACCTTATTCACATTTTCCTAAGTAACTAAGATTGGGAATTTATAAGGTTTAGTTTCTTAGTATTTATCATTAATACTTTTAATGAAGGGAGAATTATAGTCCTTGTCCTACCCGTTCGGCTAACGACCCTCCACCGGTCAAGGAAGCGGTGGGTGAGAGTGGACACCCATTAAGGTGCCATTTTATAGGCAACAACCTTATACCCTCCTTATAGAACGGCTTCGTGAATGAGGCCTACTAATGGTAAGACTGACTTGCTCTTATACACACACACACACACACACACACACACATATATATATATATATATATATATATATATATATATATATATATATATATATATATATATATAATATATATATATATATATATATATATATATATATATATATATATATTATTAACTTATAATATTATAAAGTATAAGGGTTGAATTTTAACTTTTAAAATTCTAAGGGCTTAACTTGGAATTAAAGTATTCATTAGAGAACATTTCAAATTCCAAAACTTGAGGGCAAGTTTTGAAACTATTCAAAACTCTTGGATTTTCATAACTTATGAGTTTTAATTAAAGCTTTAAAACTTTTAATGAAGAGACTCTTGGACATCCATAACTTGAGGACAAGTTATGGAGCCATAAAGAGTATTTATAAGAAAAAAACTCTTCATTTTTTGTAACCTAAGGCATTTTTATGAGTTTTAAGATTCATAAATGTGACCTTTTATGTAACTTGAGAACAAGTTACAAAAACACATTTTATGAACTACCTCTAGATTAATTAGGATTGAAAACAACTAAAACACAATTTTTTTCCATTAATCTAAACTAACTCATAAATCAAGGAAACATAAAACTTTTGGTAATCCATAACTTATGGAGTTAAATGCTTGTTTTATGATGAAACTTTTCATGTTCCATAACTTAAGAATAAGTTATGGAATTTTTTAAAACATTAACACCAAATTTTGTAACTCCATAAAAACTTTGAATCAATTTTTTTTAAAACCTTTTCATATCCATAACTTATGGAGGTTTCAAAACACTTAAGATCACAACTTTAAAAAAAACTTTTTTTTTTGAGCTCCAAAATTTTATGACAAAATTTGTAACTCCTTAAAACATTTAGATCAAACTTTTAAAACTAATAAAATAATCATATCATTTTATCATTTACTAAATTTGACCTAATGCAACTCATATAGCAAATGATTCAAATTTTACATATAATTAGTTTTTCACAAAAACAAGTAATTATCTTAAAATTTGACAAACTTCATGTTTTATTTTCTTTTATTTTCTTTTTTTTTCAACTTTGAAAATTAAACATTTGCATAAATATAACAGAAAACAACCCATGGCTCTGATACCACTGTTGGGTTTTAAGCATTCTAACACTCCTAAGTGTACATGCAACCCTAAATACCTTAGATCTATGTTTTCTCTATTATACATACAAATATGAATATCCAAGGTATTATCCTAACTAGCATACCAAAAACATTGATACTAGGATAACAAAACATATATAATACATACCTTGTAGTTGTTGCTTGACTCCATGAAGCTTGAGTGCCTAGTGCCCCAAGTGTGACACCTCAAATGGTTCACACAACACCATGAACACTTGGAATAACCTTGAGAATAAGGATACTTTGGTTTTCTCTAGTGAAATCGGCCTTGCCCTTTTTTGTGTGCCCACATTAGTGCCCATTTCACCAACCAAGGACATATTTATATAGTGTGCAGATTAGGGTTAAACCCTAATACCCTTGACCTTTCATTTCATATGATCCATGGGTTAAACACTCCATGGACTATCCATGAAAGCTTAGCCCAACCTAAATGAACTTGGCCCATCACACACATATATCTTAGAGTCCATATTTAATTAGTTCCCTTTGATCACTTAATTAATTATAAATTAATTCTTGATCAATACTAATTAAATAATATGATTATATATTAATATATTAGAACTTATAATATATTAATATAAATCACTAGTATCCTTTTTCCTCATCTTGTCTATCAAATTGTCCCGATGCCATGCAACCCAAATGGACCATGCCGGGTCGGGTCAAGTCTAACCAATTATAGTTATGGACTTAGACATTAATCCAACATATATCACTGCCAAGTTCCGGGAGAGGGCTTTACTGGTACTGCAGTATGTAGCAGATGAGGAGATGAAGAAAGTGAGGCATCATGATATGCTGTGGGATGATATTAGGGAGTTCGTGAGTATTTCGGGGTGCGAGACCCTGAATGATATGATCTCCAGATCCTGAGAGCGGGAGATTGATTTGGAGCACATTGGGAAAAGGGGGTCGGATCAGGTGCATACATTGGAGGGTACCGGGAAGAGACCCAAGATTTCTAACCAGCGTTTGAGAGGCCAGCAGGGCCGGAGTCAGTACAGCACGTGCGAGAAACTGCACGATGGAGTTTGTCGTTCCAGGGGTTTGGTCCGCTACAAGTGTGGTAGGGTTGATCACGCCAACATGTATTGTCCTCAGGGGGCTAGTCCGTTATGTTTTCACTGCAATCAGGTGGGTCACAAGAAGGCCTACTATCCGATGTTGAGGGGAGGAGTAGTGAGAGTGCCTACTCCGACTACTTTGAGGATTACTGATGTATGAGATGGTAGGGCAGGAGCCCCAGCGAAGATGAGTCAGGCTTTGCAGTGACAGACAAGGGAGGTCAGGACTCCAGCAGGCGATGTCGCGGGTGTGTATCTTTTGCTTTCTTTTTTTGATTCATCTAAATTTTGTTGTTTGGAATCTCGCATTGGTTTGGGTAAGTGTATATCTAGTTGATTTCTATGCCTATGTTGGGTTATATCTTCGAGGGGTGTTATATGCCATTTGCATGCTGTAAATTATTGGTGGTTAGTGAAAGGTTGTTTCCCTTTTAGCGGGTGTGGAGTGTTCTGTATTATCTTGGTTGTAGTCGAGATCAATTCAGGGGCATTGTGTAGAAGGTTTATGGTCAGGATTCAGCGGGATAGTTGTCCAGTATCGCCAGGATCTAGTGGTTTTAGCAATTATGCTTGGATTGGTTTTTGGAGGTGCTGAGGGAAGTGGTTTGTTGCTGAGATTTTGGTTGGAGCATCCATCCTTTGGACTTTAAGATTTAAGTGAGATATCAGGTTAAGCATCTGGGGTCATCGGTGTTGTGGGGATTCGGGAAGTGTTGAGCTAGTCTTCAGGGGTTGTGTGGTCTTTTGATTTGTTTAGTGAAATGGAGCACTAGCAAGTTTAAGCGTTGGTTGTCAGTGGATCGATCGTTGGAAAGTAAGAAGGATTGGGGAATCCTTCAATTCTTTTGTGTTGTGAGGATCTAGTCTAATCGAAGTGGGGGAGAATCGTCCAGGAATTCAGGAACAAGAGCGGTTTTGAAACTAGTAGGAGTTTCGCATCCCTGTTGGGGAGGAAGGCAGTCCAAGTAGTTGGTTGGATTGAGGATTGTGTGAGTTGGAAATTCGGTAAACTCACCAACAATGAGATCGCATTCTATTGGTGCAAGATAGCAGGCTTTAGGGGGGGGGACCAGGTTGGGGTTCCATTCATGACTCGAGTTCAGCTTGGGCGTTCGGTCGAGTGTGTGCTCGACTCTGGGTGTGTTCGAATTGATTGATTAGGTTAAGGCTTTGGGCTGCGGTTATGGTAAGTGGAAGTGTTGTAATACTGCGGGGTGGGCCGTAGCATTCACTAGTTAGCAATTAGTGTAGAAGTGTTGTAAGACTGCGGGGTGGCCCGTAGCATTCACTAGTGGTCAGTTGGTGTGGGAGTGTCGTAAGACTGCGGGGTGGCCCATAGCATTCATTGGTCTCTGTGCAGCGGTGAGGGTGTGGCAAATTGTGATTTGCTCGCGATTTTCTTAGGATGGTTTAGGCCAGGGTGGGTCAGTTCGAAAAGTTGTGGGAGGGCCGCAACATGATCAGAAACAGGATATGGTAGGTCGTGGAAGACCGGGTATGAGGTAAGACTAAAGTTGTTCTGTAGCGTTCAACCTAGTATCGAGTTAAGGACGAGATGTTTGGAAAGTTATTGCCTCTGAGGCTTTCTTTCGGAAGTCGCGAGGGGCGACTGTGTGGGAGTATTTTGGATCAGCAACCGGGTCGGAACCCGATATTTCAGAAAAATTGGCAAACGAGTTGGGACCAGGGAGGTCTCAGTGTGTTTGGAAAGCGGTATCAGTGTTTCGGGCAGTATCAATGGTTCGGGCAATACTAGTGATTTGATTTTTCGTGTGTGTGAAGTATATGCGTGTTTGGGAAATGCTAAGTCACTCGCAGCGGGATTTAATAATCTCAGAGTAATTAATTTGACCATGTTGCGCAACTATTGTCCGAGTCTAACTGTTGCTGGGATGAATCTTCTACTCGAAGGATTATTTGAGCCTTCTGTCGAGTATAAGTGTTCTGTAGTTGTATATGGTCAGTGACTTTGTTTCCCTTTGAAGCAATGATGTGATCAGAGGTGGAAGCATTTTGTTTGGTATGAGACTCTATGTAGTTGGCTTGGTGGCGGTTCGGTGTGGGAGGTCTGACAGAGAGTCAGACCATTGAGAATTTAGGTTTAGGAATTCAGGTGAGATGGGATTGGTTTTATTCAAGGAATTGTGGTTTCATTCTTCATTGGGCTTGAAGAACTATTCTCAAGATGGTTTCAGTAGTTCTGGATAGGCCGTTGTATGTTCAGAGTTGGAAGTGTTATGTTTGGTATGTTATTCGTTGAGAGTTTGACATGGAGTTGTTTCAGCGTGGGCGGTTTGTCGGGGAGCCAGACCATGATAGATTTCAAGTCTCAAAAAGGTAGAAGTGGGTTGCAAGAATTGAAGGTTTGGATGTTATCTTCATGATAGAAGTTTCGGTTTGGGTTTCGGATGCCTTGGGAAGATTATTTTGTGCGCAAAATTTTCGAGCATGATCATCAAGTTGGTTGTTTTAATATGAGTGTTAATAAGGAGCGATTTAGAGGACGAAATCTAATTTAAGTGGAGGAGAGTTGTAACATCCGGAATCTAGAAGCTCAATTACGGAAATAAATTCCCTTTTTAGGGGGACAACTCGTCGAGTTGATGGTATAAACTTGACGTGTTGAAAGCTTTTGGGGAGCGTGTTTTTAAGGACCAACTCATCGAGTTGGTGAAGGGAACTCAACGAGTTGGACGCTGTTTGAGAAACCCTAATTTTTGGGTTTTCCACCCTATTTAAACACCTTAAGTTCCAGGTGGTGGCCTCATTCCCAGCCTCCATAGCCCCTAACCCTAGTCTCGAAACCCTAGAGCCTCCTTGAGTGTTGTGAGCTCATTATGGGTGTGTTTTGGTGTGTTGGAAGCTCATTGAAGGGAAGAAAATCTTGGTGCAAGGTGGCGGTTCAAGTAGGAGCTTTCAGATCTTGATTCTCTGTTTCATTTCCAGCATATCTTGGGTATAAAGTTCTAACCTTGCTTAATATTTTCTTAGATCTCTTATTTTGTTAAATTTCGTGCTTTTAGCCATGTATGGGTGATTGTTGGGTAAGTAGAAGTCCCAGGTGCTTATTCTTTCAGATCTATGATCTTCATGAGTTCTTTTGGCATAAAGGTGCCAACTTTATGGTCTTAAGGACTTCATGCATCTACTAAGCTCTTCTTTTGGTCTCTTATGAGCTTTTGAGCCTCTCCTATCCATGGATGAGTTTAAAGTTGGAAGCTTTACGTGACCATGCAGCCTTAAAGGACCAGATCTGTATTTTAGGGCTTTGTCTTGGTGGTTAAGTGATTATTGATTAAGCCCTTAACCTTTTAAGCCTAGGATTTTGGTTTTGAGCCCACTTGGTTGGTCCGTAGGGGAAAGTTGGAAACTTTACCCTTCTAGACGCTATTTCAGTTAAGATCTGAGTGGGGAAGCTGTTAGTTTCGATTATGTCGGTTTAATGGATTAAGATGTTTGGTCCCTGATGAACTCGATGAGTTTTTGGGTGAACTCGGCGAGTTGGATCAGTTCTTCTCGATTTTGCAGTTTGATGAAGGAAACTCGACGAGTTAAAGGGCAACTCAGCGAGCTGGGTCAACTTGGGCCGTTGACTTTGACTTTTGACTTATGTCTTTGACCAAATTATTTTAAGGGGGTATTTGAGGTAATCAGATTCGTAATCAAGAAAATTATGGGCTTAGGATAAGACCCATATGGGTTGGGCCCAATTTGGAAAATTGGGCCATTAGTGGGCTTTTATGGATTTTTGTGGTTTTAGATCTTGTTGGGTTTTGGGCTTGGGCCTTAGTTATGAGTCTTGTTGGGCCAGGGGTAAAATGGTCATTTTACCCCAATTATGGATTATGGATCATGGTTTGGAACCTAATTGCTAATTGGGGTGATATTTTGGTATTGTTAGCTTGGGAAGTTTCAGAGCAACAGCTAAGGATTTCTTGCAGTGAGCTTCAACATTCGAGGTGAGTCTCCTCAGTATTCTATGGGTCGAAGGCACCAATGCCGGCCCATTTGGTTTATGTATTATAGGAAGACCCGGGGATTAGCCCTTGGCATTATGTATGGAAGACCAGGAGGCGACTCCTGACACACTGTATGCAAGACCAGAGTCTGAACTCTGACAGTTAATTAGTTAAGTAGTGTAGATTGTATGCTAGTTGTCTTTGTGATGTTTGCATGGAAGACCCGGAGGTGGTTCCTGGCACTTGTCTGTAAGACCCAGGGTTGTGGCCCCCAGATTGGCAAGAAAGACCATGAGGTGACTCGTGGCATAATGGCAAGACTATGGATGACACATAACACCTTTATTGATTATGATATAAGAATGTTATGTATGGCTCATGATTATGTATGACATGTATGGATCGTTTTATATGTATGGAATGTGGTATTTGGTAAACTCACTAAGCTTTGTGCTTACGGTTTTCAGTTTATGTTACAGGTACTCCAGTTTCCAAATGAAGGAGCTCGGGACGATCGCAGCGCATACACCCGTGTTTTCCGCAAACATGTGATCTTTAGGAACGGACTCTGATGATTGTTTTATTTGAAATGCTTTTCAATGTTTTGAACAAAGTTACAATAGTGTTTTGATTATAATAAAAATGAAATTTACCCCGTGTTTTTGGGATGTTACAAGTACTGTCAGCATAGATTATCCTTAGGGTAGATCCTTAAGAATAAAGAAGATAATGGGGATGGGAAACCCTATGTACTTACCAGGTTTCCCAACCTGACCCACTCAGTTTATTGTATCACAGGTAGCGATATTAAAGATATATTCTTATAAGAGATTCAAGGAGTATTAGGCCATTACTTTAATTACTGTAAGGCTTGTAATATTTCATTATGCTTATGTTTCTGTATTGATGATGATATCCCAATGTCTTAATATAAATAAAAATATATTTCTTTGGAAATGTTTTGATAATATCATTATCGTGTTTTCTGGGAACAAATTCTGCAATATTATTCTTCAAAAGGATACTCTGATTTTTAAATAAGTATAAACAAATTGGTCTTGTCTGGCCGTGAAATTGGGGATGTCACACACGGGTACAGTGAGGAGACTCACCTGAATCACAAAGCTGACCTCAGCTAACTGCTCTCCTGCCCAAATACGGGTGCTCGACACCTCCTATCAATCTGCACAAGGTAAACCCTAAGTCTACCTTCTCAAAATAGAATTTTGACCAAAATTCAAACAAAGCCAAAAGTCAACGATCAAAGTCAAAGTCAACAGCCCATAATGTCAACTATCCACCCTCACGTCTTAACCATTCCTGGGTCACATAGTGAGATCTCACTCGGTCCGATTCCAACTCATCCCGACTTACCCTAACCAACTCAGTCAAGAAAAGTCGACGGAGTTGACCTCACGTCGTGAGACCTCCATGTCTCACGTCGTGAGAATAGTCTGAAACAAAAGTCCAACTTTTAAGTCCTTAATCCATTAAGCCTTGCACTCCAACTTTCTACAAGGTCTTATAACTTCTTAATACACTAGAAAGTCGATGCTTTTAATACATATATGTCCAATACATGTCTAGATCTCATTTAGGTCAAACGTTGAAGAAAAGACATCCAACTTTCATGCAAGGTTCCAAAACTCAGCCATTCTCTAGATCTGAACTCCAAGACATTCCTAAGGACCTCATAACCCATAAAGCTGCCAACTTTATGGTTTCCATTCATTCAAACTTGCATAACCAAGAAGAAAAGTGGGACAAAACTTAGATCTAGCCTCATATAACAATAAAGATGGGAACTTTAACACTTACAATGGCCCAGAAACAATGTAAGGTGATGATGATGATGATTCCTTGCAAGCCTCCACAAAGATCACCTTTTTCTTCTTCTTTTCTTCTTCTTCCAAACCAAGAAAGTCTCCAAAATGACCAAAGATCAAGCAAGGATGGAGACTAGGGTATTTATGAGGTGAAATAGGGTTTGGGGCTGATAAGAAACCCTAAAATGAGTTTAGAGATGCTTAAATACGAAGGAAACCCTAAAATGATCATTGGCTTGGGCTGCATTAGCTCTCACGTCGTGAGATCAGTCCCGAACAAAAGTTTCCTGCAACCCATCTCACGTCGTGAGGCTTCTTTTCTTCCAAAATCCAACCTTTTGACTCCACAAAACCCTAGTTTGATTCATCGTGGAAAACGGGTGTTACACTATTCCTACCGTAACCACCTCGACGACTCACCAACACCACCTTTATTCCTCCACAAACCAGCGAATCACCACCATCGCCACCTTAACCCTTCTTTAACCTTGCACCAAGATAGAACCCCTAATTATCCCTCTCCCATCAACCATGACTACAACCATTACCATCTTCAACCACCACAGACGCCACCTCCTACACCACCATGAAAAAGCCTAAAACAACCCTACCATCATCACCATATCCACGCCAAGGTCCAACAGCCTCCACATACCTAACTTCGAGTTCAATTATGGAGCCTAAGAAAAAGAATTGAGCCCCAAAATAGCCACACCATCATCACCATTTCCGATGATTTACACTCAAAACCATCAACAATCGTTTTTACGGGGGATGAAAGTAGGAGTGGAACTACGCCATTGGCTACTATCAGGTCAATGGTGGCGGTTTGTTTGTTTGAAAGTGTGTTGTTTACGGATATTGATTGGGAGAACTACAAACTTCCATCGGAAATAATCATTATCAAAATCAGTCACTCGATGAAACCCATCGAAAATTACACTCAATTTCGAATCACTATCCAGTCAAAAAAAGGTGGAGTTTGTCTTCTTTGAAGCAGCAGAGGCGACATCTTCGTCTACTAACAGGATGCCAGTGGAGCCCATTGTGGCGGTGGTGAAGGAATCCAGTGAATTCGAGCCTAAAGAATAGGAGTTCCGATCTTTTGAACGTCATCCGACTCCTTCTATTCGAAGCTCTGTCTACAATTGTCGTCAACCACCAACACCCACACTTTGTAGTTAACCACCACCATTGTCATCGATTTAGGGTTATGCTGGTATTAATTTTCCAGTGAGGATTTCAATGGGTTGGATGGTGGTATACGTTGCTGGAAGAGAAAGTGGAAATGGGAAAGAGTGGGTGATCCTTTTTCTTTTTCTCTTTAGAAAAAAATACAAAAATGATAAACAAGTGCCTATGTAGCTTATGAAACCTATTATATTAGGTAGCACTGACTAAAAAAACAAGTGGACATCTGTAACGCCCGTAGATCCGGGCTAGTCAATTTAGAGACGATAAACATCAAAAAATGACTTTTTGATGGAAGATTATTTAGAAGGAGTAATCTTAACTAAGTTGTAGTATATGTTACAAGGATTCCGTACATATAAAGAACGCCGAAATCCGAGTTATAACGAAGAAGTTATGACATGTCGAAGTTTCGTGACAGAACCAACACGTCACAGGGCGACGTAAATAGTGAATTTACGTTAAAGCGATATTTGGCCTTAGCAATCTAAATGAAAGTCGTAGAATACGTTAAACCGAGAGCATGCATAAAAAGAACATCTAAATGTGACTTCGTATGAGGAAGTTATGATTTTTCGAAGTTTCAGCATTAGCAGTATGCAGCCCGAAACTCAAGATTGAGGTCGAGTGATATTTAGCCAAAACTTTCTAAATGAGAATTGAAGATCTCATCAATAGTAGTCCAACGATAAAAAGACAGACGAAAACAGAGTTCAGATGAAGGAGTTATGAATTTCGAACGGAGTTTTCCTGTCCCGGCCTACTAAAAATAGTATATTATTAATATATTAAAAATAAAGTCAAAATTAGCCTACAAAGTCTAAATGAAAGTTGTAGATCTTGTTTTTACCTACGCATCGATATAAAGAACGTCGAAAACGGAGTTCGTATGCGAAAGTTATGAATTTCTGAAGTTCGGGGCGCGAAACCCCAAAACTGTCAGAGACCACGACGTGGCAAAAGTGGCCATGACGTGGCATGGCTTCTGATGCCTTCTGGAGCCTGACAGAGCAAGTGATGATGACGCATGCAATGACGACCAAGCCCACGACGTGGAAGAAGTGCCCACGACGTGGAAAATGAGAAAACAGCCCTATAAATAGATTTGAAGGGGCAACCGTTTGTGGTTGCCAAATCTCTTCTCTCTCACCCATATTACCTCGATTTACGTGCAAATAAGTACCCCCAAAGCCCCGATATCATCCCGATACCCGAAGCGAGTCCCGAAGCCCTGAAGATCCCGAGTAGAAAGGAGTTTCCGAGCCGAAGCTCTGCCTGCGAGAAGCCAGGTATTTGAAGATATTCTAGTTTCACCGAAGAGCTACTACTCTTAGAGCCGTAGTGCTGTCCGATCATCTTCTGATCAAGTGAGTGTATAGTCCCTTTCATAAACACGATTTTAATACAAGTATTGTTTGAATGTATTAAGTATATGTTTGGTGTGAGTGTATGGTTACTTTCTTCTAACACATAAGTATTAAGTATTTGCTACGAAATACGTGTTATGTGTTTATATATTGTTGTTTATTTGAGATAAGCGTGGAATGGATGTTTTATATAGGTTTTAAATGAGTTAAACTGTATATGTATGTTATATCTACAAATATGTTGGGTAGAACATGGGTAGACGAATTAGTTGGTGTGTGATGACGGATGAGTTTGAGGATGAGACGAAGGATGAACCTTGGTAGCTATGGATTTAAAACTGTATAGATGAACCTTGGTAGCTATGGATTTAGTACTGTATAGATGAACCTTGGTAGCTATGGATTTAGTACCCTATAGACAAACGTTGGTAGCTATGGACTTAGTACCTACACTGGTAGCTATGGATTTAGTACTGTAAAGATAAACCTCGGTAGCTATGGATTTAGTACCGTATAGACAAACGTTGGTAGCTATAGACTTAGTACCTACACTGGTAGCTATGGATTTAGTACTGTAAAGATAAACCTCGGTAGCTATGGATTTAGTATTGTATAGATGAACCTTGGTAGCTATGGATTTAGTACCGTATAGACGAACTCTGGTAGCTATGGATTTAGTACTGATAGATAGACGATGATAGTTATGGATTTAGTACATGTTAGATAGACGTTGGTAGCTATGGACTTAGTACCTACACTGGTAGCTATGGATTTAGTACCCGATGAATGAGCCATAGCAGCTATGGAATTAGTGATTTACGAAAAAACCCTGGCAGCTATTGTCTTAGTGCCAAATAAAGAATCCTGGCAGCTATTGTCTTAGTGCCTAATAAAGAATCCTGGCAGGTATTGTCTTAGTGCCTAATACGGAGTGAACGAATAGATGACTCTTAGGGTAGACCCTTAAGAGTAAGGAAGATAATGGGGATGGGTAATTGGAATGATCGTTTGATGATTGAATATATATATATATATATATATATATATATATATATATATATATATATATATAAAGATATAATATTGTGGGTTGAAAACCCTATATGCTCACCAGGCTCACAAGCCTGACCCACTCAGTTTTCTTTGTATTACAGGTTGTGGCACAAGAGCATAAGTTGGCTGACGTAACGAGAGATAAGGATTATAGGCCCGTAGTGATAATTAACTGTGTAAGGTCTATGTTGTTCTGTTTATGCTTTTGGTCTGTATTGAACATGACATCCCGAGATTTTGTTATATAATGAAAATACATTTCTTTAAAGAAATGATTTGATAAATTCTTATCATGTTTTGTTTTGGGAACAAATTCCGCAACTGTTTTCTGTAAAAGATTTCTCTGATTTTAAAAACAAAGCATAAACAAATCGGTCTTTTCTGGCCGTGAAATTGGGGATGTCACAGTTGGTATCAGAGCATTAGTTTAAGCGAACTAGGAATTTGTAGGAAATTTCTAGACTTAAACTTAGAATGCCAAGTATTGATCGTGAGGAGTGTGTCTAAAATATGTTAGGTAGTACACCTAAATGGACACAAGCACTAGTTTATTTTAGGAATGATGCCTAAAATGCTTTTATGTGCTAAATGTTTTGTGTGATAACTATTTTGATGCTATTATTTGTTCGGATCTATGGTCTTTTGCCGACCGGCTCTGGAAACCTTATGTGTTTAGGATTCTAAGCGTATGACTACGATATTAGAACTATCATGTACACGTTTCGGGGTGATAAAGAGATTTATACGTTTATCGAAATTATAGCTTTCTTATCTTAAAATTCTCGCTTGGTACACCGAATGTCTGCTTGGGTGTACAAAGGGTCATGGTGAAGACTCGTAGAGAAATTGAGTAAATGGAGGAAATGAAGAAGGCTTATGATAGTGGATGACACCTATCAGAAGATATCGTAAGAGTGGTATCTTGCCTTTAGAGTATGTCTTATGAAATAACAGTACGTTTAGATGAGTACGGTACGTCTGAAGTACACCTTCGATTGGCAGGATGATGGAGAGATTGGTGTAATTCTTGAGGTTGTCTCATCAACGGACATTTCCATCACCAATCGAGTTGAAATAGAATTGATGATTGAAGATACGCAATGAAGAATTTCTAGTAGAGTCTAGGGAAATTGTTTATGATTATTTGGACACATTCGTATGTGTTAAATTGTTTTGTGATTTTAGGACTTGGGGACTGCGAGACAACACTTGGGACGAGTATGAGTAGGTGTGAAAGGTAGTAGATGCATATACTACCGGAAGCACATGACTCGCACTTGGATCAGGGAAAGTCACAAGGTTACCAAGAAGCTGGTGATTGATTTCGTTTTATTCGAGTATGTCATTACCCTTGTTTCGGTAATGATTAGTGAGATGGTTGTTATTTCGACCCTAGTGGTCATATAAATTTGAGTTCGACTGCGATGAGTATGTTACGTGGTCTAGAGGACCAAGTTAGATGTAACATCTGACTTAAGTCAGAACGTTGAAATTAATGCGATCGATAGTATCACGCTCGTTGTTGAAAGAAGTTTTCCACGTAGAAATGCTACATGCTGAAATGTGATTATATCACATTAGAATATGAAGGAAGGTATATTCCATTCTGAAATTTAACTTTAAAAACACCGAGTCTAAGCGTCGCATCGTGCGATGAGAGGTCAATAGAGCACGACCCATCGGTCTGTTACAATAGATAAATGAAAGTATTTATCCTAAGAAGAAGTAGGAGTCCACAATAAGGACTTATTTGGTAACTCGAAGGTTATGATTGAAAGTACATCATATTACGAAAAGCAGATGCAAGATTGAGCATCGTCTGCAGTCAAGAAGCGCTAGAGTTAAATACTCTTTCAAGGAAACATAGAAGTTACGATTTGTGCTTAGGATGAAGAGATAACGTATGGAATCATTATTTAAGCACTGTTTTGTTGATGATTTTGGGACGTAATCATCCTAAGGGGGAGATAATTGTAACGCCCGTAGATCCGGGCTAGTCAATTTAGAGACGATAAGCATCAAAAAATGAATTTTTGATGGAAGATTATTTAGAAGGAGTAATTTTAACTAAGTTGTAGTATATGTTACAAGGATTTCGTACATATAAAGAACGCCGAAATCCGAGTTATAACGAAGAAGTTATGATCTGTCTAAGTTTCGTGACAGAACCGACACGTCACAGGGCGACGTAAATAGTGAATTTACGTTAGAGCGATATTTGGCCTTAGCAATCTAAATGAAAGTCGTAGAATATGTTAAACCGAGAGCATTCATAAAAAGAACGTCTAAATCTAACTTCGTATGAGGAAGTTATGATTTTTCGAAGTTTCAGCATTAGCAGTATGCAGCCCGAAACTCGAGATTGAGGTCGAGTGATATTTAGCCAAAACTTTCTAAATGAGAATTGAAGATCTCATCAATAGTAGTTCAACGATAAAAAGACAGACGAAAACAGAGTTCAGATGAAGGAGTTATGAATTTCGAACGGAGTTTTCCTGTCCCGGCCTACTAAAAATAGTATATTATCAATATATTAAAAATAAAATCAAAATTAGCCTACAAAGTCTAAATGAAAGTTGTAGATCTTTTTTTTACCTACGCGTCGATATAAAGAACGTCGAAAACGGAGTTAGTATGCGAAAGTTATGAATTTCTGAAGTTCGGGGCGCGAAACCCCAAAACTGTCAGAGACCACGACGTGGCAAAAGTGGCCACGACGTGGCATGGCTTCTGACGCCTTCTGGAGCCTGACAGAGCAAGTGGATGATGACGCATGCAATGAAGAAAAAGCCCACGACGTGGAAAATGAGAAAACAGCCCTATAAATAGATTTGAAGGGGCAGCCGTTTGTGGTTGCCAAATCTCTTCTCTCTCACCCATATTACCTCGATTTACGTGCAAATAAGTACCCCCAAAGCCCCGATATCATCCCGATACCCGAAGCGAGTCCCGAAGCCCTGAAGATCCCGAGTAGAAAGGAGTTTCCGAGCCGAAGCTCTGCCTGCGAGAAGCCAGGTATTTGAAGATATTCTAGTTTCACCGAAGAGCTACTACTCTTAGAGCCGTAGTGCTGTCCGATCATCTTCTGATCAAGTGAGTGTATAGTCCCTTTCATAAACACGATTTTAATACAAGTATTGTTTGAATGTATTAAGTATATGTTTGGTGTGAGTGTATGGTTACTTTCTTCTAACACATAAGTATTAAGTATTTGCTACGAAATACGTGTTCTGTGTTTATATATTGTTGTTTATTTGAGATAAGCGTGGAATGGATGTTTTATATAGGTTTTAAATGAGTTAAACTGTATATGTATGTTATATCTACAAATATGTTGGGTAGAACATGGGTAGACGAATTAGTTGGTGTGTGATGACGGATGAGTTTGAGGATGAGACGAAGGATGAACCTTGGTAGCTATGAATTTAGTACTGTATAGATGAACCTTGGTAGCTATGGATTTAGTACTGTATAGATGAACCTTGGTAGCTATGGATTTAGTACTGTATAGATGAACCTTGGTAGCTATGGATTTAGTACCGTATAGACAAACGTTGGTAGCTATGGACTTAGTACCTACATTGGTAGCTATGGATTTAGTACTGTAAAGATAAACCTCGGTAGCTATGGATTTAGTACCGTATAGACAAACGTTGGTAGCTATGGACTTAGTACCTACACTGGTAGCTATGGATTTAGTACTGTAAAGATAAACCTCGGTAGCTATGGATTTAGTACTGTATAGATGAACCTTGGTAGCTATGGATTTAGTACCGTATAGACGAACTCTGGTAGCTATGGATTTAGTACTGATAGATAGACGATGATAGTTATGGATTTAGTACCTGTTAGATAGACGTTGGTAGCTATGGACTTAGTACCTACACTGGTAGCTATGGATTTAGTACCCGATGAATGAGCCATAGCAGCTATGGAATTAGTGCTTTACGAAAGAACCCTGGCATCTATTGTCTTAGTGCCAAATAAAGAATCCTGGCAGCTATTGTCTTAGTGCCTAATAAAGAATCCTGGCAGGTATTGTCTTAGTGCCTAATACGGAGTGAACGAATAGATGACTCTTAGGGTAGACCCTTAAGAGTAAGGAAGATAATGGGGATGGGTAATTGGAATGATCGTTTGATGATTGAATATATATATATATATATATATATATATATATATATAAGATATAATATTGTGGGTTGAAAACCCTATATGCTCACCAGGCTCACAAGCCTGACCCACTCAGTTTTCTTTGTATTACAGGTTGTGGCACAAGAGCATAAGTTGGCTGACGTAACGAGAGATAAGGATTATAGTCCCGTAGTTATAATTAACCGTGTAAGGTCTATGTTGTTCTGTTTATGCTTTTGGTCTGTATTGAACATGACATCCCGATATTTTTTGTTATATTATGAAAATACATTTCTTTGAAGAAATGATTTGATAAATTCTTATCATGTTTTGTTTTGGGAACAAATTCCGCAACTGTTTTCTGTAAAATATTACTCTGATTTTAAAAACAAAGCATAAACAAATCGGTCTTTTCTGGCCGTGAAATTGAGGATGTCACAACATCCACCTTATGCCCCCATAAAGAAACATAAATAGTTTAGGGAATGATTAGACCAATTTCAGAAACATTGTAGGCTACAATGTCATTTCCCTTAATATTTTAAGCATATACACTAAAGGGGGAAGGGCGACGTCCAATGACGACAGTGAAACTTCTGTTGGCAACCTCCTCCCCCCCCCCCCCCCCCCACTGAGTATCCGACGAGACGAAGGGGTGAGTCAGTGAGGACGAGACGAAAGAAGGACGAACTATGAATGTTGTTACTAATTTGAGATTCTCGATTCTAGCCTTCTAGTGCACGCTCCAAACAAATAACAATTTATTAATAAATATTAAATATACTTTTTTTTTAAATCCTATTTATTTGACGGGTTGACGGATTGATCCGCGAACCCAAACACATAACCCGAACATGACACATGAAATAGGAGGGTTGGCGGGTCAGAAATCTCAACCCAAACTTGTTCATTTTTGGGTTGGGTTCGTGTCGGGTTTCGAGTTAGATCAAGAAGTGCCGCCCCTGACTCTCATTATACTACTTTTCGTGAACTTTTTTCCTAGAAACAAGAATAAACCTCACTTGAACCAACATCATTTATATGGTAGGGAAACTTTGTGCCTATGCAATACTAGTCAACCATCCCATAAGTTAGTTCAGATGACTATTTAATGATGTTGAACTAGTATGTGAGAATATCATCTTGATCAACTCGTTTGGAATGTATTAATTCGTAGGTCGTTCATACTCATCCAACCTTGAGATGTTTTCTTAAAACATTAGTATTTTGTTTATTATCATATAGAAATATAGAAATATAGAAATTCTTGTCCGATCCATTAACTCCATTTTACAAAATCTTGTCCGGTTCCAATAACTAATAGTTTATATTTCCTGTTAACATGAAGCTTTGCATGCTTATTTTTTACTTTATTTTTGTTGTACTCCTCAGCTTAATTTAAAATATATATTTTTATATACTCAACTTGATATTTGAGCTTGGAATGATTTATTAGATTCTGTCTTTTAAAACGAGTTACATCAAGTTGGTTTATTAAATTACTAGGTATGAGAGCCGTGTATTACACGGGTTGATTTAAAAAAAGATTAAACATTAAATTAAAGTGTAAACAGAAAATATTTTTTAATGTACAACTTTAAAATAAGAAATGAAAAAATGTATTTATTGCAATTTAATATCATATATATGATATTTAATACTTTACATATATAAGTATATGAATTTAATTTTAAAAATTGAAACAACCAAAAATTAACATGTGGATAATATTTATTTCAAAAATACCACAAAATGACAAGTGTCAAAACTCATGAGAGATTGACATATGACAAAAAAAACATTCATTTATTAAGAAGGATTCTTTGTATAGCAAAAGGAATCAAAGCTTTGTTGAATATTGTTTTAGATCATGCAATTTTTTTGGAAGGGGATTAAGTTGTATTCCTTATATTCGTGTGTGGTGTTATATATAATATTAAACAGGGTACAAGGACCATTGTGATACATGGTAGATTTTCAGTGATGCTCACAAACGCACCAATATTTGACGTCACACATCTATTGACAATTTGGCATAGAAATTAAATTACATCATTTTTTATTTTATTTTATTTTTAAAACAGTAAATATTATTTATTAAATTACATCATTTAATAAATATTAAACTTAGTCTTCTATGTGACTCACTTTTCTCATAGAGAAATGTCAAGTGCATCCGGGGCCGGTCCATTGTTTTTTACTATCCAGAGTGAGATAAAAAATTTATGCCTTTATATATAAAAAATTTACGAAATTAAAAATATAGTAAATTTTATAATCAACTAAATAATACAAACAAAAACATACAAAAATCACCTAAAAAGATGTATTCGTGCATTTTTTGAAGCAAAAATAAATTTACAATAATCAATATTTTGTTGCCTCTAGAAGTCAGAAATCTAATTAGAAAGGATCTTTAGACAACAAAGTCATAAATATAGCTCCTGCTTCACATCACATAAACAATAACACAAAGGTTTAGAAAGGATGTTTAGACAACAAATATTGAACACAAACATATTTTGAAATTAAACTTACAGAATCTTAAAATCTGATTTCTGAAACATTATATACAAACCAAATTAGGAGAAAACATATTTGAAACATCATATACAAACAGATTTCGAAATATACAAATCTGATTTTTGAAAGAGCTCAAACTTGGAGAAAACAGTAGAACTCAACCAAATCTGCTTATAGAAACAACAACACCCAAATCAGATACAAGATCCAATAAGTAAGAAATAAATCAAATTTATGAAACAAAGCTAATAAACACAAGTTTCGAATGAACTCGCCCAAATATGCTTTCAGAAACAACAAACCCAAATCTGATTTATGAAACAATAAAGAAAATGATACAAAAATGAAAATCCAATAAGACTTGGCTTTCATTCTTTTTTCCTGTAATCAAATAAAGTAGAAATCAGATAAATAAGAAATCGATATGATTTCTGAAACAAATGTGATTTATGTAACAAAACCCAAATCGAATGAACTCGATGAATAGTTTGAATACCAGTCAGATGTCTTTTGAAATTAGGAAAGTACAGAAACTCATCCAAGATAAAGGCTTTGATGCTACTTGTTATTTTAAATCTCAAACTCTTTTCATGTTAAATCGATAAGTTTCATACTCTCATTCCATTTATGAAAATAACTTATGAAAAGTAATCACATTTTTAAAGAAACCTAAATTAAATAAACGTAGATTTCGAATGAACTCACCCAAATTTGATTTCTGAAATAACCACCAAGAAACGAATCACGCCCAAATCAATGAATCACCAAATCAAAAATTCAGAATCGGCTTTGATGTATCAGATTAGAGAAAATGAGACCTTAAAACCGGACTAGAGCAGAGAAATCGCTTCTATATCGGGACTAAGTGTCGACTGATAAAAAGAAATCGAGATTTGAGAGCTATGTGTTATCGATTATCGACTGGAAGGGAAAAATAGAGAAATCAAATCTTACTTTTTATTTATTGGAGACGTTTCTAGGTAGGCAGTGTCGCATTGATTTCTCCTATTGAACGAAGCAACATGTTTCTAAGCAGTAGGCACGAGAGGCAACGTTTGGTTTATCTATGTGCATGATCGATGAGACGATGATTCTTCATTTGTTTGGCGCGTCTGCTTTCCTTCTCACGTTCAGATCACAAAACAAAATATGGGCTAAGTTTTTGGGCCATTATAATAAATAGTATATATACATACCATTTGATGCCCTTTGATGCCCTGGGACTAAGCCTAAGTTGCCCATGTATTGGGCCGACCCTGAGTGCATCAATGTTAAAGGCGCATATCGTGGCCACGGTGGCAACGACCATGACCATGCACACCATTTCGGTGGCTCGTTGTCGTCCGTGGTCGTGGTGGATTGTGGTGTTTACCACATTGTACAATTTCCAATTAGTATAGAAATTAAGGTTTGACCATTTGACTTGGGTTGACCAGCCATTCCCAACGACTTAGTTGTTAAAAAAATAAAACTAAACATGTTTAAAACATATAAATAAAACAAAATACAATCTTTTTTTTTTTCACGTTATTCTTCTATTCCTCTACTACATACATGCATATATATATCTTGTCAAAAGCTAAATACCATGGGTTAAGGTCCAAACACTCCACCAACAAATCGAAACTGTAATTTCGAAAATTAGTTTTATTTTCAGTGTTCGTATTTTCAATGTTTGTTTGTTTTTTTTTTAATTTTCAATCTTGTCAAAAGCTAAATACCATGGGTTAAGGTCCAAACACTCCACCAACAAATCGAAACCGTAATTTCGAAAATTAGTTTTATTTTCAGTGTTTGTATTTTCAATGTTTGTTTGTTTTTTTTTCGTATTTTTTTTAGATTTCGGTACTCTCTTTTTAATTTTAATGAATGTACTTTTTATTTTAATATAGTAATGTTTTTATTTTAATTAAAAATACAATATTTTCATTATATTTTCATTTTAATTTTAGTTAAAAAAATGATATATAGTGATGGACAATACAAACAATTTATACAAGAGATCACTAATGGAATATGCTTTAACATCAAATTTGTTATAAAAATAATGTTGGATTAAAATAATTATACACTATTTTAATACTAATAATAGTATTAACAACATAGATGATGATAGATGATGATGGATTAGAGATGCCCAAATTAATAAATAATCAGACCCATGTGAATTGATCTTGTTGAAGATCAATTGATCAAAGGTGATCCAGACACCTAAGCATAGACATGTTGGTAGATAGGGGTCAAGTTTTAAAGGTGATGCGGCTAAAAGCCCTTTAAAATTAAAGGGTAAAATAAGTAATTATTATATATATATTAAAGTTGTGCACCAAGATGAATAGTGAACTGACGAAGTTTTGGCAGAAATGGTCCCTTCATTTTAGGTTTATTTGCAGTTTCGGGTTCATGGGCATTTTATAGAATTATATGCACCAAGATGAATAGTGAACTGACGAAGTTTTGGCAGAAATGGTCCCTTCATTTTAGGTTTATTTGCAGTTTCGGCTTCATGGGCATTTTATAGAATTATATACATTCTTCTGGACACGTGTTTATCATCGTAGCATATCAGATACTTCTCGGTTCTTCTCAACCCCCATATCTCTCTTTTCTAATATCTGTTTCTTTCTGTTGCTTTCTGGATGGTTCCGGTCCACTACCCTAGACGGCGTCGTTGAACAGCGAAGCACCGTCCACCGCCCACCACCTCTAATACCGGTTCTGATTGTAGGACCAATCGGTAGAGTCGGTGGACAACCCTATAGCGGCAGCAACCACTGCTGGTCAGAATTCATCTTTGAACCGCTACACCTCTTTGTTTCGGGGAAGCACTAGGGCTTGGTTCATCTTTCCCTACAGCAATCGTCGATTCTCCTACAAAGCGTGTTTCAGAATCGACGTCCCCCACAAGCCCTAAAGGTAACCCACCGATCCATTTTGCTCCTTTGACTACTATGTTGTTCAATTGCATGTCGATCTTTCTTCTTCTTTATCTTCTATTTCAGATGCCTACTCAATTCCCAACTTGGACGAGAAATGGTTTGCACCCTGGCGATGTCGGCTTGGAGGTATGTTTTCTATACTCTGCTTTGTCTCTTCAGCTCCTTCAACCTGAACTAAAGAGAGGACCTAATCCGTATTTTAGTTCCACTTCATTCAACAAACGGAAATATCAGAATGTGGATGATGGTGATTCTGCTTCTGCTTCTGCACCGATTAAGTCATTCTTTATTGCATCCAAGAGTAACACGGACTTAAGTGGGGATGATTCTAATCATCTGTTTCAGTTTACCCAGGTACGCATTTACAGGGTACCATCAAATTTTTTTCTCTGATTTCTCGCGTTGCTTACACATTTAGGGTTTGTGGTGCTTAGATTTGGTTGGTAATTGTGTCTGTTTTCTTATAGGTTGTTCTACCAGATTCCATCATCAGTAAATCTGGCAAAGGTGCTGTTGGGAGAAAGATGAAGACATAGATACGTAAAGTTTGTAAGCTTTTTGTTTGAAATGGATAATGTATGAGTTGTATAAAGCAACAAATAGTCGTTTAAAGAGCATAGCACCAAAAGAAGTAAAGGTACTAATGTATCTGCTTAATTTCACGGATCCAGAAGAACGATTTTCAGCTTTATCAACTGCATTTTCTCCTGGTAAAGATGATGAGGCTAAGGATCCCAATGTAATATACACGATAATTGGCTCGGATTTTTATTTATTTATTTATTAACTGTGAAATTGAATTTTCAATGCATATCAGTGTTTTTAATATGGTTTTTTTACTGCTGTAGAATTGTATACCTCGAGAAGTGAAAATTGTATTTAGCGATTGTGGTCCGTAGGCAAAAGGATGAGCTACCATTTGGGGGTGTTTGACTTATCTTTTTGGGAGCCAAAAGTCCTTTTGGCAAAAGTTACAAAAAGACAGGATTTCCTGACTTTTCCAAAAAGTCAGTTTTCCTTATATCAAAAATCCAAAAGTTGCTTTTTAAATGTTTTTACCAAACATCTTTTGCATTCTATCTTTTCCAAAAAGAACTTTTGGCTTTCAAAAGACAAGCCAAACACCCCCAAATGTAAAGGTAATTTTAACTATTATCCACTCAACAATTTACACAAATAGTTTTTGTAGTTTTTTTTTATTTTTAATTTTAACTATTAGTCTTTTCTTTACAGATCAATGTGTCAATATACAATTGGGATATGATTCTTAATTCGTGTTGGAACTGAAAGGTATGCTGTGCAGTATAGCATCCCTTGAGTGGTTCTGAATCTCTGATGTACCTTCTATACAGCTTCAAAGTCGCCTCAAGTAAGTTTCTTTCTGTCTTATCATCAGGACATGAACTTTTTTCCACTGTTTAATGATGTTATCTTATGTTATAATGGTTTAATGTTATTGCAGGAGAACTTATGGAAGCAAAATATCCCTGTTGGGGCAGAGGTATGTACACGTGTTATTGCCATTTGGTAAATGACAAGTATACTTACTTTTTTGACCATAATACCCTTGTACTTTCAAATAAACAAGAAAACTTCGGTAAGTTATGGCTAATAACCTTAAATTTCTCATGGGTTTAGGCTAATAACCTTAAATTTCTCATGCAGACACCATCAAATAATCGTACAACTTGATCTGCATTGCAACCCTAACACAAAAAAAAAATCCAAACTTTTATACGAAATTCATGTCTAATTATAATCTTAAATCCATACATACTTTGGATTGTGATGGTGGGTAGGTAGTGTTATGTTATTTAGTTAAAGTGAGTGGTGGCAATTAATGTTGTTGTTGCTGTTGATTTGTTGTTTGTGCTGCAGGGGTCCACCAATACTTCACCCAAACAGCGAAATCATCCCATTTGTGCCTAACATGACACCAGGTGGACGACAAAAGGCAGGTTGTACTGTTTCACACATTTACCAATTTATGCCATAATATTCCAGTTTTTCCGCTTTTTATAGCATTACACTTTCAAATATTCACTAATTACGCATTATAGTCTCCGAATTACATCCATTTATAGCATCAAATGCATTGGATTTCTTTTTTGAAGTTTTTTGCTTATGTGCTGTTATTTGAAAATGTGGTAATCGTTTGCCACATCATCATCATTTGGACTGTCACATAAGCAAAAAGCAAAAAAAATTAAAAATGAAATGGTATCCTGTTCGGTAACCAGTTCTACGGGTTAAAATTGCAGGCTTATTGTAAGGATATAATCAAAAGCGGACACCATAACACTTTTAAAATAAGTTGTTAATCAAATATTTTGATCTAACTATGATGCTATAATTAGGTAAAACGTTCATTGCCTTGGATTTAGAAAAAAAATCAATTATTTACGACTGGGAAATAACCCATTAAGTATAAAACTGCAGGTTTGAAAATTATCTGGATTTGTGGATCACAAATCTTATATTTAAGATGGCAACGTTACTTTCATTCAGATACCATTACAATTTAAGCAAATTATGTTATACTTTTTCTGTTGTTAGAAAAAACCCGTCCCGGGGCGAATAAGTTGCTTATTTTGAGATTTGTAATGGTTGTGATATGTTTTGTAGTGATGATAATGAGGGCAATAATATGTAATAACTACAAGGTGTTATGTTGATTAAAAAATTGGTCAACGGGTTTGCCATTTGGTACATTTTTTCAGATTTAGGTGGTATATATACTAAATAGCAATGTTCATTTAAATTTTTTTACCAAAAACCAACTTACATTGTATTGGTTGAACAATTCCGCACCCCGTATAGCGGGGTGTCTCAGCTAGTTAATACTAAAAAGCAGATTAGTACAATATAAAGATAGTATGAAGGGATTAAAATATATTCCAATCCAACTATCGACAATTTAGTGATATTGTTTTCATTCGAACTAACAAAATTAGTCCAAACAGAGAGTGTAAAAATTCAATAAATAACCCTTATACAAAATTGCATAAATTGACAAATAATCTACTCTATGACATATTTCGATAAAAGAAAATATAACTACGTCACATCCACAAATCATCAACCGAAGTTATTGGCAAATAACTTATTTTTAAATTACATCAAACATACAACCCTTTTTTGTGTAATGTTTAAAGATAAAACACAAACATCATTAATCATTAACATAACATTCTAGTAACATCAATCTTGATCTACAAGATTCTTTTAACTGTTTAACTCATAATAAAACCATGAAACTAATGGTTTGTTTCATAACTTTTTAATGACTTAATTAAGAAGCAGACTCTGGATCGATTCAGAGCATTTGATAGCATCTTAAGCTTGCATTTTATTTGGTCAGGTACTTCTTATTGGGTCATAGATTAAGGCATATCTGAATGAAAAAAATGTTTTATATTTCACTAAATATAATGTGAAGTCTTCTTTTTGCAGCCAACGCCTCCATACTCCAACCCTTATGCCTTTGAGATCTTCAGCTCCAACCCTTCTGTCTTCGATGACCCACACCGCCGTCGACGCCCCCCTCATACACCAACATGCCCCACACTCACACAACACACCACCATCGCCTCCCTCGCACATAACCTTTGAAGCACATACCTCCCATGAAACACACGATCGTCACAAAAGCAAGTTTTCAACTATCATTTATACTTGGTATCAAACTTTTTTGCTCCTCCATTATTATAAACCAAAAATAATTTTATTGATCACTTGATTTTAATTTCTTTTTTCACAGAAAAACATCAAGTTATGCATTCCCTTGGCTTAAAGCATATCGATTTTCAATTTCATGGACTAGACCCCTTTGTGTTATCAAATTCTGGAGACTTGATTAATTACGTAATTATTATGTGTATTAGCTTTATTTGGTTTCTAGAATGTGTTATGGTTCACTTTATGATAAAATATGACGTTATTTGATGTTCTTGAAGAAAATAGTTCAAAAGGTGAAACAGTCATTTTTATTATTTAGCACAACCATTCAGATGTCTAACCAAACAACATGTTTTAAATCAGAGACAAATTTTTCAGAGTCTCCGTTTGATTCAAATCTTAATCAGACAAATTCTGTCAAACATCCCATAAATTGCATATTTACGAAACACTAATTTAATTTGGAATAAAGATATTACAACAGCTCAAAAGTAAAACAAAACTTACGATTAAATTCATAAATTGATAGAGAAAATGACAAATTAAGTTGTTTCACTTAAGGTTTTTTGAAGAATAAACAAAAATTGACCAATTTCCTAAACTAGCATCAAATTCATACGACATGTGATGCATGCCCTAGCGTGGAGGATCAGGCCCTTATGTTCCTACAGGCCCATGATCGAGTGACTAAAGGGCTTCACAAAAATTACCACAACTTTGGCTACGGGGTTCTGTTTTGGGTCTGCAACCATTCAAATCGAAGCTTGAAATGAGGAGCACGTTACCGTTTATTTTTTCTGTAACATCCTGAAATTGGGCCTAGGAGTTTTTCCATCTTTAATGAGAAAATAAAATTTTAGAAATAAAAATAATTTAAACTAAATAAATAATAAATAAATACAAAAATTCAAATAAAAGAAAATCATAATTTTAAGAGAACGTTTATATTTAAAATAAGAATTTAGAATGAGATTTTATTAAGTCTTAATCAAAATTCTAAAAGACGAGGGGTTAGTTTCATGTAATAGCAAATCTTATGTCTAGTGTTGACTTAGTTCAAAAGGTGTATTTTGGGGCTAATGTGTGGGAAACAGAAGTTCCATAAGCTAGTTGATTTAATGGTGTCATTTTTAGAAAAATAGAAAGAGGGAAGGGCTAAATATGTTAAGTGATGAAAGATTTAAACAGTTAGGTGGGAGATCTCTCCATTTGAAGGAGAGGAAAGAAATTTAAAGATGAGGAAGTTGGCATTGACAATTTTGAAGCTTGGAGGGAAGAAATAGGGTTAACTGTTGAAGAAGAATCAAGATCTTGAAGCTAGAGATCTCATATAAGTATTTGGAAGGTATAACTCCTCCCTTTCTTCTTAATATTCGAGCTAGGATTTGGGTTGAAACCCCAAATCCAAAAATGGTGATAATTATGTTAATTATATTCTAGTTCAGGAATGATTTTGAAGTTATAACTCTCATTATACATTAAATACATTTCAATTTGGTTTTGATGAAGCTTTGGTTAAGAGATTAAGCTCCAAGCTCCATTAATGGTGGAATTTTCAATCTAGTAGTTCAAATGAGTTGTAGAGTGTTGGATTTCCTTCTCAAACACCATGATATTGTTAAATAATTCTTAAATGATTTCAATCCATCAATTAATGGTGAGATTGGGTGATTCAACCCCTAGATTCATGATTGGGTTGTACCTTGGCAATAATGAGTTGTACTCTAACCAATAGTTGTAGAATTAGATTTAATTATGGATTCACTAAGTGTTTGGATGATTGGATTTGTTATTCTCTAGTCTAGAATCAAGTCTCAATATGAATCCATAAGAGTTTTATGTAATTGAATCAATCATTTGAGGTGGAATTAAGAATTAAGATTTCCAATGAAGATCCATGAGAATTTTGAAGAAGACTTCGATGATTGGAAGAGGATCATTACGAAGATTGTCATGAGTTAAAGTCATAATTCATGAACTAAGTATTGGATTATTGATGATTGATTTATCAAAAGAATCTAAAGGATTTTGAAGTAAAAACTATGAAATCAAGTTTTCAATGATTTTCAACTTTGGAATCATTAATTCCAACCCCTAGAATGCATGGATTTGATTATGTAAGTCCCTAATCAGCTTGTGTATCAATCAGATCCAATTGATGGTGCGGAATCCCAATCAATTGGATGATGTCAGATTAAATAGAAGAGAAGAAGAAGAAGAAGATGATGAATCTTGAATGTATTGATTAGAATGAAGTTCCCTTACACAAGATTCACACACTTACACACACTAAAACTCCTCTCTTCTTTCTATTCCGTACACTCTCTTCTGTTCATCAATCTGTTCCTCACACCCCTCACCCCTATATATACATGAGAAACATGGGCCGTAAATGGGTTTACGGTCGTAAACACCCATTGGGCCGTAAACAGGGTTTACGGTCGTAAACCTATTTACGGCCGTAAACACTACCTGGCCGTAAACCTGACCGTAAACACATATATGACCGTAAACACTGAGCTGTTTACGGTCCTAGACATAAAAATACATTTTCCTAGAAAAGCAAAGTATAAACCATATTTTTGACCCAACAATCTCCCCCTTGGTTTATAGCTTTATTTTCTTAATTGACCCAACAAGCTCCCCCTAAAAAGTAGCTAGCTCTTCTTGTTAATCTTCATTGGGAGCTTTGGCTTCAGCTTTAATCTTCGATATCTTCATGACTTCAAGATGAACATATGAATCTTCAATGAATGACTTCATTTTGAGCAGTTGGGCTTTTCTTCAAGATTTGACACTGAACACACATTGGGTGAGGAGGCTTCTTGTACTGATTCTTGAAAGATAGCGCTTTCAGCTTGAGAATCTTCAGAGAGAATATCAGAGAGAACTAATCTTTTGGATCACTTCAGCAGGTTCAAGATAGCAGCAGACTGATTGAGGAGGCTTCAATGCAATCCGTCACATAATCTTCAATTTCAGCTTCACCTTGCTTCTGGGGTTGAAAGATTGAATGTCGAAAGAATAATCTTCATTTCTTGCTCCTTCGAATGAGAATTCTTCGATGATCACGGATGAAGCCTTGGCTCAGAAATCTTTGACACAAACTTCCATGAGTTTCATCTTCACCTGAATTCACTATTCAAGACAAAACAAAACTAAAAGAAAAATTTAGCACACAATATTTTTGGATTTTTCACATTTTCTGAAAAAGAAATAAAACAGAAATAACACTATTTTTTGGATTTTTAATTTTCTGATTTTTGTTTGGTTTTTAAAATTTTTAATTCTCCCCTAATATTTAAATTAGAAGAAACTATGAACAAATTTAACAAAAATAAAATGATATCTAACTTTAAGAGTGATTTGGGATCAAAGTTTTTAGACAGCCTTTATCCGTTTATCAGTACCTCTCCCTTCATGAATAGATCTGGTCAATCGCCGGTATTATGGTCCACTTAAACACGAGAGATTGTGACAAAATTAGGACATACTATAAGTGACAAGACAATGTGATCCTATGTTCCTAGATAATATTCCTTAAGGACCATTCAGCTGACGACGACCAAAGATATTGTTGTCCACCTAAATTGAGCAGCGAGATCTACAGACAACCTAGTGATTGTTCAATTTTAAATGTACTAGAACATGTTTCCCGCTTCCTGACATACCCCAATAATCAGGAACTTCCAAAGTACTCCTTACTTTAGGTGAGCAGACAATTATTATGAGAGAAGTTAGATTTAGAATGCATATGCTATACACCCAGGTCGGATCTCTTCCAATCACGCAGAGGGTGAAACATATGACTAACTGAAGTTCTAGAAGGATTGAGAAGAAGAATGGTGCATATGCTGTGTACCAGGTCGGATGGTTAATCACGCAAAGGAGACAACATATGGCTAACAGGCAGGAAGAATTGCATAGATAGAAGATGCATAGAAATAGAGTTGCATATGTTGCAGTCCAGGTCGGATGTATTTCAATCACGCAGAGGAGGCAACATATGACTAACAGAAGGAAAGCAAGAAAATAATTTTCTACAGACCTACTTTATCGGAATTCCCCAGTCGCCCCATCAATACCGGAATTAAGGACAAAGTCCGTACATCGAGGAAGAGTTAAACCACAGTTCTAGATACGCATTAATTTAATGTGACCGGTGGATTATCATGTATATCTCCCTGCTCAACCTATCTGAGCGTCGTATTGTCAGGCTAAATGGATCTATCTAGATCAAGATTTTTCAAGTCTCTAGATTCCTTAAGTTCATCTATGCCTAGTCAAGTCCATTTTAAATCTTTTGTGCCTACCAGCGCATCGAACACAGAGTCTAGACAACTCAGATTCAGTCCCTTACACTGGTTTTAGACTGCCCGTTATCATTTTCTTGATATCACTTCCCAAAACATCTCCTGCAAGCACATTTCATTAACACCATATTTTTGGATTTTCTGATTTTCTAATGTTTTTGGATTTTTTAAAATTTTAAAATTTTTGTTTTGTTTTTATTTCTCCCCCTAAATTTGTGCATAGGAGAGAAACGAAAGTAAATGCACAAATTTAAACTATCCTAAAACAAAAATTAGTCTTTAAAGTGAATCAGCTTAAGAAAAACTCAGGAGTATCGAGAAGAAAACTCAAACCGTAAGTCACCGATTGAATTTGCATCCAGAAGGTCTGAGAACAGCACGCGTAATCTCAGAACAGATCCAAAAATTCTTCACATCGTTAAGCACTAACCCCGTTTGTGATCTCTTCCTTTCTTCCTTTCCCGCAAAAGGACACATACTCTCAAACAAATGTCTGAATGTTGTACAGTTGAGAGATGTCCCCTATCATGTGCCTGGAACAGCCACTACCAACAAACCGAAGTATGATGATATGCCTCCATAGCTGCTCTGTAACGACCCGAATTTGTTTATGTCAGCGGTGATATCTCCCGTTAGACAAATATTTATTTTCGTAAGATTGGTTTGGTTTTAAGGTCATATAATGAAATAAATTAAATAAAAATGATGTTATTTAATATTTAAAAGGGTTAATTAATAATTAAATGGTAAAGATTCAATTATACTGAGTTAAGAAATTTCTAGGGTAAATATTATTAATTTGAATTGAGGGGCTAGAATGTTATTAAAAGAAACTAAGTATGTCATATACTTAGGGTTAGAGTATTTAGGGGCAATAGATAAATTCTTGAGGGACTATAATGCAAAAATCAGAATTGAAACCCCCATACACTTGGATCGACGTGGATGAAGTTAAGGGTCGCCGGTTTCTTTTTTTGAAGCCTAATTCGATCGCATCTCATACATACTCACCATTCGTTTGGGCTACATCACGTAAACGGAAGAAAACGAAAATCTTGCTATTGCTTCTTGTTGTGCGTCTATCGGCCATAGGGTAGAAGAAAAAAAACGATCGCTAAGGGGGGAGAAGCAAGGCTGTGGGTTTTTGGCGATCGCAACTAAGAGAAGGAGAAGGAATTTAGCGAGATAAGTTGTACAATTGAAGCTGTGAAATTCGACTCAACGGTGTTTAGGAGAGATCAAGTACCAGCCGTGTGAGGTGTGTTCTTGGCTATTTCTTGCTGTCAAAATTCCTTTTGAAAACAATTCATCATGTGTTGGAATTGGTACTCCAGAATTTGTTACAATCTTGGAGTCAAATGCTTTCTTTTGTTGTAAGAGTTCATGTTTTTATTATCTTCAATTCTCTTGGATTCGTGTGAATAATTTCCTTCATATAAGACCTTGTTTTGAACCATCCAAAAGGTCCTCAAAACAGTCCCTAAAAGGTCTTGATGTGAAGCTTAATGGCGGAGAAAACTCAAGCCCAAGTGGTGTTTTCTTTTTTAGCAAAATACTTTGCTTTTCCCATATAAGCAATGTACTTTGAATAATGGTTTGAGGTTGAAATTGTTATTTTAACTTCTTGACATGTTGCTACTGTTAAGAACTCGATTTACAACTTTATAGTTGATTTTGTTTGTGGCTTAATGGGTTAAGTTGTCAATTAACCCTTAGAATGCATTGCTGGGAAATTCTGAAAATTTCCCATTCTGCCCCTGTTTTGAAAAAAATGTAGAAAAATCATCAGAAGACGTATCAGTGATCCGTAAACTCTCAAAGTTTTCATTTGGAGTCTAGTTTGTCCATGAATTTTTTCAAGACCAGTTGTTGCCTTCAACTTAGGTGAAAATCGCCTCTTTCACTGACTGGTCGGAAATTAGCTGCACGGATAGACTGTTTTGTAAAAATCATATAAAATTGTAGAAAAATCGTTTGGACTTTTAAAAGTACTTTCTGAAAAGCTAAAAGTATAAAATACTAGAATATACAAAAATATTGTATAATTTGCAGTCCTTGGTGGTGTTAAAATGGCTTTGAACAGGTGGCTGTTACAGGTCAAAATCTGAAACTTTGTTCTAAACGTTCGTCTATATGTTTAGGCATTCCACTCTCAACATTTTGTGTCATCTGTTTGGTATTCTCATAAAGTACACAATCGATGTCTTAATACTATCATTCAATCATCTTGTGTGTAAAATTGAGCAACTATAATCATTTTACCTAAACTCTTGAATCATATAGTGATTTTTGGGTGAATGTTAGAATTCTGCACATCAACTTTTCCCCATCTTGCGAGAGCTATAGCTGCTAATATGGGCAGAATTGGAAGATGCTCCTCTCTCATTAAGTTCTAGGAAATCGAGTCTAGTTTCCAAAAAAGTCCGATGTCATCCTAATTAGATCTGTATATTCGGTACTAGGTATGAGACCCATGTATTACATGGGTTAAATAAAAAAAAAGTAAATATCAAAAATATAAACATTAAGTATTTTTTAAAATTTAATTTTAAAATAAGGAAGGAAAAAACATATTTATTGCAATTTATGATCATATTTATTACATTTAATATTTTACTTATATAACTATATATATTATGTGGTTTTTTAATTTTAAAATTTTAAAAAACCTAGAAATGGACATGTGGATATTATTTATTTCAAAAATACCACAAAATCACAAGTGTCAAAACTTGTGAGAGATTGACATGTGGCAAAATGAATCTTCATTTATTAGAGTAGATTATGCTTAAAACACTGAATGGGGGTCGGGCTGCGAAATTATAAAAATATAATATAAAAGTTAGCATAAAGTAGTATTTTTGAAACGTATACTTTATTTGTTAATTGAATGTTATGTGTGGTGTTTAGGTGGAGCCTTGAGAATTTCAAGTAAGTTGAAGACTTGGAATAGAAGGAGGATTTCTTCAAGGCTAAAGGTGAGTTCACAGTTTTAACTCACTAAGGTTGCATTATTGAAACGTGCAATCCGTAGATGGTGATTTGATTCACTTTAGGATGACCATGTCATTACATGTGCTTGATGATATGAAATTTGTGATGCTAATATATGCTTTGTGCTATTGCCATGTTATGACCTAATTGCTATGTTGCTTACACCTTGATGAACTTGATGTATATGACACTAGTTTAAGTTGCTTGATAGAATGATGTATGGAAGTGATTTGATGTGTTGCTTATGAATATATTGCATGTTTAAATACACACTTATATTGTATGAATTACATGCTTTACTTAATGTATAAATGACATTGCGGGGTTATGCGTAGAGGGTTTGGGTAGTTCATGATCTTTGCCTAAAACCTTATCCGGATCATTGAGGGTGCCTACTAGGTTGAAAGAGTACCTATAGGAAGAGCTATAGCCACAACAGTGATTAGTTGCCGGTCTTTCTAGATGACCGTGTGACACATGGTTTGCGGGCACTTCGGTGTTCGTGGGCTGGAGTGATGTTGGTCCCTTGTTCGCGGCCAGCGCAAACATCACGTGGGAATCGGGAGGTGTATCGTTGGAATTGGCACCGTTTGTACCGATCCTGAACGACACCGCGGGGTACTTGTACTTTGCAAAGTCGGAGTAGCGAAAGTGGAGTCACGGGGTTGGTGTTTCGGGTGGAAGTCATGAGCCACTTAGAGCATTCGGTTGGCCGTGCACACAAGTAGTGAACGGGGTGTTTCTCTTGGGTTAGGTAGTACTAAGAGACACTTTTCTATCAATCGGTTGGATAGATATAATAAAAGGTTGAACATGTAACAAACGGTTGGTTGCATATTAAAAGGTTGAATATATAACAAAGGTTGGTTATTAATAAAAGGTTGAACATGTAACAAAAGGTTGGTTGCATATTAAAAGGTTGAATATATATAACAAAGGTTGGTTATTAATAAAAGATTGAACAATTAAAGGTTGCTTAAATATGAAACGCGATTAATTATATGCTATGCAGTTGCTTATGTGGTATTTGGTTGATCATATATGTTATGTGGTAGAATTGTCATTAAACATATATGCATGTATGCGGTTGAATAATTATGATATGCAGTTGTTTTCTAAGTGGTATTTGTCTATCATTTTTATGCTTCATCATAAAATGAATGCTTGACCCATTTGGGGTTTGTATGTTTTATGTGCAACTTTATGAACTCACTCAGCAGGGGCTGACACTTGTATCTTTTCTCTTTTGTGCCTTGATTGGTGCAGGTAGTTTAGAAGATTGGCCTTGGTGGGAGGGGTTCTTATGGGTAGTAGATTTATATTATCGATACCACTCTTGGACACGTTTGATTCTTTACTTTAAAGTACTTTGTTTACTTTTAAACGAGTTAGAATCATGATTTTGATTTTGGAGGTAATGTTGTGATTTGAAAATGTTTTAAAAAAACTAAGTCTTCCGCTAACGTATTCTGTTAAATAAATGTTTTAAAAAAAATTATGGTGAAAATCACGACGTTACAAGTTGGTATCAGAGCCATGCTGTGAGTGAACTGAATACAGAGGACAGTGTTCAGACTCACAGTGTAGACTGGCTCAGTTAGGTGCTCTAGGATTCTTAAGGGGGGAGGGTGTGTGTTGAGAGTTATATGTTATTTTTTTGTATGCCTTTAGGACATTTATTTCTTTTCGATATCGAAGCATCATTTCTTCTTTCTCACGGATCATGTAATCGTTAATATCTCTCGACGTTTGGGGAAATGCTTGTAGCCAACAAGATTAGTTATCCCGGAGCGTTCATAGTTCGAATAATGTTTCGCATATCGAGGAAATGGAAGATTATCTTGCAGTGATGGTTGGAATGCATGTATTCGAAAAGCCTTGCAAGTTGTTTTTTTTATCGTTGATCGGTGGCAGAACAGGAAGAGATGTTTTATCGTAGTCTATGGATTCTCAAGGGTTATGGAATCCATAAAGCTAAATAGGTGTACCGATCTTTAATCTAAACAAGTGACACAAATAACTTCGTGGTAATTCAGAAGCAAATATATATATGTGTGAACGTTAGTATTGGGCCCGTACTATCATAAGCATATGATATATATTTGGGACTGGAGGAACCACGAAGAAACCTAAGGACCCGGTGATTAGTACTCAAAGTTAGAATGGATGTATGTTTGGTAGACCTTTTTGTGTCATTGTTCTCTTTTGTTCTCGTTTTGATGTACCTTAGAGCCTGTCGACTTTGATGTTAGATAGTAACGCGGTTGTAGGAAATCTAGCCTCGGTGTAGTAAGATGTTTGATGTGTGTGAAATCTTCACAGATGACCACATTTTCCTTATGATTGACTTCCTTTTGGAATCTAGTTGTTCGGTGTTGTTTTTAGTTTGGTTCGGTTTTCCGGCAACCAGACTGAAATTCTCTGAGTTGAAGAGCATATGCGTATTCTGCTTTATCGAGAGAGGGTATGTCATACGAGAAAAAAATATTCTATTGTGTATACTTTCTCCTACAATTCCTATGATGATGGCACTCAAGTTCCTAGCGCGGTGATGTGAGGTCTTCTTGACTTGTGCGATTGAGAGTTTAAGGAAGATGATAAGTCTCTTGGATACGGAGCTTGCTAAGGAATATAGCGAAGTTTTTCCTTGATGAGGTGTCGAGTATGTTAACACCACGTCAGGTAGAGATCTCGTTTGACCATACTTTTTGTATGGCTCCAAATCCAAAGAATCTTTTAAATTGATTCATTTGGTAATGAAGGCAATGGTGACGCAGCTTCATGATTTGTTTGAGTGTGAACTATTCGACCAAGTTCCTCGTTTTATGGAGTGCTATTCCAACTCGTTAAACAAAAGACAATACATGCGGTTGGGTATCAATTCTCTAAATTGGACATGATCAAGGTGAAGGCAAATAGGAATCTACATCCTACTATGGTTAGGGGTGAGAAGATACAGAGAGGGGAAGAGATAATGTATGCTCCCCAATGGACAAAGAGTGATACTGAAAGACACTTCTTAGATGAGAATTGTAGGTTTCGACAGTCGAGGAAGCGAGTCAAGATCGTTAAGCTCCAATGGAAGGACGAGTATGGGTCAGAAGTAACCTAGGCAGCCGAAAGAGACATGAATGTTCGTTTCCCTAAAGTTATTCGTACTAGTATCTGATTCCGAGGACGGAATCATTTAAAGGAGAGGAGAATTGTAACGACCCGAATTTGTTTCTGTCAACGGTGATATCTCCCGTTAGACAAATATTTATTTTTGTAAGATTGGTTTGGTTTTAAGGTCATATAATGAAATAAATTAAATAAAAATGATGTTATTTAATATTTAAAAGGGTTAATTAATAATTAAATGGTAAAGATTCAATTATACTGAGTTAAGAAATTTCTAGGGTAAATATTATTAATTTGAATTGAGGGGCTAGAATGTTATTAAAAGAAACTAAGTATGTCATATACTTAGGGTTAGAGTATTTAGGGGCAATAGATAAATTCTTGAGGGACTATAATGCAAAAATCAGAATTGAAACCCCCATACACTTGGATCGACGTGGATGAAGTTAAGGGTCGCCGGTTTCTTTTTTTGAAGCCTAATTCGATCGCATCTCATACATACTCACCATTCGTTTGGGCTACATCACGTAAACGGAAGAAAACGAAAATCTTGCTATTGCTTCTTGTTGTGCGTCTATCGGCCATAGGGTAGAAGAAAAAAAACGATCGCTAAGGGGGGAGAAGCAAGGCTGTGGGTTTTTGGCGATCGCAACTAAGAGAAGGAGAAGGAATTTAGCGAGATAAGTTGTACAATTGAAGCTGTGAAATTCGACTCAACGGTGTTTAGGAGAGATCAAGTACCAGCCGTGTGAGGTGTGTTCTTGGCTATTTCTTGCTGTCAAAATTATTTTTGAAAACAATTCATCATGTGTTGGAATTGGTACTCCAGAATTTGTTACAATCTTGGAGTCAAATGCTTTCTTTTGTTGTAAGAGTTCATGTTTTTATTATCTTCAATTCTCTTGGATTCGTGTGAATAATTTCCTTCATATAAGACCTTGTTTTGAACCATCCAAAAGGTCCTCAAAACAGTCCCTAAAAGGTCTTGATGTGAAGCTTAATGGTGGAGAAAACTCAAGCCCTAGTGGTGTTTTCTCTTTTAGCAAAATACTTTGCTTTTCCCATATAAGCAATGTACTTTGAATAATGGTTTGAGGTTGAAATTGTTATTTTAACTTCTTGACATGTTGCTACTATTAAGAACTCGATTTACAACTTTATAGTTGATTTTGTTTGTGGCTTAATGGGTTAAGTTGTCAATTAACCCTTAGAATGCATTGCTGGGAAATTCTGAAAATTTCCCATTCTGCCCCTGTTTTGAAAAAAATGTAGAAAAATCATCAGAAGACGTATCAGTGATCCGTAAACTCTCAAAGTTTTCATTTGGAGTCTAGTTTGTCCATGAATTTTTTCAAGACCAGTTGTTGCCTTCAACTTAGGTGAAAATCGCCTCTTTCACTGACTGGTCGGAAATTAGCTGCACGGATAGACTGTTTTGTAAAAATCATATAAAATTGTAGAAAAATCGTTTGGACTTTTAAAAGTACTTTCTGAAAAGCTAAAAGTATAAAATACTAGAATATACAAAAATATTGTATAATTTGCAGTCCTTGGTGGTGTTAAAATGGCTTTGAACAGGTGGCTGTTACAGGTCAAAATCTGAAACTTTGTTCTAAACGTTCGTCTATATGTTTAGGCATTCCACTCTCAACATTTTGTGTCATCTGTTTGGTATTCTCATAAAGTACACAATTGATGTCTTAATACTATCATTCAATCATCTTGTGTGTAAAATTGAGCAACTATAATCATTTTACCTAAACTCTTGAATCATATAGTGATTTTTGGGTGAATGTTGGAATTCTGCACATCAACTTTTCCCCATCTTGCGAGAGCTATAGCTGCTAATATGGGCAGAATTGGAAGATGCTCCTCTCTCATTAAGTTCTAGGAAATCGAGTCTAGTTTCCAAAAAAGTCCGATGTCATCCTAATTAGATCTGTATATTCGGTACTAGGTGTGAGACCCATGTATTACATGGGTTAAATAAAAAAAAAGTAAATATCAAAAATATAAACATTAAGTATTTTTTAAAATTTAATTTTAAAATAAGGAAGGAAAAAACATATTTATTGCAATTTATGATCATATTTATTACATTTAATATTTTACTTATATAACTATATATATTATGTGGTTTTTTAATTTTAAAATTTTAAAAAACCTAGAAATGGACATGTGGATATTATTTATTTCAAAAATACCACAAAATCACAAGTGTCAAAACTTGTGAGAGATTGACATGTGGCAAAATGAATCTTCATTTATTAGAGTAGATTATGCTTAAAACACTGAATGGGGGTCGGGCTGCGAAATTATAAAAATATAATATAAAAGTTAGCATAAAGTATTATTTTTGAAACGTATACTTTATTTGTTAATTGAATGTTATGTGTGGTGTTTAGGTGGAGCCTTGAGAATTTCAAGTAAGTTGAAGACTTGGAATAGAAGGAGGATTTCTTCAAGGCTAAAGGTGAGTTCACAGTTTTAACTCACTAAGGTTGCATTATTGAAACGTGCAATCCGTAGATGGTGATTTGATTCACTTTAGGATGACCATGTCATTACATGTGCTTGATGATATGAAATTTGTGATGCTAATATATGCTTTGTGCTATTGCCATGTTATGACCTAATTGCTATGTTGCTTACACCTTGATGAACTTGATGTATATGACACTAGTTTAAGTTGCTTGATAGAATGATGTATGGAAGTGATTTGATGTGTTGCTTATGAATATATTGCATGTTTAAATACACACTTATATTGTATGAATTACATGCTTTACTTAATGTATAAATGACATTGCGGGGTTATGCGTAGAGGGTTTGGGTAGTTCATGATCTTTGCCTAAAACCTTATCCGGATCATTGAGGGTGCCTACTAGGTTGAAAGAGTACCTATAGGAAGAGCTATAGCCACAACAGTGATTAGTTGCCGGTCTTTCTAGATGACCGTGTGACACATGGTTTGCGGGCACTTCGGTGTTCGTGGGCTGGAGTGATGTTGGTCCCTTGTTCGCGGCCAGCGCAAACATCACGTGGGAATCGGGAGGTGTATCGTTGGAATTGGCACCGTTTGTACCGATCCTGAACGACACCGCGGGGTACTTGTACTTTGCAAAGTCGGAGTAGCGAAAGTGGAGTCACGGGGTTGGTGTTTCGGGTGGAAGTCATGAGCCACTTAGAGCATTCGGTTGGCCGTGCACACAAGTAGTGAACGGGGTGTTTCTCTTGGGTTAGGTAGTACTAAGAGACACTTTTCTATCAATCGGTTGGATAGATATAATAAAAGGTTGAACATGTAACAAACGGTTGGTTGCATATTAAAAGGTTGAATATATAACAAAGGTTGGTTATTAATAAAAGGTTGAACATGTAACAAAAGGTTGGTTGCATATTAAAAGGTTGAATATATATAACAAAGGTTGGTTATTAATAAAAGGTTGAACAATTAAAGGTTGCTTAAATATGAAACGCGATTAATTATATGCTATGCAGTTGCTTATGTGGTATTTGGTTGATCATATATGTTATGTGGTAGAATTGTCATTAAACATATATGCATGTATGCGGTTGAATAATTATGATATGCAGTTGTTTTCTAAGTGGTATTTGTCTATCATTTTTATGCTTCATCATAAAATGAATGATTGACCCATTTGGGGTTTGTATGTTTTATGTGCAACTTTATGAACTCACTCAGCAGGGGCTGACACTTGTATCTTTTCTCTTTTGTGCCTTGATTGGTGCAGGTAGTTTAGAAGATTGGCCTTGGTGCGAGGGGTTCTTATGGGTAGTAGATTTATATTATCGATACCACTCTTGGACACGTTTGATTCTTTACTTTAAAGTACTTTGTTTACTTTTAAACGAGTTAGAATCATGATTTTGATTTTGGAGGTAATGTTGTGATTTGAAAATGTTTTAAAAAAACTAAGTCTTCCGCTAACGTATTCTGTTAAATAAATGTTTTTAAAAAAAAATTATGGTGAAAATCACGACGTTACATGCTCCGACACAAAGCGGGATTAGTTGGACTTTGGAACCCAGTCCATTTTGAATCTGGGTTGACCTTTGTCATTCTTGCACGGTACTCTCTCCCATGACATGTCCTGCTTATCACAAACAGAAGATGTAGAAATATTAGAGTCATTAGTTGATTTGGGAGATTGAGCTTTCGGAACCCAGTTATAGTTGGGTTTGACCCATTTCTTTTTCGATCTGATGGGTGGCTCAGCACTTGATTTTGAACTTGATGTCGGCCGTTGAGATGACTTTGATTTTGGCTTCACGGGAGCATCTCTTGGATTTGGCTTCTTAGCCGGCATTCCCTTCTTGACCTCTGGAGTTGGATTCTTGGCCTTGTTGGCATTCCAGTCGCCAATGTCTGATCGTGACCTTGAGGGGTTTCTTTTTGAAAATCTCCCTCTTGGCGCGTTCTGCCACCCTTGTGCATAGGAGGGAACGTATGCGCGATTAGGACAATTTCTAGCAATGTGTCCAGGTGTTCCACGGTGAAAACATGTCTTTTTCTTCACTGTGAAGTTGTTTCTTCCTGCCCCCGGTGGCGTATCCTTGCCTTGTCTCTTATTGTTCCCACAAGCACAATTACAGGAGGCACTCTGTTTCGCTGGAATTGGTGGCCTGTATTTCTCAACAGCAGGTTGATCAGAAACAGCTGAGTTCGAAGCAACAGATTCAGAGTTCAAGGAGATGTTGGTTTGTTCAATGGTTTTCTCCTTGTTCTCATCTTCTGCTACTTTACCTGCACATGAAGTAGAAACATTAGTATTTTTAACCCGAATACCTCCTGACACAAATCCAGCTGGTTTGCCATATTGAAGATGTGCCTCCCTGTCAATTTCTTCCTGTGTCGTAGGGATGGATGTGTAGTTATGATTGAAAGGTGGAGGAACACTATCATACCCTAGACCCTTGTTTTGATTATCTTTGAATTTTAATTCGGTTTCAAATAAGGACTCGACTGTCTTACTTGACGCAGTATAATTTTTGAAACTAACATCTGTTTTTCCACACTTAATTTTCAAAGCGTCAAGTTCTTCGGTTACAGCATCAAGTTGTCTCTTAATATAGTCATAATTTTCACACTTGTTGCTGAATTCTTCCTGAAGCTTCCTAAAGTCCTTTATTTTTGTTTCTAACTGGGCCTTTAGGGGTTTCTGTCCTTTCCTGAGTTGATAACCTTCATATCTCAGGTCCTCAACTTCTCTTTTTAATAAATCATTATGTTTATGAAGAAGTTTAATCGTAGCTTCACATGATTGAGAACATGAAACTTCACATGATTGAGAACAATAAACTTCATTGACCGGAAGGTTTGCGGAACTCATTGTTTTTCCACACTTCAAAGCATCAAGTTCTTCAATTACAACAGCAAGACTAAGACGATTGAGATCTTTTGTCTTCTTGATGACAACCACGTTCATATCCCACGATTTCGGAAGTGCATTCAGCAGCTTTTTGTTTATCTCAGATTTAGTCAAGAAAATCCCAGCTATACTCATCTCAGAAGTAAGTGTAGTAAATCGCTGCAACTGAGCTTCCAGGGATATAATCGAACATGTTGAAATTTTGTCTTAACATATCCTGACTCTCTTTCATGTCTTCGTAGACCTCAAAAGCCATTAAAAGCACAACTAGAAGCCAAAATCAAACATAAAAGTCAAACCAAAAAAATGCCCTTTGACTATAAACCTCAAAAGTCAACCTTAAAAGTCAAATTTAAAAAGTCAAACTCAAAAGTCAAACTTGAAAAGTCAAACCGAAAAGCTAAATTTGAAAATTTAAAAGTTAGATGAGAAAGTCAAAGTTTAAAGTCAAAGGTCAAACTTTAAAAGTCAAAGTCAAAATTTTAAGGAAAAAGTCAAAATTAAAATCAAAAATTTTTGGTTGAAATTGGAATTTAAAATGAAAAAAAATTGAATTTTGGGCTGAAATTGACAAAAATGCAAAAGTTGGAACTGAGAGGGACACTTTATGAATTAAATTTCGAAGGAGTGAAGCAAGTTGTCAGCTAGACGAGTTGGTAAAGCGCTGTGTTGCTCAACCAGAGGTCTCGGGTTCGATCCCCGGCACCCCCCAATCCGTCTCCTATTTTTTAGATGCGAAGGAAGATGTTGCTGTGAGGACGAGGCCGATGACGCGATGCGAGGACGTGCGAGGATCAACTCCGAAGCGTAGACTGAGGCTGCTGGACCGTAAACTCCGGACTGTAAACCTCGAACCGTAAACCTCGGAAACCCTAGCTGCTGACCGTAAACGCCGCCACCCCTCGCTGGTTACGACCAAAAACATCGTTTTTTCGACTTTGAAGCTCCAAAACTCGATCAAAAACCCGTTTTTATGAAAAACACGAAGAACAAACCTCCCCTAATTTTCAGATATCTATCCAAAAACGCAGGAATTTTTCAAAAATAAGATCAAATATGCTCCAGATCTGACAAAAATGACTGATACAATCCAAGCTCTGATACCAATTGTAAGTCCCTAATCTGCTTGTGTATCAATCAGATCCGTTTGATGGTGCGGAATCCCAATCAAACGGATGATGTCAGATCAAAATAGAAGAGTAGGAGAAGAAGAAGATAATGAATCTTGTATGTATTGATATGAATGAAGATCCGGATACAAGATTCACACACACTAACACACACTCTCTTTTCTCTCTATCTAGAACACCTTCAAATGCACACACTTAAGCTCCTCTGTTCTGTTCATCAATCTACTCCTCACCCCTTACACCTATATTTATACATAAGAAACATGGGCTTGGTGAACATGGTCCGTGAATGGGTTTACGGTCGTAAATGGGTTTACGGCCGTAAACACTCATTGGGCCGTAAACAGGGTTTACGGTCGTAAACCTGTTTACGGCCGTAAACACTGAGCTGTTTACGGTCCTAGACATAAAATTACATTTTCCTAGAAAAGCAAAGTATAAACCATATTTTTGAACCAACAGATTACTTCAATGTCAAATAAGATGTCTAAGATGCTAGATTATAGTTGTTAAGTGGTTTAGAATGATGTTTGATGAGAACCTTAGTAATTAAGAGCTTAATGGCTAACTAGGATTCTTAGATGTCATTTTATGTTTTCCTATAACTCTTATGACATTTAAAGCTCTTAATGATTAAGTCATATAAATAAAGGGCTTAATTAATTATTTGAGAAGTTAATAACACTTATTTTGTTCATATTAATCTTGTGGTGAAGTTTGGTGGCCATTAGAGGACTATAATGAAAAGTACATAACCTTAATGAGAAAACTGCACATTTTGGATTGCAACAGGTTTCACCATAGGGTTACGGTAAAACCTCCCACCATTACAATGAATTCTAATGTCATTACGGTGAAATTGTTTCCAAAAATCCTTGTTTTTCACCTGAATGTTCTGAAACCTTCCCGAAACCTTTTAAAATTATATATTGATTATATTAAAGCTTAGGAAAAGTTAGGAACCTTTGTAGGGGTATTATGGTTAATTTAGTAACCAAAAGTTGGTCTTTTCTATAGGTGGTTGTTGAGAATAAAAGAAGAGTGAATGGCATAATAGAGTAGTTCAATCAAGAGTCAAGGCGAGTAGTATCAAATACATATTCCATAAAAACAAGTTTATGATGTTTTTATAAAGAATTTGGACTTAAAGAGTTTCCTAAGTTATCTGATATGTGTTTTAATTATATGCATATTTACTTGTGAATTGCATGAAAATGATTTTTATAAATAAGTTTGATAAACATAAAAGAGTTAGGATGTCTTGAAAATAGTTTTGGCATGAATATGTGTGCATTCATGTAAGATTTGGAAATGACTTGTGTGTCCCTCCAAAGTCCATGGAAAATGATGTTGTGTGGTATTATAGACATGCCCCACTTATGCATGAGGTTAGCTACCTCATGTACGAGACCAGTGAATGATAGCTCACTCCTACCCTTGATGACGACTAATAATGAAACAAGAGAAGTCGTGATGTAGGGTGATATGTGCTAACTACATCATAGTCTTCATTACTATCAAAATGATAAAATGGTTAGTGGGACTAAGAGAAGAATGAGAATGGGTGTAGTTACATATGCATTGAATTCTTTCCATTATGATGAGTTTATATGTTTATAAATGTAAATGTTTTGAAGAAGATAAGAGTAATGGTTTTCAAAGATTTTTAAAGGTGTATTTAAGACGTTTAAAAGGCTTTATAATTTTTTTAAAAAAATATTTTGGGGAGTTTGTTGGGTTTTATTAAAAAATTAGTTTCAAAAACAAGATTTTAGCAACGAAAGACTTTAATACTTTTGAATAATTATAAACTAGTTATAACCAACCATGAATCTTCTTGCAAAGTTCGGAAAGAAAAACAAGCACCAAAGAAGAAGAAGAACATAACAACCTTTGTAGTCTTTGAATCCTCAAGAGGAGGCTTGGAAGTTGATGGAGAATGTGGAAACCTTTGAGATACCAACAAGAAGCCAACTTGATTTAAGATGCTAGTCTTGTAAAACTCTTAAGACTCTTAATCTTGAAGTTCATATCAAAATATGAACTTCAAGAGAGCAAATGCAAGTAAGTGTTCTTCATAAGATGATCAAAAGTGAGAGAATCTCTAACTTCCTAGCATGTTACGGTTTGTGTATGATAAAAAGGAAGATGAATTTAAGCCTCATAAAGTCCAAACTTTACACAAAGGGTCTTGCACTTTTTAGTCAAACCATGCACTTAAGACACAATGTTCCCCGCGCTTTCTTACTTTTGATTAAACTAATCAAAACACCATAACTTGTCTCTTAAAGAGAAAGCCATCTTTTTTACTAGTAAGAAAAATATAAAGTTTGTAAATTTTATAAACTCTTTTATAAAAGATAAACCTTAACATTTTGGTAAAAGACAAAAGAGTCTTTCTAGTCCAATATGTTGTACATGGCTTAATAAATCATACCATATGATATCTATTTGCTACTTGCCAATGAAAAAATTATTATTTCCAAGAAATAAATAATCTCCAATTAATTATAAGAGTTTATTGAATATCTATTAAAATCAATTTCTAATAAATAATCAATTGTATCAAGTTGTTGTTAGTGTGACACATTAGTATCATATGTTAATTAGCAATATCATTTTAATATGACTCTTGAGTATACTAGATCTTTCAATTTCCCACTTGCGTAAGACTCATATTATACTGATACAGACAGTGGTGAACGTTTAGCAACATTTCACTTCCCCCAACAACATATGACTTTGTGTCATTCTATCAACTCCAAATTCCTCATAAGCTCAAAGCTACAATTGGTGTATAAGGTAAGTTATCAGTTATCCCTTTGTTACAGACATCATGTTGAACATGAGATATGGATCACAATCAATCTCATTTAGTGTTCAAATTTTGGTAAGCTCCTTAGATGTCTAACTCTCAACACATAATAGGAACAAATTCCATCTTGACTACATAAGCCTCTTGCATAGTTCACACTATACCTGAAAATGGCTTTTATAGCTACCCGGTTAAGGACCAACATTTGACCATATCAAAGCACAAAACTCCCTACACTTAAGTCTCACTATGTATCTCAGGTGTTAAGGATACAAAGATAGTACCTTTCAATCAAATATCAATCATGATAGTGATCCATGAGGTGATCTTGACGCAGGTAAGTTCAATACTAGTTCTCTGGCAAGTACCTATGAAACTTGGTTACAACCACTTGCCTACTTTAATTTAGTGAAATTCAACCAATCCAATTCATATTAGTCTTACTTCATAATTTCTCCCACAATTATAACCGACCATGAAATTTTAGAGTTCTAAGATTATTCATGGATTAAACATGTTAATATTGAACACAAACGTGATGATCATATCCCATTATATCAAAACAGTATCTAATAGTTCTTGTTACAATGTTCCAATATCCAAATACTAAATCCAAATCAAAATCCCATTTCTAGAATAATAAAGTCTTACAACTGAAGTGTGACCATTCATAATTACCTCAAAAGAAGGACTTTATTAATAGGTTTGACCAAACTTAATTTGTGTGAATTCTGTGAATAATATCATCTCCATATTTGACTTTACTCTAAGTATAGTTAAATATCTTGGAGAATATGATTGGTTTTCTTTCGTGACATAGAGTCTTTTAGCTTGATTAAGTATACTCTCGAAGTAACAAAGATTTCTATGTGATCCTTGAATGACAGAAATCGAGATAGATTTTCAATGAACTCATTCATCCAATCATATTTGATTTCAACTTGTAAAGTAGTGTATTCTTATTTTGTAGTATATTGTGTCATTATGTTTTGCTTGGACCTCATTCCAACTAAACTTAGTCTTCATTACGTAACGAAGTGACAATCCAATTTTAATTCATAATTATATATATTTGTTTAGAAATCAGAATCCTATGTAGCTCTTTACATGAAGAATTTATTCTAAACTAATTATCTCATACACATTCTCTTAGATCTTCTTAAGTATCCTTAAAATGTTCTCATAGTCATCCAGTAACTTAACGATGTATTCAATTGGTATCTTATGATATGCTTTCAACATGATCATATACCACGTCTTATATATAATATGTAACAAATGATGAATTCAGTTACCAAATAAATTCGAATATAAATCATTTCAGTTAGTTCAAACCTATGAGCTAGGTCCTTTTGAGGCTGGCTCAAACTTAGTGCCATGTGACAATGCTAAGATTCCTCTAAATGAATCTTTTATATTTATCTCTTTCAAGATCTTGTCAATATAACCATAAAGATATAAAACTTTTAACATTCATATTTTATCTATCCCTTATAGATTTTACATTCCAAGAATATATATTGTCTTTCCTAAGTCTTTCATTTTAGAAACACATTCCGAGTCAAGGTGAAAAGTCCTGACATGGTTAGATTGTAATTTATAATGATTAAGTATGTTTCATTCATACAGTATTAGTCATGTCACTATGCTCCCACTAGTTCTTAGTAAACACACATGTTTTATTCATTTTGATATAAAAGCATACCCTGTGGTTTTATATTAAAATGATGATTGCAACCTTGAGATGTTTTCTTTAGATCCACAAGTAGATCTCAATATTTACACATTTTTCTAGGATAACATGGATTTAGAAAACCTCTAGGCTAATCTTTATAGATATCTCTTCTAGTAGATGTATATTAAGAAAAACGGTCTTTCTTGAAATCTATTTGCTATATCTCATATAAGAATATGGTTTATAGTAAATAATATCCTTGTTGATCTAATCATAGCTACTTGTGAAAAAGGTTTGATCATATTCAATGTCATGAGTATGATGAGGACCATAGTCAATAACATGAGTATGAGAAAATCCTTTTATAATAAGTCTTGCTTTAAATGTGATAGTTATTCATGTAATGTATTCTTTCTAGAAGAATAACTTACTCTTTCTAGCCTAGCTATGAGGAGGAAGTTTAATAAAGACCATACTTGATTATTATACATAGATTACATATCATGTTCATAACTCTAAGTTATTAATCAAATTCGAGATCTGATATAGCATTTTTGGTAGTTGATGGATTTGCCAGAAACCATCAAGAAGAGACCATCAATGAGAGATTCCACATTTCTCAAGTCATAGAAGGTTTCTACCACTAATGCGAACAATTTGTGTTTGTGAATTGCTATTATTCGAGTTTAACAATCCTTGTTAAAACTAGTACCAACTGTTACTACATCAGGCTATGGTTCTTGAGCAACTTCAAGTTCCATGTACCTCTCACTCACTTTGTCGTTAGAAACTTGCTTTCTACTAACTCAACTATCAGAGGAACAATATAACTTATTCTTCGTGGGTTTGCATATAATAATCTAAGGCACATTTAGAGTATTATAAAAATATGTATTTAGTAGATTTTGGGTTTAGAAGCATTAGTCCAACATAGGTTTCAAATCCAAAAAACATTAAACAAGATAGGGATGGATCCTTTCCATACAAAATCTTATAAAGAAAATGTTTTATCTACTTATTAATTGGTATTTATACTCAAGGTACAGTTGATAGTTTTCTAGATGTTATCCCAAGGAAATAAAAGGAGGACTATTTTTACCGATTAGAAAGTAAATCATACCAAGTAAGATTTAATTAATCCTTTACTATCACTAAAGCTTAAGATGGTTCTTACCGGTTTGTACGTCAACTTTATATGTGAAAGCTTCAACAAAGGTTTCACAATTATGCTTTACCATGTAAAATATAATTATAAATACTATAGTTTTTAAAAAAGTTTATTTGTATCTTTGACTAAATCTTTGACTTTCATTATAAAGGAAGTCATACACCACAATGTATAGTCCCTTAATAATTCTCTATGTAACACCCGTTCATCGGGTATATTTCCTTATGTTTGTAAATCTTAATTTTTTTTATATAATTGTGGTTTTACGCGGGGTGTAGATGGTCAATTACGCAGGACGTGATTCATTAAAACCATGTGGGGGCTTTTATGCCCTACGAAGGGCATAACTCCAGTTACATAGGGCATAAGTGCATAGAGTCCAAACCCTAATTTTTGGGGTTTTGAGCCCTATTTAAGGAATCTAACCCCTTGAGGCCCTTCTTATCATCATCCTCCACCCTCTTTGACACCCAACTCGAAACCCTAAACCTCTTAAGCTAGATTTGAGCCTCTTGTGTGTTTTGTGGTTCATTTTGAAGAAAGAGAAGCCCATCTTTGAAGGTTAGTGAAGCTCAAGCTTGTAGATCCAAAGTCTTCATTTCATTACCAACTCCAAAAGGTATAAAGTTTGGACCTTTATGATTCATTGAGTTAGATATAGTTATCTTCTAGGTTTTCATGCTTATTGTCCCATGATTTTGGTTATTGTGAGTATGAGCTACTCCAGACCTTATGGTTGCTATTTCTTGATGTTTTGAGGTTGTTATGGCATATAAATGGGATCTTGGTTGTTATCTTTCACCCATGCAAGAGTTTTTGATCATTAGAGGATGTTATGGGACTAGGATTTTATCTTGAGCTCCATTTAGCCATGAAAAGGCATAAAGTCAGAGACTTTATCACTGAAGACGTTTATTAGGACCAGATATGAGCAATAGATGGTTGTTCTTTATGGATTAAGGGCTAGAAATGGAAATGTCTTAACAACATGGTACGTAGGGCGTAAATTGGGCTACGCCCAGCGTAGCATGATGATTCCCCGATCCTTCCATCTGAAGCTCTAAACAGTGCATAGAGCATAATGTAGGCAAGGCGTAGCACCAAAATGTGTAATTGGACAAATTTGGACTTTTGGTCGAGATGAGCGGGGTCTAGCCTTGGAAAGGTAAAATAGTCTTTTACCCTAAAAAGAGAGAAGGTAATTAGGACCCTTGATTATGGTTTACCACCTTAATTGTTAATTAGGGTTTGGTTTTGGATATGTTAGTAGGAGGGATTTTAGCACCGACAGCTCGTGTGTGAGATCTATTTGTTTACCGATCGAGGTGAGTCTCTTCACTGTACCCATGGCTCGAAGGCACCAATGTCGGCCCACTGGGTTATGCGTGTAGGATGCTAGCTGTTTTTGTGACTCCTTTATGTATATGTATGTTTTATATGGGCTGGGTCCGATTATGTGTGTGTTATATGGGTTGGGTACGAATGATACGGGTTGGGCCCGAATGATATGGTTTGGGCCCGATTACGTGGGATGGGCCCGAAGCATATATGTAGGGTTGGTCCCATTCTTGTTTGATTTATGGTATTTTGGGGGAACACACTAAGATTTGTGCTTACAGTTTGTGTTTAAATTGTTTTTAGGTACTTCCGGTTCAAAAGGAAAGAGATCGGCATGATCGCATTGCACACCCCGGAGTTTATTTCTGCATTACCTTTTGATTTATTATTGTTGTTTGAGGATACATTATCATACTCTGATTATCATTTTATTGGAAATAAATGAATGTTGGTTTTTGGATTGCTCTAAAAATAAACTTTTTACCATGAATTTTTGGGACGTTACAAGTTGGTATCAGATCCTTGGTTTGAGGGATTCGGGTACACTCTCGAGCGTGTTTAAACTCAATCTAAGGAGTTGGTAAAATTATTTTAAAAAGAAAGACAATTCCTAAAAGTTTTAAAAAAGAAAAGGGGTGCGATCCTGTGACATCCCCAAATTTACGGCCAGAAATGACCTATTTATTTATGCTGATTTAAAATCAGAATATCCTTTTTAAAGAATAATATTTCAGAATTCATTCGCAAAAACATGATAATGATATTATCAAAACATTTCCGAAGAAATGTATTTTTTTATATTAAAAACATTGGATGTCATCGTTAATACAATAGATAAGCATGAACAAAAATAATGCATGCCTTACACTAGTTTATCTAAACTACTGGCCTATAAGCATCTATAAATCGCTCATCATAATATCACATTTGTGCTCTCGTGCCACTACCTGTAATTCAAGAAACTGAGTGGGTCGGGCTTGGGGGCATGGTGAGCATATAGGGTTTTCAACCCATAATAATTGAATTCTTTTAATTATATATTGTCATAAAAAACATTCAACCTGATTACCCATTCCCATTATCCTCACTTTCTGTCCCTAAGGCATCTAATTCAGGGGACCTAACCTAAGGATCATCTTCGGGATAGACAATAATGCTTAAGGGTACCTTAGCAATATATGTCAATAATGAAACCATTGCGGGGGGGGGGGGGGGGGGGGGGGTGGAGTACACCCGGTGAACACTTAGTTTAAAAACACCTATAGGTTGCGAGCCTACTAGCGCTCCTCTGAACTGTCTAGAATAGTACGTGGTCGTCATCTATAATCCGCTAGAGGACTATATCATCTTTAAATTCAAGGCTCTCATCATCTATATCGTCTTTCATCTCTCATCTATATCATCTTACATCTACCCATCTTTACCCAATGTATTTGAAGGTAATGAAAATACTTATACAGTTTAAATAAAGTAAAACATGTATAAAAATCGTTCATCTAGCATAGATATTACTAAACACAGATAATAGGCACATATAGCATGTAATTATCTTAAATACTTTATATCTATGTGTAAGATGAAAGTAACTATGCACTTACTTGATAAAGTGATGACTCAAAACTCGGATAACGCTTTGCTTTAGCACTTGGTTTTTGCTTTGACGTGACCTAGGTTCAATTAACACTAAGTCTTAGGCTAACATTCCTTATTAATAAAGATAGCCTAGATTTATCATTAATTTCAAAGTCTACTGGTCTATAGTTGATCAGGGATAACCAGGTAGGATCATATTGGAGGTAAGGTCCGTTTGGTATACAGAGTATACTGTTTGGAAATCCCACTTTAAACACCTCACTAAATCTAGCCTAGGCATCATCCCAGTGAGTAGACCAATCAGTAATATGACATTAGAACTACTGATGAACCTTATTTATAAATTCATAATAACGACTATTAATTTTAAACATAAATTACACTAGAATAAAATAGAGTGTAATTTAACTTACAGAGATTCCCTGGTCAAAAGTCCGGAAATTGCACCGGCAGAACTTCGGGTTGATAGGTATTAGATATCAAGCTCCTACGGACTTCTAATTTGGCAAAGTATCCTAACTACTAAGGAGAAATTCGGACCAAAAGAGTAGAAATTGAGAGAGTGAATCGAATGTTGTGGGGGAAGAATGAACTCGAGGCATCTATTTATAGCCTGGGATTTGGGCATGCGCATCGTGCAAGGGCCTTGCACACTGTGTAAATGGTCGATGTGATTTCCTGAGTGTGGTGCCACATGTCGGAATCCGGCTGGTTCTACGCGGTGGCTTCTAGAAGGCCGTGCGTGGGGTACAGACGCGTGCGACAAAACTCAAAATTTAAAATTGCATAACTTCTTCATACGAGATTGGTTTTTGACATTCTTTATATCGACGCGTAGCTATCGACGGGATGTACAACTTTCGTTTAGACTCCGTCGGCTAACTTTGACTTTATTTATTTTAAACATGTTTAGACTGTTAAATCCCGTATAAAATGCATAACTTTGTCATCCGACATCCATTTTCGACCGTCTTCTTGTCGTTAGACTTCTACTAATGAGATCTTCGACTCTTGTTTAGATTGTTTCGGCTAACAATCAACCGATCTAAAATTTGATATTTAGGTTGTCTACTGCTATGTTGAATCTTAGAAAAATAACTTCCTCTAATAAAGTCAGATTTAGACATTGTCTATTTGTACGCTCACGATTTAGCGACTACTACGACTTTGGTTTAGATTACTAAGGCTAAAAGTAATCTAACAAAAATTTACTATTATGACACGCGTTGCCGAATCAGGTCAAATTGCTAAACTTCGACAGACCACAACTTCTTCGTTATAAGTCCGATTTAAGCGCTCCTTATATCCCCGGAATCCTTGTCACGGCTACTTCAACTTTTGTCAAGGGTATTTGGCCTAATTCTTATTCTATTTTGGACACTTATTTTATTCTTTTTATTATATATCCTGAAGCACGTATACTAAAAATAGTCGCACATAAATCACATAATACTCAAATAATTTCTCTTTATTGTATCAAATAAGTTACAATTGTTGACCCTAATCATCTAACTAATGCCTAGTGAGAAACGCGGGCGTTACAATTCTCTCCCCCTTAGGATGATTCCGTCCTCGGAATCATGCATCAACAAACAAATATGGATCGCGATTCTGCTTCTCGCTTGCTGTTTCCCAGGTAAGGTTCGGTCCATTCAAATGCTTCCATCGCACAAGCACTAATTTGACCATCTTGCGTCGTAACTTCTTCGTCTTACGGTCAACAATCGCTTCAGGCTCTTCGATTAACCTCTTATCTTCATCAGTCCTTATCTCTGAAAGTGGAATTATATCGGGTACTTCTCTCGCGAACTTCCTCAAATAACACACGTGAGATGTATAATGAATACCATCCAATTCTTCTGGCAATTCAAGCTTGTAAGCTTGATTTCCAATTCACTGAAGAACCTTGAAAGGCCCAATAAATCTTAGACTCAGCTTCCCTCTCTTTCCAAATCTTATAAGTCCTTTCCATGGTGAGACTTTAAGCAAGACCAAATCTCCAAAGTCGAATGTCACTGGCCGTCTCTTCTTGTTAGCATAACTCTTTTGACGATCTTGAGCTGCTAACATCCTTTCTCTAATCACCTTTAGCTTTTCAGCAGTCTGATGGACTATCTCCGGTCCCATGAACTGCTTTTCTCTAGCTTCAACCCAACAAGACGGCGTACGACACTTTTGTACATTGTTAGGCGTGTCAGACCCAACAAATGATAAGGGTACGATATACTCCAAAAGAATCCCACTATATTGCACTAAAAGGTAGTACACGGCAAGTAGGGTCGATCCACAGAGACACCAGACAATCGGTCTAATACCTCTTTGCGCAAGGTACTTGTTCACAAAAGATTAAAGATGGGGGGGGGGGGTGAATGCAATGATTAAACAAACAATTTAAAAACACAAGTAATCAGCTAAATGAGTGAATTAAATTCAGAATTTGTAAGGGCTCCAACTTCATGTATGACAACTTAGCAATGTGATTCAAAGATGACACAATATTCGTTCAGTTCTATCTAAGTTGGTACTTGAAAGTGTTAACAAGCTCTAACACTTCCCATTCACCACATTAATTAACCAAAACAAGCTCTTTGATTAACCCTAACCTTACTAACCTAATCTAAACAAGCTCTTAGAGTTAGATTAAAAGATTGCATGAAGCTTTATGTGAATGTTCCCAACAACACCCAATACTCCTCACAAGCTCGGGAGTGTAAAAGTGTATGAATAAGATTTACACTAAATTCATTCAATAGAGATCAATTTAATGCTTGTTACTTGTTCAATTTCACAAAAAAATTACGGATTTTGTAAAAGAGATAACTTGAATGACCTAACCCTAATTCAAATGGCCAATAAGAATCACAATTAGAATCAAACATTCGATTAAAGCTAAATCAAATTCACTAGATAGAAATTAAGAACAAACATCAGGTCATATGATTGAAGTCACTACCAAGAAGTCAAAACATGAAATTGGAGAAACTAGGGTTCTAGCTACACATGGCTAGAACAAGATCACAAGTTTAAAATATGGAAATAATGTGCAATTACAACCTACAAATACTAGAAATAATGTTTCCAAATGATTACTGATCAAACCCTTGCAAAAACCTTCGAAATCCCTTCTCAAAATGTGCTCTGATATGTTGTGTGTGTCCCCCCAATGACCCAAGTCCTGAAATATGAAAAATAGGAAAAATTGTCAAAGGGCAGTTTATGGGTCGAACACGGCCCATGTCAAAATAGAGCAAATCAACACGGGTCGAGTTGAATGGAAAATGGTCTTCAATCCTCAATTCCAACTCCAAAGTTCGATGCTCAAAACTGCTCAGCAAGGCCAACACGGCCCGTGTCAAATTAGGCTAAACTAACACAGGTCGTGTTCAGTGAAGTCAACAGCTCCAAATCTGGTTAACTCGGCCCGTGTCCATTCTGTAGTGTAAATCCAACACGGGTCGTGTACTCCTCTGACTCCGAATCCAAACTTGATTTTTTCAACTTTTCCGTTCTTTGCCCGATCATCCCGAAATCTTCACCAATGCTTCCCGACACCTCCCAAAGCGCGTTCCAACCTCCGGTTTACCTGAAAAAGACATGAAAGTGTGCAAATAAGGTTGTTCTAGAGACTAACATGAACATGATGAAATGCAAGACAAATGAAGAACAATTATGCTAAATAGATGCATACAAAGGGACTAAAATATGTGCAAAAAGGTGCACAAAATGCACCTAACAAACCTCCCCAATCTTAGGCCTTTCTTGTCCTCAAGAAAGAACAAGAATCAGACGAAACGGGGCGATTTCTAGATGGCAAAAAGAAACATAGAGCAAAAAGGGACTGAAAGATCCTAAAGGCTAGGAATAAATGGATGCAATAAAAACCATGAAAAAGAAAAATATGTACAAAAGCACTAAAGAAACAAAATGAATCAAAGAGAAATATAAGAACACAAGTAATTTATCTATATAAGTACGATCAGACTTTACATCAACGTGGCTCCAATCATTAATACCTAGGCAACCATCCTGCTTCCTTCCACATATCACAGACTCCCAAAGTGAGGGAAGACCCGAAACGGTGTAACCCAATAATCCAACCATAGTTTTATTTAAACTTCATACCTTAATTGACTTTATGGGCGAAAATAACACAGTCGGGATCTCATGTCCTTAAGACTAGATGGCCAAGAATCAGAATCGACGCATCCTTAAGAACCTGTCACGGTGAATCAGCTTTCGCTGAAACAGTAAGCCCACCCGAAGGGGCCCAGCTCCTATGCTTTCACTTTTTCGAGAGCCACAAGTATCATATCACACATTTCTTCATTCGCCAGATTTGACTTTAAGCTGGCTTTTGATTTTTTGATTGAACTTGGATTTGTATCTTCATTTTGAGCTTGAGTTCTTCAATCAACTTTTGAATTTATGATAATTTCTTCGTTTTGGCACTTGAAATTCTGATTTGGGTACTGGATATGACAGTTGTACCCTTTCTTCTTTCTTGACTATGTGGATCTGATTCTTAAGCTCTCTGTTACCGCGAGGGTAACGCGTGTCAACAAATAGGTCCGTGTTCTATGGGTCCAGAGTTGTCGATAAAGATTCTTTTTAAACATTCAGAAGCAAATCATCCTAAAGCTGTTATTACCGCCCACAAAACGTTTCAGTATGCAATTTTTTTTATTTTCTAAGACTGGGGTCTCGAATTACGGTGTTTGGCCCCCTAGTTATGACAGCTGATTCTACACTTCCGGTAACTATCCGGTCTCCTCAGTCTTTTTTTTTCATTTGAGTTCTCGTTTTCCCACTTCATGGAGCTATTGTATGTAAAGAGTGTCATCATCTCGTACAAATTTTTTTTGTTTTTTTTAAATGATGGTGATGCATGAAAATGATGGAATGCAAAAACTTGAAATAAAAATATTTTGGGTTTTATAAATGCAAAATGCAAGGAAAATGTAAATAAAAAAGGTAAAATCTTTTTTTTTGAAAATGATGGCGATGCATGAAAATTGTGGAATGCAAAAACTTGCAATAAAAATATTTTTGGGTTTTATAAATGGAGAATGCAAGGAAAATGAAAATAAGAAAGGTAAAATCTTTTTTTTTTTGAAAATACATGCATGAATATGAATATGAACATGAAAATGCACTTAATGTACAACTCTACCCCTCCCTAAGCCTAAAGATAAGCATCGTCCCCGATGCTTGGAGAGGGCGGAACAACCTATTGCGGAGGAGGAGGAGGAGGATAATACCTGGAGTTTCGGGTCCAAGCCCAAAAGTCATCTTCATGTTTGCGCTAACACTCTTGATCCACAGTGTATTGGGTGGTGAAGGAGGAAAAACTTTGGGTTAGGCTCGTGAGATCTTGATGGTAAGTGTCGAGGCGGGTATGGATCGATTGGAATCGATCCATATATTGCTGGTGATATGATAGGTGCCCATCATGATGGGATGAGCTAGCTTCACCCATGGGAGGAGAATTTTGTGGTGCCGCCCCGTCATTCTCATCAGCCTCGTCACTTTCTCCACCTTCCTCATCTTCCTCCTCGGAGAAGGAGACAGGGAAAAGATAAGGCTTGGATTTACCAGTCGGTGAAGTTAGTAGGCTGCCTGAGGGCAAGGATGGTTGAGATGAGAGTGATAGGCTTTCTGTTTCAGATGCGGACATAATTGAGAGAGGTATGTCCTCCCAAATGTTGATTACTGGAGGGTTAGAAGATGAAGAAGTCCCGGAGCCCGGTTTCTTCTTACAAAGCTTGGCTTGCTTCCTTAACTTCTTTGTAGTTTTCTCTATCTCCGAATCAATTGGCAGTGGTGTACCTGTACGAAAAGATCTAGGCATAAACAATAAGTAACACCGTGTCCCCGACAACGACGCCAATTTGTTAGGCGTGTCAGACCCAACAAATGATAGGGGTACGATATACTCCAAAATAATCCCACTATATTGCACTAAAAGGTAGTACAAGGCAAGTAGGGTCGATCCACAGAGACACGGGACAATCGGTCTAATACCTCTTTACGCAAGGTACTTGTTCACAAAAAATTAAAGAGGGGGGAGGGGGGTTGAATGCAATGATTAAACAAACAAATTAAAAACACAAGTAATCAGCTAAATGAGTGAATTAAATTCAGAATTTGTAAGGGCTCCAACTTCATGTATGACAACTTAGCAATGTGATTCAAAGATGACACAATATTCGTTCAGTTCTATCTAAGTTGGTACTTGAAAGTGTTAACAAGCTCTAACACTTCCCATTCACCACATTAATTAACCAAAACAAGCTCTTTGATTAACCCTAACCTTACTAACCTAATCTAAACAAGCTCTTAGAGTTAGATTAAAAGATTGCATGAAGCTTTATGTGAATGTTCCCAACAACACCCAATACTCCTCACAAGCTCGGGAGTGTAAAAGTGTATGAATAAGATTTACACTAAATTCATTCAATAGAGATCAATTTAATGCTTGTTACTTGTTCAATTTCACAAAACAATTACGGATTTTGTAAAAGAGATAACTTGAATGACCTAACCCTAATTCAAATGGCCAATAAGAATCACAATTAGAATCAAACATTCGACTAAAGCTAAATCAAATTCACTAGATAGAAATTAAGAACAAAAATCAGGTCATATGTTTGAAGTCACTACCAAGAAGTCAAAACATGAAATTGGAGAAACTAGGGTTCTAGCCACACATGGCTAGAACAAGATCACAAGTTTAAAAGATGGAAATAATGTGCAATTACAACTTACAAATACTAGAAATAATGTTTCCAAATGATTACTGATCAAACCCTTGCAAAAACCTTCGAAATCCCTTCTCAAAATGTGCTCTGATATGTTGTGTGTGTCCCCCCAATGACCCATGTACCGAGATATGAAAAATAGAAAAAACTGCCAAATGGGCAGTTTATGGGTCGAACACGGCCCGTGTCAAAATAGGGCAAATCAACATGGGTCGTGTTGAATGGAAAATGGTCTTCAATCCTCAATTCCAACTCCAAAGTTCGATGCTCAAAACTGCTCAGCAAGGCCAACACGGCCCGTGTCAAATTAGGCTAAACTGACACGGGTCGTGTTCAGTGAAGTCAACAGCTCCAAATCTGGCCAATACGGCCCGTGTCCATTCTGTAGTGTAAATCCAACACGGGTCGTGTACTCCTCTGACTCCGAATCCAAACTTGATTTTTTCAACTTTTCCGTTCTTTGCCCGATCATCCCGAAATCTTCACCAATGCTTCCCGACACCTCCCAAAGCGCGTTCCAACCTCCGGTTTACCTGAAAAAGACATGAAAGTGTGCAAATAAGGTTGTTCTAGAGACTAACATGAATATGATGAAATGCAAGAAAAATGAAGAACAATTATGCTAAATAGATGCATACAAAGGGACTAAAATATGTGCAAAAAGGTGCACAAAATGCACCTAACAAACCTCCCCAAGCTTAAACCTTTCTTGTCCTCAAGAAAGAACAAGAATCAGACGAAACGGGATGATTTCTAGATGGCAAAAAGAAACATAGAGCAAAAAGGGACAGAAAGATCCTAAAGGCTAGGAATAAATGCATGCAATGAAAACCACGAAAAAGAAAAATATGTACAGAAGCACTAAAGAAACAAAATAAATCAAAGAGAAATTTAAGAACACGAGTAATTTATCTATATAAGTACGATCAGACTTTACATCAATGTGGCTCCAATCATTAATACCTGGGCAACCATCCTGCTTCCTTCCACATATCACAGACTCCCAAAGTGAGGGAAGACCCGAAACGGTGTAACCCAATAATCCAACCATAGTTTTATTTAAACTTCATACCTTAATTGGCTTTATGGGCGAAAATAACACAGTCCGAATCTCTTTTTGAAAGCAGTCTTCTCTATATCCTGCTCTTTCACCTTTAGCTAATGATATCCCGGCCTAAGATCGATCTTCGATAAATAGATTTCACCCTGCAACTGATCGAACATGTCTTCAATCCTTGGCAATGGGTACTTTTTCTTCACTATTCCCCTGTTCATCTCTCTATAATATATGCACATCCTCATTCTCCCATCCTTCTTCTTCACACATAACACCGGAGCTCACCAGGGTGATGAACTAGGTCTAATGAAACCTTTGTCCAATAACTCCTAAAGCTGTATCATAAGCTCCTTCGTCTCCGTCAGTGCTAATCGGTAAGGTACTTTTTCTATAGGTGTGGTTTATGGTAACAAGTCTATCCTAAACTCTACTTGTCTATCGGGGGGAAATCCATGAAGATCTTCGGGAAAGACTTCCGGAAAGTCACACACCACTGGAATTCTCTGCATCTCCTTCTTCTACTTCTTTGCATCGATCACAAACGCCAAGTATGATGTACATCCTTTGGATAAACACTTTATGGCTTTCATCAGGGAGATGATTCCATAATTTACTCTACGTTTGTCCCCATACACCATAAATGGTTCTCTTCCAGGCGATTTGATCACTACAATCTTCTTTCTACACTTGATGTCGACGTCGTTCGCACTAAGCTAATCCATTCCTAAAACTATGTCGAAGTCGTTCAACTCAATGGGCAATAATTCCTTGTGGAATTTATTCCCATTCAAGTCGATGATGATATTCTTAATGCAATCACTAACATGTATGAATTTTCCACTAGCTACCTCTACTACTAGAGGCTAGAGCACTATCCAGTTTATCTATAGGAAATGCTAGTCTTCAACTAAATTCATGCGATATAAATGAGTAATTAGCTCCAGAATCAAAGTATATTGGCAGGAAAATTATTTACTAGAAAGGTACCTGAAGCGACATCTGATTCATCCTTTGCTGCTTCCAGGGTCATCTGGAATGCTCTTGCCTTCGGCCTTGGTGGCATGTTAGGCTCTATAACCTCCTTCTTCTTCGGGCAGTGCCTTGCTATATACCCTTCTTCATTACATCTGTAACACACCTTCTTGTTGGATGTACACCCGTTTGCATAATGACCAATTCTCCCGCACTTGAAACATGTCAACTCTTCGCCACACTTCCCATAGTTTTTCTTCCTACACTTATCGCACCATTATGCTTCATCTCCTCTTCCCCTAAACTTCTTGGAACCAGAATTCGAGTATATGCCCTTTTTGTTGGATGTTGAAGATCCCTCAAACTTCCTTTTCTCTCCTATTTCAGCTTTCTCCAGACTCTTCTCTCTAAACTGGGTCTCAACATTCTTAGTTGCCCAGATGGCGTCTTTCAAAGTATTTGCTTGTTTGACCATTGGACCATATTCCGCTGGCAATCCATTAGCAAACTTGTTGAATTTGGAGAGTTCTGTTGGAACCAAATTGTAACATCCCGAAAATACCAGCTAAAAATTTCATTTTTAAATTAGGTTAATTCATAAAACATCGTTACAAAACATTCATAATATTAATTTATGTCTGAGAACCGGTAACGTCATAGTAAAATATTCAGAGTACATCCCAGAAAATCCATAGTGCGGAAAACATGAGAGTGTGTGATATGCCGCTACCGCGCCGGCTCCTGTCCCCTAGCTGAAGAGGTACCTGAAAACAAAACTATAAAACGTAAGCACGAAGCTTAGTGAGTTCCCCCATAATGCCACATACCATGCAATCATATAATGAGTAACTAAGGGATACAGGCCTCGCCCACACCCATAGAGATACGGGCCTCGCCCACACTCTGCTATCCATGGAGATACGGGCCTCGCCCACACTCCGCTACTAAACCATAACATACAAGTATCACACAGACAACAAGTATAAGCAATTCTATCATACTGGCATATAACACAATCAAACTCGGCTATGAGATACGGGCCCCGCCCACACTCTGATACTAACTATACGGGCCGACCTTGGTGCCTTAGACCCGTCCCTACTGGAAGAAAACTCACCTCGAGAGTAGCTGCCAAAAACCTGCTCGGACTACGCCTGGCTGCCGCACCGGTAATCCCTCCGGCTATAAATCCGTAAACATGGATTAGGTACTCATAAATACCCCTAAGGTCAAACGACTGGTCAAAGTCAACTCCTTGGTCAAATTCAACCTCCTGATTTACTGGACTCGCCGAGTCCATATGGCGACTCGCCGAGTCCTTCTATGTCTAGCCCGACTCTGACTCATCGGGTCCCTGTTCCCACTCGCTGAGTCAGCCTGACTCGCTAGACGGGGACAACTAACAAACCCGCGACTGGACTCGCCGAGTTCAAGGGGGTGACTCGCCGAGTCCGACGAACAGATCTCACAAATCACTCCAATCTTCCATCAGAACATCGATCTTGGAGATTTGGAGATTCTGGGACTATAGCTACACGTTAAATTGCTAATTCCACGTGCGACTACGGAGGGTTGGACCTCCTACACTTAAACCCTTCTTATCCTAGTGACTGATCATGTGACTCGCCGAGTTGGAAGAACAACTCGTCGAGTTCAAGGCTATATTCAAGGGACTCGCCGAGTTTGAAGAACGACTCGCCGAGTACCAGGCAATCTTCATAGGACTCGCCGAGTTGTTAATCCAACTCGCCGAGTCTAAGGCCATCTTCATGGAACTCGCCGAGTGCACTTTGGCACTCGCCGAGTACCCTTCGACTCTTCACCCATTCTGGCCAAAACTGAGACATGCAATGGTTCCAAACCATAAATCTAAGCTCCTAGGGTATAAACACACGGAGTTTGGGAGGTCTAAGGTCTTGAAATCCACATCTAAGGGACAAAAAGGGAATCTATTATACTAAAGATTAAGAAGGAGCTTTCTTACCTGGTTAGGAGCTTCTCCCAGGGTAGATTTCGGATCTACCACACTTCCTTGCACCCTCCAACTTCCTCCTTCTTCTCTTAAGCTTCAAACTTCCTTCACCAAGCCAAAATCACTCTCAAGGATCAAAATGGGCTAGGGTTTCGCTCTCCAGTTCTTCTGGAAGAGAATGGGACGAAATGGGTGTTTTAGAATGGGTAAAATAGGGTGTAATGTCTGAAATAGAGTTTCTTTAGACAGGTGGACTCGCCGAGTCCATGCATCGACTCGCCGAGTTCACCGCTCAAATCCCGTTTCTACCCTGCTGCTACTCGGCGAGTCGGGACGCAGACTCACCGAGTTCGTGGCAAAATTAGGATAAAAACTTAAATAAAATCATACCATGAACCCGGTGTTACAAATCTCCCCCACTTATTTTAGACTTCGTCCTCGAAGTCTGCCGCTCCCTTCCGGAACAGCTCCGGATAATGCTCCATCATCTCATCCGCAGGCTCCCAAGTCCATTCCGAGCCCTTCCGATGCTGCCATTGCACCTTCACCAGCTCCACCCTTTTGTTCCTCAGTTCCTTCGACTTCCGGTCTAGGATAGCCACAAGCCGCTCGATATAATACAGGCTGTCGTCAACCTGGATGTCCTCCAAAGGTACCACTGCTGAATCGTCCACCAGGCACTTCTGCAGCTGGGAGACGTGGAAAGTGCTGTGGATCTGACTGAGTTCGGCTGGTAGGTCCAGCCGATATGCCACCTTGCCCACTCGGGCTGCAACCCTAAACGGTCCAATATACCTGGGACCCAACTTGCCCCGTTTCCTGAATCGGATGATGCCCTTCCACGGCGACACTTTCAGGAGAACCATATCCCCGACCTGGAACTCCAGGTCTGATCGGCGCTTATCGGCATAACTCTTCTGCCGACTCTGAGCAGTCTGAAGCCTGCTCCGGACCTGCTGAATCTTCTTTGTCGTCTTGAGCACTACTTCGGTGCTCCCCATGACTCTCTGTCCAACCTCGTCCCAACATATCGGGGTCCTGCACTTCCTCCCGTACAACATCTCGAAGGGAGAGCGGTCAATACTCGCGTGATAGCTGTTGTTATATGAAAACTCGGCTAAAGGAAGATAGGTATCCCAGCTACCACCGAAGTCTAAAACACACGCCCGCAGCATATCCTCCAGAGTCTGGATGGTCCGCTCGCTCTGGCCATCTGTCTGCGGGTGAAAGGCTGTACTAAAATGCAGACGAGTACCCAGCTCGTCATGAAACTTCTTCCAGAACCTGGAAGTGAACCGCACATCCTATCCGAAATCACTGAAACTGGCACCCCGTGCCGTGCCACCACCTCTCCGACGTAGATATCGGCCAATTTCTCGGCCGAGATGCTCTCCTGAATCGGGATAAAGTGGGCGCTCTTGGTCAATCGATCGACGATGACCCATATCGAATCCACTCCCCGCGCGGTCCTGGGAAGCTTGGTGATGAAATCCATCGTGATGTCCTCCCATTTCCACAGCGGGATATCCAACGGCTGCATCTTTCCGTGCGGTCTTTGGTGTTCGGTCTTGACCTTCCTGCAGGTCAGGCACCGCTCAACGTACCATGCTACATCCCGCTTCATGCAGGGCCACCAATAGACCAGACGAAGAGCCCTATACATCTTCGTTGCCCCTGGATGAATGGAGAACCGGGATTTGTGCGCCTCCTCCATCAGAACCTGGCGCACGCCTCCGAGGTATGGAACCCACACCCTGCGGTGTAATGTCAATAATCCCCTGCTGTCATGGTCGAAGGAGGAAACCTGTCCCACAATCCGCTCACTCTTCCGATGTTCCTCCTTTATAGCCTCCTGCTGAGCCTCTCGGATCCGCTCCAAAAGCGGAGTCACCACTGTCATCCGCATGCAAATATCCCTGATCGGCGTCGTCTTGCGGCTAAGCGCATCGGCCACCACGTTGGCCTTCCCCGGGTGATAAAGGATTTCACAATCATAATCCTTTACCACATCAAGCCACCGACGCTGCCTCATATTCAAATTTGGCTGGTCCATGAGGTACCTCAAACTCTTGTGGTCCGTGTAAATCGTACAGCGAACCCCATAGAGGTAATGACGCCAAATCTTGAGGGCGAACACAACAGCCCCCAACTCCAAATCATGCGTCGGGTAGTTCGCCTCGTGAGGCTTCAGCTGCCTCGACGCGTAGGCGATGACATGCCCTCTCTGCATCAATACCGCGCCCAAACCTGAGATGGACGCATCGCAGTATACAACAAAATCCTCCATGCCCTCTGGCAAGGCTAAGATTGGCGCCTCGCACAATCTCTGTCTCAGTGTCTCGAATGCTGCCTGCTGCTCAGGCCCCCAACGAAAGACCACAGCCTTCCTTGTTAACCTGGTCAGGGGTAATGCTATCTTGGAGAAATCCTGGATGAATCTCCGATAGTAGCCAGCTAATCCCAGGAAACTCCGAATCTCAGATGGAGATTTCGGAACCTCCCATCTCATCACGGCCTCCACCTTGGCCGGATCCACCGAAATCCCATTCTGGTTGACAAGGTGCCCAAGAAACTGCACTTCGCGCAACCAGAACTCACACTTGGAGAACTTAGCATACAAGTTCTCCCTTCTCAAGGTCTCCAAAACCTCCCGCAAATGCTCCTCATGCTGTTCTCGCGTCTTGGAGTAAACCAAGATATCATCAATAAATACTATCACCGACCGGTCTAACATCGGTCTACACACGCGGTTCATGAGGTCCATGAACGCGGCAGGAGCATTGGTGAGCCTGAAAGGCATCACCACGAACTCATAATGGCCATAACGTGTCCGAAATGCCGTCTTCTGCACATCCTCCTCTCTGACCCTCACCTGGTGATACCCTGAACGCAAATCTATCTTGGAGAACCAAGATGCTCCCTGAAGCTGGTCAAAGAGATCGTCAATCCTCGGGAGTGGGTTGCGGTTCTTCACCGTTACCTTATTCAGCTCCCTATAATCGATACACATCCGATGCGACCCGTCCTTCTTCTTCACAAACAGAATCGGGGCTCCCCAGGGTGAACTGCTCGGTCTAATGAAACCTTTGTCTAACAGCTCCTGAAGCTGTGTAGACAACTCCTGCATCTCAGGAGGAGCCAACCGATACGGTGCCTTGGCTATCGGAGCCGCACCAGGGACTAGGTCGATCCTGAACTCTACCTGTCACTCTGGAGGTATCCCAGGCAGCTCTTCGGGGAATACATCCGCGAACTCTCGTACTACGGGCACATCGCCCACCGTCGCCTTACCCGCCTCCCGGGTGTCCATGACATATGCGACATATCCTGCGCAACCCTGCTGAAGGTAACGCCTTGCCCTCGCTGCCGAACAGAAAGCTGGCCCTCGCTGTGATCTCTCACCCTGAATTACTAACTCTCCCCCACTTGGGGATCTGATTCGTACTAGTTGCTGCGCGCAATCTATCACTGCCCCATTGGGACTCAGCCAATCCATACCAATAATGACCTTGTTTCCCCGCAATGGAATGGGAACTAGGTCAACCAAATACCGCTCTTCGAACAACCTTAACACACAATCTCGGAAGACCTCTGATGCTCGCACCGACCGGTCGTCCGCAATCTCGACCTCTAAAGGGCAATCCAACATGCTTGAGGACTCAGGAAACTTCTTGCTAAGTGCAAGAGAAACAAAGGATCGGGTAGCCCCCGAATCAAACAACACCTGGACTGGAATACCGTTCACATGGAACGATCCCGTCACTACATCGGGTGCAGCGCGTGCCTCCTCGGCTGTCAGCTGAAATGCCCGGCTCCTCACCACCGGAGCCTCGCCTTGCCCTGCCGGCCATCTGTAATCCGCAGGGTCGCTGGAGCTGGCGCCTGTACTGGCGCTGCTGCTGTCAACTGGGGGCAGTTGGCCCTCTTGTGGCCCCTCTGGTTGCAGTGGAAACACAGCAACTCAGATGTCTGAATAACCGGAGCAGGGGCAGTACAATCCCTGCTGAAGTGTCCCGTCTTGCCGCACCTGTAGCAGCCTGTCGATCCTATCCTACACGCTCCCTCGTGCGACCTGCCCCACTTCCTATAGCGGCCCGGTCCTGAATGGCCTTTCGGCCTACCATCTGATCCCTTGGGCTTCTTTCCCGAAGCGCCTATCGTCTGTCCCTCCTCTGCCTTCCTCTTCCGGATGTGCTCCAGATCTATCTCCCTCTCCCTCGCCCTAGCAATCATAGAATCCAGGGTAGGGCAAGCTGAAAAACTGACATGCTCCCGAATGTCAGCTTGCAGCATGTCATGGTAGCGGGTCCTCCTCATATCCTCATCACCTGCATACTGGGGCACCAGTAACGCCCTCTCCCGGAACTTGGCAGTGATCTCCGCCACTGTCTCTGTCGTCTGCCTCATATCCAAGAACTCCCGTGCCAACTGCTGGAGCTCCACCGCAGGCGCGAACTCCGCCCTGAATCGCGTCACAAAGTCCGGCCATGTCATAGCCTCAATGGCCTCGGCTCCCAAAGAGTCACAAACCGACTCCCACCAATCTCTAGCTCTGTCACGTAGACACCCTGCTGCAAATCGTACCTTCGACCCCTCGGGGCAGAAGCTGATCAGCTGTGCAGACTCAAGGTCTGGAATCCATCGTCTGGCAGCAATGGGGTCCTTCGCCCCGTGGAAATCTGATGCACCACTGCCCCTGAAGTCCTTAAAGGACAGTGTGCGTGGTCCTGACTGGCTAGCCGCCATATCACTCCTGAACGCCCTGAGACGATCCTCCATCAACTCTACAATACCCTCCTTGATCGACCCGAAGATGATGGGAGTCGACTCAAGGATGCCCCTGGTAATCTCTGACGCAATGAACTCGCGTAGACCCTCATCAACTGGTTCGGACCCTGATCCCGAACCCGATCCTGATCCTGAGCCTGAGCCTCCCGCTCCCTGTCGTGTGGTCACCATACTGCAAAACATAGCATAACCACCATCATACTATATTCCACTAACGAGGCTCACATTCATATCACAAGTCCCCGATCTCGTCTCGGCCCTTTTTGAATCGAGTACGGATCCTCCGCTTTCAGTAGTACGGGCCCATACTACCTTCCACGTCTATCCGTACTTTCCTCAAGAATTGCCTCAACTCAACCAAGTCCTTTCTACTAATACTGCGGTTCTCGTGCTACTCTCGCCCTAGGCTTGCCCTAAGTAATCGCCATCCCACTCTCTGCCATCAGCTGCACAAGAAGTCCCTGCTTTCTTTCCCTAACTAGCTCGCGAATACTATTACATATTACTCAGACTAGATAATTATTCGAATGAGAGGTCCTTCCCTACAACGGTTGGACTCAAACAAGAGCTGCGAAATAGGGCTAGACCCAACCTTCTGAAATTATTTAATCCTTGCAATATGTAACTTAGCATATTCGTTCACTAGTTAGTGAAAGACGACTAGAACTCCTAATAGCACAAAGCAAGCAGCATTCGGGCATTGAGTACACATAATCAAGTATATACTACTCTGGCTATCATATTGACTGACCTGTACTAGCATGCAATTCTCAAAAAGCCGAAACAGATAAAGCAGGCACATAAGGCATCATTCCTAGATCCTTAGTCCTATTCTAGCATGCTGTTCTACTGAAACTGAAACTGATAATCATAACATAAACTTGTATGGGTACTTTGGGGAAAACTTACTTGAGCTCGGCCGGTCGCGCACATCACACACCTTTTTCTTTTTAGAAACCCCTTTTACTTAGTCTTTAGAAAATCATTTCTTTATAAAAATCTTTTAATCCCTCGATTTGAGTCCAGACACCCCCGAAGGTGTGTCCGAATCCCTCAAACCAGGGCTCTGATACCAACTTGTAACATCCCGAAAATACCAGCTAAAAATTTCATTTTTAAATTAGGTTAATTCATAAAACATCGTTACAAAACATTCATAATATTAATTTATGTCTGAGAACCGGTAACGTCATAGTAAAATATTCAGAGTACATCCCAGAAAATCCATAGTGCGGAAAACATGAGAGTGTGTGATATGCCGCTACCGCGCCGGCTCCTGTCCCCTAGCTGAAGAGGTACCTGAAAACAAAACTATAAAACGTAAGCACGAAGCTTAGTGAGTTCCCCCATAATGCCACATACCATGCAATCATATAATGAGTAACTAAGGGATACGGGCCTCGCCCACACCCATAGAGATACGGGCCTCGCCCACACTCTGCTATCCATGGAGATACGGGCCTCGCCCACACTCCGCTACTAAACCATAACATACAAGTATCACACAGACAACAAGTATAAGCAATTCTATCATACTGGCATATAACACAATCAAACTCGGCTATGAGATACGGGCCCCGCCCACACTCTGATACTAACATATCGTCTATACGGGCCGACCTTGGTGCCTTAGACCCGTCCCTACTGGAAGAAAACTCACCTCGAGAGTAGCTGCCAAAAACCTGCTCGGACTACGCCTGGCTGCCGCACCGGTAATCCCTCCGGCTATAAATCCGTAAACATGGATTAGGTACTCATAAATACCCCTAAGGTCAAACGACTGGTCAAAGTCAACTCCTTGGTCAAAGTCAACCTCCTGATTTACTGGACTCGCCGAGTCCATATGGCGACTCGCCGAGTCCTTCTATGTCTAGCCCGACTCTGACTCATCGGGTCCCTGTTCCCACTCGCTGAGTCAGCCTGACTCGCTAGACGGGGACAACTAACAAACCCGCGACTGGACTCGCCGAGTTCAAGGGGGTGACTCGCCGAGTCCGACGAACAGATCTCACAAATCACTCCAATCTTCCATCAGAACATCGATCTTGGAGATTTGGAGATTCTGGGACTATAGCTACACGTTAAATTGCTAATTCCACGTGCGACTACGGAGGGTTGGACCTCCTACACTTAAACCCTTCTTATCCTAGTGACTGATCATGTGACTCGCCGAGTTGGAAGAACAACTCGTCGAGTTCAAGGCTATATTCAAGGGACTCGCCGAGTTTGAAGAACGACTCGCCGAGTACCAGGCAATCTTCATAGGACTCGCCGAGTTGTTAATCCAACTCGTCGAGTCTAAGGCCATCTTCATGGAACTCGCCGAGTGCACTTTGGCACTCGCCGAGTACCCTTCGACTCTTCACCCATTCTGGCCAAAACTGAGACATGCAATGGTTCCAAACCATAAATCTAAGCTCCTAGGGTATAAACACACGGAGTTTGGGAGGTCTAAGGTCTTGAAATCCACATCTAAGGGACAAAAAGGGAATATATTATACTAAAGATTAAGAAGGAGCTTTCTTACCTGGTTAGGAGCTTCTCCCAGGGTAGATTTCGAATCTACCACACTTCCTTTCACCCTCCAACTTCCTCCTTCTTCTCTTAAGCTTCAAACTTCCTTCACCAAGCCAAAATCACTCTCAAGGATCAAAATGGGCTAGGGTTTCGCTCTCCAGTTCTTCTGGAAGAGAATGGGCGAAATGGGTGTTTTAGAATGGGTAAAATAGGGTGTAATGTCTGAAATAGAGTTTCTTTAGACAGGTGGACTCGCCGAGTCCATGCATCGACTCGCCGAGTTCACCGCTCAAATCCCGTGTCTACCCTGCTGCTACTCGGCGAGTCGGGACGCAGACTCGCCGAGTTCGTGGCAAAATTAGGATAAAAACTTAAATAAAATCATACCATGAACCCGGTGTTACACAAATAAAGAAAAATCTTCATTTTTCTCCTTAAAACTTGCAACATACTCAATGAGGCTCATTTTTCCCTTCTTCAGATTCCGGAACTCATTGTTGATTTCCAGGAGATCTTGCTCAGAGCAGTACTACATTTTCAGCTGCACTAGAAAGTCTTCCCAATACATCTTACTAGCTTCTCCTTTGGGCATGGTATCACCCAGTAACTTCCACCAGCTTAATACCCCGGTCTTCAATCGTCTAACCGCGAGGACAGTCTTCTGCTTGTTGCTATAATTCCAACTATCAAACACCATCTCCATCCCGGAGATACAATCCATAACTTCCACCGGGGTGGGGCTTCCAGCAAGACCCGACGGCTTCGCACCCATGAAGTCCTTGAAGTTGCTACCATGTCCATTATTTCCTTCATTTCCTCCTTCATGGTTATTTCTTCTAAACACTTGGGGTTCTACTCGACTAACATTCCTACTATAATTTCCTTCCTCCGACTGTTCTATATTCAACTCAGGTTGCTCAACAGGTGTCGTAGGCTCTTTACCGTTCTCACGGATTATCTGCCTTATCTATTCCCTCTGTTCAGTCATCATATCCTAGATCATTGCTTCGACTCCTGCCATCGTGAGTTGCTCTTGCACAGGAATCGCTCCTGGTTCATGATCGACTACACGAGGCTTGGGGGGTTGATTTCCATTAGGTTTTCCTAATCTGCTATGCGTTCTTACCATGACGTTCTATACACCAAAGAAGGCGTTTAGTGTATAGTGACAAGAATTAAGATAAGGAAGGTTTAGACATATAATTCCCCTAATTACTCCGAGAAATTACATGCCAGATCTAATATCGTAGTTATACGTTTAGAAATCTGAACACATAAAATTCCCATATCCGGTCGGCAATAGACCATAGATCCGATCAATTAATAGCATCCTAAAGCATATAAGGCATCCTATAACTATGGTATAACTCATTTAGCACATAAAGCAATTTACGCATCTTTCCTAAAATAAGCTAGTGCTCGTGTCTATTTAGGCATACTTCCTAAATCTAGCAGAAACTCATCTAGCAATCATCGCTTATCATTCTAAGCTAAAGTCTAGAAATCCTACAAATTCCTAGTTCACTTAATCTAATGCTCTGATAACAACTGTGACATCTCCGATTTCACGGCCAGAAAAGACCGATTTATTTATGCTTATTTAAAATCAGAGTATCCTTTTTAAAGAATAATATTGCGGAATTCGTTCCCAAAAACATGATAATGATATTATCAAAACATTTCTGAAGAAATGTATTTTGTTTATATTAAAAACCATGGGATGTCATCGTTATTACAATACATAAGCATAAACGAAAATAATACAGGCCTTACACTAGTTTATCTAAACTACTGGCCTATAAGCATCCGTAAATCGCTCGTAACATCACACTTGTGCTCTCGTACCACTACCTGTAATTCAAGAAACTGAGTGGATCAAGCTTAGGGGCCTGGTGAGCACATAAGGTTTTCAACCCACAATAATTAAATTCTTTTGATTATATATTTTCATCAAAAACATTCAACCCGATTATCCATTCCCGTTATCCTCACTTTATGTCCCTAGGGCATCTAATTTAGGGGACATAACCTATGGATCATCTTCAGGATAGACAATAATGCTTAAGGGTACCTTAGCAATATATGTCAATAAGGAAACCATGGGGGATGGAGTACACCTAGTGAACACTTAGTTCAAAAACACCTATAGGTTGCAAGCCTGATAGCATTCCAATGAACTGTCTAGAATAGTCTGTGGTCGTCATCTGTACTCTGCTAGATGACTGGATCATCTTTAAAGTCAAGGCCTCTCATCATCTATATCATCTTTCATCTCTCATCTATATCATCTTACATCTACCCATCTTTACCCAATATATTTGAAGGTAATGAAAATACTTATACAGTTTAAATCAAGTAAAACATGTATAAAAATCATTCATCTAGCATAAATATCAGGAAATACAGATAATAGGCACATATACCACGTAATTATCTTAAATACTTTATGTCTATGTGTAAGATAAAAGTAACTATGTACTTGATAAAGTGATGACTCAAAACTCGGACAGCGCTTCGCTTTAGCACTTGGCTTTTCCTTTGACGTGACCTAGGTTTAATTAACACTAAGTCTTAGGATGACATTCCTTATTAATAAAGATAGCCTAGATTTATCATTAGTTCCTAAGTCTACTGATCTATAGTTGATAAGGGATAACCACGTAGGATCATATTGGAGGTAGGGTCTGTTTGATATACAGAGTATACTATTTGGAAATCCCACTTTAAACACCTCATTAAATCCAGCCTAGGCATCATCCCCGTGAGTAGATCAATCAGTAATATGACATTGGAACTACTGATGAACCTTATTTATTAATTCATAACAACGACTATTAATTTAAAACATAAATTACACAAGAATAAAATAGAGTGTAATTTAACTGACGGAGATTCCCTGGACAAAAGTTTGGAAATTGCACTTGCGGAACTTCGGGTTGATAGCTACTAGATATCGAGCTCCTATGGTCTTCTAACTTTCCAAAATATCCTAACTACTAAGGAGAAACTCAGACCAAAAGAGTAGAAATCGAGAGAGAATGAATCAAATGTTATAGAAGAAGAATGAACCCGAGGAATCTATTTTTAGGTTGGGATTTGGGCATGTGTGTCATGCAAGGGCCTTGTATGCCGTGCAAAGGGTATATGTGCTTGCCCGGGTGTGGTGCCACGTTTCGGAATCCAGCTGGTGCTACGTGGCTTGTAAAAGGCCGCGCGCGGGGTGCATACGCGTGTGACGGAACTCAAGCTTTAAACTTGCGTAAATTTTAATACGAGCTCCGTTTTTGACGTTGTTTGTATCCACGCGTAGCTATCGACGAGATTTACAACTTTAGTTTAGACTCCGTCGGCTAATTTTGACATTATTTATTTTACACAGGCTTAGACTGTTAAAGCTCGTATAAAATGCATAACTTTGTATCCGACGTCCGTTTTCGACTGTCTTCTTATCATGAGACTCCTACTAACGAGATCTTTGACTCTTGTTTAGATCATTTCGTCTGACAATCAACCGATCTAAAATTAGATATTTGGGTTGACTTCTGTTATGCTGAATCTTAGAAAAATCATAACTTCCTCTGATGAAGTCATATTTGGACGTTCTCTATATGTGTGCTCTTGATTTAATGACTACTACAACTTTGGTTTAGATTACTAAGCTAAAAAGTAATCTAACGAAAATTTACTATTTACAACGCGTGTTGCCGAATCGGGTCGAATTGCTAAACTTCGACAGACCATAACTTCTTCGTTATAAGTCCCATTTAAGCACTCCTTATATCCCCGGAATCCTTGTTACGACTACTTCAACTTTCCTCAAGGTTATTAGGTCTTATTATTAATCTATTTTGGACGCGTATTTTATTCTTATTTTATTATATTGTCGTAAGCACGTATACTAGAAAAAGTTGCACATAAATCACATAATACTCAAATAATTCCCTTTATTATATCAAATTAGTTATAATTGTTGACCCTAATTATCTAACTAATGCCTAGCGAGAAAGGCGTGCGTTACAAATGCATGCAATCAGTTGAGCTCAAGTAAGTTTTCCCAAAATGCCATATGTGTTGATTATGTTTAATATAATTATGTGTGGAATACATGCTAGATTAGGGCTAAGGATCTACTTGGTATTTTGATGACAGAATTCTCGTTAGGAGAGATGCCTTTATGCCTATTATGTGATCTAGTAGTGAAGCATGCAAGTGATTAGAGATCTTCATGAGTATCTGATATAGGATAGCCTGTTTATGTGGCGCATGATTGTTGTCAATGATCGAATGTTGCTTGCTTCGTGCTTTGGGATACTTTAGCTGATGTCTATTAGCTATTAAGCGTATACGATATGTTACATACTACAAGTATTAAACAATCTTAGGATGATAGGTTAAGCGCTACTACGCAACTCTTGTCTGAGTCCACCCGTTGTAGTGTGAGACCTCACAGTAGAAGGACTGTTTAATATTTGTAGTATGTGATTGTATTCGTGAGGTTGCTATGAGACATCGGTGGAAGTTTCTTTTGCAGTTGATAGTAGAGACATGGAGGAGGAGATAAATCCTAGGGGAGTCTAGGAAAATATAGTAGCTTGTTGTGTGTGTGTGTGTGTTGTGTAGCGGGATTCCAGGAAGTTATTAATGAGGTGACTTAGAGGATTTAGGATAATTCTTGAGGAAGGTACATATAGGTGTGGAAGGTAGTATTGGGCCCGTACTACTGAAAGCACAAGATCTATACCCGAGACAAGTAAAGTCTTTATGATTCTAAGAAATTTATAGAGTGTGATCTTTACTACACTGATTATGCCATTGATTCAAAGGAAGTATAGGAAAGCACAAGACAGGAAACAATTAGAAAACCTATAACCCTTGAGTGAGTTCGCAGTCAATCTTACTTTCGATTCAACAATACGAACTGAAGAAAACAATTAGGATGAAAAGATTCTTTGGCAAAGGAGTTTAGAAGGCCACTATTCCAAGCGAAGGTCGAGATGTTCGATTTGGCTCCCGAGCGAGAACGAGAAAGAGGCGATGCACCATCCTTGCTGCTACGTATGTTGACCTTGAATTGACAGATTCATCCAATTGAACCCAAACTCAAAGGAGGAACACAAGCTCAGGGCTCGACGAAAGAGAAAGTCTCAACATTAAGAAAATGGGGTTAGCTATGTTTTTGTGTATTCTGATTGTTTGCGTATTGTATTTCAATATGGTGATGACACGTGGTGGAGCGGGAGATTCAAGATCTGGTTCCGGTTCGAACTATGGTGCCGAACCGATTAATGATGGACTACGCGAGTTCATCGTGTCGGAAATTACACGAGGTATCCTTGATGCAACCCCTATGATGTTTGGGTTGATCAAGGAAGGGGTTGTTGAGATGATGGAGGAGCACTTTCATACCTTTCGAGCTGAGTTCTCTGCCGGCCAGTATGGAGCCCGTACCCTCACGTTCAAGAACTTCTGAGGATTTGGGGCACCAGATTTCTTCGGGGTGAAAGACCCCATTATCGATAGGCAATGGATAGCTGATATGGAGTGTGCATAGATGACGAGCTTCCGAATCGAGGGTTCGAAGGTGAGGTTCGATGTAGGACGTTTGAGGGAGCGAGCTCATGTTTGGTGGGAGGAGGTTGTCTATACTATGGGAGCACCATTTATTGAGGCTATTACATGGCCTGATTTTGTGACCAAATTTTGAGCAGAGTTTACACCGGATGTCGAGGTGCAACAACTGGCGAGAGAGTTCCACGACCTACGCCAGACGAGAGACTGTAGCGGAGATCACCGCCAAGTTTCACGAGAGAGCTCTACTGGTTCCACAGTCTGCCGCAGACGAGGAGATAAGGAAGACTCGGTACCACGACATGCTGATAGCAGATATTTGGGAGTTTGTTAGCTTTTAAGCTTGTCGAACATTGGAGGATATGATAGCCAGATCGCAGGAGTGGCAGGTTGACTTGGAGCACATCGGGAAGAGGAAGACAGAGAAGGTGCAGAGAGTTAGGGGTCCTACGAAGAGACCCAAGACTTCTGATCAGCGATCTAGAGGCTAGTCGGGTCAGGGCCGATGTGGTATATATGGGAGAGTACACGAGGGGACAACCCAAGAAAAGAGAGATAATTGCTTCAAATGCGGCAAGACTGGTCATTTTATTAGGGATTGTCCCAAGGGATCGGGTTTGATTTGCTTCCATTGCAATTAGACGGGCTATAAGAAGGTTGATTTCTCAAGGTTGACGAGAGGGGTGGTTATGGCACCCGCTCCAACTACACTGAGGATCACAGATGGTCGTGAGGGCAAGGCGACGGCCGAGGAGGCGCATGTGACTCCTGATATGGTTATGGGTATGTTCTCTATTTATTATTGGCTTTCATTATTGTTATGATTATGTTTCATGTTATGATGTTTAAGGAAGTTCTTAGTGAACAGATTGTCTGTTATGGTGCTTTTTGATTCGGGTGCTACCTGATCTTTTGTGTCTCTTGCGCTCAGCAAGAGGTTTGGCGATGCTCCTAGTGAGCTAGATTTTCCTTTGGAGGTTGAGATTGCCAATGATCTTCTGGTAAGGGTTTCAATGGTTCATTAGGGTTGTATATTGGAGGTCTTCAGTGAGAGATATTTGATTGATTTGGTTCCCATTCTGTTACGTGAGACGAAGGTGATTGTGGGTATGGACTGGTTGAGCCCTAATGAGGTTATGATTGACTACGAGCATCAGCAATCAGAGTTCGAACCCTAAGTGGGGGAGAACTAGTTGTTCAGGGTGAGGGTAATCATTATGGGACGACTCTCTGTTCATCTGCGAGGGCCGTGAGGTATCTTCAACAGGGATGTTATGGATTTTGGTCTTATCTATTGGATACACAGGTTGAGGGGAAGACGATCGTTGCTTATACGCCCGTTGTTCGGGATTACCCCGATGTATTTCCCGAGGATTGTCCGGGAGTGCCTCCCAAGAGACAGGTTGAGTTCCATATAGATTTGACTCTAGATGCGGCTGCGATAGCTAAGGCACCCTATCGCTTAGTGCCACGGGAGATGCAAGAGTTGTCTACGCAGATGCATAAGCTATTAGACCATGGGTTTATCAGACGTAGTAGTTCGCCTTGGGGAGAATCGATCATGTTTGTGAAGAAAAGGGATGGTTCACACAGTATGTGCATTGATTACTGAGAGTTGAATACGTTAACGATGAATAACCATTATCCACTCTCGAGGATTGATGATTTGTTCGATTAACTGTAGGGTGTATCTTGGTTTTCCAAGATTGATATGTGTTTAGGCTACCATTAAATGAGAGTTTGGGATGAGGACGTCAGAAAATAGCATTCAAAACTTGATATGGTCATTACGAGTTTTTGGTGATGCCTTTTGTGCTCACCAATGCTCCAGCGGCATTCATGGATCTCATGAACAAGGTTTGCAGACCGATGTTGGATCGGTCAGTGATCGTCTTCATTTATGATATCTTGGTCCACTCTAAGACCAGGGAGCAGCATAAGGATGAGTTGCGGGAGGTTCTGGAGACTTTGAGTAGGGAGAGGATTTATGCCAAGTTCTCCAAATGTGAGTTTTGGTTGCGCGAGGTACAGTTCTTGGGGCACCTTATCAATCAGAATGGTATATTGTTTGATTTGGACAAGATCGAGGCCATGATGCAGTGGGAGGTTCCGAGGTCTCCATCTGAGATTTAGAGTTTCCTTGTCTTAGCAGGGTATCACTAGAGGTTTATTGAGAATTTCTCCGGGATCGCAGTTTCGTTGATCAGATTGACAAATAAGATAGTTACCTTTCGTTGGGAACCTGAGCAGGAAGCGGCATTTGAGACTTTGAGGCGGAGATTTTGTGAGGCTCCGATTCTGACCCTACCCGAGGGTGTTGATGACTTTATGGTTTATTGTGACACTTCGATCACAGGATTGGTTGCAGTGATTATGCAGCGGGGTCATGTGATTTCTTATGCATCGAGACGGTTGAAGCCTTATGAGGCGAATTACCCTACACATGATCTGGAAGTGGTGGCTGTGGTTTTTGCCTTCAATATTTGGTGACATTACCTTTATGGGGTCCGTTGTACCATTTATACGAATCATAAGAGCTTGAGGTACTTGATGGATCAGCCGAATCTAAATATGAGGCACCGTAGGTGGCTTGATTTAGTGAAGGACTACGATTATGAGATTTTATTCTACCCTGGGAAGGACAACGTGGTGGCTGATGCACTGAGTCACAAGGTGACTAGTGCAACAATTCAGGATCTATGTTTAAGGATGACGATTGTTACCCCACTGTTGGAGCAAATTCGTGAGGCTATGAAAGAGTGAGCAGATCGTGGGACAGATCCCATCATTTGATTATGATAGTCGTAGGTTGTTGAATTTGCATAGGTGGATCTAGGTTAATTATTTGGGAGGTGCAAGACAGGTGTTGCGACGTCGTTCCGTAGACAATATATTGGGCTGGCTGAGAGGTCTTCGCCGAGAACCTGTAGTCACAATCATTTAATATGGCAGTCGTTACCCAGGAGGAGATACCAGGAGGACGCTCTAAGGATCTAGTATGTTGTAAGGGAAGATAATTTCAGTGTGAGCGGAGGAATGAGAATTCAAAACCCCTCTTCTGGTATTACCTTTCTCATTTTTATAGTTAAGGCTCTGCATAGAAGGGGGGGACCATAATAACGGTATCTGATATACCATGCTCTGATTGGTCCATTTGTCTCTATATGATTCTCCTTTTATTCTGATTGGTGTAGAGGGAATAAATGGTAGTGGCTCATGCATAACTATGATGACGTCTCCTTCTGTACGACAGCCTATAATCTTGCGTAGGGAACAAGAGATCTTTCTACCCAGATGATGTTGGCTTGCTTCCGAGGATAGTTGATCCTGCTATCTCTCTCGCCAAGAACCTGTCTTGGCGGTTTCTCCCGCTGACCCATACGAATAGCTGGGCAGAGCCATTCAACTATTCTTTCTTCTGTTTGATCGAGTCAGTGGCCGCCCTACTGGACAAGTTTTTGTCGTGCTAGTCTCGCCATGACGGGTTGTCATGGGGTACGCCATCAAGCCCCCTAGTCTAGTAATTATGGCATAGCATGGAAAGTCATTATTTTCTAGACTTATAGCTACATTTGTCGCCTAGTTATACGTTGGGCAGTTATAACTTCTATGGAAAGTCCCGCTTTTCTGGGCATTTGATTATCCGCCGATATTCTCCTTAAATACCTATCTTTCTGTGTTTTTCATCCGTTTCTTGGCAACCTCTATTTCACCCTCTCTTTGCTCTGTAGTTTTCCAAAAAAAATGGCTCTTCCTACCACCATGGTTTCTTCTTTCGATGTGGTACCAACCTTAGAATATGTTGAGGTTCTTCGCGAAAAGTACGGCTTCCAACCAGAAGATGGAGTACTAATTCCTTTAAACAGAGCTTCATTTCTAGAAGATCCTCCGGGAAAGGTTGGTATCGTTGTTAAGACTTTTGAGGCCGATTTTCGGCTTCCGACCACCAAATTCTTAGACGAGGTGCTTCGTAAAAATAGGGTCAAAATATAACTTACTCCCAATGTTGTAAACAAGGTTGTAGCCTTTGAGATGCTTTGCCGATCTTATGGTTTTCTTCCTAGCATCTGGGTTATCAAGGACGTCTTCCTACTATGTATTGTTGGTGACAAGTTTACTTTCTATGCTTGAAAGAATTCCCAAACTTCTTACCCATGGTCAAGAAACTGTTCATCTTCTGAATAGCTTCACTGTTGGTCCTGAGGGATTTCCTGAATATATCCTTACCGGAGCAGGGATGGGCACTGAGTGGCGACGCCACCAAAAGATGCCTAAGTTCTTTGTTTTTAACGGGGGTAAGATTCTCCATTTCTTATTTTACTCCAGACTTTCTTATTTTGCTCCTGACTCTATTCCCCCCTCTCCATTTATTTAATGATATTTATTTTGTAGGGGAAGAACAAGTATTGTCTTTTTTTGACGTGCTTGGGCGAACATTCAGGGGAGATTTGTAGTTCCGAATAGTCGCTCTACGTGACACTCTTCCCATTCCCAGCCAGAAATTGTCTTGAGTCTCCTTTACTCCTACTACTTCTGTTCCTTCACACTTGACTCCTGCTGGGAATACGCCTTCGTCTGGCGATCTATCTAGTGTGCCCGTCCTCGAGCTTCCCCTACATACCCAATTTGAAGGCTCAGAAGGTGTGGAGGATAATTAAGAAGGAATCATGACTGGTTCTGCATCTTCCATATCGAGAAAAATAGGATTGTTAAGTATTAAAGGTCTTCCTGACATCGTGAGGGGGACATCTATTGCAGACCGCTCTCGTCGGGTAAGCTCGCGACCGACTTTGTTACCACATTTTTTTCCCTCTAACGAGGAAGTAATCAGTATCCCTGACGACGACGCGCACCGGTCTGAGGGAATGCAAGGGGCGTCTAAGCAGCCTAATTTTGGTAAAGAACTTTTTGGGGTTGTTCCGATACAACCACCGTCGACACATCAATTCAAGTCTCCTACTGCTTCGGAGAAGTGTGATTATGATAACCTCATTTCCAGCTTTCGAGGCAAAAATCTTTCCACCAACAACATCTTTGTCCCCAAATGGAATCTCACTCATGACTCCCGTATTTCTAATCAAGAGGTCAGTGCAAACTTTTTTCATCATGCTTTTCCCAAAAGGACTGTTTTTGAGATGGAGGACTTTTCTGATGATCAGACAGTCAATTTTATGAGGTTTGCTTCTGCTCAGAGTGCCTTTTTCTATTCGACGCCTTAAGAGTATTGTGGTCAAACTTCACGCGAATGAAAGGAGCGCCCAACAACATGTTGCCTCTTTGGAAGCTAAGGTCGATTCTTCTCATCAAAGATTGGATTTAATGGATGGTGAGAAGATGACTCTAGAGGAGAGTTGCACTAATATGGAGATGAAGCTTGACGATACTCTTTAGAGAAATGAATCCCTGAGCATTCGAGTGGAGAGTCCGGAAAGAGAACTGATGGATAAGGAAAAATTAAAGCTTGACCGCGAAGCGGAGCAGTCTGAGCTTGGAGGCGACCTAACTGGCTTGTCAAGAATGGGATTGTTAGGATTGTTGACAATGTTATTGAGCTTCCTGATTTTCTACAGGGCGTTGGTAAGATAAAGAACATGTTTTTTGCTGCAGGGGAAAAGTCTGGGAGGGAGTTGTTGCGTAAGGAAATTGTTGTTGGGACGTTCGATCCCAATGCTGCTAGTTCTACCTCGATCCATACTAGGAAGATGGTAGATGATATTTAATCATTTGTCACGTTTAATAACGACTCCTTGATGAAGCTGGGTTCTTTGGACGTTAGCGGCCTTCGTCAGCTTTATGCGGATGATGATAGCGGAGGGGCAAGTCCTAGCAGAAACACCAAGATCACTGGCTTGGATGGGAACATTGGTAAATGCAAGTTACTTCCCGCTTCGGGGGCTTCGTCCATGTTATGCTACCCTAAATGGGTATGAATGATTGCTCTACTTCTTTTGTTGGCCCTGTGTGGCCTTAGGATGCTGAGTATCGACTTGTAACTGGACAACTGCTTTTATCTTTCATTCTTTTCTCTTTTTCTATGTATGCTAAGATACGTTCTTGTTTAATGCATTAACTTCTTTAGTTCAGACCATGTTAGGTTCTTAATATGGTCATTTCTTTTCTCTTTTCCACTTCTTCTATTTTGGGAAGGAAAAGTATGACTGCATTATGTCATTTATGTGTTTTTTCTTGGTCCTTTAAACCAAGTCTAGGTGTTTTTGAACTATCTGTTGTCATATAGAATTAGGTACTTAGACCATGAAACTCTTTTTGGTAAAGGTTATAATCCTTTAAACTGAGACAAGGCATGACTAGACTGCCTGCGGCTGTGCAGAGTTGGGTGTTTGAAACATGCAACTCTTTTTGGTAAAGGTTATAATCCTTTGAACCAAGACAAGGCAGGGCTAGGTTGCCTGCTGCTATATAGATTTAGGTGTTTGAATCATGCAAATCTTTTTGCTAAAGGTTATAATCCTTTGAACCAAGACAAGGCAGGGCTAGATTGTCTGTTGCTATGCATAATGGGGTGTTTGAGCCATGAAACTCTTTTTGGTAAAGGTTATAATCCTTTGAACCAAGACGAAGCAAGGCTAGAATGCTTGTTGCTATACAGATTTGGGTGTTTGAACCATGCAACTCTTTTTGCTAAAGGTTATAATCCTTTGAACCAAGACGGGAAGGGCTAGGCTACCTGCTGCTATGCAAAGTTAGGTATTTGAACCATGCAACTCTTTTTGGTAAAGGTTATAACCCTTTGAATCAAGACGAAAATGAGATGGAAGAATTGTAAAGTAAACAAAAGGAACGGCTCCCCAGGGTGATCAGCCATAGGCATGTATTGATTCAAAACAACACTTAGCTTATTACAAAGAAAATACAGTATCGTTGAATCTTTGTTTCTTCTAATCTTATTTCATATCCTTATCTCATTTTCTTACATAAAGAAGTTTATTAGATGTTGAATATTCCAAGTGTCACACCCCCAAACCAGAACGGCGGAAACGTTCGGAGGCGGAGGACGTCATGTAAGTATCACAACACATGCATTATAGTAATCAAAGTACAAACAACCATTGCATTAATAAGTATAAGTTTTACATAAGTGTTTAAACATTACATATTCAAACAACAAAGTAGATACGGTAGAAGACAAAAGACGTAGCACGGTACTAGGCAATCTTCTCAAAAGCTTCGGGAGTGTACCTGTCTACTGGATTCCTGAGAATACAAGTTATTTTGAAAGAGAGGATCAACATTTAAGCTGGTGAGTTCATAAGTATTACAACTCCTCCTATGAGTACTTAATGAATACAAGTTATATACAATCCAGATTAAACTGACAATCGATTGTGTGAATCTGCCCTAAGTCCACAGCCAAACAAGGAACAGGAAATGAGGCGGAAGTCACACATTCCATTGTTTGTTAGATCCTCATTGTATATAACTCTGATGTATTCACTAGGTGCTTACAGAGTTAACTGTAATAATTCCTTGACATTTGATGAAAAGATTCTTTAAGAAAATCATATATTTTCTTTAGGAAATTGGTAACCACAATAGTTCCTTCTATAATCACTTAGTTTATACTAGCTATATATAATCTAATATTGAACGGACAGTTAAATGTGTGAATCTGCCCTAAGCCCACAACCAAACAAGGAACAGGATGTAAGGCGGAAATCACACATTCCACTGCCTATCGGATATTATTTATATATATAACTTTAATGTATAAACTAAGGAATTATAGAATTAACCACTAACGGTCCTTTATGTTATACCAGTTTTAAGAAAGTGACTGAATACGTTCCAGAAAATCCTATATTTTCTGCTTTACAACTGATAAGTAGTTTTAATTCCATAAAACCGTTCCATTTAAGTATTATTGTACTTATAATAAGGTTTAACATAATTTTAACTATCCATAAAATTATGAGAAGAATGTTTTCCGTTTTGATGGTGAAAAGTGGTTTTTAAATCCCCATAAAACCGTTTTGTAAAGTAGTTTTAAATCCCCATAAACCGTTCTGATAAGTAGTTTTAAATCCCCATAAAACCGTTCCGTTTTGTTTGTAGAAAGCGATTAATACAGTAGTATTTCTTAAAAATAAACTACCGATGAATAACTACCCTAATATTAACCTGGTTAATTAGGGTTAAAATGTGATAAAGTTGTAACCATGCTGGACTAGAATGAGCACGACGACCTGTTGGTGTCGAAACTGAGTATGTGACATTTATCACCCCATGGCTGGTCTGCCGGACTGTAGCTAACAGTCGGGATGTGGGATTGTCAGTCCCGTATAGATCTATACACACAATGTCCGCTCTCCCTCCAAGAGACTCTGGTTACAAGAATGTAACATAGCAAGTATTGCTATGTCCTGAATACGTACCATCACATTTTAGTTTGAGTAAAGATCGAATTATATCCTTTTCTTGACAAAGTAGTTTAGACCTCGTATACTTATCTACAAAATAGATTTCTCGTTGGTTTCATAAATTATACCTATTACAATTTATATGTTATATCTGATTAGCATAATCTCTCCTGAAAGTACCCCTTTGCTCAGCATGATACAAAGGTAATGATACCGACTAAAGTAACCTTTTATATTCCCATATGTATAATGTATATAATTAAGAAGGAAACGACCTTCGGACAAATAACCTCACATCCAAACAAGGAAAAGGAAATAAGGCAACTCATTAGTCCTAAGCCCTTTAAGTCTTATTTATATACTTATACATATATGAACATGATTTTGATAATTATAAGCTAAGAAGAGTTATAAATACATTTTAAAGAGTTTTAACGGTATCTTAAAAGAGTTTATGTGATTTTGAAAAGAGTTCACATGACTTTAAGTCATTATGGAAGTATTGGGTAATCCTTTATTGTAAAAATAAAGATTTAAAGCATAAGGAAATCTTTTATGTGATTGATATCACAAGTATTTACTAACACAATTAGATTGTGTTCAACTTGAATTCCCCCCCCCCCCTAAAAAGCATTTAAAATCACTTAAAAGGTAGATTATAGGGGTATGAACTCGCCTTATGTTGGTGATTCGATTGAAGATATGGTATAGGATGATAAGTTTCACGAGTGAAATCCCGAGCACAAACGGATCCTATTTAGCATATAATAACATATATATGTATACAATTAGTGTTTATAACAACTAAAGTGTATATGAAACAACCTTAGGAAGTAGGGAACACTTACAATGAAGTGTTAGAACTAAACATGAGAGGCTGAATGATGATCACGGTCAAGAGTGAAGGGTTCACGGCCCTATGAGTGGTTCACGGCCCAAGAACATGAAGAACACTTGAAGTGTTCACGGCCAATATGATGTGTTCACGGCCCTGGGATGGTTCACGGCCCAAGAACACCTGATGATCTTGAAGAAAAGGTGATGAATCAAAGATGGAATCAAAGGGTTTCACATGAACAACAAGAAAAGGGAAGTGTTTCTTACACTTTTGAGGAGAAAGGAGGGTGCATGGTTGATGATACTTGAGAGAGAATGGGGTAGTTCACGGCTGAAAGATGAGAAATGAGGAGAAAAATGGCTAACACCCTTATATATATATGAGGGTTCACGGTCCGAAGGGTTCACAGCCGTGAACCTCGTTTACGGTCCGAAGGCGGTGCTGGCCGAGAAGCATTCACGGTTCAAGGTGTTCACGGCCGAAGCCTCATTCACGGTCGTGAACCTCATTCACGGTCCGAAGGTTTTGGCCTCGCATGGCTTTCTCGGTCCAACTTGATTCACTTCATTAAGCATACAACACTTTAAATACAAGGTGTAAACACTTAAGTAAAATATAAATCAACTCATTTAAGATGAAATAAGATTTAAGTTAACTTTAGTTGACCCAACTTTTAACTTTGACTGACTCGGGTTGACTTTTCAAGAAGAAAATAACGGGTTGTCACACCAAGTGTGTGGAATTGCTCGTCCCTCCATTGTCTCCAACTTCTAGGAACCATTGTGGTGTGCAGTGGGTATCATGTGTGGACCTTCCTACGTTGGGCCTAACTTTCCTCTCGGCTCGTTGTGACTGACCTCGTTTTCTCTTAGCACAAAATCTCCAACTTTCATGTCATGTCCTTTCATGTGTTTGTTTTAGTAACTTTCCACATGCGACTTGTACATTGATTGATTCAACTAAGCTCACTCCTTTTTCTCTTCGAGCAAATCCAAGTTGTATCGTAGGTCTATGTTAGATGCTTCTTGATTAAACAATGTGTTGAATTAGGTGTCTAAGCCCATAACTATAATTGGTATGTACTTGACCCGAGAATAGCATGGTCCATTTGGGTTGCGTATCATCAGGACAATTTGTTAGGATGGACTTTTGAGAAGAGGTTATTTATGGTTTATTTATATATTATAAGTTCTAATATATTAATATGGGATCATATGATTTAATTAGTATTGATCAAGACTTAGTTTGGAATTAATTTAGTGATCAAAAGAGATTAATTAAATCAATGAGGACTAATTATGTAAATTAGTTATATGTTGGGCTTATGATCCATGTTGGACTAAGTTTACGTATGGATACATAAAGATTTGGGCCACATGAACCATGGATCATAAACCCATGGGTATGGATTATGGTTAACCCATGACCTTTGGAATTCCACATATAAATATGTTACTCCATAGCCAAAATCATTACTTATGTTCTTGGAGTTCATATGGACGGTTTTGGTGTAGGAAGATTCTCTCTCAAAAATGTCATTATTTGTCCATGGTGTGTTGTGATTCCACTTGAGGCATCCACACTATTGGTGCTAAGTTCTTAAAGGCCAAATGCTCCAAGGCTTCCAACTACAACAAAAGGTATGTCATCTTACTTGTTTTATTACCCTTGTATCAAAGTTTTGTATGCTAGTTAGGGTAATACCTTGGAAAGTTCAAGCTTGCATGTATAATAGAGAAAACATAGATCCAAGGTATTTAGGGTTGCATATACACCTTAGGAGTGTCAGACTGCTCAAAACCTATCAGTGGTATCAGAGCCTTGGCTTGTTTTCAATTATACTTGATGCTACTTGCTTGAAAATACTTTAAAAATCGATTTTATGTTGTTCTGGACAGTGGACTCGTCGAGTCCACTGGGGGACTCGCCGAGTCCAAGTACAAAGTCATCCAACTTTCCGAGTTTGCTCTTGCACTCGACGAGTTGTTGTCCCAGAATGCTGTTTTTCGAGGTTTTTGGCTGGAATTGGACTAGGATCGTTACCCTAAGCTGTTTTTAAACTTATAAACCTATTTTTGATGTGGTAATGATCATGCTTATCAAATTTGCAAGATAATTGTCAAAGTTTCATGTTTTTATTAGTTTATATGGTTAGGCTAATTACATGAAATTTGTTTGATTTGAATTGTCTTGTTCTTATGAGTTTAATTTAGATCATTGACAAATTGGTTGATTTTCTTGTTAGAATTTTTTGATCTAAATGATTTTGATGGATTCCATAACTTGGCCTCAAGTTATGGAAAATGAAAATTTTTTCATTTAAACGGATCATTAAAAGTCATAGGTTATAGAAAAATGAAGAGTCCTTTTCATAAATGGTTTTTATGGACTCCATAACTTGTCCTCAAGTTATGGATTTTCAAGAGTCTTTTCATTAAAACTATATTAAACTCATGAGTTATGAATTTGAAAAGTTTTGAAAGTTACAAAACTTGCCCTCAAGTTTTGGAATTTGTAAATGTAAAAGTCTAAGTTTTGAAACATTTAATTCCAAACCCTAGAATTTTAAAGGTTTAAAATTCAATCCTTATACTATTATAATATTATAGGTTTAATATTTATATATATGTATAAGAGTAAAGTCAGTCTTACCGTTAGTAGGCCTCATTCACGAAGCCGGTCTATAAGGGTGGTATAAGGTTACTGCCCAGAAAATGGCAGTTTAATTGGTGTCCACTCTCACCCATCGCTTCCTTGATTGGTGGAGGGTCGTTAGCCGAACGGGTTTGACAGGACATTTAAATTCTCATTAAAAGTATAATGAAATACTAAGTAACTAAACACTAAACACTTATAAATTCCCAATCTTAGTTACTTAGGAAAATGTGAATTTGGTGCTAACCCATGAAATTGCACTTTGCACCTTGTTAAGTCGTTAGTGGAGCGTGTGTGGTTAACCGGCACACTAATCTGGGACTGACAGTACGTGACAAAGGGTAGCTTGATTTTAATCATAGGTCAATGGAGCGTATGTGGTTAACCGGCACATTGATTGGGTGGTTGTAATATTGAGTGTACCAAGCTAATTTGCATGGTTATTCACACCTTGTTTGTGATCCTCGACATCACAGTCACAAAATTAAAGGGAAAAATCGAGATTTAACATGCGATTGAATTGTCCAGTGAATCTTAAAGGATCTAGGAATTTCAATTCACTTAAAACCTAAAGTCCCTTTTCGTTTTTCGTGGTGGAAATTGGTAAATCGTCATTTACCTACCTTCAAATATTTTGCAATAGGATTACGACATCCCTCTTCCGAATTGTAAAATATTGTGTTGGATCCTAGCCTTAATATTTCATGTTGGGTGTTATATTAAGGACTAAAATCAACTAAACTTGAATTTCTCCCTTCATAAATGTCTAAGTTCAGACAACTATGGTCTTCCCGAATCTTTTGAAGTAAACTTTCTTTATAAAGATGATTTTCCACAAGGCAATCAAGGTGAAAGATTAATCCCTTCTTCATGCTGTAGTGGAACTTCACTTCCTCCACCTCCTCCAATAATTCTCCCTAATCCACAAGTTCTAGGTCACTCAAAGCCCTATTGGCAGGAAGGAAAGTCTGTATGTGCTCACGTCTTGGAGATGAAGTTACATATTGACAAGATGGGAGATTTGGGTGTCGAAGTCTCTAGGAAGTTGGCGGTTGACTGGGTTCTTCAATCACTTCCTAAGTCATATAGCGGGTTCTTTAAGGACTACTATGTGACAGACCACGACATGACCCTTATCGATCTTACCTATTTGCTTGTTGCTGCTGAATCATAAATAATTTGGTGCACTGGTAAAGCAAATTTGATTGGAAGGTCTACTCCCCAAACTTCCATGGACATTGACAATGGTAACGTTGGAATTCTAGAAAAGTTTTATCTTCCCAATGGAAAGGGATCGGCCATGGTCAAGTTATTTGACCAAATGGTAAAGAGAAATGCTAAGTCTGAGATAGTCCTGTGTACCATTCCAAATAGTCCATATATTTCTGTTGCCAAGAGAAGGGGCATTAGTTGCGAAGCTGCCGTATTTACCTGGAAGATCTAAGGATGGTAAAGTCAAAACTCTTGACTCTACTTCAGGTAAAATCCATTGTCTAACTCTATTAAAGTTCCTATTTGGAGATTCTTAATACATGATGTAATGTAATTACATTTTGATGTTTTGAAGAATCGAAGAAATGAAAGGAAGCTTAAAGGAAGAGTATGCTGAGTCTGATTGGGAAGAGATGGATTTCGATCGCATGGTTCGATGATCAGATTTGTGAGCTGCTGCTTAAGAGTTATGATGGATTTCTTAGGAATAGATAACAACATATTTTCACTTGTATTTGCATTGTAAGGATAAGTTTTCCGCAATTTTTATAAATAAAGAAAATTTTTGAAATTTATCTTATTTTTGAAATTTCCTTACAATGGCATTTGTGAAAAAAAAATTTGCTTATATGTTTCCATTGATAGCAATACTGGAATATGAATTTGATTCTTTCGTTTCGTTTGTGGTAGTGTCATAATTTATCAAATAAGGAAAGATTCTCATCACCTAAGTTTAAGTTGGAAACAAACTTGGAATCATGCAACTTGTATTGTGTGATGAATGAGAACCTTCATCTTTGGGAAATTAAGACTAATTCTTTGTTCACATGTTTATGTGAGTCAAGTGAAAGAATAAGGGATCGGGTACATTGGGTGTGCGCTGGTCAGGTCCACCACAGAGAACGATAAGACCATTCGTCATGATTTACTAAAATTTAGTAAATATGGTTATGCTTACAAGTTTAAGTATATTTCTGAAACATTGGAAAAGTTTCAATGTATGGAAGAACCAATGAGAAGAATCAAATTGGGCAGAAAGATAAAAGTTTCTCCAATCTGAAAAGATGGGAGAGTACTAGAGTATCTTGTTTTATGATCATCTTAATGATTATGAAAACCATGTCACAATTGATCCTCTAAGGATATCTTGGTGGATTTGTATGGCTAAGAAGAGGAATCGTGAATTGTTGAAATGGTTAAATGAACAAGATGAGTCATGCTTCGTTCCAAAACAAGTCTTAGAGTCATACTCCAAGATTGTGCCTTGAGTGACATAATCTTAGGAAAGGTTTATAACACTTATCAAATGTAGAGTAAAATGTTTTCTACTCTTGTACATTTGAAATTGGTAAGTTGTGATGTTTTGGATAGAACAAAGACCAACTAAGGCCAATTATGTGAGGTGTTTGTCTTGATAAGAATCCGCACTAACTCTTGAATATTTGTTTTGTCAAGGAATGGTTCTTGACAGAGAATCATATATGTCAAGAGGTCAGTGGGAGTCTTAAAGATCTTGACAAGTTTCAAGAACTAATCGAGAAGAAAACCTATTGTTTATCACTAGCACATGACTTGAGGTTTGTAACCTATCGTGTTGACATATTCTTGTTTCTGTGCCCATTCCAGTTAAAGTTGACTATGTATGTGAGTTCTATATGATCTCAACTGTTTGCATAACAAATCGAAAGCAATGGTAGGCCCTTGTGCTGTCAAGTGGCAAGAAATTAAGATTGAACAAGTTCAGTCCATACGGGTTTGGATTTGTCACTAATCATGTCTTGTGATTATGGATTTGACAAATTCACATGGATAGGAACACATACACCATAAAATCTAAGTGTCACAAGGTTTCTCTCCGATTCATGGAAATGATGGTGAGGAAACGCTTTCACTAAGTAGATTTTAAGGAGATAGCAGTTATGATATTTGCATTCTCAAATTTGATTATGATTACGGCATACCTTTTCATAGTTCGAATTGTGAGGAATGGCAAAAAGTCTAAACATTTAAGACTTATTATAGTAAGTTCTTAAATTGTTTAGACACATATGTGAGCTGTCTAAGGAAAGGTGTATGAGTTCAAGAAGCCTAGATAAAGTCTTATCAAAGCATCTCCTATCAGAAATCTGAACTTTGGTAATGAAAGTCAATAAGTATTGATTTCTAGAAGTCCAGCTGATTTCTGGGTACATGTCAAAGCTAGTGGGAGCATAAATGTTATGCTAGTAGGAGTAATGATTATCATGCTAGTGGGAGCATGATCAATTATGATGAATGTTGCAAGTTAGCAATGTTAATTATAGAAAATAAAAGTTTCAATTCGCAAGTTGCAGGGTTTGAAAAGCTGTTTTGCTATAACTAAGGGAGAGGAATTCATACTTCATTTCAATTCTAAAAGCTTAGATTGAGATTTTAATCAAATTTAGTCAATATATATATATATATATATATATATATATATATATATATATATATATATATATATATATATATATATATGAATGTTATGTTGGAATGGTTCAACATAAGGAAATTCTATATATGGAAATGATAATTGCGTTCTCAAAATTCGACTATGATTACGGTATCCCTTTTCATATTTCGAATTATGAGAACATGGCAAATAGAAAGAGTAATATTATAGCAAAAGACTGGTCTAGTATCATGTCTTTATGTGAGACATCATGAATCGTGTGCTATATGCTTCGAATATAAGATCGATTGTATGTGCTGTAATACTCATCCGTTCTAAATTTTCCAAATGCCTAGGGCATTAAGAGGGAAAAGGACTAGAACTGGATATGACTAAAATGATTAAGCATTCATCGAGGACAATCTGAGGTTTACCAAAGATTGGTTGCTCATGGACACTTGGAAGTATGGTGTAAAATTTTGGAAAAGACCATATTGACATATTCTGAAAAGAGACAACTCTTGTTTAGAAGTGATAGTCAAAATGGGAATATGGAAATGTTTCCATAAATGGAAGTCATTCTTTAAATCTGTGTAAGATTGGAAAACTCAATGCAAGAAGGATGTTCAAAGGAAAGTACTTTGAATGTGAGACCTTGTTTCTATGGAATTTCTCTCCATTGGAATACTTTGTAATGTTTGTTGCCAAGTCTCTGTGACTTTTGTGCATAGTTATTACAAAAGGATCATTGTATATAAGTTTAGAATCTAACAGATTATAGTAAATGGCAAGAATTTGATATTCTTACGTTTACGGTAAGGATTTGGGATTGTGAAATGAGCATCATTGAAATATTGTCAATTGATCTATTTCACAAAGTAAGGACCATAAATAAACATAGTGTGCATGTTTGGAGCATGGCAAAGCTATTATTTAGACAAACATAGTGTGCATGCTTGGAGCATGGCATGACTATTGTTTTAATTCAAGTATTAAGTTGATTATTCGAAATATTATACAATGAATAATGAGTAATCAATATGAAACTCAAAGTTTTGGGGCCATATAGGATTAGTATTATTCTTGTGTTTCACTTTGCATGTTCTGACTTCCCGAATAACTAGGTTATTCAAACCATCCATAGTCAATCATACTTTGAAAGTAGGTATTGAGGCAAGACTGTCATGAATGGGTCTGTAGTCTGTCTAGGACAAGGTGGCTGCAGTGTTCATGAGTGCTCCTGGAATAAGATTCGAGTATTGGATTTGACCCACGCTTATGTGAATCACTTCATGGATTTTATCATGAGTGATCATGAGATGATAATATATTATATTCTTGAAAACTAAGAGATATGAGTTGCACTTTACAAGTCGGTTGCACATCGATGATGTGAAAACGCACCAGTAACTTGGTGTTATAAAACACATCATTGTGTGTGATTTGATGAGTAGATAGAGCAAGCATATGAGTCGAAGTTTATCCATTCCTTTTACCCTTAGAGGGATAAAAGCGATATATGTGGGCCCCTCGATGATTTAGTGATGACACCCCTAAGCGCTCGGCCGAGACTGGACTGATTTGATTTGTTCAATTAGTCAGTCGTCATAAATCGGAAATCGGGAAACAACAGATGGACCGAGAGAATGATTATAATCCATGTCTCAGTCCATATGATATCTACAATGGAGGAATATATGATCGCTTATCTAATGGACGCGTCATTGACTAGGTCAGAGTTCGACAACGGCTTTTAAGAGCTACGATTGCTAGTCGGGATTTTGGAGTCGTACTTGCAATAATAGTTATTAGACTTATCCAAGTGGGAGACTATTGGATTAGGTGTCTAAGCCCATAACTATAATTGGTATGTACTTGACCCGAGAGTAGCATGGTCCATTTGGGTTGCATATCATCAGGACAATTTGTTAGGGTGGACTTTTGAGAAGAGGTTATTTATGGTTTATTTATATATTATAAGTTCTAATATATTAATATGAGATCATATGATTTAATTAGTATTGATCAAGAATTAGTTTGGAATTAATTTAGTGATCAAAAGAGACTAATTAAATCAATGAGGACTAATTATGTAAATTAGTTATATTTATATGTTGGGTTTATGATCCATGTTGGACTAAGTTTATGTATGGATACATAAAGAGTTGGGCCACATGAACCATGGATTATAAACCCATGGGTATGGATTATGGTTAACCCATGACCTTTGGAATTCCACATATAAATATGTTACTCCATATCCAAAATCATTACTTATGTTCTTGGAGTTCATATGGACGGTTTTGGTGTATGAAGATTCTCTCTCAAAAATGTCATTCTTTGTCCATGGTGTGTAGTGATTCCACTTGAGGCGTCCACACTATTGGTGCTAAGTTCTTAAAGGCGAAATACTCCAAGGCTTCCAACTACAACAAAAGGTATGTCATCTTACTTGTTTTATTACCCTTGTATCAAAGTTTTGTATGCTAGTTTGGGTAATACCTTGGAAAGTTCAAGCTTGCATGTATAATAGAGAAAACATAGATACAAGGTATTTATGGTTGCATGTACACCTTAGGAGTGTTAGAATGCTCAAAACCCATCACAATGTTGTACGGATCGATCCCATGAGTAGCTATGGTGGTAGTACTGCTTCTGTATCGAAACGAGGTTGAAAGATGTCTCTTTCGTAATAGCCCATGTTGTTGTTCGATAGGAACCTAAGACACTGGGGAGCTACTCGACCCAATTCCCTTTTAGCTTTCCCCAATTGCTTCCTTATTCCATTTACCAGTATTGTGTTGGACACTTCTATCTGCCCATTTTCCTGTGGATGAGCTACCAAAGTAAAGCGCTGCTCTATGTGCCTGTCTTGACACCATCCTCGAAATAGATTTTCAGCGAGTTGTAACCCGTTATCGCTGATCAGAGTCTTTAGGGTCCCAAAATGTGTCAGGATATTTTTCCACATAAATTCGATCATAGATCTTCCTGTAATACTTGCTACATGCTTCGCCTCGATCCACTTTGTAAAATAGTCAACAGCAACCACCAAGAATTTGATTCTTCCTGGAGCCTCCAAAAAGGGTCTCACTATGTCAATTCCCCACTGGTGAAATAGCCAAGGGCTGAAAATACTCGTAAGTGGTGTGGATGGTAACCGTTGTGTCGTAGAGAAAGTTTGACATTCCACACACTTCCTTGTAATTTCTTCTGCCTCTTTTTCCATGGTCGGCAAGTAAAAACGCATGCGCAATACTTTATCGGTTAGGGCTCTTGCACCTTCATGTGCTCCCGCTTCTCCCTTGTATGATTCCTTTATGACGAAGGTTCCTTCTAGTACCGTCATACAGCACAACCACAACATTAAGTATCTTATCTTGTATAGTTGCTCATTTTTTATAATAAACTAAGGCACCTTAGTGCTTCATTTAGGTCGCCTGGTAGCAGGTTGTGTAGCAAGCAATCATACAGAGGAGCCATCCAACCCTTGTCTTCTATTGAGACGACATCGAGATTTATTTCGTCTATGCTTTGGGTGTTGAGAACATCTACCAATACTTTTTTAGATAAGTGGTTGTATGTTGTGGCTGCGAATTTGCTAAGTGCATACGCCTATATGTTCTCACTTCTCTTGATTTTCAGTATTTTCAAATTTTCGAATGATACTGCCATTTCACTTACTGCTGATGTGTATTTCTTCATTCTAGCATTCTTGGTATCATATATTCCGTTTGTATGGTTCGTGAACAACATCGAGTCGGTCATGACCTTCAAACGTTTTGCTCCCATTTTGCATGCTAGCCTAAACCCAGCCAGTAGTGCTTCACATTCAGCTTTGTTGTTTGTGGTCTCAAAGTCGAATTGCAATGCATAGGTTATTTCGTTTCCTTCAGGATCAGTAAGTATGAGACCTGCTCATGATCCTTCTTTGCTTGCCGCCCCGTCAGTGTATAATGTCCATATAGAATCGTTGGTCAAGGCCATAACCCTGCCTTCTTGCTGCGTTGTTGTTACATCAAATTCTTTTTCTGGCACTTCTGTTAAGAAATCTACTAAGGCTTGCCCTTTTATACTTGTCATGGTATGGTATTCTATGTCGTGTTCTCCCAAATCGATGGCACATTTTCTTAATCTCCCGAACGTTTCTAGTTTCAACAAAAGGCTTTTGAGAGGTTGGGTCGTTAAGAATTCGATCTTGTGGGATTGGAAGTAGCGACATAGACGTCTAGCTACATAAACCAATGCCAAACCCACCTTTTCGACCATAGGGTAATTTACTTATGCCCCTTGCAGTGCTCTGCTGATAAAGTATATAGCTAGTTGTATGTTCTGTCTTTCAACCATCAGTACAGCCGAGTTTGCATCTGTTATTGCGTATAGGTACATTGACAAGGTTTCTCCCAGAATAGGGCTCGCCAAGGTCGGGACTTTCCGGAGAGCCTTTTTGTAACATCCCGTAATCAGGTACTTCTATTATTTCTTGTATTTTTATAAAAGTGGCTCATTTGGTCCCTTGGAGAAAAAGGTTTGCGGTTTTGGTCATACGCAGGGCGTACGTAAGAGTACGTGCAGCGTACTCATGCAGCTTAGGAACGCGGATGACCGACTAGTATGTTGGGTGTACGTGTGGTACGCCGGGCGTACTAGCCCAGTCTTTAAACCCTAATTTTAAGGGTTTCTCCCTATTTAAAGAACATTATGTCCCCATTTGATCATCCATATCATCCACCAAACCCTCCATAAAACCCTAATCCCGAGTTGAGTTGCTTGTGTGAGTTTTTGCAAGTTTTTGAGTGTTCCTTATGCTTGTAGTGGAAGAAGGAGACTAGAGAGGAAGGAGTGGGTGCTAACAAGCTTGTAGATCCAGAAACCTTTCCTCTTTGTGCATCATTTCCAGGTATAAAGTCTATACCTTGGCAAGCTTTTCATTAGATCTTTATGGTTGAAGTTTCATGAACTTTTGTCCCCAATATTGAACCTTTATGAGTTTGGAGCACTCCATGAAATTGTAGCTGTCCTTTCATGCATTTTAGGACCTATAGATTCATAAAAATGGTTGCTTGATCATTCCCTTTGGCTCATGCATCAGTAAAGTAGCCTAGAGTGTGGTAAAAGCTAAAGATTATTACAACGGGTCCTTCTAGCCATGCAAAGGCTTAAAGCCAACGACTTTATGGGTTAAGACATCTTAGAATAGTTAGATATGAGGTTGGGTTAGTTGTCTTAAGGGATTAAGACACTAAGTTGGTGGAAGTAGAGGCAGACAGAGTACGGCGGGCGTACTCCTGGCTACGCTCCGTGTAGCCAGTTCCACCCCCGATGGATTTAGATTTCGTTGTACGCCCTGCGTAAGAAGTGGTATGCCCAGCGTACTCGTTGGGCAGTTGACTTTTGTTGACCTTTGACCTTTGGTCAAGATTTAGGGTTTTGGGCCATGAGAAGGGCAAAATAGTCTTTTTTCCGTTAGAAGGTTTAGTTGTGGGATTTGGACTCATGAGTGAGTTTTGGACCTTAATTATTAACTAGGGTTAATTATTTTGTTGATTAGGCGGACTCTAGACCTGGCAGTTAAGGTGTGAGATTTACTTCTCGTCAGTATCAGGTAAGTCTCCTCACTTATTCTTACATGTGTGATAGAATAGATGTATCTGTAATGACCAACTTGGTTTAGCTGTTATGATTATGCTATGTTGTTTATATGTGATTGAGACTGCTGATAGTCTCCAGGGTTGCTGATAACCCACAGGGTGTGCTGTTAGCCCACTGGGATTGCTGATAGTCCCCAGGGTTGCTGATAACCCATAGTTGTTTAATTATGGTGTGATGTATGTGGTATCTTGGGGAACTCACTAAGCTTCATGCTTACAGTTGTTGATTTATATGTGGTAGGTACCTCCGAGGACCGCGGGAAGGCGAAGGTCTGATAGTACACACTCGCTGGGAGATTTACTATTGGGACAGTTTATAAACTCTGATATTTGTGATACTGGTTGTTTTGGGATAATTATGTATTTGATAACTTGGTTTGTATAAAAATTTTGGGCTAAAATTTGAGGTGTTACAGTTTGGTATCAAAGCCCTAGTTTGAGGGATCTAAAAATCTTTTAAGAACTCAACAAAGAAATGAAGACTTTTAAAGGAGAAAACCCCAGAGAAACAGTGCGTACAATCGACCAGCACTCAAGCGGTAGTTTCCCAAAATACCTCAATTTATATTATGAGTAGTGCAGAGCAGATATATCTATGATATGAGCTGATAGAATTTCATGCTAGTTAGTGATAGGCTAAGGAATCTTGCAGGAATAGTGTGGTAATGTTGCCTGATTTGTGATGCCTTAGCCTAGGAGTTCATTCTTATGAGATTGAATCTGTCTTTACTATTTGCTTAGCGTATGATACATAGTTGTACATAGTTAGGAATTTATAGCCTCAAAATTCCTTATTTAGCCTTTCTTCTTGTTCCTTGTTTGGTTGTTGATTTGAGGTAGGATCATTTATTCGAATGTCTATTGAGTCTCGTATTATGTATAATTGGTATACGCGAATCAAGTAGCAAAGACAGCGGAGATCTTGTGAGGCAGAGCAGTGCTGGGAGCAGTCTAGAGTCAGTGTCTAGATGCTTATTTGTGGTTCTAAGGAACCAGCAGGGCGATTCCATAGCTGATTTGAGGAGGTACATTCCTTAGGGTCTTAAGGGGACGACTCGAGACAAATACGGGTAGGTGTGGAAGGTAGTATTGGGCTCGTACTACTTTAAACACTGGATCCATACGCGGCTCGAGGAGTAACCTCAAGGAACTAAAGGTCTTGTATGAGTGTGTGGGTGTCGGTATATGCGTTTTAGCCTGATTTCTGATGGTTTTTTTATGTGTTTCAGTATGGTGGTTACCCAAGGTTCAGGCTCCAGCGACCCCGAGAGGTCGAGTGCCAACGATGATGAGATCCGCAAGATTGTTTCCGCGAAGGTGGCCTCAGCAATCAGAAAGTCTATTCCGGAGATGTTTGGGTCTTTCAAGACCACGCTGATTGAGACTTTTGACGAGCGATATGCTGCTGTCACCGAGGTTGTTGCTGCCGCAACCACCGCAACTGTTGATGTTGCGAGACCACAGGGGGTGATTCGTTGTAGTACCGAGAGTTTACCAACTCGAAACTGTTGGATAAGGTGTATAAGTCCATAACTATTTCTGGTATGTACTTGACTCGACCCGGCATGGTCCATTTGGGTTGCATGGCACCATGCAATTGGATAAACTAAAATGAGAGAAATAACACTTATGGTTTATTAATATATTATAAGTTCTAATATATTAATAATATTATTTAATTAGTTTGATCAAGAATTAATTTAGAATTAATTAAGTGATCAAAAGATAACTAATTAAATATATGGGTAGATTATGTAAATCTTCCATATCTTATATAGTGGGCTAAGAGGCTCCATGGATTATCAAGTTGGGTTCCACCCATAAGATGCTCCATGGATGCTCCATGGGAGTTACAAACCCATGGGTCATGGAAATGAAGAGTCATGACACATTAGGGTTTACATGGTGTAACCCTAGATGTGTCAACACTATATAAGAAACCCATTCTCCACCAAAATCGGCTACACATAAGAAACAAGAGGGCTAGGCCGATTTTAGAAGTGTGTATTCTCTCTAAAGTCATTCCAAAAGCATTTGGTGTTGTGTGAAGCATTTGAGGCATCACACTTGGGGTGCTAGGCTCACAAGGTTTCAAGGATCATAAGCAACAACAAGGTAAGTTATTCTATCTTTCATGCAAGTTAAAATTTGTTCCCCATGTATGCTAGATAGGAATATAACCTTGGAATTCAACTTTGCATGATAATTAGACAAACATAGATCCAATGTTATTAGGGTTGCATGTACACTTAGGAAGTGTTAGAATGCTCAAAACCCATCAGTGGTATCAGAGCATGGTTCGTTTGTTGTTGTTTTTTTTTTTTTGTGTGCAAACAGCTTGGAAAAAAATCGTTTTTCTGTTTTCTGCTCGTATGAAAGTTTGCACATTTGTTGCTGGAAATGGACTAGAAACATTACCCTAAACTGTTTTGATGTTTTAAAGCTTGTTTTAGATGGTGTAATGTTTATGCTAATCCATTTACAATGGCAATTATTAAAATTACAAGTTTTTTTTAAGTGTAATTTTTGATTCTTGAAAGTGTTCATATTCATGTTCTTGAACTTATGAAGATTAGATGATCATAGGAATTGTTTGTAACCTTCATGGTAGTTTAATTCATGATCATAATGTGTTTTAATGGAGTCCATAACTTGTCCTCAAGTTATGGAAAACCAAAAGTCTCACTTTTATTAAAGCCATTAAAAGAACACAATAGTTATAAAAATGAAGAGTCTTCATTTTTATTACTCAATTAATTCATAAGTTATAAGAAATGAAAAGTTTTGGAAGTTTACAAAACTTGCCCTCAAGTTTTGGAACATGTAAAGTCTTGATTAAAACTTTAGTTCCAACCCTTAGAATTTTAAAAGTTAAAATTCAACCCTTATACTTTATAATATTATAAGTTACTAATATATATATATATATATGTATAACGTCAAGTCGTCTTACCGCTAGTACGCCTCATTCACGAAGCCGGTCTATAAGGGGGGTATAAGGTTGTTGCCTATAAAATGGCAACTTAATGGGTGTCCATTCTCACCCACCGCTTCCTTGATCGGTGGAGGGTCGTTAGCCGAACGGGTAAGACAAGGACTTATAAATTCTCATTAAAAGTATGATGAATATTATAAAGTAACTAAATGCTTTTATTAAATTCCCAATCTTAGTTACTTTAGGAAAATGTGAATAAGGTGCTAATCCATGAAATTACACTTTACACTTTGTTTAAGTCGTTGGTGGAGCGTGTGTGGTTAACCGGCACACTAACTTGGACTTCACAAGGTAGGTAAAGGGTGACTTAAGGTTTACCATAGCATCGGTGGAGCGTGTGTGGTTTACCGGCACATCGATTGAGTCATAAACCTTGAGGGTATCAAGTGATTTGCATGGTTACTTCACACCTCGTTTTGTGATCCTCGGTATCCCAGTCACAAAACTTGGAGGGCACACTCGAGATTGAAACATGCCTTTGAAAAGTTCATTGAATCTCAAAAGAATCTAGGAATTTCTAAGAACCAATTAAAAACCTAATATTTATATTTCGTTTTTCATGGTGGAAATTGGTGAATCGTCATTCACCTACCTTTCAAATATGTTATAGCTTGGATTACGGCATACCTCTTCTAAGTTATAATATATTGTGATTGGATCCTAGCCTTAATATTACATTTGGGTGTTTTATTAAGGACTCTCTTAATATCTAAACTAATCTTGTTCTCTTCTTTCAGATGTCTTCAAACAATGCTGCTTCTGGCTCTAATCCTAATGGCTCCTTTACCCTTATGAACTTGTGTGGGAAAGTCACTTTTGATGGATCCAACTTCAATGAATGGATCAGAAACATCAGGATGATTACCCGCTACGAGGACAAAGAATATGTCCTTGACAAGGAGCTTAAGGAGATTGATGAGACCACTGCAACTCCCCAGGAGATCGCTGACTTCCGGGCACATGAAAGGGATGCTACAAAAGTGGCATGCATCATGTTGGCCACCATGAGAGCGGAACTCCAAAAGTCCTATGAGGACTTCTACCCTTTTGAAATGCACCAAGATCTGATGGAAAGATACCATCAAAGTGCACGACAAGAGAGGTATGAAATCATATGCTCTATCATAACAACCATGATGAAGGACGGGGAATCCGTTACGAGCCACATGCAGAAAATGCAAAGGTATGTGGATCGGTTGCTGAAGCTTAATGTGAACTTCCCTGAGGAGCTTGCAATAGATATCATTTTGCACTCCTTACCATCATGCTATGATCAATTCCGCATGACATATCACATGAATAAGGAAGAGGTCACACTCAGCAAACTTCAGGGACTCCTCAAGACCGCAGAAATAGGTCTTAAGGGTAAGTCGGTTGTTAACACTCCTACTCCAAACTCCGCCCCGGTTTTGGCAATCGGGAAAGGTAGAGGGAAGAAGAGGAAGAGCTCTTCGAAGGGTACCAAGGCTAGGACCCTTGATGTCTCTTCTTCAAGTGGAACCAAGAAAGGTTTTGTCACTCCTTCTTCTGACCCTAAAGAGGCTGAATGCTTCTATTGCCATGAAAAGTCACATTGGAAGCGGAACTGCCCAAAGTACCAGCAAGATGTGAAGGATGGGAAAGTTAAACCCAACAATGCAGGTATTTACACTATCTTATCTTATAACTCACCCCATTCTAACTCTTGGGTCCTTGATAACGGTTATGGTATTCATATCTGTTCTAATTTGCAGGGACTAAGAAGAAGTGAGAATGTGGAGCATGGAAGAATAAACTTAATCATGGGGAATAGGAAAGCTTTACCTGTCACCAAGATTGGAGTTTATACTTTTTCGCTAAGTAGTGGGTTTAGTTTAGATTTGAATAAATGTTGTTATTCGCCAGAAATGGCAAGAAATATTATTTCCTTTCATGCATTGTATAAACAAGGTTTCACCTTTTCATTTGATAATGAAGTTGGTTCGATTAATGGTTTCTTTAATAATGTTCTTTATTTTAAAGCATTACCTTGTGATGGTGTGTATGAAACTGTATCTGTGGTTGATAACTTAGGAAATAATGTATTGTGTATTGATTCTGTTAATGATAATAACTTGGATAAAGCATCATTATGGCATTGTCGTCTTGGACATATAAGCAAGAAACGCATAGGCCAACTCCAAAAGGATGGAGTATTGGAGTCATTTGACCTAAAGTCAGATGATAGTTGCGAATCATGCTTACTTGGAAAAATGACAAAGTCACCCTTCACAGGCTCTTGTGAGAGGGGTGAAGGTTTGTTGGATCTTATACACACGGATGTGTATGGGCCCTTCAAACATGCCACAAGGGATGCTAATCGTTATTATTTGACTTTTACTGATGATTACAGTAGATATGGATATGTCTACTTAATCAAGCATAAGTCAGAGACTTTTGAGAGGTTTAAAGAGTTTAAACAGGAAGTCGAGAATCAATTGGGCAGGAACATTAAGATGCTTCGATCCGATCGAGGTGGTGAGTATCTTAGTTCAGAGTTCCTCGACTATCTTAGGGAATGTGGGATTGTCTCACAATTGACACCTCCCAGGACACCGCAGTTGAATGGTGTAGCTGAGAGGCGTAATCGAACCTTGTTGGATATGGTTCGTTCCATGATGAGTCGAGCTTCGCTACCAATCTCATTTTGGGGGTATGCCTTAGAGACTGCCGCCCATATCCTTCATCTAGTTCCCACAAAGAAAGTTGCCAAAACTCCTCATGAGATGTGGACTAGTAAAGTACCCAAACTAGACCACATTAAGATTTGGGGTTGCGAGGCTTTCGTGAGACGCGAGACTCATGATAAGTTCGAACCTCGAAGTGAGAGGTGTATTTTCATCGGCTACCCACAGAAATCCTTTGGTTACTTCTTCTACAGACCTAGTGAGAATGTGGTCTTTGTAGCTAGGAGGGCTTTCTTTCGAGATAGAGAGAGTTCATAAGCCAAGGAGACAGTGGGAGGCAAGTTGACCTTGAAGAAATTCAAGAGTCAAGTGGTGAAGGAACTTCAAACCCTAGCACTCAACTTGAGGAGGAAACTTCTGTTGAGCCAATTGACAAGTCTGTACCTCTGAGGCGTTCCACAAGGGTTAGGAATGCACCTGAGCATTACTATGGATTCCATATTACTGCGGAAGGTGATACACTTATCAGTGATGAGACGCTGATAGGTCTGGATGAACCTAACAGTTACGCGGAAGCCATGACAAGCCCTGAGTCAGCCAAGTGGAAAGAGGCAATGGACAACGAGATACAGTCCATGTATGACAATCAAGTTTGGAACTTGGTTGAGAATGTACCAGGTCGTAAGACTGTAGGTTGCAAATGGATCTTCAAGAAGAAGACCGACATGGATGGTAATGTACACACTTATAAGGCACGACTGGTTGCAAAGGGTTTCTCACAAACTCCGGGAGTTGATTATGATGAGACCTTTTCTCCAGTGGCCAAGATTAAGTCTATTAGGGTTCTGTTAGCCATAGCCGCATTTCATGACTACGAAATATGGCAAATGGATGTCAAAACAGCTTTCCTTAATGGAAAGTTGGTTGAGGATGTTTACATGAGTCAGCCAGAGGGTTTTGTCAACACAGAGTACCCTAATAGAGTGTGTAAGCTTGAGAAATCCATTTATGGGTTAAAGCAAGCACCTCGCAGATGGAATCTTTTCTTTGATGAGAAAGTCAAGGAATTTGGCTTTTCTAGGAGTGAAGATGAATCTTGTGTATATGTCAAGGCTAGTGGGAGTATAGTTAGCTTTTTGGTATTGTATGTGGATGACATACTACTCATAGGAAATGACATCCCAACTCTGCAGGAAGTTAAGTCCTGGCTTGGGAAGTGTTTCTCTATGAAGGACCTAGGAGAAGCTGCCTATATTCTAGGGATAAGGATCTTGAGAGACCGGAGTAAAAGACTAATTGGACTTAGTCAGAGTACTTACTTGGATAAGGTGTTGAAGAGATTCGGCATGCAGGACTCCAAGAAAGGAGAGTTACCCATCCAGAGTAATGCCAGATTGAGTAAGACACAAATCCCTAGTACTGAGGCTGAGATAGCAGAAATGAGTCGAATACCTTATGCTTCGGCTGTAGGATCGATCATGTATGTTATGACGTGTACTCGACCTGATGTAGCCTTTGCTTTGAGCATGGTTAGCAAGTATCAGGGGAACCCTGGCAAGGCACACTGGACTGCGGTAAAGAATATCCTCAAGTACCTACGGAGGACTAAGGACTGGGTCCTTACCCTCGATGGGAGTGAAGACTTGAGAGTTGTAGGGTATAGTGATGCTAGCTTTCAGACTGATAGGGATAATTTCCGCTCTCAGTCAGGCTGGGTCTTTACCTTAAATGGAGGAGCAATTTCTTTGAAGAGTTCCAAGCAAGAGACAGTGGCTGATTCAACTTGCGAATCAGAGTATATAGCAGCTAGCGAGGCAGCAAAGGAGGCGATATGGCTGAAGAACTTCATTGGAGACCTTGGAGTTGTACCAGCTATTAAAGAGCCAATGGAAATTTTCTGTGATAGTGAAAGTGCAGTTGCCTTAGCCAAGGAACCAAGGGATCACGGGAGATCCAGACACATCGACAGAAAATACCATTTCATCAGACATCGAATAGAAGAAGGACTCCTCGTGGCAAAGAGGGTATCATCGGATGAGAATCCAGCAGATCCCCTCACGAAGGGACCGACTCGGGTTAAGCATCTCCAGCATGCTCGGAGCATAGGGCTGAAGGATGATATTAGATTTAGTAGTTAGATAACCTTGCAATTTGTAAAGTGTAATTGACATTAGATGATGAATAAAAGGTGTTTTATTTATGAGTAAAGTGTTGCTATCTCTTGTCGATCGTTTACTATATTTCTTTTGCATGTTTTGACTTCCAGAATAATTATGTTTGGTATATCATATTATTCGAACCTCCACAGTCGGTCATATGTCGGAAGTAGGTATGAATCAAGACTGTCATGATTGGTTGCAGAGGTCTAAGTTGTTGGACATGGCTACAACACTCATGAGTGCTCATAAGTTCTGAGCATTGGACTCAACCCACGCTCACTGGAATCACTTCATGGAATTTATCTCGAGTGATCGTGAGACGGTAATATCATATAAGTCTTCAAACCTAGAGATATGATTTGTTACTTATGAGTTGGTTATGCATTGATTGTACGTTAACGCATTGGTAACTCGATGTTATAAAACGTGCTTTTGTGTATAATTCAATGAGTGGTAGAACAAACATATGAGTCGAAGTTTATCTGTTCCTTCTTGGATTAGAAGCTGATATCTGGGCCCCTCGATGATTTTGTTTTGACCTATGTACCGGGCCCGGTCAGAACTAAGTTGATGTGTTCAATTAAGTTCTTTGTCAAACAAATCGGAAATCGAGAAACAAACTGCTGGACAATAAGTAAGACATTGTTCCATGTATTTGTCCGGCTGATATCTAGAACAGAGGATTATATGATCACTTATCTTAAATGACGTATCATCATCTTCTCAGTTCCGAGAGACCTTGAAAGAGCTACGATTGCCGATCGGTTCCTGAAGTATTGCAGTTATAGTTATTAGACTTATCCAAGTGGGAGACTGTTGGATAAGGTGTATAAGTCCATAACTATTTCTGGTATGTACTTGACCCGACCCGGCATGGTCCATTTGGGTTGCATGGCACCATGCAATTGGATAAACTAAAATGAGAGAAATAACACTTACGGTTTATTAATATATTATAAGTTCTAATATATTAATAATATTATTTAGTTAGTTTGATCAAGAATTAATTTAGAATTAATTAAGTGATCAAAAGATAACTAATTAAATATATAGGTAGATTATGTAAATCTTCCATATCTTATATAGTGGGCTAAGAGGCTCCATGGATTATCAAGTTGGGTTCCACCCATAGGATGCTCCATGGATGCTCCATGGGAGTTACAAACCCATGGGTCATGGAAATGAAGAGTCATGACACATTAGGGTTTACATGGTGTAACCCTAGATGTGTTAACACTATATAAGAAACCCATTCTCCACCAAAATCGGCTACACATAAGAAACAAGAGGGCTAGGCCGATTTTAGAAGTGTGTATTCTCTCTAAAGTCCTTCCAAAAGCATTTGGTGTTGTGTGAAGCATTTGAGGCATCACACTTGGGGTGCTAGGCTCACAAGGTTTCAAGGATCATAAGCAACAACAAGGTAAGTTATTCTATCTTTCATGCAAGTTAAAATTTGTTCCCCATGTATGCTAGATAGGAATATAACCTTGGAATTCAACTTTGCATGATAATTAGACAAACATAGATCCAAGGTTATTAGGGTTGCATGTACACTTAGGAAGTGTTAGAATGCTCAAAACCCATCAGAAGCCACCCGAGTTTGATGGGACCTAGGATGTGATTGCTACTATGAGATGGATCTCTGATGTTGAGGGATTTTTTATACTTGCTCTATCTGGAGAATTTGAGGGTTAGTTTTGCGCAGAACCTGCTTCGCTTGGGAGCGAAGGACTGGTGGAAGTTTGTGACGGCTGATTACACTGTTGCAGAGCATATTACGGTGAATTGGGAGAGGTTTACTGAGATGTTCAGGGATGAGTTTGCACCCACGGTCGAGCGGTAAAGGTTGGCCCAGGAGTTTCTGTCTCTCAAGCAGAAGACAGAGACGGTGACTAAGATCACCAGGATGTTTCATGAGAGGGCTTTGTTTTGCCCTGAGCAGGTGTCCATGGAGCATAACCGTGTGAGTCGGTATTTGAGTATTCTGAGGAGGGATATATGTGACTTTGTGGCGAACACCACGTATCGGACATTGGCTGAGCTGCAGACCAATGCCAGGAGGAGAGATATTGAGCTGGAGACCCATGTTAGAGAGGAGAGGGAGACCCAGGGGAGAGATAGGAGCCCAGTATAGTCACACACGACGATTAAGCGGCCCAAGCCCACTGATCAGAGAGATGGAGGCCAGAAAGGCCACACTTGCGGAAAGTGTGGCAAGGGACACGAGGGACCTTGTCGGTATTGGTCAACTTGCTACATGTGTGGCAAGGAGGGGAATTTGGCTTGGGATTGCCCTAAGGTATTTCGGGTTTGTTTCAGCGGCAACCAGACGGGCCACGTGAAGGTAGATTGTCCTCATCTTGCATCTAGGACGGTTCAGACTCCACCCCCTGCGACCCTACGTATCACTGATGGTCGGCATGGGAAGGCCGAGGCACTAAGGGCTCGAGGGAGAGCATTTCATTTGACAGCAGAGGAGGCCCACACAGCTCCAGACGTCGTGGCTGGTAAGTGTTCTTTATTTCTGTTGATTTATTTATGTTGCTTATATTATCGGCTGTGTAGGTACTTTTCTTGTGAATTTTGTGCCTGCGCTTGTGTTGTTTGACTCGGGTGCGAGTCGATCATTCGTCTCATCATCATTTTGTCGGGGTTTTAGTATTACGCGAGAGACTTTGAGCAGACTCTTGAGAGTCTTGATACCTGATGAGCGTCCAGTCTCTGCTACTGATGTCTATCGGGGTTGTGTGTTAGAGATCTTCAGTATTGGTTATCCGATATATCTTATCCCTATTGCGATGGGAGATGTTTGTGTGATCGTGGGTATGGATTGGTTGAGCCGGTTTGGGGCTCTGACTAACTGTGAGCGTCAGTTGGTGATGGTTCAAGATCCCTAGTGAGGGAGTGCTGACTATCTACGATGAGGGTACTAGATCGAGATCAGCTTTCTGTTTTGCCGCCAAGGAAAGGCAGAGTTTGCAGCATGGGTATATCGGTTATCTGGCATACGTAGTGGATACTCGGGTCGATAAGAAGGGGTCGACCTCTATTTCTGATGTTCCGGTGGTAAGTGATTTTCACGATGTTTTTCCCGAGGAGTTACCAGGTGTCCCTCCTAAGAGGCAAGTGGAGTTCCAGATCGATCTGATTCCAGGTGTGGCGCTGATCGCCAAGCCATCGTACCGTCTTACACATCCTAAGATGCAGGAGTTATCCTCTCAACTGCAGGAGCTGCTAGGAAAGGGGTTTATTCGGTCGAGCAGTTCTCCTTGGGGAGCGTCGATCATTTTTTAGAAAGAATGATGGTTCACACCGGATGTGCATCGATTACCGGGAGTTGAACAAGTTGATGGTGAAAAATCATTACCCATTGCCGAGGATTGACGATCTTTTTGACCAGATTCAGGGGGCATCTTGGTTTTCCAAGATCGATTTGAGGTCCGACTATCATCAGATGAGGGTGCGAGAGGATGATATTCAGAAGGCGGCCTTCCGAACTCGCTATGGGAATTACGAGTTTGTGGTGATGCCTTTTGGGCTCACCAACGCACCGATGACGTTCATGGACCTCATGGACCGGGTATATAGGCCTATGTTGGAACAATCAGTGATCGTTTTCATCGATGACATTCTGGTATATTCGAAGACTAGGGAACAACATGAGGAGCATTTACGAGAGGTTATTGGGGTTTTGACGATGGAGAGGCTATATTCCAAGTTCTCCAAGTGTGACTTATGGTTGCGAGAGGTCCAGTTTTTGGGACACCTCATCAATCAGAATGGTATCTTGGTCGACCCAGACAAGATAGAGGCGGTGATGCAGTGGGAAGTGTCGAGATCTCCGTCTGAGATTCGAAGTTTCCTCGGAATTAGCAGGTTATTATCAGAGATTCATCAGAAACTTCTCCATGATTGTTGTTCCAGAGGTTGTGTGAGGCGCCGATACTTGCCCTCCCTGAGCGAGTTGAGGACTTTGTAGTCTACTGTGATGTATCCATTATAGGATTGGGTGTTGTGTTGATCCAGAGAGGGCATATGATATCATACGCTTCGAGGAAGTTGAAGCCTCAGAAAGCGAAGTATCAAAGGCATGATTTGGAGTTGGGGGCGGTGGTTTTCGCCCTTAAGATTTGGCGCCACTATCTCTATGGCGTTCGGTGTTAAATCCACATGGACCATAAGAGCCTGAGATATCTTATGGATCAGCCTAACCTGAATATGAGGCAAAAGGAGGTGGTTAGATGTAGTGAAAGACTATGACTGTGGGATATTTTATCATCCGGGCAAGGCCAATGTGGTGGCCGTTGCCTTAAGTCGGAGGGCGGCAAGTGCCCCGATTCGGGATGTGTGCATGAGGATGACCGTGATGACTCTAGTCTTAGAGATCATCAAGGAAGCGTAGTTAGATGCCATAAAAGAGGAAAATCGTAAAAGTGAGCGAGTGATCGGTCGGATTTCAGCATTTGATATTGACAGCTGAGGGGTTTTGACTATTCATGGGTGGGTATGGGTACCGTATGCGGGCGGGGCCCGATGGATTTTGATGGAGGAGGCCCACAAATCGAGATTTTACATCCACCCAGGGGCTACCAAGATGTATCTTGACTTGAAGCATAATTACTGGTACCCATGTATGAAGAAAGACGTGGCATGGTTTGTAGAGCAATGTTTGACCTGCCGGAAGGTCAAGACCGAGCACCAGCGCCCTTATGGCAAGTTGCAGCCTCTAGAGGTTCCCTATGGAAGTGGGAGAAGATCACCATGGATTTTATTACAAACTTACCAAGGACTGTGCGGGGTGTTGACACTATTTGAGTGATAGTGGATCGTTTAACAAAGGGTGCTCACTTCTTAGCCATTAGTGAAAGCTCTTCTGAAGAGAAGTTGACCGAGATTTATGTTCAAGAGGTGGTGGCTCGGCATGGGGTGACGACATCTATTGTGTTGGACCGGGATGTGCTCTTTACTTCTAGGTTCTAGAAGAGATTTCTCGAGGAATTGGGTACCCGACTACACTTCAGTACCTCATACCATCCGTAGACGGACGGGAAGAGCGAGCGGACTACTCAGACGCTCGAGGATATGTTGCGTACCTATTTCATTGATTTTTGTGGCAGTTGGGACTCTTATCTTCTGTTGGCTGAGTTTTCTTACAACAACAACCATCATCCCAGTATCGGTATGCCCCCATTCGATCTCCTTTATGGAAGGAGATTTCAGACTCCTATTTGTTGGGGCGAGGTGGTATAAATGGTCATGGAGAGCACGAAGTTAGTGCTCAATACGGCCGAGCTTATACAACAGGTTCGACAGAGATAGCGGAGAGCGTAGAGCCGCCCCAAGAGTTATACGGATCGGCGACGCTCTGAGCTAGAGTTTCAGGTGGGAGATCTAGTGCTTCTGAAGGTGTCACCCCGAAAGGGTGTTATTCGCTTCAGGAAGCGGGGCAACTTGGGCCCTAGGTTCATTGGCCCTTTCCGAGTATTGGCCCGTGTGGGAAAGGTGGCCTACTGGTATGAGCTACCGGAGGAGCTGAGACAGATTCATGATACTTTCCATGTTTCCCAACCGAGGAAGTGTATAGCTGACGAGACAACTGTGGTCCCTTTGGAGGACATTCAGATCGATGATCGCCTGAACTACGTTGAGAAGCCTGTGGTAATTATGGACTGGAAAGTGAAGACCTTGAGGAACAAGGTAGTGAACTTGGTCAAAGTTCAGTGGCAGCATCGGAGAGGTTCGGAGTGGACGTGGGAACCAGAGTCTGAAATGCATGAGCAATATCCTGAGCTGTTTCCTGAGGATGACTTTGAGGGTGAAGTCTGATTCTAGTGGGGGAGAATTGTAACATCCCGATATTAGGTACTTATATTATTTCTTGTATTTTTATAAAAGTAGCTCATTTGGTCCCTTGGAGAAAAAAGGCTTGCGATTTTGGTCGTACGCAGGGCGTACGTAAGAGTACGCACAGTGTACTCATGCAGCTTAGGAACATGGATGATCAGTTCGTACGTTGGGTGTACGTGTGGTACGTCAAGCGTATTAGCCTAGTCTTCAAACCCTAATTAAAATGGTTGCTTCCTATTTAAATAACATGATGTCCCCATTTGATCATCCATATCATCCACCAAACCCTCCATAAAACCCTAATCCCGAGTTTAGTTGCTTGTGTGAGTTTTTGCAAGTTTTTGAGTGTTCCTTATGCTTGTAGTGGAAGAAGGAGACTAGAGAAGATGGATTGGGTGCTAACAAGCTTGTAGATCCAGAAACCTTTCCTCTTTGTGCATCATTTCCTGGTATAAAGTCTATACATTGGCAAGCTTTTCATTAGATCTTTATGGTTGAAGTTTCATGAACTTTTGTCCCCAATATTGGACCTTTATGATTTTGGAGCACTCCATGAATTTGTAGCTGTCCTTTCATGCATTTTATGACCTATAGATTCATAAAAATGGTTGCTTGATCATTCCCTTTGGCTCATGCATCATTAAAGTAGCCTAGAGTGTGTTAAAAGCTAAAGATTGTTACAACGGGTCCTTCTAGCCATGCAAAGGCTTAAAGCCAACGACTTTATGGGTTAAGACATCTTAGAATAGTCATATCTGAAGTTAGGTTAGTTGTCTTAAGGGATTAAGACACTAAGTTGGTGGAAGTAGAGGCAGACAGAGTACGGCAGGCGTACTCCTGGCTACGCTCCGCGTAGCCAGTTCCACCCCCGATGGATTCTGATTTTTTGTACGCCCTGCGTAAGAAGTGGTATGCCCAGCGTACTCTTTGGGCAGTTGACTTTTGTTGACTTTTGACCTTTGGTCAAGATTTGGGGTTTTGGACCATGAGAAGGGCAAAATAGTGTTTTTTTTCCTTAGAAGATTTAGTTGTGGGATTTGGACTCGCGAGTGAGTTTTGGGCCTTAATTATTAATTAGGGTTAATTATTTTGTTGATTATGTGGAGTCTAGACCCGGCAGTTCGGATGTGAGATTTACTTGTCTTTAGTATCAGGTGAGTCTCCTCACTTATTCTTACCTATGTGGTAGAATAGTTGTATCTGTAATGACCATCCGGGTCTAGCTGTTATGATTATGTTATGTTGTTTATATGTGATTGAGACTGCTGATAGTCTCCAGGGTTGCTGATAACCCACAGGGCGTGCTGTTAGCCCACTGGGACTGCTGATAGTCCCCAGGCTTGTTGATCATCCATAGTTGTTTATTTACGTTGTGTTGTATGTGATATCTTAGGGAACTCACTAAGCTTCGTGCTTCCAGTTGTTGATTTATATATTGCAAGTACCTCCGAGGACCATGGGAAGGCGAAGGTCTGATTGTACACACTCGTTGGAGATTTACTACTCGGACAGTTTAGGAACTCTGATATTGGTGAGACTGGTTGTTTTGGGATAATTATTTATTTGATAACTTGGTTTGTGAAACCTCAATTTTGGTAAATTAAAAATGAAAATTTTGGGCTAAAATTTGAGGTGTTACATTTTTTCAATTTCTAAAGAGTGCTCTGCCTCGGGATTCCAATGAAAATTACACTTGTCAATGCATCCCTTTAATGTTTGGAACAGCGACATTGCTTTGTCTGTCGATCGCACGATGAATCATCCCAGAGCCTAAATATTTCCGTTCATAGCCTGCATTTCCTTCAGACTCCTTGGCTCCATTGTGTCTAGCAATTCTACAACCATCTATGGACTTGGCTGGATTCCTTCCTTTGTTATGTAATATCCCAAAAACTTTCCCTCTTGTACACCAAATGTGCACTTTGTTGGATTTAATTTCATGCGTACTTTCTCCAAGGTTTTAAGCGTTTCTTCAATGTCCTTTAGTGGTAATTTTGGCTTTTGATGACCATGTCATCTATGCACACCTCTATGTTTCTGTCAATTTGATCCTTAAACACCTTGTCAACGAGGCGCTGGTAAGTAGCTCCAACATTTTTAAGTCCAACGGTCATTTTCATGTAGCAAAATGTTCCGTGATCAATGTAGAATGTCGTTTTCTCTTCATCTTCTTTTTTCATTAACACCTGATGATAACATTTATATGCGTCGAGGAAGCATTTCCATTTGAAACCTTGCAACGATTCAACCTTATGATCTATTTCTGGTAATGGGTAATAATCCTTGGGACAAGCCTTATTCAAGTTTGAATAGTCTATGCACATCCTCTAACTCCCATCGCCTTTTTTTGACCATAACTGGATTGGATATCTATATGGGGAAAAAGGCTTCACGTAATATATTCACATCCACCAGCTTTGCTACTTCGAGATTGATTGCTCTGTTCTGCTCTCCTGTCTGACCTCGTTTTTTCTGTTTTATCGTGCTTGCTCTTGGTTGTATGTTGAACCCATTCTCAATTATCTTTCTATCTATCCCCACCATATCTTCTGACCTTATTTTTTCTGTTTTATCGTGCTTGCTCTTGGTTGTATGTTGAGCCCATTCTCAATTATCTTTCTGTCTATCCCCACCATATCTTTTGGCGTTCATGCAAACACATGATTGTACTTTTTTAGCAGATCAACCAGCTTTCCTCGTACATCCGGGGTAGCTCCGTTCCTATTCCTATCTGTTGTTCGGGGTAGCTACTTTTGATTACTTCTTTTCCTTTGGCATGTATTCACACTTTCGTTTCTCTCCTCTGGTGATCTCTGTATCTTCCATAACTTGATAGCACCAATGTTTCACGTGGGTTTCTTAATCGCTCCGAAACGTAACAAGGTTGTTCTCCCCATGATAATGTTATGTCTGCTGGATGGCGTACTACCACGAATTCTATTAGGACTATTTTCTTCTTTATGACATCATGATCGTACAGGGAAAAAGGTACTTGTACTGTCCCAAGCGGCCATATGTTATACCTTGTGAACCCTGTTAGTCTTCCCACCGTTGGGCGGAGATGTGTTCTCCATTCTTTAGGTAATAGCGTGAAACAGTGCTCATATATTATGTCAGCTGAACTGCCCATGTCGATGTATACTCTGTGAATTATAGAGTTGTGAATGCGGGCTTGTATGATTAACGGTTCATTTCCTTTCCAAATCATCGTCCGTGGATCATCTACTGAGAAACTTAAATTCATCATGTTTCTTACTAGATCTTTTGTGTCATAGCTACTCGTACCCCTCTGTTGTTGTGTCCTGATGGCTAGGATTTCTTGTGTTTTCTCTTTTGCTTGTTTTTCGTCTGCCTATTGCCGTCGTGTATTTCTTTTCTCCTCCCATTCAAGTTTGAGGCTACGTGTCACCTCCCTTAGGTCTCTTTTCATATTCTTCTCTTCCATTTCCCTCCATAATGAGATATAGTCACCCACATCGTGTTGTGCAGTTCAATGACATTCATAGTATTTTGTTTTCTGTTTACTACTCTTTTCTTGTCATTTATCAGCCACTGCATATACTTTTGGACGTCTTGACTTTTTGTCCTCTCGATGATACGAATTGTACCTTCTCGATTGTCTGGATGACTGATAAGGTTTCCTTGTCTATCCCGTGGGGCTATAATTACTTTGTCGTTCGTTTGGTTGTGACTTAGTAGCGGTCAAGGCGTTGAAGTATGTATTTTTGTCTGTGGTACCTTTTTCTTTACGTATGTACTTTTAAACCCTTTCATTTAGCTCGTACCTAGTCTGAGGTGTTTTTACCAAGAACTTTTTGAAAACTTGTCTGGGAGTAGGCGCCATGTGAATGTGTCGGTAACCATTGTTTCATCTTGCCCGGGGGTATCGAGGGTTGCTTTGGTGAATCTTTCGAAATATTTCGTTACTGTCTCCCCTTCTTTTTGCTTACACCCAATTATGACATGGATATTCCTTATATACCATTGCAATTGCATGAAGTTGGTTAGGAAAACATATTTTTAACTATGCAAATTTACTAATGCTGCCTGGTGCTAACGTTTTGAACCATGTTCCTGTGTTCCCATCTAACGTAGTGGGGAATTTGGTGCACCAGAAGCGTTCATATAGCTTTAGGGACGTCATAGTTCACTTATATGTGTCTATGTGGTTATCTGGGTCCGTTGTGCCGTTGTAGGTTTTTAGCGTAGGCAACTTTGACGTGTTTGGGATACCATAGTTCAAGAGATCTTCTGTAAAGGGTGAAAGGACACTTTGTACCAACGCAAATTGTGGTGCGTGTTGGTATTGTGAATACGTGTATGGGATTTGGAAGGGAATAAACAGAGTTTGGAAAGGGATGTGTGATGTTTGGAAGGGCATTTGCGTTACGTTATTGGTAGTGTTATAGAGTGGCATGTAGGTATTTCCATGCATGTTATTAGAAATTTGTGTTATCAAAGGATTTATAGTATGTTTATGCAACGACGTGTCATGAACTATGGCACCTGAGTATTACTATGAGTATTTAGAAACATACCCCATGTTACTGTGGTGCCAATATTTGTTGTGACATTAGTTGAGTTGTGGCCTAGAGCTTTTGCTCAAGATAGAGGAATGAAAAGTAGTGGTTTTTTCGTGGTTGTCAGCTCCGACCTCTGTATTGCGCTTGATTGCTCTACAAACCATGTAGCAGCGGTCGTTAGATCCAGCGATGTTGGAGGCGTTACAATGGTATGTTGCTCAAACGACTGCATTGGATGGATCGGGATTCTATCGACTCCACTCCCTTCCTCCATTTCCTCTATCACTTCTATCTCTTCTTCACCGTAAATTATCGATGTAGTTCTATTGTGTGGTTTTTGTTCGTGTTATCACACAACGGATGGCGCCAATGTTGCGATGTCGTTCCACGGACGAGATACTAGGTTGGCTGAGAGGTCTTTGTCGGGAACCTGTAGTCGCAATCAGATAATACGTCAGTCGTTCCCTGGGAAGAGATCTCCGGAGGACGCTCCGACGATCTAGTCAGAGATGAGGGTAGATAATTTTAGTGTGAGCGGAGGAATGAGAATTCATAACCCCTCTTCAAGTATTACCTTTCTCCTTTTATAGTTAAGGCTCTGCATAGACGGGGGGGACCATAGTAATGGTATTTTAGATACCGTGCTCTGATTGGTCCATCTATCTCCGTATGATTCTCCTTTTATTCTGATTGGTGCAAATGGAATTAATGGTAGTGGCTCATGAACAACTATGATGACGCCTCCTTTTGTATGGCAACCGATGACCGTGCGTGGGGAACAAGAGACCTTTCTCCCCAGATGGTGCTAGCCTGCTGCCGAGGATAGTTGATAATGATGTCTGTCTCACCAAGACCCTGTCTTGTCGGTTTCTCCCGTTGACCCATACGAATAGTTGGGAATAGTCGTTCAACTATTATTTCTTCTGTCTGATCGAGTCAGCGGCCCCCCTGCTGGACGAGTTGTTATCGCGCTACTCACACCATGACAGGATGCCATGGGGTACATCATTAGCATATGTTGATGGAGGAAGCTCACAAATCGAAGTTTTTGATCCATCCAGGTGCGATGAAGATGTATTGGGATCTTAGACTTGACTATTGGTGGACCTGCATGAAGCCGGATGTGGCATGGTAAGTAGAGAGGTGTTTGACTTGCTAGAAGTCAAGGTCGAACACTAGAGGCCTCACGACAAGTTACAGCCATTGGATCTTCCCATGTGGAAATGGGAGCAGATTCCTATGGACTTCATTACGAAGTTACCACGGACAACACGTAGGGTAAATTCGATTTGGGTCATCGTGGATCGATTGACCAAGAGTGCACACTACATACCCATTCAAGAGAGTATTTCAGAAAAGAAGTTGGTCGATGTCTACATTCGTGAGGTGGTAATGCGACACAGGGTGCCAGTTTTGGAGATCCTGGATCGATATGCTCATTTCACCTCCAGGTTTGGAGGAAATTCCATGAGGAGTTAGTTGCATTTTAGTATAGCATATCATCCCCAAACGGACGGCCAGAGCGAGCGGACGATTCAGACGCTCGAGGATATGCTTCGGGCCTGTGTGTTGGATTTTGGTGGGAGTTGGGATACGTATCTACCCTTGGGCGAGTTCTCCTACAACAATAGTTATCACGCCAATATTGACCGACCTCCTTTTGAGATTCTTTATAGGAGGAAATGTCGGACACTAATTTGTTGGGGCGAGGTCGGACAAGGTGTCATGGGGAGTACCGAGGTAGTACTCAAGACTACTGAGCTGATTCAACAGGTGGGCGGGAGGCTTCAGACCGCGCAGAGCCATCAGAAGAGCTATGTAGACAGTCGTCATTCGGATCTTAAGTTTTAGGTCAGGGATTTTGTGCCCCTGAAGGTGTCGCCTTGGAAGGGCGTCATTCGGTTCAGGAAGTGGGGCAAGTTGGGCCCCAGATTCATTGGTCCTTTCAGGATCCTTTCTTGGGTGGGCAAAGTGGCATACTGGTAAGATTTGTCGGATTAGATTATCCAGATCAATAGCATGTTCCATGTCTCTCAGTTGCGGAAGTGCTTGTCTGATGATTCCGTAGTATTACCCTTAGACAATATCCATATTGATGAGCACCTGAACTATGTGGAGAGACCAGTGGCGATTCTTGACAGGAAGACCAAGGCCTTGTGCAACAAGGTAGTGGAGCTGGTGAAGGTGCAGTGACAGCACCGGAAGGGATCCGAATAGACATGGGAGCCTGAGGACGAGATGATGAAACACTATCTGGAGTTATTTTCAGCAGTGGACTTCGACGACGAAGTCTGATTCAAGGTGGGTTGGGAGTTGTAACACTCGTTCCTCAGGTACATTTCCTTATGTTTGTAAAGCTTAAATTTTTTAGAATTATGGTTCTACGTAGGGCTTAGATGGTCAATTATGCAGGGCATAATTCAATTAAACCATGCGGGGGTTTTATACCCTACGCAGGGCGTAACTCCAGTTATGTAGGGCATATGTGCACAGAGTCCAAACCTTAAATTTCGGGGTTTTGAGCCCTGTTTAAGGACTCTAACCCCTTGAGGCCCTTATTATCATCATCCTCCACCCTATTTGACACCCAACTCGAAACCCTAATTCTATTGAGCTAGATTTGAGCCTCTTGTGTGTTTTGTGGTTCATTTTGAAGAAAGAGAAGCCCATATGTGAAGCTTTGTGAAGCTCAAGCTTGTAGATCCAGAGTCTTCATTTCATTTGCTAACTCCATAAGGTATAAAGTAAGCACCTTGATGGTTCACTAAGTTAGATGTAGTTAGTTTCTATGTTTTCATGCTTATTGTCCCATGATTTTTGTTCTCGTGATTATGAGCTACTCTATACCTTATGGTTGTTACTTCTTGATGTATAGAGGTTGGTATGTCATAAAAATAAGATCTTGGTTGCTACCTTTCACCCATGCAAGAGTTCTTTGTCATTATAGGATGTTATGGGTCTAGGTTTTGACCTTGAGCTCCATTTAGCCATGCAAACGCATAAAGTCAAAGACTTGATCACCTAAAACATTTATTAGGACCAGATCTGAGCAATAGATGGTTGGTCTTTATGGATTAAGGGCTGGAAATGGAAATGCCTTAACAACATGGTACGTAGGGCTTAAATTGGGCTACGCCCAGCGTAGCCTGATGATTTCCCAATCCTTACATCTGAGGCTCTACGTAGCGGGTAGAGCATAGTGTACGCAAGGCATAGCACCAGAAAGTGTAATTGGTCAAATTGGACTTTTGGTCGAGATGAGCGGGGTCTAGCCTTGGAAGGGTAAAATGGTCTTTTACCCTGGAAAGAGAGAATGTAATTAGGACCCTTGATTATTGTTTACCACCTTAATGGTTAAATAGGGTTTGGTTTTGGATATGTTAGTAGGGGGATTTTATCACCGACAGCTCATCTATGAGATCTATTTGTTTACCGATCGAGGTGAGTCTCTTCACTGTACTCGTGGGTCGAAGGCACCAATGCCGACCCATTGGATTATTTTTCTAGGATGCTAGCTATCGTTGTGACTCTTTCATGTGTATGTATGTTTTATATGGGCTGGGCCCGATTATGTATGTTTTATATAGGTTGGGCGTGAATGATATAGGCTGGGCCAGAATGATATGGGCTGGGCCCAAAGCATGTATGTTGGGCTTGGTCCATTCTAGTTTGATTTATGGTATTTTGGGGGAACTCACTAAGTTTTGTGTTTACGGTTTGTGTTTAAATTGTTTTCACGTACTTTCGGTTCAAAAGGAAAGAGCTTGACATGATCGCATTACACACCCCGAAGTTTATTTCTGAATTACATTTTGATTTGTTATTGTTATTTGAAGATACATTATCATACTTTGATTATCATTTTATTGGAAAGAAATGAATTTTGGTTTTTGGATTGCTCTAAAATAACATTCCCATGAATTTTTGGGGCGTTACACTCTACTACTTAGTGAAAATATCATTAGGAATCTTTTATATATAAATAAGATTTACATATGTCAAATAAACTACATTATTTTCCCTCAAATATCCCTTTCCTGAAGTTGAAATATGTGAATGTTATTTATATAATAAAGATAACAATGTCTTAGATAAGTTTGATTCAAAACAAGTTTAAGTCAAAAGTACTTGCATATAGAACTTGTTATTTATAAAACATGATATTTACTGTATAATTCTTATTAAGAGATCTAGTCTCACAAAAAGAATTTTAATCATTTTCAAATATGAAGGTGATGGTTATGAAAAATGATTTAAGAAAATGGTCAATCATTCATGTAATGTCCCATTTTTCGCAACCAAATTTTTTCATTTTTATTAAGGTAAAACTTTCCAATTTATAAATCCATTATTAAGAAAACTCTTTATTCCAAAATACATTTATTAAAAATCAGAGTATCATAGAAAACGTGGAATCTTCAATGTTGTTAGTGAGTGTGTATAGTCCCGCCTTCGCCTTCCCATAGCCACCAATGATACCTGAAACAATAAAGAACTGGGTAAGCATAAAGCTTAGTGAGTTTTCCCCAAAATACCCAATACGATAAACATACAAGCATGTATCGGGTCCACTCATCCATCGGGCTGGAATACCCTGGGTTTGTTGGCCTACCTCCTCAACCCAACCGCTCTTCGAGAGCCTTCGTGCCTACGGCTTACAGTCGGCCTGCACCGGGTATCTTGGCCTACAACACACAACAGGACCGCCTGAACTCACTACTACCATATGTCGACATCTAAACAAACACGCATCAAGCAGGCACATAATACCGACAAACATCAATCATACAACTCACTATCGCCTACTAGTCCTCTCACAGCATACAGTCCCGCTACCAACTAACCTCCATGAAATGCCTAACCATAAGTACCTAGAGGTGAGATAGCCACCCGAACAGATGATCTTACTCTATAGCCACAACCAAACAAGGAACAGGAAATAAAGCCTAGATCAAGAGTTCTCAGGCTATCCTACATGAATACATATAGTCCCTAAGGAACTCCACCAGATGATAACCAATAAATACAAGTAGACTTACACTTCTACAGATCACTACCGCATAACAACATTCTATATACCAGGATACATATCTAATAGACCACTGTGGCATAGTAACATACTCGATACCAGGATGCAAATCTAACAGATCACTACAACATAACAACATACTAGATATCGACATATAAGGAATGCACAACCGTATATACTCAGAGGTGAGATAGCCACCCGGACAGGTGTTCCTACTCTAGAACCACAACCAAACAAGGAACATGTAAAAGAGTCTAGACCAAGAGTCCTCAGTCTATCTTACATGACTATATACAATCCCTAAGACATCCCTCTACTAATATATAACCACAACTAGTGGGCCGGCATTGGTTCCTTCGACCAACGATACAATGAGGCGAAACTCACCTGAAATGAAGAAACCCGAGAACATCGTGATACGCTTCCTTCTATACTGTTTGTTCCTGGGGATCTAATAACATCAGAACCATATAAAATCTTAATCACCAATCAAAACCCTCAAGTTTGACCTAAAGTCAAACTTGGTCAAAAAGTCAACGACCAACGCAGTCAACAAAAGTCAAAGTCCAAGGCTGGTTGAGTACGCTCTGCGTACACAACTTACGCCCCGCATACATGGGATGGCTTAGTACGCCAAACATACGAAAATTACGCCCAGCGTACTCGAGCTGATTCTATCCTTTCCTATAAGCACTTAATCCCTTAAGGACTTTTCACCCAAACTCAGATCTTGCCTCAAAACATTGTCTTAAGTCATAAAGTTTCCACCTTTATGTCTTTCCATGGCTAGGGAAGGTCCAAAAGCTAAAACCCTAACTTACTAATCCATTAACACATCACAACTCTTGCATGGAAGGGATAAAAGGACTAAGATCACATTTTTATGGTTCCTAATAGCTCCATAATGGATAAAGTTTCCAACTTTATCCATTAGAATGGTCCCAACAAACAATATCTAGTCTTTAAGTCATAAAAGGGACCAAAAGTGCATCTTTTTCAATTCAATCCATTAACTCCAAGTCTCCAACCTTCAGATCTAAATCAATATGTTGTTTAGATGTATAAAGTTTCCAACTTTATCTATAACAAGGTCACAAACTTCCAAGATCTAAACGTTATGCACTTAAAGTGACCAAAAGCTCATAACACCCAAAACTAGATAGATCTAACAATTTCATCATCAAGATTCAAACTTTATACATCCAGAAGAAAGATCAAGGTGAACAAGGTCTGGATCTATAAGCTCCAATGCAACCAACGCTTCTTCAATGAGTTCCTTTTTCTCCAAGGTGCACCAAGAACACTCAAAATCACATAAAAACACCTTCTTTTTGTTCACAAGGCTCAAACTAGGGTTAGGGTTTCAAGAGAGGGTGTTGGAGAGGTGGAGGCTAAGAATGGAGTGGGTTTAGGGAAGTTAAGGAGCTTAAATAGGGCTCAAACCACGAAAATAGGGTTTGGGCACTGATCGCGTACACCTACGGCTGTAAACGAACTGAACGTTCGGCGAACTGTTCGTGAACCATTCGGCGGGAAGTCCGTTTATGTTCGTTTATTTAATAAATGAATGAACATGAACACAAATTCCCCTTCGTTTAGTTAAACGAACGAACATGAACAATGGTCTCATTCGTTTAATTATGTTTGTGAACGTTCGTTTACGTTCATTTATGTTCGTTCGTTTAAGTTATGTTCAATTGTGTTTGATTACACTACTATATTATATGTTCGTTTATGTTAATATATCTTAGTTATGTTTTTTTTTCTCTACGTTTGTTTGTTTATGTTCGTTTAGCATGTTGGCAAACATAAACGAATGAACATGAACAATATAAATTTTTAAAAGAACGAACATGAACAAGAAACCTCGTTCATTTATTCGTTCTTGTTCGTTCATTTGTTCGGATAACTTAAACGAACGAACATGAACAAGCCTTTTTCCATGTTCGTTTGGTTCATTTACAGCCCTACGTATACCCAACGTACTCAATTTACGCCCAGCGTACCAGGGATGCCCAACTACGCCCAACGTACTCCCCGTACGCCCAACGTACACGACTGACCCAAAAATCATCCTAACTTCAAACGGTTGTAACTTCTTCGTTCCAACTCCGTTTTCGACGTTCTTTATACCCACGGAAAGGTATTGAAGAGCTCTACAATATTATCTAAATATCTTGGACTAAAAACTTCTCAAATAAAAATCCATATTTCATGCATGAACCCAACCTATGACTTTTCCCGTTCTACCCTTTGGCCCAAAACACAATTCAAAGGTTTAGATCTCATAAGCATCATTGCCTCCTTCCAAAAGGTATGAATATTACCTCCTTAAGTCCCAAATCCTTTACACAATCGACTTCCGGCCCACGATCCTGAGATAAGAAATGACGGGACACAAGATGTTACAATTCATTAATTAATTGAGACATATATTTAGACAAGCTAAATTAAAACATACATTGTTCCAAAACAAAGATTATTTCACAATACAAATACATTATGTTCCTAGCATAATTAATAAACTAAATTCCGAGAGTGCAGTTCCTAACTTGATTGTGCTTAGTTGGTTACTCTTTTGTAAATATCTGCAAGCCATTTACAAATATTATAAAAACATTAAGTACCAAGTACTTAAGTCTATATGAAAAGTATGAGTTCTATCTAGTAGATATCTGAAGTACTAGTCTCTTACATACTTACTTTCCAGATAAGAGGAGAAACTCCTATTATTGTCCAGTTTCTCCACAAAAGAAACAAGATCCATATATGTGGGCCTTATTGGATTTCTTGGGCTTAAAGGTGTTCAGTACATAAAACATGGGCTTCTTTGATCTCCCAAAGTGACTCTTTTAGCCTTGTACTTTTCCAATGTTTGAACTAGTTTAAAACAAAATATCACTATATTTATTTGAATATTTCTTAACCTGTTATATCATCAGATATACATCTAAGTTATCCATGACTTCCTGGAAGCCAGGAATAACTATTTCTAGTTTGATGTTAGAAGCATCTGTAGCATCACAGTGAGCCTTTACTATGTATCATGTCCAGGTCTATTGCTCAAAGCAAGTTGTTTAGGATTAGGACCTTTAAGTGTATACAATTTTACATCTCTCACGAGATTGTCTCTCAAGACATGAACTCATTCATTAAATTTGTATCTATTGAATGTTATTGTTTTTATTAATTTATTAAAGAAAATGACAATTCATGGTTATGAGAATGGATTATTTATCTATAAAATTTTAACAAAATTCATTTAGTATTTTCAATATTTAAACCTTTAATAATTAATACCTGTTTAGTTTCCAAAAACATTAATTATCAAAGTCTAGGATCCAAGTTGCAAAACAAATAAATGGTTAGGTGACCTTTATCCCATCCATTTGAATCCAACTCGGTAGATATCGATTATCAATTATATCACTAATAACAAATTTAATTAGACATGTTTGATCCCATCTATGCCTTGGAACTCTCTTGCTTAGGTGACCTTTATCACAAAAGATTTCCGATCAAATCATCCAATTTGAAAAACTTGTGTAGTCGGCCTATAACTTGGTTATAGAAATCGTGAATACACCCCGGCCATCAAAAGATAACACTAAGCGGTTATGTGACATTTATCCCACTAGTGTATACAAGATATTTGCGAGTGTTCTTCAAAATGGATAACACATATTTGTGGTTTGTAAGGGGTCTTTTTATGTTTTATAATTCTAGATTTAAAAACATATGATATCATGGTTATTACAAGCATATAATAAGCCATGGTACCAATTTGCAAAAGAAAATCATTTTTAAAAGTTCTATATAAAAGCTAGTTTTTTATATAATTTCACGCGATTCAATTTTAAATTTAATAATCAGTATTAAGTTTGAGTTTGAGCACATTTGAACTTCTTATATCTTTAATAAAACTTCTTTTATTACTTATATATTTGAAGTTTGTATAAGTTACATAAATCACTATTTTTTAAAATAATAATTGAGTGTTTCAAAATTTATCGTTATTAACGTTTTTATGAAGCCAGATTTTATTTTAAAACAATAACTTGTAACATCTTATGTACACATTATAAATTTTGAAAACCAAACTCTATGTGATGTTTATTTTGTCCAAAATTATTTTAGCTTGGGAAAAACTAATTTATCAACCACATAATAATTGCATAAAAAATAAACAACACAAGCATGCATAAAACATATGTGCATAAACATAACCAACTAATGACATTTTTGTGCGCCAAAACAAAAGATGACAAGTCATTTCCTAAAGGGACATTTAAAATGACCAAAAATCTTCTAGTAATGTTTTTGTAAAATCATCGACTTGAGAAAACACTCATTGCTTGAAAAAGGTTGAAAAAAGTTCTTGAACAGAAACTGTCGCAAAAGGTCCAACAACCCTTAAGCAAACAACCAACAATGACAACTTTAGTGACAGTTTACAAAAACTGTCACCAATTTCCATGCACACTATATATTGCGAAAATTCACATTTTTGTCATCAAAAAATGGCTCCATCTTCATTTCTTGTTACATTTTTGTACAAATTAATTATTTCAAAAAACTAATCTATTACATACAAAAACAAAACCAAGAAAACTAATCTATTTAATTTATTACATAACATATGAATAAATAAATTATTACAACTATTTTTCAACACAAACAACAAACACAACAACACAAAGGAAAAGTCATTGGCTAGTTTATACACATCATACATATCAACATACACATAAAACAACCTTTGTTTTTCTAAGATAACTTTAAATGACAAAATATACATGAAACTTTTGTCACATAAAATAACAATTATAAAGTTGTCATAGAATATATGTATGAACTCATTTTCTTACAAAAACAAATTATCCATATTTTCCAAAAACTAAGATTTCCAAAAATCATAAAATCTAACGAAACTTGCAAGGACGAATCAGATACCAATTGTTGGGTTTTATTCAAAAATTAGTTTTAAAATCAAGATTTTAGCAACGGAAGACTTTAATATTTTTGAACAATTATAAATTCGTTATAACCAACCATGGATCTTCTTGCAAAGTTTGGAAAGAAAAACAAGCACCAGAGAAGAAGAAGAACATAACAACCTTTGTAGTATTTGATTCCTCAAAGGGAGGCTTGGAAGTTGATGAAGAATATGGAAACCTTTGAGACACCAACAAGAAGCCAACATTATTTAAGATGCTAGTCTTTTAAACCTCTTAAGACTCTTAAGCTTGAAGTTCATATCAAAATATGAACTACAAGAGAGCAAATGCAAGTAAGTGTTCTTCATAAGATGATCAAAAGTGAGAGAATCTCTAACTTCCTAGAATCTTATGGTTTGTTTACGATAAAAAGGAAGAGGAATGAAAGCCTCATAAAGTCCAAAATTTACACAAAGGGTCTTTACTTTTGAGTCAAACCATGCACCTAAGACATAATGTTCCCCATGCTTTCTTACTTTTGATTAAACTAATCAAAACACCACAACTTGTCTCTTAAGAGAAAGCCATATTTTTTACTAGTAAGAATTAAGAAAAATATAAAGTTTGTAAATTTTATAAACTCTTTTATAAAATATAAACCTTAACATTTTGATAGAAGACAAAAATGTCTTTCTAGTCTAAAATGTTGCACACGACTTAATAAATCATACTATATGATATCTATATGTTACTTGCTAATGAAAAAATTATTATTTACAAGAAATAAATAATTTTCAATTGATTATAAGTGTTTATTGAATATTTATTAAAATCAATTTCTAATAAATAGTCAACTGTATCAAGTTGTTGTTAGTGTGACTCATTAGTATCATATGCTAATTAACAATATCATTTTAATATTTTAATATGACTATTGAACATACTAGATCTTTCAGAGTTCATAATACGTCAATGGTTGAGTTAATCCTTGACTATAAGCGTGATGAAGTCCCGATATTACTCACTAGGAATTCCCATTGCCTAACATACTAATTTTTAACATGTATTTAGGTTCTAGTAGTGGTTATGGATTACATTATGCAAGACATTTTGAAGGCAACTATGGTGTAGCGGTTGATTATCTTATGTATGATATTTAAATTCTTAACCTTCCTCTACAACTTTTTGAAACTAAAACTGTATTTTTGCTAAAAAAACATTAAGACTTTTGTGACTGAATTCTGCAAACAATGATTTCTACTTTAAAAAGTATTTTAAAAATGATTTTAATATATAAAATCAAAAGATAAGTGTTTCATTTTTGAGTCCCAAAATCATTTTCTAAATGGAATTATAGACACTTTTGTGTTTTTTGTTTCATAATTTTTGGGTTTTTGTTTTTGGTTATGCTTGTAATTTAAGTGTTCATGATGTAATTTGGATGACCATTCATCAATTTTATGAACTTTCATTTTCCTCGCAAAATTATGTGTGCTTGAAACTAGATTTTGAAGCCCATGGTATTTATTGAATCAATGTTGCATGGAAGATATTATCCTGAGTATTTTGTAAGAATCAATAGCTTCAACCTTTTGTTTTTTGTTTGTACACTACATCAACGGGCCTACAATATTAGTCCTAATGGGTTGTAGCTAGCCCTCACTTTTTTAGAACAACAACCAAACATATTGTAAGCTACACATAAGATACTTTATACTCCACAATTGTCCTAGACGAGACTTAAACGCCCAAGTACATGGATGAAGAACATTTCAACATACTGTTAGGCCAAATATATGTTGGCGATATTTATTGTAACGTCGATGGTTCCAAGCTATTATTAAATTATTTAATCATGTATTTATTTGAGTGGGCTTGTTGAGGTCGTACGCTGGGCATAATCCTGGTGTACACGGGGCATAATGGTCCATTAAGAAACGTGGATTCATGCACGTACGCTTAGCGTACAAACAGGTACACGCAACGTACGTGGTCAGGACATAAAACCCTAATTTTTAGGGTTCGAGACCTATATAATGTCCTTAAGTCCCTTGGGTTAGCCTCCTTATCAGCCTCTATTGTCCAGAAACCCTAAAATCAAACCCTTTATCATCTTGGTGTGTTGTTGACCTTGTGGAGTGCATTTTTTGTAGTTGGTGCCTTAGAAGGAAGAAGAAGAAGTTGGTGAAGGAGAGTTGTTGGAATTTGAGCTTGAAGATCCGGATTATCTTCATCATTGGCACTCATTTGAGGTAATAACTCAGAACTTGATATGTTAATGCTTAGATCTTCTTTGTTTGATTTTTTGGGTCTTTTTGGTCCCATTGATGAGATCTTGTGACTTTTGGTCGTTTCCACAGCTTAAAGTTGCCACACATGGTATTATTTGGGTCCTAGAGTCATAAAGTTGCAACGTTTGAGGATTTGAATCATCCATGCATGAGTATTGGTCATTTTTATGGAATTAGGTTGTTATGTTTCGATTTTGGGTTCTTTTGGGTGCATGCAAGCCATCAAGTTGTCGACTTTATGGTTCAAGATACTTCATATGACTCAGATCTGTGATTGGAACCTTAGGTCTTAAGGATTTAAGTGCTTTGTGGGATTATGGCTTAATGGGTAAGTACGTTGGGCGTACAAGCTAATACGCACAGCGTACAAGCCATGCAGCCTGTACGCTTAGCATAGAGTTGAGTACACCCTGCGTACTATTTGGATTTGGGTTTTGCGTCGTTTGGGCCTCGGATTGGGCCACTTTCATGGACTTTGTGTCTTGGGCCTTAGTGGGCCATCCAGAATCGAACCTTTGGGCTAAGGAAGCATTATTGGGCCTTAGGCTTAGTCCCATGTGAAGGGATTGTGTCCAATTGGAAATTAGGCCATATGTTGGGCCTTGTTGGATTGTTTAACTTTTGGTCCATTGGATTGTGATTTAGGGTTTCCTTCTTGTACCAAGTTATGTTAGGGATAAAATATTCTTTTTACCCCAAGTAGGGATTTTTGGTTATGATGTAGATCCCAAATGTTAATTAGATTTTATTTGGTAATTGATAGCCCGGGGAGCTGTAGGACCAGCAGTCAGGGATCATTCGTTTCATTCAGCTTTTCGAGGTCATTTTTCCTCACCGGGTTTAGTGGGTTTAAGGCACCAAGGCCGACCCTTGTTGATTATGTTTATATACTTGTTGTCTGTGTGATACTTGTATGTGCTTGTATTTATATGCTTATTGGGCGGGGCCCGTATTGCGAGTGTGGGCAGGGCCCGTATCTCTTTGGGCGGGGCTCGTTATGTGAGTGTGGGTGGGTCCCGTATCTCTTTGGGCGGGGCCCGTTATGTGATATGCTGGTATGTGGTATCTTGGGGAACTCACTAAGCTTTGTGCTTACGGATTTTGGTTTGTGTTTCAGGTAGTTCTGGTTGCAAGGGGAAGAGCTCGAGTTGACTGCACCGCACACACCATGGGGATACCGCATTTGATATTTACTCTTATTCGATACATTTGATACATTGATTTTGTTGAGATGTATGGATGACAATTTAAAATATTATTTTATCTATTATAAAGCGAAATTTTTGGGACCATATTTTTTGATGTTTCAAGTTGGTATCAGAACCTTGGTTTGAGGGATTCGGTCACACTCTCGGGGTGTTTGAACTCAAACCGAGGATTTGGTAAGTTTTCAAAAGATAAACATATTTAAGAAAAGGTTTTCTAAAATAAGAAAGGGTGTGGTGCGTGCAATCAGCCGGGCTCAAGTAAGTTATCCCAAAATACCCATACATGTTTATGATATGTTTGAACTGTGAATTGTGATCGCATGCTAGTTTAGGGCTAAGGATCTAGGAGAGATGCGTTTATATGCCTGTTGTGTGAGCTTATAGATTTATATGCTAGTACTGATAAGTTAGTAATAAGATGGTCTGATTAGGTTATGCTTGGTTCTGATTACTTGATGCTCGAATGTTGCTTGCTTTGTGCTTTTACGAATTCTAACTGGCTTCAGCAAACTAATAAACGAATAAGCAAAGTTACATATTATGGGAACTAAATAATTTTAGAGGGTTAGGTTTTAACTCTATTGCGCAGCTCTTGTTTAAGTCCAACTGTTGTAGTGTAAGACCTCTCATTCGGAGAATTATCTAGTTTTTGTAATAAGTAATTGTATTCGTGAGCTAGTTAGAGGAAGTTAGCAGGAGTTTTCTACAGCTGATGGCGGAGAGTGGTGTGGAGTTTGCCCTAGGAAAACCTAGGACGATATTTGGTGCTAGGAGCCTTGTCTGTAAGGGAATTTTTGGATATAAAGTAACTTGGCTGAGTTAGGGCACTTTTTGAGGAAAGTACGGATAGATGTGGAAGGTAGTATGGTCCCGTACTACTGGAAGCAGAGGATCCGTACTCGATTCAAGGAGGGCTGAAATGAAGCCAGGGAGCTTGTGGAGTTGTGATGGTTTATATGTGCTATTTTCAGTATGGTAGTATTGCGAGGCAGGCCAGTGGGCAGTTCCGGTGCTGGGGAGGGTTCAGGCTCAGGCCCTGGAGTCGGGCAACTTGATGACCAGACGAGGGAGTTCATCTCGTCTGAGATTACACGTAGCATGCTTGAGCAGACTCATGTGATCTTTGGCTCGGTGAAGGAGGGCATTCTATAGATTCTTGATAAAAGGTTGAGTGCCTTTCGCGCTGAGATTGTGGCTTTGGTTGGGACGCGCTCCCTGACTTTTAGAGAGTTTCGGGCATGCTGAGCGCCAGACTATCATCGGGCAAGGGACCCCATTGCGAACAACAGGTGGTTAGCAGATGTTGCTAACGCCTTCCGTACCAGTCGTTGTCCCAAGGAGGCACAAGGTCAGACTAGCTTCCTGCCTCTTGAAGGACAAGGCGCGTGATTGGTGGGAGGAGGTAGTTCGTGCTACCAGTGATGATGATGCTATTGATTCGATGACCTGGAGCGATTTCTCGACCAGGTTCCGATCCGAGTTTGCACCGGTGATTAAGGTGCAGCAGCTGGCACGAGAGTTCCAGGATCTCCGTCAGACTACTGAGACGGTGGCTGAGATCACCGTTATGTTTAGGGAGAGCGCACTTCTGGTTCCGTAGTATGTGGCGGATGAGGAGATGAAGAAGGCCCGGTACCATGCTATGGTGAGGAGTGATATTCGGCAGTTTGTTAGTCGGTCCAGCTGCAAGACGCTGGAAGACATGATACCGAGGGCCAGGGAGAGGGGGATTGATTTGGAGATTCAAAAGAAGAGGAAGCCAGATTCTGTGTCCAGTGTTGAGGGTTCGGGCAAGAGGCCCAAGGTAGTTTATGCGAGGGGAAGGGCTAGCAGGACCGAGGTCGTTGTGGCAAGTGCGGCAGGTCGCACGAGGGGACGTGCATGGTGGGTGGTTCTGGCTGCTTCAAGTGCAGTCAGACTGGTCATATCAACAGGGATTGTACCGCTACCACCACCATCACCCCGTTATCTGATGTGATTTTCTTTTAGTGCAATCAGTGGGGCCACAAGAAGGCCCATTGTCCGAGTTTAGCTGCAGTAGGGCCAGTGTCAGTACCCGTTCCTGCGACATTGAGGATTATTGACGGCCGTCAGGGTCGGGCAGATGTGCCTATGACTAAGAGCAGGGCTTTCCAGCTGACGGCAGAGCAGGCGCGTGCAGCTCTCGATGTGGTGACGGGTATGTATCTTCTCCTTATCTCGTTATTTATATTGAATTGTTTCTTATGTTTATATGTTTTATTTTTCAGGATCGTTCCTTGTGAATGGTATCTCTGCTTTAGTATTATTTGATTTGGGGTCTACCCGATCATTTGTATCTTTTGCGCTTAGCAAGAGATTTGTTGGAGCTCCGGGGGAGCTGGATTGTCCTCTAGATGTTGAGATTGCTGATGATAGGTCTATTCGGGTTGCGAGGGTTCATCGAGGGTGTACCTTTCATATATTCAGCGAGCACTATTCGATGGATCTGGTTCCCATTCCTTTGCATGGGAACAAGGATATCGTGGGCATGGATTGGTTGAGACCTAATGGGGAATTGAGTGACTGTGAGCAACAGTTGGTTCGGGTTCGCACCCCAAGTAGGGAGAGTTGGTGATTCAGGGTGAGAGACCGCAGTGTGGGCCGATTATGTGTTCTGTAGCGAGGTCCAGACCTATCTTCATCAGGGTTGTTCAGGTTTTGTCGCCTATGTCATGGATACCCGAGATAAGGGTAAGGCGACCGTGGATGATGTGTCGATCGTGCGGGAGTATCCAGATGTGTTCCCGGAGGATTTTCCTAGGGTACCTCCGGAGAGGCGGGTGGAGTTCAGGATTGATTTAGTTCCAGGTGCGGCTCCGATAGCCAAAGCACCATATCGGTTGGCTCCTCCCGAGATGTAGGACTTGTCTACACAGCTACCGGAGCTATTAGACAAGGGATTTATTAGGCCAAGCAGTTCGCCTTGAGGAGCCCAATTCTATTTGTGAAGAAGAAGGACAGGTCTCATCGGATGTGTATCGACTACCGGCAGTTGAATAAGGTAACGGTGAAGAACCGTTATCCCCTCCCGAGGATTGATGATCTTTTCGACCAACTTCAGGGTGCATCTTGGTTCTCCAAGATTGATTTGTGATCGGTTTATCATCAGATGCAGTTTCGGGATGAGTATGTGCAGAAGACGGCTTTTCGGACTCGATATGGCCATTATGAGTTCGTGGTGATGCCATTTGGGGTCACCAATTCTCCAGCCATGTTCATGGATCTCATGAACTGTGTGTACAGACTGATGCTGGATCGGTCTGTGATAATGTTCATTGATGATATCTTGGTTTATTCCAAGACTTAGGAGCAGCATGTGGAGCATTTGAGAGAGGTGTTGGAGACTTTTAGGAGGGAGAGACTCTTCACAAAGTTCTCCAAGTGCGAGTTCTGGTTGCGCGAGGTACATTTTCTGGGGCACCTTGTCAACCAGAACGGTATTCTGGTCGACCCGGCCAAGGTCGAGGCCGTGATGCAGTGGGAGGTTCTGAGGTCTCCATCTGAGATTCGGAGCTTTCTTGGTTTGGTTGGTTATTATCGGATATTCTTTCAGGATTTCTCCAAGATCGTTGTTCCTTTGACCCGGCTAACCAAGAAGTCGGTGACTTTTTGCTGGGGGCCTGAGCAGCAGGCAACTTTTGAGACTCTCAGGAAGCAGTTGTGTGAGGCGTCGATTCTAACCCTGCCGGAGGGTGTTGATGACTTTGTGGTTTTATTGTGATGCCTCGATCATAGGTTTGGGGGCAGTATTGATGCAGCGGGTCGCGTGATCACTTACACTTCGAGGCAGTTGAAGCCTCATGAGGCGAATTATCCGACGCATGATTTGGAGCTGGGGGATGTGGTTTTCTCCCTCAAGATTTGGCGGCATTACCTCTATGGGGTGTGGTGTACCATTTACATGGATCACACGAGCCTGAGGTACTTGATGGATCAGTCGAATCTAAATATGAGGTAGCGTCGATGGTTGGATGTGGTGAAGGATTATGATTGTGAGATCCTGTACCACCTGGGGAAGGCCAATGTGGTGACCGATTCTCTCAGCTGCAAGGCGGTCGCAGCACCGATCAGAGATCTATGCTTGAGGATGACCTTGATTACTCCGTTGTTGGAGTGGATTCGTGAGGCACAAGTTGAGGCTATGAAGGAAGAGCGCCAGAAGAGAGAGAGGATTGTGGGTCAGGTGGCTTCCTGCGATTATGATAGTCGCGGATTGTTGACTCTGCATCAGAGAGTCTGGGTTCCATATTGGTGTGATGTGCGTCAAGTTCTGATCGAGGAGGCTCACAAGTCGATATTCTCCATTCATCCTGGGGCGACGAAGATGTATAGGGATCTTCGTCCTGATTATTGGTGGCCCTGTATGAAGCGGGATGTAGCATGGTTTGTGGAGTGGTGCTTGACTTGTAGGAAAGTCAAGGTCGAGCATCAGCGACCTCACGACAAGATGTAGCCGTTGGAGATTCCCGTATGGAAATGGGAAGACATCACTATGAATTTTATGACCCCAGCATCGATCGACCTCCTTTTGAGATGTTCTACAGGAGGAAGTGCAGGACCCCGATTTATTGGGGCGAGGTCGGTCAGCGAGTCATGGGGAGTATCGAGGTGGTGCTCAAGACCAGTGAGTTGATTCAGCAGGCTCCAGACAGCTCAGAGTCGGCAGAAGAGCTATGCCGAGAGGCGTCGGTCAGACTTGGAGTTCCAGGTGGGAGATATGGTTCTCCTGAAGGTGTCACCTTGAAAAGGTGTCATCCAGTTCAGGAAGCGGGGCAAGCTGCGCCCTAGGTATATTGGTCCCTTCAGGGTTTTGGCTCGGGTGGGCCGGGTAGCTTATCTTCTGGACCTTTTAGCCGAGCTCAGTCAGATTCATAGCACCTTTCATGTCTCTCATCTGCAGAAGTATTTAGTGGATGATTCCGCAGTTGTACCTCTGGAGGATATTCAGGTGGATGACCGCCTGAATTATATTGAGACACCGGTGGCAATTGTAGACCGGAAGACGAAAACCTCGAGGAACAAGGTTGTGGAGATGGTAAAGGTGCAGTGGCTGCACTACAAGGGCTCTGAGTGGACGTGGGAGCCTGAGGAGGAGATGATGGAGCATTATCCCGAGCTGTTCGAGACAACGGACTTCGAGGACGAAGTCTGATCCAAGTGGGGGAGAATTGTAACGCCCGATGGTTCCAAGGTATTATTTAATTATTTAATCATTTATTTATTTTAGTGGTCTTGCTGAGGCCGTATGTTGGGCGTAAGCCTGGTGTACGCGGGGCGTAACTGTCCATTAAGAAACGCGGAGGCATGCACGTACGCTTAGCGTACGAAGAGGTACGCACAGCGTACGTAGTCAGGACCCAAAACCCTAATTTTTAGGGTTCAAGGCCTATATAATGTCATTAAGTCCCTTGGGTTAGCCTCCTTATCAACCTCTATTGTCCAAAAACCCTAAAATTGAATCCTTTATCATCTTGGTGTATTCTTGACCTTGTGGAGTGCATTTTTGGTAGTTGGTACCTTGGAAGGAAGAAGAAGAAGTTGGTGAAGGAGAGTTGTTGGAGTTTGAGCTTGAAGATCCGGATTATCTTCATCATTTGGCACTCATTTGAGATATAAAGCTCAGAACTTGCCTGGTTAATGCTTAGATCTTCTTTGTTTGAGTTTTTTGGTCGTTTTGGTCCCATTGATGAGATCTTGTGAGTTATGGTCGTTTCTGAAGCTTAGAGTTGCCACTCTTGGTATTATTTGGGTCCTATAGTCATAAAGTTGCAACCTTTGAGGCTTTGAATCATCCATGCATGAGTATTGGTCATTTTTATGGAAGTAGGTTGTCATATTTTGAGTTTGGGTTCTATTGGGGGCATGCAAGCCACCAAGTTGTCGACTTTATGGTTTAAGACACTTCATATGACTCAGATCTGTGATTGGAACCTTAGGTCTTAAGGATTTAAGTGCTTTGTGGGATTATGGCTTAATGGGTAAGTACGTTGGGCGTACAAGCTAATACGTTGGGCGTACAAGCCATGCAGCATGTACGCTTAGCGTACAGTTGAGTACGCCCCACGTACTCATTAGATTTGGGCTTTGCGTCGTTTGGGCCTTGGATTGGGCCACTTTCATGGACTTTGTGTCTTGGGCCTTAGTGGGCCATCTGGAATCGAATATTTGAGATAAGGAAGCATTATTGGGCCTTAGGCTAAGGCCCATGCGAAGGGATTGGGCCCAATTGGAAATTAGGCCATATGTTGGGCCTTGTTGGATTGTTTAACTTTTAGGCCATTGGATTGTGATTTAGGGTTTCCTTTTTGTACCAAGTTATGTTAGGGGTAAAATAGTCTTTTTACCCCAAGTAGGGATTTTTGGTTATGATGTGGATCCCAAATGTTAATTAGCTTTTATTTGGTAATTGATAGCCCGTGGAGCTGTAGGACCAGTAGTCAGGGATAATTCGTTTCATTTAGCTTTTCGATGTGAGTTTTCCTCACCGAGTTTAGTGGGTCTAAGGCACCAAGGCCGACCCTTGTTGATTATGTTGATATACTCGTTGTCTGTGTGATACTTGTATGTGCTTGTATTTGTATGCTCATTGGGCGGGGCCCGTATTGTGAGTGTGGGTGGGGTCCGTATCTCTTTGGGCGGGGCCTGTTATGCGAGTGTGGGCGGGGCCCGTATCTCTTTGGGCGGGGCCCGTTATACGAGTGTGGGCGGGGCCCGTTATGTGATATGCTGGTATGTGGTATCTTGGGGAACTCACTAAGCTTTGTGCTTACGGATTTTGGTTTGTGTTTCGGGTACTTCTGGTTCCAATGGGAAGGGCTTGAGTTGACTACACCGCACACACCATGGGGATTCCGCATTTGATATTTACTCTGATTTGATACATTGATTTTGTTGAGATGTATGGATGACAATTGAAAATATTATTTTATATTTTATAAAACGAAATTTTTGGGACCATATTTTTGAATGTTTCATTTATATTGAGAAACACTTTGAACTAGATGGGTAGAGAGCATGACAATTGGATAAATCTAGTAATTTTTTCTTACGTTATCAAATTATAATAGCATAGATTGTTTGTTTTTGGCATTTAAACACACAAAAATGGACAAGAAAACGATTTTTGCAAGACCTTATATATTTTTTGCACTAATAATATTTAAAATGTTTTTTTACCATTCTACTCATTGTTTGTTTTTTTTTTCTTGAAAAAGGGTTTTTGGTCGTTTGGCATGTAAGTTTTGGTATTTTTTTAAGTCACTTTTGTATTTCCGCATATTATTATTGTCCATGTTAACTTTCGTTGTTTGCTATTGTAGCATGCTAACACGAGTCTTTGTGGATAAGTAAATGCTTTAGGAGTTGGTGTATGTTTGTATTGTATTAGATCGTCTATTAGAGCCACATGAAGCACTATTTGAGATCACATATCTTAGATTTTGGCTTAATGGCACCATCGTCAGGGGACATTTTATTTATCCATGTGTTAATGCTACACGAGGTCCTTCTGGATGAAGTTTTAATCATTGTGTGGCGATTGAGATTTTATATAGAAGGGTACTCCCTGTTGTTCAGACAACTCAAGTTTTGTCTTGTCCCCAGATTCCAATTTGTGCGTCTTCCAAACTTTAAGACATAATTTATAATCACTTTGTTGTTATTTTGGGCATGTGTATTCCTGAACATATTAGATGACTTCTTGCAATTATAATATTTATATAACCTTGCTTTTAAAGAGGTTTTACATTACATATCAGACGAGGACGAGAATGCCGTTGAGGGCTTGTTTACTTTTCTTCGATAAGTTTTAAACACTTTTCATCGGCATCTAAAAACAACTTTCCAAAAAAAAAAAATAATGATAATTCCTATAACCCGATTCTTCTCTTATGTTCTCTCCTCACAACGAACCTTTATATGTCTATAAAGTACACGAGACCATTCTGATTCTGTATTTTGTTCTTCTTCAATTTCTTTCATAGTTCTCAAAATATAATCGAGTATCATAGGTAGAAGTTCTTCGTTTTCGTAATGTGAAGGAAATGGGAGATGAGAATTTTTCATCCTCGAAAATATAATCATAAGTTTTGTAGGTGGCGGACTAGTTGGATCAACTCCTTGACATTTTCTTAATAGAAAAGTGGCAAGAAAGTATATTGAATTGGTGTGATTTATGATAGACAAAATTACATGCCCCATATGGTTTAGCAAAAGTCATAACTTCATTCCCTACTATTTGTTTTTCAGACAAACATTGTCCTTGTGGTTTCTAAAACTTGCATGATTGATCCCTAAACCACATTAATGACTTCCTTCCCTTTGTAATTTCTTTGAGAATTTTTTTATTCAACATTTAATTTAACAAAAAAAAGAAACTTAATAAACACTCCGGGATAATGACTTAAAAGAGTAATATATTTTTTGATTTGTACACATTTGGTCACTGAGTTTTTTTCGTCCACATTTACTCATTCAACTTGTTAAACTGTACACATTCAATCGGCTACTCCAGGTTAGCCGGTAAAAATAACTTAATAGTGTAATATATTTCTCACTTTGTACAAATTTAGTCCTTAATATTTGTGTACACATTTAGTCCTTGATGTATTTTCTCTTTGCAAAATAAGTCATTTTTGTTTTGGTACTCGTTTAGTACTTATGAATGATTTCTTTAGGTTTTTCTCATGACATCTTACGTGTGGCAATCATTAATGAGGTGTTTGAGGCTTTTAATACTTATGTCCATCGTGATCTCGACTACTTGGTTGCTTAGGTCATTTGTTCTGAACGTCATAACTTCTTCATACGATCTCGGATTTTAACAATCTTTATATTCATGCGTTCATATTTTAGTCTACTACAACTTTCGTTTAGATTACTCCCGTTAAAAACTAATATAATTTTACTTACGATCTTTATATCCATACATTTTTTTATGAATGCATGTATGGATGTTTTTTTATAAAATCGTAAGTAAAAATATATTACATTTAACCAAAGGGCCTTTGGCCTATCGGTAAGGAGTGACTCTCTCAAATGAAAGGTCATGGGTTCAAGTCTCTTTGGAGACATAGGTGATATTTAGGAGTAGATTAGTTAGTTTTCCATTTCAAAAAAATATAGATATTAAATTTTAACGGGAGTAATCTTAACAAAAGTTGTAGTAGACTAAAAAAAGAACACGTGGATATAAAGATCGTTAAAATCTGATATCATATGAAGAAGTTACGACTTTCAGAACACAAGAACTAAGTCAAACTACAAGACCTACGCAACCAAGCAGTCGAGATCGCGATGGATATTAACATCAAAAGCCCCAAACACCTCATCAATGATTGTCCCACGTAAGATGTCGTGAGAAAAACCTAAAGAAATCATTCATAAGTATTGAATGAGTACAAAAACAAAAAAGACTTATTTTGAAACAAAATAATATTAAGGACTAAATGTGTACAAAAATAATAAGGACTAAATGTGTACAAAATGCGAAATATATTACCATTAAGTCATTTTTGTCGGCTAACCTGGAGTAACTGGTCATAAGGACTGAATGTGTACAGTTTAACAAGTTGAAGGGGTAAAAGTGGACGAAAACAAAAACTCAATAACCAAATGTGTACAAATCAAAAAATATATTACCTTTTAAGTCATTTCTCTAAACATCCCACCCCCATTTTCACTTTAACCCCATACCACCCTTCCCCTTCATTTCTTCCACACTCTTTCTCCACCCCCCCCCCCCCCAACTTTCAATTTACAAGTTGCAGACATCTTGAATCGATTTCTTAAAACAAACATCAACGAATGCAGAAATCTACAGTTTTTTTTAAGCATTTGTCAAGCAAAGCATGATCAAAGCCTATGAGTCCTCCACAATCTGCATATGAGGAGAACCTATGTCAATGTATAAGTGAACACTGTGATGTTGAATTTAATATCTTCCTCTGTTATTGATACTAGAGTTATACATAGGTATTTATATACAATATACAGTAAGGAATTGAATGCATCCTAATTATAAGTCACTACACAACGGTATACAGAAGACTAAGACAAAAGTTGAACTGTTCAAACTTGTGTGATTCACGTGTGGTTATTAGCCCCCGGCAAGCTGAAGGTTGGGACAGACTTGAAGCTTGGAACGAAGAAGATGAACTCGATCTTGCAACAATGGTTTGGTGAATATGTCCGCCAACTGATCAACGGATGAGATATAGCTGATTTTTAGTGCTCAGGTTTCAACTTGTTCTCGAATGAAATGAAAATCTAGACCAATATGCTTGGATCGAGTACTGATGATGGAATTTTTGCTCATGAATATGGCACCTACGTTGTCGCAAAGAATCACTGGTTGTTTGGGAATAGGAGCCTGGAGTTTTGTAATCAACTGTTTTAGCCACAATAATTCAGTTGTTGTGTATGCGTGTGATCTGTATTTTGCCTCGGTACTGGAGCGTGCGACAACTCGTTGTTTTCTGGATGTCCAGCTAATTAGGTTTGAACCATGAAATACTGCATACCCATATTGAGATCGACTATCCTCTTGGCTGGAAATCCAGCCGGCATCCGAGTAGGCAAGAAGTGAGTCGGCTTTAGTTGGGGAAAAATGAAGACAATTATGCAAGGTGCCTTTTAAGTATCGAAGGATGTGTTTTGTAGCTTGCCAATGTTGAATGGTGGGAGAGTGCATGAATTGACAGACACAATTAACAACATATGCAATGTACGGACGGGTTATGGTAGCATATTGAAGGGAACCCACAATTTGTCGGAATAATGTTGGATCATGGAATGGGTCGCCTTCTGGGGATAGACGAGAACTTGGATATGTTGGTGTTAACAATGACGAAGCTTCTGTCATTTTACTTCTGTGTAGAATATCAAGGATATATTGTTGTTGTGAGAGATCAAGACCAGTAGTTGTAGAGGTGATTTGTAGACCCAAGAAATGATGTAATTGCCCAAGATCTTTTAGAGCAAAAACTGTATGAAGTTGGTGGATGAAGCGTTGTATTTTGGTTGCATCAGTTCCGGTGATGATTACATCATCTACATAAACTAGGATGTAAATAGTTGTGGTGGAACTGATGTGAACAAAAAGAGAGGTATCGAATTGACAAGCTTTAAACCCGTGAGTAACAAGGTAGGTTTTGAGCTTGCTGAACCAGGCTCTTGGAGCCTGTTTGAGTCCATATAGGGCTTTGTTGAGGCGACATACATGATGGGGTCTAGTTGGGTCTTCAAATCCACGTGGTTGTTTCATGTACACTACTTCATTTAGATCCCCATTCAGAAAGGTGTTGTTGATGTCAAGTTTCCGAATGGCCCAGCCTTGAGAGATAGCTATGGATAAGACAAGTCTGATGGTTGTTGGTTTAATGATCGGGCTGAAAGTCTCGAAGTAATCAACATTGGCTTCTTGAGTGAAACCTTGAGCCACCAAGCGGGATTTGTATCAGTCAATTTTGCCATCAGATCGTCGTTTAATCCTGAAAATCCACTTACAACAAATAACATTGACATTAGTAGGACAAGAAATGATAGACCATGTGTTATTCCTCATGAGAGCATCATATTCATGTTGCATAGCTTGCTGCCAACAAGGATGTTTAATAACTTGGGAGAACAGACGAGGTTCATAATCAGAAGTATCGGAAAGAGATGTGAGAAAAACTTTGGGTTTGAGAGAGTTGGTACGAGCTCTAGTGATCGTTGGGTGAGTGTTGGTGGGTGCAGGGCGATAGTGAGAGGTGGAAGGCTGATTTGGTACTATGGTAGGGTTGATTTGAAGAGGTGTTTGTGAGGGAGGTAGTGAGGGGATGGTGGAGGTGGTGGAAGATGAAGTAGTAGATGAGAATGATGGTGGAGAAGAAGTTGAGTTGTAAGCTACACGTGTAAGTAAATCAGAGGCGAATGGAGGAGAAGTAGAAGAAGAGTGTGAAGTAGTAGTCGAGACCGAAGGTAGATAAGGAAAAACACTTTCATTAAAGACAACATGACGAGAAACATAGAGTCGAGAGGATGGTTGATGATAACATAGGTAGCCCTTGTGAGTAGTGCTATACCCGAGAAAAATACATGGGAGAGAGCGGAAGTCAAGTTTGTGAGAGTTATAAGGATGTAAGAAAGGATAACATAAGAAGCCAAAGGTTTTAAGGAAGGTATAGTCGGGAGATTTATTGTATAGTAGTTGATAAGGTGAATGAAACAGGAGAAGGGGGTAATTGTACTATTGTGTAGGTAGGTAGCGGTTTTAAACGCATGTTCCCAGAATAGTTGAGGGAGGGATGATTGAGCTAATAAGGTGAGGCCTTTTTCAACAATTATATGATTGCGTCTTTCGACAGCACCTTTCTGTTCTTGGGTATGGGGACATGAGACTCGATGTTCAATGCCATGTGTTTAAAGAAAGGTGGAGACATTGTGATATTCTCCACCCCAATCAGATTGAAGGGCTTTAATGTCATGTTTAAATTGGGTTTTAACCATTTGTTTAAATTGGACAAATTTGGAGAAGACCTGTGATTTGGTAGATAAAAAATAAATCCAAACATATTTGGTGCAATCATCAATAAAAAGCAAGAAGTAGAGATTTCCATTAAGTGAAAATAACGGGGCGGGACCCCAAACATCCGAATACACTAAATCGAAAGGAGAAGATGAATTTATGTGAGAGACAGGTAGATGTAAACGACGACTTTTTCCTAATTGACAGGAGTCGCACACAGTTGGAAATTTGTTGGAAGAGACGGGAAGCTGAAAGGAAGAGATAAGTTTGCGCAAGAGAGGCTCGTGTGGATGAGCAAGTCTTTGGTGCCAACCATGAACAGAAGTGTGAACACCCGAAAGAGCCATGAGAGAAGAGCACTTATTGGTGGTGTTTGGGACCCGATATAAGCCATGATTAACGTCCCCCTGCAGAAGTGTTTTGCCCTACATATTCTTAACAGTGCAATGGTTAGGCCATAATTCCATGTACACATCATTGTCTCGTGTTAACTGAGACACACTAAGAAGATTTTTGGTCAAGTTTGGAACAACAAAAACAGATGGCAAGCAAAGATTATGCAAAGAACTGAAGCCAACATGAGAAATGGACATATGATTACCATTTCCAACCTTTATTTTGTCGGTACCAGTATAGTCCTCTGCAAGCTGAAGTTTTTGCATGTCAGGAGTGACATGATCAGTTGCTCCAGTGTCAAAGTACCAAGCTGGGTCCATTACAGTTGAAGAAGTGGCAGCTTGAGCAGTATTGACCTGGCGGGAAGAGTCGCGAGGATTAATGTGTCTGGAGGGAGAGTCTGTCTGGTTATTGCGTTGCCAACAGTCTATGGCCTCATTTCCGGGACAGCTACACAGTTGGAACATGGGGCGTCTCCAGCGAGAGTCGGTGGTGCGAGTGGAGGGGAGGCCATTGGAGTTGTTGGTTGTCGGCGATGATCTGACAGTGGGATTGTAGTTGGAGTATGATCTGGTTGAGGAACGATTTGTGGTCAGAGCTGATGAGTTCGTGCCAGGGTGACAGGTGAAGGAAGCACTTGGGTCTGACGATTGTGGTCATATTCAATTCGAGCTTCCTCTTGTAGGAGAAAGCTGACCAGATCATCAACTGATACGTTATCTTGTATCTGATTTCATCATAAAGGCAGTAGCAAACGAAGCATACGAGGAATCGAGGCCTGTGAGAATATAGCCAATTAAGTCTTCGTCGGGAATCGAATAGTCACTCTCAGCAAGAGAGTCTGCAATAGACCTCTTACGATCAATATAGTCGATCATCGAGAGGGATCCTTTGGAGATAGTTTGGACTTGGACTTTCATCGCCATTCTGCAGGCTCTTGTTTGGGACTGGAACGACTTTTCAAGAATGGTCCAGGTGTCAAAGGAAGTGGGGGCCCGAACAACTAAAGAGAGAGCCCGTTCAGAGAGTGTGGTTTAAATCCATAGAAGAACGAAGTGGTCTTGTTTCTTCCAGCGAACATGATCAGGATTAGGTTTGGGGGCAGGAGCGGCGTCGTCTTCAAAGTCGCTCGACACGTAGGTAGCAGGAGGAGAATCGGATTTGAAGATGAAGGATTCCAAATCAAATGTCTCTAGGGAAGAGATGACTTTGGAGCTCCATAAGCAGTAATTGTCTCGATCAAGCTTAATGTTGATCGGAGGAAGTTAAAAACTGACGGCACCTGATGTAGAAGTAGCGTGTGCCAATAGAGAAGTGCTGGAAAAAGCCATTTGAGAGCAGGTAGAGGTAAGAATCGAAAGGGAGAAAAGTTATATGGCCCTGTATACCATATAAGTGAACACTGTGATGTTGAATTTAATATCTTCCTATGTTATTGATACTAGAGTTATACATCGGTAGTTATATACAATATACAGTAAGGAATTGAATACATCCTAATTATGCGCCACTACACAATGGTACACAAAAGACTAGGACTAAAGTTGAACTGTTCAAACTTGTGTGATTCACGTGTGGTTATTACAATGTCTTCAGGATCGTTTGTTGATTCGATGTCCTCCGGTGAAAAAATCCATATAAGATGACGGTGATGGCGGTGACATGAATAGAAGGTCTTTACTCTGACTACTCTAATGGTGGCTAACATCGAATTAAAAAAGGTGAAGGGGGAGAAATAGAAGGTAGGTCCAACACACAAATTTCCATTTTCATTGAAGACATGCCCACCAGATTTCCCTGAGTTAATTGCAACATCTATCTACAAAAGGTTAAAGAATAAACTCTGTTAGTGGGAGACGGTGAATAGTCTTCCTACATTGAGGTAAGAAAATCGATTGAGGTAATAGTAATACAAATAAATTGAGGTAAGAAAATCGAACACACCAAAACATTGCTCTATAATTGAATATCAAAACTAGAAAAATCAAGAAATTCTTCATCAAAAAATTAAGTTTTATTACCAAACAAGTTGAAAGATGAGGAGATTGAGACAGTGGATAGTCTTCCTGACAGTAGTGAGAAATCCCCATCGGCGATCTGGATTTGTACGTTAGGAAATCACATGTTTGGGAATCCTTGGGAGGAAAGGAAGGCGAGGATGGGGGACTGAGGGTGCCTACCAGAGAGGGAGAGAAACGACGAGGCCTTATCAACAACGACTAGGTTTAATCGTGGGTGGGTGTTTGAAGCCGACGGTGGGAGTGACAAAGAACCTCCAACGGGAAAATTCAGATAAAGGGACCAGGTAGGTTTTTACTGGGGGTGAGGTGGGGTGGGGGGAGGGATTTTTTTTTTAAATAATATATATATATATATATATATATATATATATATATAATAAATTAGAAAGGGTAAAAATGTCATTTTTGGTGGATCATGGACCAATAATGAAAGTTTTAGAAACCATAGAGACAATGTTCATAAAAGAAATGAGCAGAGACTGAAGTTATAATATGATTTAACCTTTCTACTACCAACAACAACGATCACAACAATTCAATTAACCCCAATTCTAAACCTTTCAACAACAACAATTTCAACCCCAATCTTCTCAACCTCGACAATTTCACGCGCAACCTTTACAACTATCTCAAGTCTCATTATCTCAATGCCTACCTATAAACCTTAAGAACGACGACGAACGGGTCCAAGAAATACAACAACCAACTCGAAGAAGGCAAATAAAGGAAAAGAACCAAAAAAAAAAAAGAGAACTATGCAATGGAGCGAAGACGAGGATGAAGCTTTAGCGAAAGTTTGGATTTTCATATCGTAAGTCGGTGACACCAGGAACGCGCAATCGGGTCAAAGTTTTTGGAATCATGTTCTAGACCACTTTCATGCGCTATTAGGAAGGGAAACGGAGCGGACATACGATTCAGTCAATGCAAAATGGCGTGACCTACGAGTGGTTTGCACGAAATTTAACGGCATATTTGACAATCTTAAAAATAAGCACAAAAGTGGTAGCAACGATTTCAATATTTTATCTACCGCATGCTACCAATACAAAATTACCAATAATGGTAAACCATTCGGCAACCAAAAAGCGTCGGAAGTTTGTCGTAACGATCTAAAATGGGTCATTTATCCGGAGATGACACATTCGGGATCTACCACCGAATCCAACAAAAGCCCAAGAACTTCCGAGTCTGACGTGGGTTTTGGCATCGACCTCAATGATGAGTTCGACGACACCGAGGGGGAGGGTCCACTGGAAGTCCAACTTCGTCGACCACCGGTAAGGAACAAATCGAGAAAGGCGGGGTCTTCAAGCGGAAAAGCGGTTTGCGAAGACGTAGTTGCGGAAAAAATAGACAAGACTCTAACTTTTCTAGAAAAAATTTTGAATTAACTGAGAAAGCTCGTCGCCGAAAAATAGTAATTACCGATCTTCAAATTTTAAACACAAAACCGCAACCCGATCTCGACCCGGAAAATCTAGCCGCGTTTTTAAAAATGCAACAAGTCCGCAAAAAAATATGGAAATTAGGTTCTAGTGTTTTAATATTTAAGTTTTATTTTATATGTTCTTTTAGTAATTTAGGTTTAATTTTTTATGTTTTTTATGTTTTTTTAGTAATTTAGGTTTTAAATTTCTTTATTTTTTAATTAATGTAATATGTTTTTAATTAATGTAAAATATTTATTTATGTTTTTTATTTAATTTAATGTAAAAAAAATTAAAATAAAAAATATAAATATTATAGAATGTTAACCATTTTCAATGGGTAGTTGTTTGATGGTGCGTTTTTTGTAGTGAGGTTGAGTTGACAACACTTTTTGAGTGGTTGAATGTAACCACTCCCCATAACCTAAATAAAACCGGTTTTTTTTTTTTTTTTTGAAAAGATCATTTCACATGTCAACATCTATTTCGCATGATCTACAAATTCAATAGCAATTATTTAAATTGGCTTAATTTTGCCATTTTTTTAGAAAATAACTTAATATTTATGTTAGATTTGCTTTTCAATTTAATAAGAGGATTAACCATCAGCCATACATCCAAAACATTCCTCACCAAAAAGAAAAACTAATGAACATTGTCACCAGAAAAACCATACTATATTTTCTAATGCTTACCTATTAACCAATAATCCATTTTAAATCAAACGTTATTAAGATTTAATGTTGTATTTACTTTTTCGTGTGTATATATATATATATATATATATATATATATATATATATATATATATATATATATATATATATATATATATATATATATATATATATATATATAGAGAGAGAGAGAGAGAGAGAGAGAAAAAGTGGGGTAAATATATGATAGATTATTGAAAACTCAATATATTTTGGATAATTTTACAATTTACCATTTATATTTTATTTTTTCCAAACAAATCATAAAAGTTATTCAAAATTAACATTTTCATATGATATAATAAATTAACGGTGAAACATGACATAACGTGTATTTAAGCAAATATGTGAAGCTCTCGTACTATGATATGAAATAACCAAAATACAATGTTCTTTTTACTCTCAAGTATATAGTTTAAATCAAAATATACCACTATTAATGATAAATTTGGAAGGAATTATTTCACATTTACATCACAAATTATTTTATATAGAAAAAGCGTATCTAAATCCTCATCCAATTTAGTCATCCCTGCTATACACTTCAAACCTCAAAGGTTTATTCACGAAAAAAGCATCCAAATTCCGAACCACAACCTCAAAAAGACCCCTGAAAGATTCCTGAGTCATCACCGCATGATGTGGTGTCATCACAACTTTATCCAATTTCAATAACTCGTGAGGAACATCCGGTTCATTTTCAAAAACATCCAAACCGACCCCACCAATTTCCCCTTTCACTAAACACTCCACCAATTCTTTCTCATTAACGATTGCCCCTCGGGCTACGTTCACTATAACTCCTTGTTTTCCTAAATTCAACATGATGTTTTTGTCAATCATGTGGTGTGTTTGGTCGTTTAATGCACAACAAATGATGAGGATTTCACAGTTTGTTGAAAGTTGTAGAACATTGGGGAAAAAAGGGAATGTGAGATCGAGTTTTTTGGTTCTAGAAGTGTATGAGATAATGCAACCCAAGGCTTTAAGCCTCTTTGTGACCTCTAAACCAATATTTCCCACTCCAACAACCCCTACTCGCTTACCTCCCAACTGAATTTATATATATTAGTAGACCAAATTAGCAACGTACTTTCCAATATTATTTTGATGGCTAAATGTAAGAAATAGCAATGTGCTTTCATTTATTTGTGTAATATAGCATCCGACTACTGAATCTTTCTACTACAACATTGTACTTTTAAAATGTCTTTTTATTAAGGCATTGTAAATGAACTATAGTAACAAATCCCAATATTGTTTCCAAGGGATAAATATAAGAACACAAAACAGAGTTTCATTTATTTGTGTATTGTTGCATCCTACTTTTATTTCTTTTTATTACAACATTGTACTTTGAAAGTTCTACCCAATTATAACACTGTCTTTATAATTTTTTCCTTACTAGAATATTATACATTGAAAAATCTCCAATTTGAATGACTTCGCTATATTTAGGTAGTTTTGTCAAAGTACAATGCTATAATAAACAAATCATTAAAAGTACATTGCTATTTCTTACATCAAACCTATTTTGTAGAGAGAGAGAGAGAGAGAACCTTGTGAGCAAGAGGATAATCTTTTTTCTGGTGCCATAATCCAGCCTTAACAAAGCTATTAGCAGCACTTACTCTTCTTAACACATCAATCAACAAACCCACAGCCATATCAGCAACATCCTCTGAGAAAACTGAGCCAGCATTAGCAACTTTGACTCCAAGCCGTTTGCACTCATGGAGGTCAATATGGTCAACACCAACACTGCTGGTTGCAATAAAACGAAGCTCAGGCAGCTTCTGTAAAATGTCAGTGGTAATGGGGCATGAAACAGAACAGAACATAGCTTGTACAGAACCTGCATGGGTAGAAAGGAATTGGTGGAGTGGAATAGCGGATTCCCATGGTTTTAGACAATGGAATTTATCTGAGAATTGTCTCTCATAAGCTTTGAAAACAGAAGGTGGCCCAAGAACCAAGACATTTGGAAGGTCATCTGCTGTCTTTTCTTTTTGTGAAGAATCTTGTTTTTCCATGTTTATAGCACTTAGATCTGCACAAATTGGAATTTATAAAGATTAGAAGAATCAACAATGTAAACAATTCAGACTTTCCGGAAATCAAGCATGAAAAGTTAGGCATTCACATCCATTGAAGAAGCAATAGATCCATGATTAGATTCAAAAGTTTGAGCATAAAAGAAAATGTATTTCTTATCCTTTGTTGTTCAGATAAGGAGCAACCTATTGATCCTGATTTCCTAACATATTAACAATCCTCTAGCCTAATCGCCTAACCTCTGATTCCTGTTAACATATGGATGTGTTTGAATGATCGTTATGAAAGTTACATTATCAGCTATGGTAAATCGTGCAGTGTAAGATTGTATTTAGATGTCTTTTTACTGCAGCTCTTCGATAGTGTTGTAGTGTTTAGAAAATCCTGATTAAATTAGAAATCAAATGGATGATTATTTGACTCTACATAGATTATCCTCATAATAAACAATATATGGACGATAATCATGAATCAAAACTGATACAATTCTGAAATTAATTGCTCGGCCATACGAATTACACAAGTATGAACCTATATTCATAATGATAACAAGAATACACAGAAACAGAAGAACAGTGTCAAATATCTCGATCAAATCTAGGGTTTCAACTCCCAAATTTTCGGGTTCGTTTTATCCACACCTAGTTACGAGTAATAGTAATACAGAATCGTCAGTTATATTCACGTAAGACTGTCCTAAGCTTGGACATTAGAATTTCAAAACAAGTAACCAAAAACGTACACGAATTTCGAAGCAATAGCGAATTTAAGTTAGAAAATTACTTCGAGAAGGATAGTTGGTGGAGAACATGAAGCGGAAAGGAATGTCGCAGGAGGAGTCTCGAAATACGACGTTGACCGGTTGTGGCTGGCGGTGGAACTAACTGTCAAGCTCGAGCAAAGGGATGGTTATTGGTCAGTATCGCTGTCATGATTTTCGCTCTACTTTTTCAGGTTCACTCAATATAATATTCTAATATATTATTGTAGTTTGAAATAAATTAAATGCTTTAATTTTTAATCTTTCATCTGTAACCGTTTAAAATAGGCCATCACCAATCCTGCAATGCATTAAGCCATCGAACTAATATGAGTTTAATGCATTGACACATATATAATTTTACCTATTAAATTCTATACTCCATTAAATTCTATATAATTTAATGGATTGTTATATCATTTATTATTATTTTTTTACTTATTGTTTTTTTTATGTATTATCATGAAATTAAAAATTAAAACCTACAATCAAAATTAACATTAATTAAAAAGGGAAATCTCCAGAAAAGTTCTAAAATTTTACCATAATTTACGAAAAAGTCTCAAACTAAATTTTGTTTACGAAAAAGCATGAATTACCGGTAAAAATGGCGATTTGACCCTTTTTTTCCGGTTTACCGGTTTTATTACTTACATGTTTCACTAAAGTCACATTATTTTACCCTAATTTGCGAATAAGTCCCAAAATAAAATTTACTGATGATTTGACCATTTTCTCTATGTAACATACATTTTACCGGTTTCATTGTTGACCCGGACGCCTAGTCATTAAATGAGATGATGAGATGGATATGTTGAGTTATATAATGTTATGTTTAGCATAAAACTTGATATCCTGATGTATGATGTATTTTTTTGGAACATAAAATGCATCCAACGAAGAGTACAATAATTACATAAACTAAAAACAACTACGTTATTTTTTACGTTTATAAGAAATATCAAATTGTTTATCTAATCTTATGTAACCCAATATATCTATCTCATCAAACATCAACTAATTTTCTGTCTTTTTTCTTTGAAACACACATTTTATTGGTTTCATTGCTGACGTAGATACATAGTCATAAATGAGACGATGAGATGGATATCAAATTTTCCAGTAAATGTAGCATTATATAATCCATCGTATCCATCTTATCAACTAATTTAATGACTAGGTGGCTAAGTCATCAATGAAACCGATAAAATATATGTTACATGAAGAAAATGGTCAAATCATCAGTAAATTTTATTTTGGAACTTAATCCCAAATTAGGGTAAAATAATGGGACTTTAGTGAAACTAGTAAGTAATAAAACCGGTAACCAGAAAAAAGGGGTCAAATCGCGACTTTTACCAGTAATTCATGCTTTTTCGTAAACAAAATTTAGTTTGTGACTTTTTCGTAAATTAGGGTAAAATTTTAGGACTTTTCTGGAGTATAGAGTTCAATAAGGATTGAACTCCACATTCTATTGAATCCTAGTCATTTTCCTACAATGAGGATTTTGAGTTTAATAAGATTAAACTCTCCATTAAACCCATCATTAAACTCCCATTGCAGATGGTCTTAGGCTTAAGGGAGTGGATCGCGGTTTGGCCGCACTCAGTGCCACATAGGCAGGGGAACACCGCCCCCTATACAGTCTTGGGTGCGGTTTGACCACACCTCTCCCAATTTTTGTCGCACTCATTTCTCTCTCTCTCTCTCTCTCTCTCTCTCTCTTTAATGTGTATTTCTCTCTCTTCTCCTCTCTCATCTCTCTCTTTCTCTACCATAGTTCCCACACCCTAGGTGTGGTAAAGAACCACACTTTGTGTAGTGTAATTGATGTGGTTCCTACGTGTCATAGGAAGGAGTGCGATTTTTATAGCGCCACTCCCTCCAACCTTATGATTCCTATTTTTTTAAGTAGTTGAATCTATTAAAATACGTAGACCTTTTTTTAGAATCTTTAACATTGGGTTGAGGCTTATTTATTCATTAAAACACTTCGATTTTAAATGAGTTGAAAAATATTATGGCTTGGTTGATATAAAATGAAAATTTTTCTTTATTGTGTTTGCAATGTATGATGATATAAAAATTGTTTTTTATTTGTCAAATAAATTAAAAAGTAAATTACGTAACCAAACTATTTTATTTTTGTTTTTATATTAAATATTATTTTTTAAGAAAATATAAAACTTTTATTTGTCAAATAAATTGAAAAGTAAATTACGTAACATAACCAAACTATTTTATTTTTGTTTTTTAATTTAATGTAATTTTTAAAGAAAATGATAGAACTTTTATTTAATAAAAACTTCATTTATTTAAAATTTTAATTTATCAGACTCTTATCCGCTCAAACATATATTTTTTTCTTTAATTTAAAAACAATATGTAAAGAAAAATATAACTTTGTAAAACAAATATTATGAATGTTGGATGCATGTAAATATGGGTGTAAAGGTGGGGGAGACATGGACATGGAGATGGGCATGTGTGTGCATGTATGAGTGTGGGTAGGTTGGGGTGAAGTGGGTGTGGGAAGACATGTGGGTATAGGTTACGGTTATGTAATCTAGAAGTGTTTTTCACAAAAAAAAAATATAACTTGTTGTAAAACTATTTTATTTTTGTTTTCATGATGTTGCTCAAATCTTGTTAAGTAATCTAGAAGTGTTTTTCACAAAAACAAAAAAAAAAAAAAAAACAAAAAAAAAACACTCCCTTTGCAAATGAACTCTAGTCACACGATTTGTGCTTTACTCGCAAATGTATTCTTTATGTTGGAATATGATAAATTTTTATCTATTTAGTTACACAACTTTTGTTTTTTTATAGTTCATTGAGAGAGAGAGAGAGACAGAGAGAGAGAGAGAGTATTCTTTTTTTTTATATTATAAAAAAATTGAAAAAAAGTACGAAAAGCAAAATTGTAACACCCTGACTCCCATATTGTAACATTCGTCTCTCGAGGTATTATTTAGATTATGTAAATTAATATGAGCGTTGGACTAACACTTGGACAATGGACCTTTAGGGGTGGACCTTAGCAAAAATGGGCCAAGAAGTTGGGCTGCCCATAAGTCGTACGTTGGGTGTAACCTGGCGTACGCGGAGCGTAGTGGCACATTGGATTCGAGGGACTCGGGGGTGTACGCGCAGCGTACGCGGGCAGATGTCCAACACTAATTTTTAGGCTTTAAGACATATAAATACCCCATTATAGCCTCCCCTCTAGCCTCCTCACCAGTCCCTCACCCTCAGAAAACCCTAGTTCACCTCATACTCCATTGTTGTGTGTGCTTGACCTTTTTGAGTTCATTTTTGTGAAGAAAGGCTTGGAAAGAGTGAAGAGAAGTTGGAGGATAAGCACTTGAGTATCTTGAGCTCAAGGATCTGGAACAAGTTCATCTTTTGGCACCCAAAGGAGGTATAAAGCTCCTACCTTTCCTCTTAGAAGTTTAGATCTAGGGTTTTGAAGCTTTGGACCTTTTTAGGTCTAAAGAATGGATCTTGTTCATGCAACTTCGTTTTTGAGCTTAGGGTTGCCACCCTTGAAGCTCAAAGTGTCCCTTAAGTAGTAAAGTTGCAAGCTTTGGAGCTTTTATGTAGCCATGCATGAGATCTAGCCATTTCCATGGAAGCTTATTGCTATTTTTAGAGTTGGGTTCATTTGGTGGGTTGCAAGCCATCAAGTGATCGACTTTATGGGTTAGGATGAAGTATTGGACTCAGATCTGTAGTTTGGACGTAGTTTCTTAAGGGATTAAGCAGTTTTGGAGAAGATGGCTTAACAGGAGGGTACGTTGGGCGTACACGCCAGTACGCGCAGCGTACAAACCATTCAAGCAGTACGCGCAACGTATAGAAGGGTACGATCAGCGTACGCTCAGACATTGGGCTTTATGTAATTGGGCCTCGGTTTGGGCCATGACTTGGATATAGCAGTAATTGGGCCGAGATGGGCCTTCAGAAGTCAGTCCAGGGCCCAAGGACTTGTTGGGCTTGTGAGGAAAAGCCCATTTGAGAAGTTGGGCCCAATTTAGAAAATTAGGCCATTAGTGGGCATTAGTGGGCCTTAGTGGGCCATGAGTGGACTTATAAGGACTAGTTGGAATTGGGCCTTAGATATGGCCCAAAGTTAGAGCAACGGTAAAATGGTCATTTTACCCTTAGTGGGATTCTCAGTTTTTGACTAAGTGTTTATTTGGTCATAATAGCCGGAGAGTGGTTGGAGCAGCAGACAGAGTTACCTTGCACAAGTTTTCAGCAGCCAGATTGAGAGGTGAGTTTCTCTCCAGTAGGAACGGGTCTAAGGCCACAATGTCGGCCCGTTTAGATGTTAGTAGTTCCGGACTTCGGTCTGATGTCGGGGCGGCCCCGAGAAGAGTATATGAATGCTTGATGTCTTTGTGATTCATACATGTTATGTGTTATGTGTTTCGGGGAAAGCCTGATGTATGTTAGCTTATCTGTTATATGTTATGTGTTCCGGGTTTCGGCCCGATGTCGGGGTAAGCCCGATGCAGCTTATATGTTATGTTATGTGTTTATGATATATGTTATGCTGTGTATGTGTCGGGGTAAGCCCGATGCCGGGGCAAGCCCGATGCCGGGGCAAGCCCGATGCCAGACGTAGTCTGATGCCGGGGTGAGCCCGATGCCGAGCAGGAGTCCGATGACGGGTTCGTCCCGATGCAGTTGGGAGTAGTCCCAGAGTTATGCTATTTGTTATATGTTATGAGTATGGTATGTGGTAGTTTGGGGGAGCTCACTAAGCTTCATGCTTACAGTTTCAGTTTTGGTTTCAGGTACTTCAGCTAGCAAAGGGAAGGGCTCGGGTTGATAACATGGCACACACCACAATCTTTCTGGCCTGGGAGATTACTCTGATATTTTTATCACATGTTTCTGTCACAGTATTTGATATGATGTTTTGAGATACATGATACATGATTTTCTCTATGATTATGGATGGTTTATGGTTTTATAATAATTTTCAAACGAATTTTTTGGTCTGTATTTTTAGGTTGTTTCAAGTTGGTATCAAAGCCTTGGTTTGAGGGATTTGGGCAAACTCTCGGGTGTGTCTGAACTCAAACTAAGAAATTGATATGAAAATTTTCAACAGAAAATCGTTTTTATAAAAAGAACTTCGAGAAAAAGAAAAGAATTTTGAAAAGAGAAAAGAGTGCGGTGCATGCGATCAGTTGAGCTCAAGTAAGTACTCCCAAATTACCCATACAAGTTACTGTTATATTATGTGTATCAGATTTATGAGAATTGCATGCTAGTTTAGGACTAAGGATCTAGAAAGGATGCCTGATGTGCCTGTTATATGTCTCTCAGCTTTATGAACTGCATGCTAGTACATATTAGACAGGGGTAGCCTGAGAGAGATATGCTTGATTATGTTACTCGATGCTCGAATGCTGCTTGCTTTGTGCTTTTAAGAGTTCTACTTATCTTTTACTAAATAGTAAGTGAATATGTTACGTTACATATTGCAAGGATTAAATGATTTCAGAAGGTTAGGTCTAGCTCTATTGCGCAACTCTTGTTTGAGTCCAACCGTGGTAGGGTAGGAACTCTCATTCGAAGAGTTATCTAGTCTTAGTAATATGTAATAATATTCACGAACTAGTTAGGGGAAGGTAGCAGTAACTTTTTATGCAGCTGATAGCGGAGAGTGGGTTGGTGATCACCCTAGGGTAAGCCTAGGAAGAGTTTAGTATGAGGTAAGCAGTAGCAGTGGTAGAAGGGACTTGGTGGAGTCGAGGCAGTTCTTGAGGAAAGTATGGATAGATGTGGAAGGTAGTATGAGCCCGTACTACTGAAAGCAGAGGATCCGTACTCGAATCAAGGAAGGCCGAGATAAGACCAGGGAACTTGTAGTGTATGTGATCCCTCGAGTTATGTTAGTATTCTGACGTTTGTTATGATGCGTTTTTTTTTTCAGAATGGTGGTTTTGCGGCATAGACCAGCAGTTGGCAGTTCAGATGCCGGAGAGGGATCGGGCTCAGGCTCTAGAGCCGAGAAGTTAGATGAGCAGACCAGGGAGTTCATCTCCTCGGAGATTACGCGCATCATACTAGACCAAACTCCGGTGATTTTTGGATCGGTCAAGGAGGGTATCTTAGAGCTTCTGGATGAGAAGATGAGCGCTTTCCGCACTGAGATAGCGGTCATGATGGGATCACGCACATTAACTTTCAGGGAGTTCAGAGCTTGTGGAGCTCCCGACTACCATGGGGCTCGGGACCCCATTACAAGTACCAGATGGTTGGCGGATGTCGTCAACGCATTCCGCACCAGCAGATGTCCCGAGGGGGACGAAGTTAGGCTTGCGTCCTGTCTTCTAAAGGACAGGGCACGTGATTGGTGGGAGGAGGTTGGGAGAGCCATTGATGATGACACAGTGTTGGATGCAATGACCTGGGGTGACTTCACGACCAGGTTCAGGTCCGAGTTCACACCTATTATTGAGGTGCAACAGCTTGCTAGGGAGTTCCAGGATCTCCAGCAGACGACGGAGACAGTGGCGGAGATTATCGCCAAGTTTAGAGAGAGAGCCCTACTTGTTCCGCAGTATGTGGCGGACGAGGATATGAAGAAAGCCAGATACCATGAGATGCTGAGGAGTGACATTAGACAGTTTGTGAGCCGCTCCATCTGCAAGACGCTGGAGGACATGATTGATAGGGCTCAAGAGAGGGAGTTAGATTTAGAGATGGAGAGGAAGAGGAAACCAGAGGGGGTTCAGTCAGGGGGTTCGGGCAAGAAGCCCAAGGTATCAAATCATAGATCTCGGAGCCAGCAGAGCCACGGCCGTTGTGACAGGATGCACGAGGGGACGTGCAAGGCGGGGAGTTCGGGCTGCTACAAGTGCGGCCGAATTGGTCATATGAGTCGGGATTGCACAGTCACTACCACCACCACGACAGCATCAGATCTGATTTGCTTTCAGTGCAATCATAGGGGACACAAGCGGTCCCAGTGCCCGAGTTTAGCAGCAGCAAGGAAGGGGGCAGGGCCATCAGATCTGGTATGAACTTGACCCGATTATGAGCATGGTCATTTTGGGTTGCCTTCACTCATGCAACTTAATAGGATAACAAGAGGAGAGAGAGAGTAGAATTTATTATGTGAATAATAAATTCGTAATCAAAATGGTTTTATTAATATATTACAAGATTAATATATTATTTGGAAATCATATTATTTAATTATTATTGATCAGAAATTAATTTGGTGGTCAAAAGAGACTGATTAAATAATTGGGGACTGTTATGAAAATCATTGATAGTTGTATAAATGGGCTGATGGACTTCATAGAGTGGAGTGGACGAAATTTATGTGGAAGCCCATAAGATTTCGTCCAAGGGCTCTAAGGAAGGAGTCCATGGGCTGCTTAAGGCTTAAGCAGTCATATTAGGGTTTCCACCTAAAACCCTAGCAGCCACAAGTATAAATAGATCCCATGACTAAGGGATTTTCGTCCAAGGGCTTAAGAAACCCTAGAGTGGTCGAAATCTCCTCTTTCCTACTTCATCCTTTGCATTGAGTGTTTGTGACTCCATTAGAGGTGCAACACTTGGGGCACTAAGCTTTCAGAGGTCAAGGATATTCAAGGTTTTCTTGTTATTGCTACATAACAAGTAAGGTAAGATTCCAAACCCTTATTTATGTATGAATTTCGTTCTTAGACATGTTAGATTAGGGTTTATGCTTTGGAAGATTGTTTGCATGTATAACTTGAGGAAAACCTTGATCCAAAGCATTAGGGTTGCATGTACACCATAGGAATGATGTTCTGCTCAAAACCCATCATATTCAACTATAAAAAAATAGTTAATTGAAAATCTTAATAAAAATATCTATAAATAAACATTATGAAAATATAAATATTGTATTTAGTATTATAGAATTGCACTTCCATTTTTGTCTTAAAAATGTATATGTAACGCCTGGTTCCTGGTATGCATTTAACTTATTTATTTATTCATTTTAAGAGAGGGACTCGACGAGTTGGTGGCCCTAACTCGTCGAGTAGAAGGCAGATTATGTGCGAGGTTTAAGCTATCTACTCGACGAGTCAAGAGCCCTTGACTCGGCGAGTAGATCGGCCAGAATGAAACCTTAATCTCGGGGTTTTGCACCCTATTTAAGCTCCTTAACCCCCACCCCTTGTCCTCATTTACAGCCTCCTTGTCCCAAACCCTAATCCACGAAACCCTAGAGCATCTTGTGAGTGTGTGAGCCATTTGTAAGCAATCTTTTGTGTTCTTGAAGCTTGAAGAAGAAGGAGTTAGAAGGCTTAAGAGGAAGAGAGTAGATCCAGAAACTATACTTCTTTGGCTACATTTTCTGGTAATCAAGTTTCTATCTTGACCTCTAGTTCATTAGATCTCTTCCTTCCCCTTTTATGAAGGTTTTGGCCCAAGAATGATAACCTTTGGAGAATGGATGGCCCAAGTGGATAATCTTCCAGATCTAGGACCTAGATGGGTTGTTATGACATAAAGGTGCAAACTTTATGTCATTGGAGCCCCCATGCAAGCCATAGAGTATCATATTGGCCTTTTTAGCCCAAAAGGCCATGAATGTGGGGAAAAGGTGGGAACTTTACGTGCCCAAGTAGGGTTAAGGGTTTAGATCTGAGGTTGTAAGCTTTAGTTTGGTGTATGGAGGGCTTAAGGACCAAGTTCTAGGTCTAAAGGAATTGACGTTTGAGCTAAACCCTTTAAGAAGTGGTATTAAGGGGTAAAGTCAGAAACTTTACCCTTAAAAGGACATTTTCAGGGTTATTGTGAAGTATGAAGCTTGGACCTGAAGGGTAGGGGCTTAATCCATTAAGATAGCAAAACAGACAGGAGAATTCGGCGAGTCCAATAAGGGACTCGACGAGTTGAAGCCGGGTTGTCCTGATTGTATGCCAGGTAGAACTCAACGAGTCTGTGAAGGGACTCGACGAGTTGACTCGGCTGACGATGAGTCTGAATAGTACAGGAACTCGCCGAGTTAGGAGATAACTCGACGAGTTGGGTTGACTGGGAGTTGACCTTGACTTTGACCAGGATGTTGACTTTGACCAGGGGTAAAATGGTCATTTTACCCTAAGAAGAGTTATCAGGTTTTTGATTAAGTGTTATTGTGAAATTGATAGCCGGAGAGTCGTTGGAGCAGCCGTCAGAGATTCCCACACGAGATTTCACAGCTAGCATTCGAGGTGAGTTTCCTCCAGTAGGAACGGGTCTAAGGCTCCAAGGCCCGACCGTTTAGTTAGAAGTAGTTCCAGACTATAGTATGATGTCGGGCGGGGCCTGATGTAGGTTTATATGCTTTCCCGGATTTCGATCCGATGTCGGGGCGGTCCCGAGGAATGCTTGTATGCTTGATTTTTTTGTGATTCTTGCATGTGTTTGTATTGTATGTTTCCAGACTTCGGTTCGATGCCGGGGCGGTCTCGAGGAATGTTAGTATGGCGGGCGGGGCCCAAGGTATGTTTAAGTGTTAATGTTATGTGCTTAGGTTTATGTGTATTACTGATTATGCTCTTATGTATTCCGAGATTTGCTCGATGCCGGGTGAGGCTCGATGTCGTGCGGGGCCCGATGCCGGGAAAGCCGATGTCGAGTCTGACTCGATGAAGCAGGGTCGGACCCCAAGATATGTTATGTGATATGTGTATGGTATGTGGTAGTTAGGGAGACTCACTAAGCTTCGTGCTTACAGTTTTCAGTTTTGGTTTCAGGTACTTCCGCTAGTAAGGGGAAGAGCTCGGGATGACTGCATGACACACACCATTGTTTATAGCCTGGGAAGATTCACTCTGATTTATGATATATGATTTTGATACATTGACTGATTTGATGATGTTTTGAGATACATGACTTATGGTTTTATTATGATATGGTTGGAATATGGGTTTCATAAATGATTTTAAAAGAAATTTTTGGTCTATATTTTTGAGATGTTTCAATATAATATCTTAATTTTGTTTCTAAGAACCTATATAGAATTAAAGTTTCAGTTTTTTCTTATAAACAAATTATACTTTAAGAAATCTATTGAATGATAATATTTCATTTTCTTTTAATCAATCCGAGTTTCACATTTAGTGTTCTAAAAAACCAATGTGTATACAAAAGTTTGACAATAGTTTCACCGATTAATCTAAAAATTGAAATGGTAATTTTCATTCATGAAACCAAAAATAGGTTTATTTTAATATAATAAATAAAGTTTTAATTGTTTTCTGAAGGACTAATATTATAAAAGCCCTAAATTTTTAACGCGTAATTGGAAAAAACCCTAATATTTTTTTTATTATTGCTATGACGATAACTTTCTCGCAAAATTATCACTCTAGCCCACTTAACGAGTTTCAACTTTTTTGCAAAATCAGTCCTAAAAAGTTCAAATTTGGTCCATGAGGTTTGCAAAAAATTACACCACATGGTTTTTTAACTTTATTTTTCGTTTTTGTAAACTTTATTTATTTTCGGTTTTTTTATAAATATATATACATTTTTATTTTCTTTTTTTATATATACTTTATTTATTTTTATTTTTTAACTTTATTTTTCAACAATTTGATTTTTTTTTTTACCTTTTTACGTTTTGTTTCTATTTTTAGTGAATATATAGAGTATATTAGAAAAAAAAATCTTTTTTTTAGTTTTTTTCATATTTCTTTTATTATTTTATTTTAATTTTTTCATCTTTTTTACTTTTATTTTATTTTTTTTCTTATTTGTTTTCCAATTATTTGTTTTTATTTTATTTTTTTTGTATTTTTAACTTTTTATTGACATTTTTCAAAAAATATAAAATGTATTAATATATTAGAGTATATTACAATTTTGATAATTTATAGTTTTTTTAAACTTTTTATTTTTATCAAGTAAATAAAATAGTTATGTTTATATTTGTAATTTCGGTCCTACTTATTTTTTTTCTTTAGTGCTATTATATTTATGTTACAAAAAAATGAAAATTAAAAAAAATTAGCTTGTTTATTGAGAATTAGTGTTTCAATGTGTTACATAACTTGCAAATTAAATCATATTTATATATATGATATCAATAGTTTAAACTCAAGATAATAATTTTCAATTTGATAATAGACTAAAAGAAAAAAAATAATAGTTTGGTCTCTATAAAAAAAACTTGTTATAGTAATTTATATTGAATTCAAGTTCGTTTACTTGAATCAAATAAATAAAAACATTAGAAAAATCATAAATAACTAAAAAAAATAGAAAACAAAAGGTAAAAAGGTAAAAAAAATCAAATTGTTGAAAAATAGTGTTAAAAAATGAAAATAAATAAAGTATATGAAAAAAGAAAATAAAAAATGTATATATATTTATAAAAAAACCGAAAATAAATAAAGTATACGAAAAACGAAAAATAAAGTTAAAAAACCATGTAGTGTAATTTTTTGCAAATCCCAGGGACCAAATTTGAACTTTTTAGGACTGATTTTGCAAAAAAGTTAACCAAGTTAACCATAAAACTCGTTAAGTGGGCTAGAGTGATAATTCTGCGAGAAAGTTGTGGCCATAACAATAATAAAAAAAATATTAGGGCTTTTTCCAATTACACGTTAAAAATTTAGGGCTTTTATAATATTAATCATTTTATAATATTAGTCATTTTCTGAAAATGAAATTAGTTAAGGGATTTAAGAGGTTAAAACAACATAATTGTGCAAACATACCCAAGGTTCTAAAAAGCTCGTCATGGCGCGTCATGTCTCCAAGGTTTGCATGTGCCGTCAAGCTTTACCAAAACGCCGCCTTGACTCATATATGTGTATAAAAATGAATAATAGTAGAAAATACATATAAAAATATGAATTATATACAAAATTGCCGTCTTAAGTCACGCCTTACAAATGACGTGACTCGCCAAGGCTCGGAAAAACTTGAGGCTTGACATTGACGCCAAGTCACGCCTTACTTTATTTAGAACTTACTTTATTTAGAAAGTTGATCATACCTAATATATAAGCCGAATATGTAATTATCTATTTTTCTGGAAAAGTGGCAAGACTCACGCAAATTCTATTTATAGAAATATATTATTATCTATTAGTAATGGAATAGAGAATATCACTATATCCGGAGAACGAGATGCAATCGCTTAAACAAATATCTACTCTCAGCAACAGATCGGAAGTTCAGTTTCTACCCTTAATGTCTCAAGAAGACCACCAATCTCCGCCGTATCTCGGTCAAGTACTAGTCATACGTCCACCGCCTGTCTTTTCTGTCCACGAACAATACATCTCGAGTAAATTCCAGATCCTGAAAGCATACGAATCACCATTACCTACTCACGATTTCCTCCAAACCTATGCGCAGTCCGTCAAAGTCGTCCTATGCTCCGGCGGGAGTCCGATCACAGCCGACGTGTTACATGACCTTCCAGCCCTCCAACTCGTTGTCTCCTCCACTACCGGCGTCAACCACATTGACATGGCAGAGTGTCGCCGGCGCGGAATTAGAGTCACTAACACCGGAGATTTGTTTTCTGATGATGTAGCTGACGGCGCCGTTGGACTTTTGATCGACGTCATGAGGAGAATTTCTGCCGGCGATAGATTTGTTCGCGGCGGTCGTTGGCCTGCTATATCGGAGTATCCTCTTGGTTCTAAGGTTAGTAATTATTACAACGTTTTTTTCCTCAACTTTTGGTAGATTTGAAGTTTTGACTTTATACTTTTATTAAGTTCAAATATCGATCATGGGTTGATTTTTTTTTTCTTAATTTATGCAACATAAATTGGCTTTTATATAAAGTTTACACCATCGTTCATTTTATGATTAGAAGATGCCACACTTTGAAAAGAAAATATAAATTAACATTAAGAAAAATGAATCACTCATCGGTTGATTTGGTTTTTGGTTGTTTGGTTTCAGTTGGGAGGCAGGAGAGTTGGGATTGTTGGGCTTGGAAACATTGGGTCAAGTGTGGCCAAAAGACTAGAGGCCATGGGCTGCATAGTCTCTTACACCTCAAGGCATAAAAAAAACTCCACACACTACACTTTTTATCCAAATGTCCTCCAACTCGCTTTCAATTCAGATGCCCTCATTATCTGTTGTGCGTTGACCAATGACACACGTCACATGGTCAACAACACAGTCTTGAGGGCATTAGGAAAAACAGGAGTCATTGTGAATGTAGCTCGTGGGGCTATCATTGACGAAGTGGAATTGGTGGAGTGTTTGGTTGAAGGGGAGGTTGCTGGTGCAGGTTTGGATGTGTTTGAGAACGAACCAAAGGTACCAAATGAGTTGTTTGAATTGGATAATGTCGTGCTTTCGTCCCACAGTACTGCGTGCACAAGAGAATGCTTTTATGATGCTGCCCAAACTGTGGTAGCTAATTTGGAAGCGTTTTTCATGAGCAAACCCTTGCTTACTCCTGTATCCTAGTCTTATAGTTTGCACTTCGCTAGCGAATTTCCCTATTATTTGTAGCATCTTAATTTGGTTTCGATATAATAAATGTTCTAACCTTTTCTTTTTGCATATAATTACAATTCAACCTTCTCACGTTATAGGACGTTAAAAAGCAGGTTACACAACTTTAACTATCAAATATTGAGTGTATATGCTATAAGACATTTTCTTTTATATATTTATACTTAAATAAAATGAAAATAAACGTATTTTAGAATTCGACCCTCAAGTTGAAAATGTCAACAGTTGATCTTAAAGCTGTTGTTTTATCTTCTGGAGCCCAAATGAAACTCTTGATATCATCATACAAGAGTACTTGTGGCTTTCAACTAAGAAACTACTCTTTATTTTTAACGATCTATAAAACATATAATATCATCTTCTTTGTTTATGTTGTTACAAGAATCTATATTCTATTTGTGACCAACTTTTAAGTAATCAAATATATGATATTGGTAACGTTGTTACTTTTAGTAAGTTGCATTTATTTTGTCATTTTAGAATTACATTTAAAGAACTTATAAAACAATAACATGTTTTATTTTTATAAAATTTCAGTATCAAGTCAATATTGCAATGTAATAAGTAAATTTTTATGAGTTTTCAATGAAAAATTACATGTTGTCTATAAAAACACTACAATATATTGATAACTTTCATTTGGTCCAACTGTAAGTTTTATCCATCTTGTATGTTATTGGATAATTTACATATTCACTAATCACTAAAAATATTAATTAAACTCTATATCAGGTAAAATGTTGTATCGAATCATAATGATCAATAAGTATACTATTTATATTGCATATTCTAGTAATAACTAGTTTAGTAGTATTGATGGGAGGAAGATGTGGAAAACTATAATATGGATGAAGTTATTTCTATTCCCACGCATGATAATTCATCTAATAATAGTAAAAATGAGTTTCAGTCTAAAACATCCATATTATCATGAGAAAGATTCACATAATATTAAACTTATTCTAGTAAAATCTTTTTATTGCATTATTATGATAAAGGTGGTTGCAACGTCTCGGTCTGTTATACTGGTTATTATATAATCATCAAAGGGCTTTTAGTCTAGCGGTATCCGGTGTTGCTTTCCCTCCTTGAGGTTGAGGGTTCAAGTCCCCTTGTGGACATATGTGAAATAGGAGTAGCTTAGTATACTTGTCGTTTCAAATAAAAAACAAGTATTATATAATCGGGGAATGTTTAGAAGAATGTGTATATGATAATCAAATTAAGTTCATATATATATATATATATATATATATATATATATATATATATATATATATATATATATATATATATATATATATATGCAGATATAAACTGTATACAGGAAGGTTTAATTCCTGTCAAATATTTGAAAAATCCACCCATGTGATTCTCACAGTCAGTGGAGAAAAATTGGATATCAGTTATAAATTGTCTAATGCAAAGATTTGTAATAATAAAGTTTGTATTCCACTAAACTTTACAATAATTAAGAATATGTCCCACAATGAAATCATTTTAGGCACTCCATTTTTACAAAAAATATTGCCGTTTGGAGTTAATGAAAAGATACTTTTATGAGCTGTAAATGGTATGAGATGTAAAACCTTAACCTGATTTATATGGTATAAAGATACTTTTATGAGCAGAGTATTAGAATTAGATGATTGTAATTCTAGTTATTGGAAACAAAAATTTATCGATAGTCTTCCAAACCTTTTTGCTGAAAGAGTTAGGAAACAATTACAGGGAAATCATCCTCAAATTCCTTGTGAAAATTATTCATATGGAAAACTTATCGGAATATGCACTCAAGAAGGCTTGGCTTTGTGTAATGAAATAAAATTAAATCAACAGATTAAAAAACAACGCCTCACTGAGAGACAACAATTAGGCCATTTTTGTGAACAATTCGGTATTGATACTTTAAAAAATAAAAAGAGATCAAAAAGGGAATATATCCCTAAAAAATTTAAAAAATCTAGTGAAACCCAAAAACAATATAGATCTAAAAGAAAGTCTTTTAGAAAAGAAAAACATAACAAAAAGAAAGATAATCCACCAACTTGTTATAAATGTGGTAGAATTGGTCATTTTGCCAATAAATGTAAAATAAAGAAAAAGATTAATAATCTAAATCTAGACAATAATATGAAAGAGAAATTAAAAGAAATTCTTTTAAATGATTCGGAAGAATCCTCATCTGATGATGAAATAAATAATATAAATTCGGATGAAGAAATTTATACATCTTCAAGTAGTTCTAATGAAGAAGAAGAAAATAATTGCTTTTGTATAGATAAAAATAATTGCTCATGTGATGATGAAATATATAATATTCAATCACAATTTCAGGATAATTTACAAATAAACGTTTTAGATAAAGATATTTTATCTATTTTAAAAAATATAGATGATTCCGAATTAAGATCACAAATCATTGATCAAATAATAAATAATCAAAGAAATACTCAGGTTAATGAACCAATTTATTCTATGAAAGAGATAGATCAAAGATTAAAAATGAAAAATAATATTTTATTAAATACTACAATCATGGATTACACACAAGAAATCAATAATTTAAAAAATGAAATTATTTTTCTAAAAAACAGTCATAATAAGTTAGAAAATAGAGTCATTACTCTTGAAAAAGAATCCCATAATAGTAAAACATCAACTTCAAATAATGAGTCGAATAATAAATAATCAAAGAAATACTCAGGTTAATGAACCAATTTATTCTATGAAAGAGATAGATCAAAGATTAAAAATGAAAAATAATATTTCATTAAATACTACAATCATGGATTACACACAAGAAATCAATAATTTAAAAAATGAAATTATTTTTCTAAAAAACAGTCATAATAAGTTAGAAAGTAGAGTCATTACTCTTGAAAAAGAATCACATAATAGTAAAACATCAACTTCAAATAATGAGTCGAATAAATTCTTAAGTGCTATGGAATTAGTTACATCCCAAAAATGGTATGTCAAAATAAAATTAATAATTGGAGAATATTATCGAAAAGAATTTATTGCTCTTGTTGACAGCGGGGCAGATATAAACTGTATACAGGAAGGTTTAATTCCTGTCAAATATTTTGAAAAATCCACCCATGTGATTCGCACAGTGAGTGGAGAAAAATTGGATATCAGTTATAAATTGTCTAATGCAAAGATTTGTAATAATAAAGTTTGTATTCCACTAAACTTTACAATAATTAAGAATATGTCCCACAATGAAATCATTTTAGGCACTCCATTTTTACAAAAAATATTGCCGTTTGGAGTTAATGAAAAGGGAATCCTAGGCAATTTTCAAAATTATGAAGTATTTTTTGAATTCATTACAAAGCCTTTTACTCGTTGGATAGATCTTATAGATTTGAAAACGAAACAAATAAATTTTTTAAAAGAAGAAATTTTAATAATAAACATAGATGAAAAATTACAAAATCCAAAGTTACAAGAAAAAATTAATAATTTAAGAAATAAATTTATTTTAAAAATATGTTCCGATCATCCTAATGCCTTTTGGGAAAGAAAGAAACATATAATTCCTCTTCCATATGAAGACAATTTTGATGAAAGAAATATTCCAACCAAGGCTCGTCCTTGTCAAATGAATCACGACTATTTGGATCTTTGTAAAAAAGAAATATCTTCTTTACTAAGCAAAAATTTAATTAGACCTTCTAAATCAGCTTGGTCTTGCACTGCTTTTTATGTTAATAAACATTCAGAACAAGAAAGAGGAATTCCTAGACTAGTAATAAATTATAAGCCTTTAAATAAAGTTTTAAAGTGGATTAGGTATCCAATTCCAAATAAAAAAGATTTAATAGATAGATTAAATACTGCAATCATATTTTCAAAATTTGATTTAAAATCAGGATATTGGCAAATTCAAATTGATGAAAAGGATCGATATAAGACTGTTTTTAATGTTCCTTTTGGTCAATATGAATGGAATGTTATGCCATTTGGTTTAAAAAATGCACCTTCTGAATTTCAGAATATTATGAATGATATTTTTTATCCTCATAGCAATTGCATGATAGTTTATATCGATGATATCTTAGTTTTTTCTAAAACCATTGAAGATCATTTTACACATTTAAATTTTTTTCAACAAATTATAGAAAAAAATGGTTTGGTTATATCCCAACCCAAAATGGTTTTATTTCAATCCAAAATCAGATTTCTTGGCCATAATATAGAAAAAGGACATATAATTCCAATAAATAGAAGTATAGAGTTTGCTTCTAAATTTCCTGACAAAATTATTGATAAAACTCAATTACAAAGATTTTTAGGAAATTTAAATTATATATCTTCTTTTTATAAAGATTTAGTTAAAGATACGGCTATCTTATATGATAGACTAAAAAAGAAACCTATCCCATGGACTGATCTTCATACTCAAGCAGTCCAAAGAATAAAAGAAAAGGTAAAATCGTTACCTTGTTTGTCTTTAGCAAATCCAAATTGGGAAAAAATTGTTGAAACCGATGCCTCCAATATAGGTTATGGAGGGGTCTTAAAACAAATTAATCCAAGTAATAAACAAGAAGTATATTTAGTTAGATTTTATTCAGGAAAATGGTCTGATTCTCAAAAGAATTATGCTACTACTGCCAAGGAAATCCTGGCAATAGTAAAATGTGTTTTAAAATTTCAAGATGATCTTTACAATCAACAATTTACTGTAATTACTGATTGTCAAGCAGCAAAATTTATGTTTAATAAAGATTTTAAGCATGATGTGTCTAAACAAATGTTTGCCAGATGGCAAGCTCATTTAGCACCATTTGATTTTACAATAATATATAGAAAAGGTGAAGATAATAGTCTTCCTGATTTTCTAACTAGAGAATTTTTAAATGAGCAATATGCATTTAAGACAATTATCAAATGATGTTTCTAATACGAGAAACTCAATTAAAGAGACTGAAGTTGAATTAACCAACTTATTGGATAATATGCCAACAACAGACACAAATATCCTTGATAGTATTCGCCATACTAAGCGAATTAGTTTATTAAGATTCAGACTTATAGGCCTAAGAGCTCATCTTAGGTTTTTGGAGAATAAACTTATACTACTTTTGAATTGAATTTTGCAGAATGATCCCCAATAAGGGAAGAGGTGGCTACCCTAATAGAGGTGGCAGAGGAAGAGGATCATATCCTCTTATTCAACAGGGAAAAAATTTATTAATGGCTGAAAATATTGTCTCTCAACCATCATCATCCAATATGCCGAAACCTGGAGATCCACTATACTCGGGTTTCCAACAATTCTTGAAGCAACAGAAGGATAATACTCCTTCTTTCTCAAAAATAGTTTCAGAGGAAGACAATGATGATTCCTCAGAATATATTTTAACCCCCCACAAAGATTTAATAATTCTTTTAGAAGAAAAGGATATCATGCTATATTTTGAGGATAATGATGATCCATGAAATTTATTTTCCAGATATCTGGATACTGCGTCATACGCAGCATGTTCTTATAAATCACGAAATTATTACGAGAATATACTAATTTCTACAGGTACATGTGAAATTTCACATTTCTCCTCTGCATGAGATAAAAAAGTTTATAACTTTAGCAAAGTAATATTCAAGAGGATTATATCTGCAGAAGAATGGGGTTTAAGCACCCTCAGGGAAAGAGAATTTCTCCACCCTGAACAAAAAATCTTAATAAAATACAATTTCTGGGATTATATCGATAGCTTTTATAAAGCTTTTCTTTATGAAAATCCAAAAAAGAAACATTCTTGGTTTTTCAAAATATGTGACCAAGTTTATAAACAAAAGTTGCCAAATTGGTTTACACAATGGTGGACATCATATGGTCCAAGTGTTCAAATTCTACCTGAACCATTCAAATCTTTATATGTTGAATGGTTACATGTAGCTCCTAAATACAAGGAAGCTCTTGAACATTCCAATGGGGGAAGAGAAGTAATACCTACTCTACATTTTTTCATAGAATTTTCAATTCCCTGGATCTGGAAATGGATCCCAGAAGTGGATTATAGTCCCAATCAGTTCCCATCTTTACAAAGGTTATACCTTACAAAATTTTGGGCAAAGATGTTGCAAAAAGATCCGATCTCAAATGAGATAAATTCTAAACAAACGATTGATAATATCAATCAAGCAATTTCGAAATATAAATCCCAAAAAGAATTTTTATCCCATAAGGAACAATCCAACGGTTTTAATCCTTATGAAAAAGCATTAAACTCCATCAAAGCACAGGGAAATTCCTCGCCATCAAAAGATGAAATTATCAAGGCCTATTTCCGTCAAATGAATGAAGATCTGCTTCAAAACATCAATAAACAATCGTCAGGCAGCTCCATGTTATCTACAGGCAATGATGATAATTGTCTTGCAGGCGAATCTCAGCCAATGGATGATAACAATGACATTATGGATGAATTTACGGTCGAAGATGCTATTGCCACTATTGAAGATATAATATTGGAAAAGCTACAAAAGAAGAAGACAAAAACTTAATAACTTTACGGTGAAAATTCCTACACCTGTTATTTGCTTTTATAAAGCAACAATAATAGAGGCATCTTATCAACCAGTTGTCACAATACACTCAATAGTGCACTCAATTATTATTCTGTAACATTTTATAGTTTTTAATCTTTGTTTGAAGTCCGGGCCTATATATAGGCTATTATGTTTACATATTTTGTATCTTGGAAGAGTTCTTCCTATCCTTTGCTTACTCTCTCTCTTGTAAAAATATTTTGAAGCAATAAAATAAGTTTTAAAGTATTACTGGTGCATCCATCTTGCGTTGATTGTGTTTCCCCTAATTCTTGTAAGTTTTCATTACTTATACTTTATTATTGTTTGTACTAGCCTAATGATAGGCTAAACCCTTTTAAGTGTTAAGTAATCTCATGAAATTATGGCTTTACTAATCTGGTAGAAACCTTCGGTATCATATAGTTATTTGAAATACAAAAGTCTAGGTTGATAACATGTAATTTAATTTGAAATGTTTTACCATTAGTCGTGATGTTGCCCGCCTTTTTAGCCGAAGTTTGGCGTTGTTAGGGCTGTTTGTCATTGACTCGGTATACATTAACGTTTCGACAGCTCCATGTTATCTACAGGCAATGATGATAATTGTCTTGCAGGCGAATCTCAGCCAATGGATGATAACAATGACATTATGGATGAATTTACGGTCGAAGATGCTTTTGCCACTATTGAAGATATAATATTGGAAAAGCTACAAAAGAAGAAGACAAAAACTTAATAACTTTACGGTGAAAATTCCTACACCTGTTATTTGCTTTTATAAAGCAACAATAATAGAGGCATTTTATCAACCAGTTGTCACAATGCACTCAATAGTGCACTCAATTATTATTCTGTAACATTTTATAGTTTTTAATCTTTGTTTGAAGTCCGAGCCTATATATAGGTTATTATGTTTACATATTTTGTATCTTGGAAGAGTTCTTCCTATCCTTTGCTTACTCTCTCTCTTGTAAAAATATTCTGAAGCAATAAAATAAGTTTTAAAGTATTACTGGTGCATCCATCTTGCGTTGATTGTGTTTCCCCTAATTCTTGTAAGTTTTCATTACTTATACTTTATTATTGTTTGTACTAGCCTAGTGATAGGCTAAACCCTTTTAAGTGTTAAGTAATCTCATGGAATTATGGCTTTACTAATCTGGTAGAAACCTTCGGTATCATATAGTTATTTGAAATACAAAAGTCTAGGTTGATAACATGTAATTTAATTTGAAATGTTTTACCATTAGTCGTGATGTTGCCCGCCTTTTTAGCCGAAGTTTGGCGTTGTTAGGGCTGTTTGTCATTGACTCGGTATACATTAACGTTTCAAATCAAATTATTTGTTATTGTAAATAATCATATGACTGTATTTTGGCATAACTATATGGTATCCCTAGGCCTTCTCTGTGTTATATGGTATCAGAGCCATGTGTTTCATAAGATTATTTAACACTTATTTTCCAAATGAATTTTCACATGTTCAAAAGGAATAATAGAAATAATGTTAAAAATCAAATAAATGAAGAATATGAAATACCAAAACAATTAGATTTGTTAAACAAATGGACAATTCCTAGAATACAACCAAAAGCTTTATATGAGCTAGGTACTTTTGAAGAATTAGGATTTATACAATCAGTTAAAACAACTGAAGAAAATTTAACAATGAATCAAGATGATATGGTTGTTAAATTATTAACATATGAAGATATTCATAGATATCAATATACTCATAATTATTTACATATAGGATTAGTGCAAATTGCTTTTAAACCTTTAACTTTACAAGGTTTACCAGAAAGTTTTTTAGCTGTATTACGTGATGGTCGTAATATGAATTGGAAACAATCTTTAATGGGTATAATACAGTCTAGTCTGACCAATGGTCAAGTATATTTTAATGTTTATCCTAATTTACAGTTATCATTATCTGATGTTAATATATTAGATGCTTTAACTTTAAATGTTAAAACAAATGGATACAATTATATGCCAGGATCTGAATTAATATGTATATGCTATAGAATATACTACAGGCCTTTAAAAACAATGAACCCTAGGTGTAAAAAAACTAACAAACCTAATAATGAAACTATTTTAATAGAAAATAATTTTGATATGTCTAAGATAACCACTAGAAAAGCTATTAAGTGGGATGAAATAGATTTCCCAAAAAATTGGGTCTTGGAGGGAGCGGTTCCTCCTCAACCAAAAATAAATAATAAAATTACAGAAATTATACAAACATCGGAAGGAAGAATTCAAATAGAATTCGATAATGATGATGGAGAAATACCTCTATTAAGAAGATGTAGATCAACTAGATCACTATATTCTCATATATCACCTTTAGAATATAAGGTAGAAACTCCTTCCCGATGTTCTACGTCTCAATTAGACAAGAAAATAAATCAATTAAATATAAAAGAAAATATAGTCCAATGTGTCTATGAAGAGGATCCTACTGCCTCAGAAATGAATTTTCCAATTTAATGGATAGAGAAGAAATAATAAATTTTAGTCCGGGATCACCGGCAAGATCAATAATTTATAATGAATTTAATACAGAAAAATGGAAGCCTTTTAAAACTTGGTTATTCCAAGAATTTTCAAAAGAAGAATTAACAATTATACAAGATGAGTTTTATTCTTATTTATCAAAGATTAACAAAATTATATATTTTGTTCCATGGTTTTTTCATAAGTATATAATTAATTATTTAAACATGATAGAAAGAGAATATACTCTTACAAATGGAAATATACAAAAATCGATTTTTCCGCCACAACAAAGTTTTCAAATTTCCAGGGAAAATATAAGTTTAAAGTTTTCGGCTTATAAAAAATTAGTTGAAAGTAATACTTTACAGGTAACCGTAGAACATATTAACCAATTAATACAACAAAATAATTTTACAAATTTATATTCTATAATTCTTGGAGAAAAAATTCTTTCTATAGAAGAAAATGTAGAAAGTATATATAAAATTATCGAACAATCTCAAATGGAGAAAACAAAGCCGAATAAAGAAAAAATAATAGCAACTTTCCAACCTCCTCCGGAAATAAACGATTTTAAATTTAAAAATGAAACAAAACTAGATCAAATTTTAGAAAAATTAAAAAAACCTGAAAATTTAAGTGTAAATACTTTAAACAGAATTAAAGAATCAGATTATAATTCTGGGTCTGAATCCGAACAAGATAAACGTATTAATAAAATAAAATATGAGAGTTATGATGGTAAATTTGCTAGAAAACCCGTCCAATCTAAATATTATTATAATAGACCTACTCCTCAAAATGTTTTATTTGAAGAACAAGAGTTTATTCAAGATAATAGTTACAATGGTAAGAACGTCTATGAATGGAATTTAGATGGTTTTACAGAGAGACAAATATATTTGTTAACTCAAAGAATGACTTTATATGCTACTAGTGCAAAACAATTAGGAAATACTGATTTAACAGTTGCTCAAATGATAATAGCAGGTTTTACTGGCCAATTAAAAGGCTGGTGGGATAATTATTTACACGAATCAAATAAGATTCAAATTTATAATGCTACCAAAATAGTTACTAATCAAATTAAAAATGAAGATGGCACTTCAACTTCTGCACAAACAATAGTTCAAGATGTAGTTTATACACTCCTTTTAAGTATAATTGAACATTTTTCGGGTAAATGGTCAAATAATTCTGGTAATACTAGAACTTTACTAAATGGTATGAGATGTAAAACCTTAACCTCATTTAGATGGTATAAAGATACTTTTATTAGCAGAGTATTAGAATTAGATGATTGTAATTCTAGTTATTGGAAACAAAAATTTATCGATAGTCTTCCAAACCTTTTTGCTGAAAGAGTTAGGAAACAATTACAGGGAAATCATCCTCAAATTCCTTATGAAAATTATTCATATGGAAAACTTATCGGAATATGCACTCAAGAAGGCTTGGCTTTGTGTAATGAAATAAAATTAAATCAACAGATTAAAAAACAACGCCTCACTGAGAGACAACAATTAGGCCATTTTTGTGAACAATTCGGTTGTTGAAAATATACGATCTGATTACCACGAATAAAGGCTCGGATACCAGTTACTGGGTGACAGATATATATATTTAAGGAGATAAGATGCGGAAAAAAAATAAGAAGTGCAGAATAAATATAAACTGGAAAGCTATAAATGACTGAAAGCTATAAATGAAATAAATGACAGTATTTAAATGACGTAAAGCTGTAATAAAATATATAAATATATAAATATATATAAAGTCGGTTTGTCAATAAATTGACTGAACTGGTTTAGAATTGGACTGGATCTTAATAGACTGTGTCTCTATTTGTTCAAAGTTCAATCCGGTAAGTAACAATAAGTTCTTTTTATGTAACAATGAATTGTTTACAAAACGATACAAAATACACGGGTAATGTTTTTTGTATGTGGGTATGGGGTTTTTTAAGGTGATTTGATGAGGTTGAAGTGGGTATTTGGAGGGTGGTAGAAGGTGTAATAAGGTTGTAGTTTTGGTGGTATAAGGTAACAAAGAGGGTGATGTTGAAAGAGTTTTGGGTGGTTACGAATATAGATTTTCGTAGTAAATCTCTCTGGATAGCCAATTATCTCTCGCGTCTCTCTGGGGTTTGCAGTGGTCAAAAAAATCGAGGAAAATTCCTGGATGTAGGTAAGGTCCTGAATAATTTGCGGTGCAAATCTCTCCCGTATTATCTTGTTGAGTTGTGCTCGGTGAATTTTTTCTTAACTTGCAAATTCTGATGTCGAAAAACAGCAAGGTGGTGATGGTTGTGGTGATTTGAAATGGTTTTTGGAGGAGGTTTAAGGAGGGTATTTGGAGGGTGTTTGGAGAGTATTTTGAGGTTGGCTATGTGTTTATTCTTCTGGAGTTGAGTGAGTAATGGGAATTATTACAAACAAAGACTAAAACACTTACACTTCCACTCTCACTCAAAACTCACGTATACATACATATATATATGCAAAAATGAATCAAAAGAAATCTTCCACTAGTGTTTGTAAATGAAAAAGAATTTGTTGGTGGATGTAATAATTGGTAGCACACATGGTGTTGGGTTCTTTTTGCTTTGTTCATTTCTTTCCATTATATATATATATATATATATATATATATATATATATATATATATATATATACATATATATATATATATATATACACACGAACACTTGTATATATATATATATATATATATATATATATATATATATATATCCAATTGTGAATTGAATTTCCATTTTTGACCCTTGAGGTTTTTAAATTCTTGACAATTTTAGTCTTGATTTGTTTTGTCTTCAAACGAACAAATATTGCGTCTATTTTTCCGTCTTTGTTTTGTCTTCTATTTTTAGTCTTGAAAAGTAGGATATTTGAACCTTCACTCCAATTGAGAATCAATATGACTTAAAATCTTCATCGAGCATAAGCATCTGAAAATTAAGTCAAGAGAAGATTAATCACAAGGTTCTATAAAAGCTTATTATGGCAAGTCTTTTATTAATTTTTTTTTTGAAGATTTGTTTTTCTGAATGTTTTTGGAAATATTGGTTATTTGAATGTTTTTGGTAATTTTTAAAAGGAAAGCAATTTTCAATTGTTTTTGAATTTTCCTTTTGAATGAAAGTAAACACACTTTTGTACAAACAAAAAGTAAAAGTTTAAGGATAGATGTTATCTGGATTTAACATTCCTAGACGGCCTAGGAAGTATTGAAACTTTGTTTCATCGAGAGCCTTAGTGAAGACATCGGCAATTTGATCTTCAGTGTTGATGAAGTGCAATTCGATATGACCCTTTTGAATGTTGTCTTTGATGAAATGATATCGAATATCGATGTGCTTTGTCATGGAATGGTGAACGGGATTGTGAGAAATGGCAATTGCACTGGTTGAGTCACAAAATATGGGAATTTGTGAAATTTTGAAGCCATAGTCTCGCAGTTGAGTTTGCATCCATATGACTTGCGAACAACAGCTGGCGGCAGCGACGTATTCAGCTTCTGCTGTTGATGTGGATACACAAGTCTGTTTCTTTGAAGTCCAACTCACTAGTCTACCTCCTAGGAATTGACAGCTACCAGATGTATTCTTTCTATCTAACTTGCATCCTCCATAGTCTGAGTCGGTGAAAGCGTTCAGCTGAAAATCGGATTTAGCTGGATACCAAAGGCCAAGTTTGGGAGTGCCTTTTAGGTATTTGAAGATGCGTTTCACAGCAACTACATGGGATTCCATAGGATTTGCTTGGTATCTGGCACAGACACATGTAGAAAACATGATGTCAGGTCTGCTGGCAGTGAGGTATAAGAGTGATCCGATCATTCCACGATATCTTTTCTGATCAACAGGTTTGCCATTTAAGTCTGCATCGATTTTGTATCCAAAAGCCATTGGGGTTTTTGCGGTATTGGATTTGTCCATTGAAAAGCGAGTGAGTAGGTTTTTGACATAATTCTCTTGGTTGATGAAAATGCCATCAGTTGACTGTTTGATTTGAAGTCCGAGAAAAGTAGTCATCTCCCCAATCATGCTCATTTCAAATTTGCTCTTCATTAGATCTGCAAACTTAATACTCAAAGATTCATCAGTAGAACCGAAAATAATGTCATCAACATATATTTGTACGATTAAAAGATGTTTATTATAGATTTTACGAAAGAGGGTTTGATCGATTGAACCTCTTTTAAAACCTGATTCTTCGAGAAAGGTTGTCAATGTGGCATACCAGGCTCGGGGTGCTTGTTTCAAGCCATAGACAGCTTTCTGCAATTTGAAGCTGTGATCAGGAAATTTGGGATCTTCGAAACCTGGTGGTTGTTGGATGTATACATCGCGATCTAACTCTCCATGTAGGAATGCACATTTAACATCCATTTGGAATACTTTGAAGTTCTTATGTGCAGCATATGCAAGAAAGATGCGAATTGCTTCAATTCTGGCAACTGGAGCATATGTTTCATCGTAGTCGATTCCTTCTTGTTGTGAATATCCTTTGACTACGAGACGTGCCTTGTTTCGACAAACGATTCCTTGATCGTCAGTTTTGTTTCTGAATACCCATCTTGAACCTATAACAGAAACATCGGGTGGGGTAGGGACAAGATTCCATACGTCATTTCTTTCAAATTCTTCTAGCTCTTCTTGCATAGCTTTTACCCAGTCTGGATCTTTGAGAGCAGAATGTATGGTTTTGGGTTCAGTCATGGATAAGAAGGCTCCAAATAAACAATCATTAGAAGTTGCGGCTCTAGTTTGGATGCCTGAGTTTGGATCTCCGATGATTTGGTCAGTTGGGTGGTTTCTGGTCCATTTTATTAAGCGATTCTCTTCCGCTATAATAATTGGAATTTCAGTATCCCATTGTTCTTCTCCGGGAGTTTCATCTTGGAATAGGTTTGAAGGTTTCCTCATAAATGATGCATCGGGATTGTTTTGGATATTTGGGGATGGGGTATTTAAAGGAGGATTCGGTGTTTGTTCCAATGAAGAAGTATGTGTAGGTGGTTCCTCCTCGAATTGATCTGCATCATTTCGGTTTGTTTGTGGAGTTCCTTCAGTGGTTGTTCCTGTAGAATCAATAGAAGTAGTTAGAAGTTCAGAATTGTAAGCGGTTTTGGGTTGTTCAAAAAGTAAATCAAGATCGATTTCAATATCTCTGTCAGGAGAAGGTGTTGGTTGAATTGGATTTTGAAAAATATTATCGATCATTTTTGAACCAAAATGTTCACGATCCAATTTCCTGACATAAAATTCATCGAAATGAACATCGGTACTTTCTTCAATTACTCTGGTACGTTTGTTCAGTACTCGATAAGCAGCTGAAGAAAATGAGTAACCAAGGAAAATTCCTTCGTCCGACCTTGATTCAAATTTTGAGAGGTGGTCTTTATTGTTCTTTATGAAGCATCGACAACCAAAAATATGGAAAAATTTGATGTTTGGTTTTCGGTTGTTAATGACTTCATATAGTGTTTTATGAAGATGTTTATGGATTAAGGAACGATTTTGAGTGTAGCAAGTTGTGGCTATTGCTTCTGCCCAGAAGTATTGTGGCAGATCAGCGAAGATAAGCATTGATCTTGCAGCTTCACATAGAGTTCTGTTCCTTCTTTCGACAACGCCGTTCTGTTGTGGAGTGTATGGGGCTGAGAAGTTATGTTCAATTCCTTTGTCTTTGAGAAATGAATATAGAGTCTTGTTTTTGAACTCTAAACCATTATCACTTCGGATTCTTCGAACAGGTCGTTTGAGCTTCAGTTCGATTTGTTTTATGAAGTTGATCATCTCTTCAGGTGCTTCTGATTTTAGTCTTAAGAAAAAGACCCAAGTAAAGCGCGAGAAACCGTCAACGACAACAAGAATGTACTTCTTCCCTTGTATGGTTTGGGTTTTGGCAGGGCCACAAAGGTCTATGTGCAGCAATTCTAGTGGTTCGGATACACTAGATTCTGAGATGCTTTTGTGAGTGGATTTGGAAAGTTTTCCTTTTTCACATGCAGCACACAGAGTTTCATTATCAAGCTTCAGAAGTGGCAGTCCTCTAACAAGATCATCGCCGATCAGTTTGTTGATGTACCCAAAGTTTAGATGGGAAAGGCGGCGGTGCCATAACCAACTGATATCTGCTGGGGCTTTTGATAGCACACATATATCGGGTTTACCATAGATAAGATCCATGTCAAGTGGATACATATTTCCGGCACGGTAAGAATCAACAATGATTTCTTTGGTTTTGGCGTCCATGATCAAGCTTCTTTGTTTGGTGAATAGGACTTCAAGATTGTTATCACATAGTTGAGAAACACTGATGAGGTTGTGTTTCAGGTCATCGACATAGGCAGCTTTCTTTATGGTGAAGTTACCATTTGTTATGTTTCCATAACCCTTGATTTTTGCCGTCATGTTGTTGCCGAAGGTAACGTCTTGATTGGTTTGGGTGGGTTTGAAGTCACGAAGGTAGTTTCGGTTTCCTGTCATATGCTTGGAGCAGCCACTATCAATATACCATGTATCATCCTTGGGTTCTCCAGTATTAGATACCTGCAATTTAGACAGAAGATTTAGGTACCCAAATCTGAATGGGTCCTGGTTTGTTAGTTGTTTTTATTTTGGGTTTTTTGTTTACTGAACTTCTTGTAGCATTTGACTTCATATTGCTATAAGAGTTTGGTTTATAAGGATGGAATGGTTGAGGTTTGATTTTATTTATCAAATTTTCCCAAAAAGTGATTTGTTTCTGAAAATTCGTTGGTTGATAAAATCTGTGATTTGGTGAATGATATCCTAGATGTGAATTTTTTTTTGAAAAGTTCTATTCATATCTGGGATGTGATTGGCGGTTATGAAAGGCTTTTTGAAGATGATGTTTTGAAACTTTATGATTTGGTCGTTTTTGAAAGTTCCTTGAATTTGTAAAGGTGATCTCTTGAAAGCGGTTTTCAAAAGGTTTTTGAAAAGGTTTTGGTTTTTGTTTGGAAACCTGTTTTTGAGGTATGACGTATGGTTTAACAGGTTTCTTTGGTTTGTTTTCAAAAGCCTTTGGTTTGTTAAGTGGGGTTATGGTTGCTTCATTGGTATGTTTGATTTGGTTTGTTGAAGAACTAGCAGAGTTTGTTTCAGATTTTACAACTCTTTTGATAGACTTTTTGGAAACAGTGAAAGCAGTGTCATCTGGGCTACAGTTGATAACTGTTTCGTCATCTGAATCTTCCTCATTAGTAGATGTGAAAAGATCTGGAAGAGTGGATTCAGAGTTTTCACAAATTGTCATGTTTTCTTGTTTAGCTAGTTCATTTTCAAAGGATTCTCTTCCAATTCCTGGTCTGTAATTCGTATCAATTTTGCCAGTTCCTAAGGTGTTTGCTTTGGTGAAAACATCATCACTTAGTTTTCTAGCAATTTTGATAGAATTCATATTCCATATCAATCTTTTGTTTTCAGATTCAAGAAAATTGGTTTGGTTTAAAGAATCAGTCAGTTTTTCATTTAAAGTTTTGTATTTTTCAGTTGATTCTTGAAAGTTTTGTTTCAACTGAAGGATTGCCTTTTCTAAAACATCTTTTGTTTCAGAGGAAATGACTGACTGATTTTTTTGTTCCAAATCCTTTTTCTGAATTAGGGTTTGATTTAATTGTTCCAAGACGTGATTATAATCTTCTGATTTTCTTTCAACGTCTCTTTCCAATTTGTTCTTTATCCTTGTTGATTCTCCAAATTTGAGTTGCAAGGTTTGTAACTCAGATTTGCAGATATCGGAATTGATCATTGTGTCATGATATTTTTTGAGATCAGCTTCTAGACTTTTCTCAATCTTGGTTATATGGGACTCAAAAATTGATTTCGAAAGACCAAGTTCAGAGATCATAGACCATACCTGTTCTATGACGTTTGGAGCTCTTGAAGGTCTATCAACACCAACTACGAAACAGAAGTTTGATTGTGTTGGTTCATTGTCAGCTTCGTCTTCAGAAGTTGGCCAGTATTCCACGTTTGGTTCATGGATTGCCATCAATGCTCTTTGCTTATCTTGATTTTCATGTTTCTTTAATTCATCGGCTTTTTGAGCATAGTATGCTGAGTCTTTGAATTTGGTTTTGTTTTTGGCTCGGCATTCTCTGGCATAGTGATTAGTTCCTTTGCAGTTGTGACAAATGATCACTTCTTCATCACTGTCATCCTTTTGACTTTTAATCGGAAGTCTTTCAGGAGCTTGAGTTTGGATTTGTTGGGAAGATTGGGAAGGGTTCTGTTGGAATCCAAAATTTTGGTTGTTTTGAAAGCCATTGTTTTGATTAGTGTAACCTTGATTTTGGAATCCTCTGTTTTGGTTTTGAAAACTGTTGTTTTGGTTATTGTTATGATGACTTGAGTTGGGATTGTTTTGAAATCCCTGGTTTTGAAAACCTTGGTTTGAATTGTTTTGGAAGGAAGGTATTTGAAAATTTTGTCTAAAATAAGGTCTTGGTTGAAAACCTGAGTTGTTTTGAACAGGTTGAGGTCTTGGTTGAAATCCATAATTATTTTGTCCAAATGATGGTCGGTTTTGAAAATTTGGTTTAAAATTCGATTGACCGTGATTTGGAATAAATCTCTGGAGGTTTGTGTTTGCTACCAAAGCACACAGTTGTTGGTATTCTGCTTCATCATTTAAATCAGATTGATCAAAAGAATTGTTCAAAAAGGGATGGTTTTGAAAAGATGTCTGATTAAAATGATTGAAGTTTTGTTCATTAAAAGGTGTTTGGTTTTGAGAAGATGTGGAAACGAGAGCAAGTGGTCCTCCAAAAGCTGTAGTGGTTGGTGGGTCAATCGAGGATTCATACGATTGAAGTTCTCCATACAAATTGTATAAAGTTTCAGTATGAATGGCTGGATTTCCCTGAATGATGAGTTTAACCATCTTCCAGCTTTCGTAAAGATTGTTTAGAAAATTGAGATTTATCTCGTGTTGTGTCTTTTTGATGCCCAAATTGTTCATTTTTACCATGATAAAATTGAACCTATCATGAGCATCATGGATGGTTTCTGATGAAAGCATCTTGAAATTATCGAATTCATTTAAAACAGATGTTCTTTTGTTTCCAATAATTCTTTGATTTCCACAAAAACGATTTTTTAAATTTTCCCAGATTTGATTTGCAGTCAACAGTATTATGTCATCCATTTGACTTAGAATACTGTGGGGAATTCTAGACACAAGTTCCTTTTTGGCTTGAAGTTGCAGCCTTTTTTCGGTTTCAGCAAGAGTGGCTTGATTTGTAGCAAGAGTTGCCATATTTTCTGGAGTAACATATGTTCCTTCTACACAATTCCAGACATCTTCACTTATGGTGTTAAGATGAAGATTCATACGGCCAACCCACAAATTATACTCTTCAGGAATAAGTATGGGTGTCCGTGAACCAGATCCCAAGCTGTTAGCAATAGAAACAGAGTTCATGTTTGAGTAATTAGCAGAAGACATTTTTTTGTTTTGAAAGGATTTTGAACAAGTGATATTAAAATGAAATTTTTAAAGAAAAACTTATGGAAGGTTTATAAACGCTAACCAAAAGTTTTCGACAAAAATTTCAAAGTAAATCACACAAGCTCTGAATTTTTTTGTTTAAGATTTTTTTTTTTAATTATTTAATTTTTTTTAAGGATTTTGAACAAGTGATATTAAAATGAAATTTTTAAAGAAAAGCTTATGGAAGGTTTATAAACGCTAACCAAAAGTTTTCGACAAAAATTTCAAGGTAAATCACACAAGCTCTGATACCAATTGTTGAAAATATACGATCTGATTACCACGAATAAAGGCTCGGATACCAGTTACTGGGTGACAGATATATATATTTAAGGAGATAAGATGCGAAAAAAAATAAGAAGTGCGGAATAAATATAAACTGGAAAGCTATAAATGACTGAAAGCTATAAATGAAATAAATGACAGTATTTAAATGACGTAAAGCTGTAATAAAATATATAAATATATATAAAGTCGGTTCGTCAATAAATTGACTGAACTGGTTTAGAATTGGACTGGATCTTAATAGACTGTGTCTCTATTTGTTCAAAGTTCAATCCGGTAAGTAACAATAAGTTCTTTTTATGTAACAATGAATTGTTTACAAAACGATACAAAATACACGGGTAATGTTTTTGGTATGTGGGTATGGGGTTTTTTAAGGTGATTTGATGAGGTTGAAGTGGGTATTTGGAGGGTGGTAGAAGGTGGAATAAGGTTGTAGTTTTGTTGGTATAAGGTAACAAAGAGGGTGATGTTGAAAGAGCTTTGGGTGGTTATGAATATAGATTTTCGTAGTAAATCTCTCTGGATAGCCAATTCTCTCTCGCGTCTCTCTGGGGTTTGCAGTGGTCAAAAAAATCGAGGAAAATTCCTGGATGTAGGTAAGGTCCTGAATAATTTGCGGTGCAAATCTCTCCTGTATTATCTTGTTGAGTTGTGCTCGGTGAATTTTTTCTTAACTTGCAAATTCTGAAGTCGAAAATCAGCAAGGTGATGATGGTTGTGGTGATTTGAAAGGGTTTTTGGAGGAGGTTTAAGGAGGGTATTTGGAGGGTGTTTGGAGAGTATTTTGAGGTTGGCTATGTGTTTATTCTTCTGGAGATGAGAGAGTAATAGGAGATATATTACAAGGAAACACAAAACACACACAAAAACTCATGTAAACATGCATCTATATATATGCAAAGGAATCAAGCAACTCTTGTTTGTTTAAGGAAAAGTAATGAAGTGATTGATTGTAAAGGTTGGAAGCACACATGATGTTTGGTACTTTTGCTTTTGTGAAGATTTCTTTCCAATATATATATATATATATATATATATATGCATGATTCATGTATATATATATATATATACAATATATACAATATACATACATATATATATACCATATAATATATATACATATATATTTATATAATATACACACACACATATATATATATATATATATATATATATATATATATATATATATATATATATACACACACACACGAACACTTGTATATATATATATCCAATTGTGAATTGAATTTCCATTTTTGACCCTTGAGGTTTTTAAATTCTTGACAATTTTAGTCTTGATTTGTTTTGTCTTCAAACGACCAAATATTGCGTCTATTTTTTCGTCTTTGCGTATTTCGTCGTTTGCATATTTTTCTATTTCATAATTAACCACGAATCCACGCAACCTGAAATAACTGATAATATTTGTTAGATAATATAAAACAAATTCGTCTTATTTCAATGATGATCACATATAAAAACATTTTTCAACATATAGGCTATTATGTTTACATATTTTGTATCTTGGAAGAGTTCTTCCTATCCTTTGCTTACTCTCTCTCTTGTAAAAATATTCTGAAGCAATAAAATAAGTTTTAAAGTATTGCTGGTGCATCCATCTTGCGTTGATTGTGTTTCCCCTAATTCTTGTAAGTTTTCATTACTTATACTTTATTATTGTTTGTACTAGCCTAATGATAGGCTAAACCCTTTGAAGTGTTAAGTAATCTCATGGAATTATGGCTTTACTAATCTGGTAGAAACCTTCGGTATCATATAGTTATTTGAAATACAAAAGTCTAGGTTGATAACATGTAATTTAATTTGAAATGTTTTACCATTAGTCGTGATGTTGCCCGCCTTTTTAGCCGAAGTTTGGCGTTGTTAGGGCTGTTTGTCATTGACTCGGTATACATTAACGTTTCGACAGCTCCATGTTATCTACAGGCAATGATGATAATTGTCTTGCAGGCGAATCTCAGCCAATGGATGATAACAATGACATTATGGATGAATTTACGGTCGAAGATGCTTTTGCCACTATTGAAGATATAATATTGGAAAAGCTACAAAAGAAGAAGACAAAAACTTAATAACTTTACGGTGAAAATTCCTACACCTGTTATTTGCTTTTATAAAGCAACAATAATAGAGGCATCTTATCAACCAGTTGTCACAATGCACTCAATAGTGCACTCAATTATTATTCTGTAACATTTTATAGTTTTTAATCTTTGTTTGAAGTCCGGGCCTATATATAGGCTATTATGTTTACATATTTTGTATCTTGGAAGAGTTCTTCCTATCCTTTGCTTACTCTCTCTCTTGTAAAAATATTCTGAAGCAATAAAATAAGTTTTAAAGTATTACTGGTGCATCCATCTTGCGTTGATTGTGTTTCCCCTAATTCTTGTAAGTTTTCATTACTTATACTTTATTATTGTTTGTACTAGCCTAGTGATAGGCTAAACCCTTTTAAGTGTTAAGTAATCTCATGGAATTATGGCTTTACTAATCTAGTAGAAACCTTCGGTATCATATAGTTATTTGAAATACAAAAGTCTAGGTTGATAACATGTAATTTAATTTGAAATGTTTTACCATTAGTCGTGATGTTGCCCGCCTTTTTAGCCGAAGTTTGGCGTTGTTAGGGCTGTTTGTCATTGACTCGGTATACATTAACGTTTCAAATCAAATTATTTGTTATTGTAAATAATCCTATGACTGTATTTTGGCATAACTATATGGTACCCCTGGGCCTTCTCTGTGTTATATGGTATCAGAGCCATGTGTTTCATAAGATTATTTAACACTTATTTTCCAAATGAATTTTCACATGTTCAAAAGGAATAATAGAAATAATGTTAAAAATCAAATAAATGAAGAATATGAAATACCAAAACAATTAGATTTGTTAAACAAATGGACAATTCCTAGAATACAACCAAAAGCTTTATATGAGCTAGGTACTTTTGAAGAATTAGGTTTTATACAATCAGTTAAAACAACTGAAGAAAATTTAACAATGAATCAAGATGATATGGTTGTTAAATTATTAACATATGAAGATATTCATAGATATCAATATACTCATAATTATTTACATATAGGATTAGTGCAAATTGCTTTTAAACCTTTAACTTTACAAGGTTTACCAGAAAGCTTTTTAGCTGTATTACGTGATGGTCGTAATATGAATTGGAAACAATCTTTAATGGGTATAATACAGTCTAGTCTGACCAATGGTCAAGTATATTTTAATGTTTATCCTAATTTACAGTTATCATTATCTGATGTTAATATATTAGATGCTTTAACTTTAAATGTTAAAACAAATGGATACAATTATATGCCAGGATCTGAATTAATATGTATATGCTATAGAATATACTACAGGCCTTTAAAAACAATGAACCCTAGGTGTAAAAAAACTAACAAACCTAATAATGAAACTATTTTAATAGAAAATAATTTTGATATGTCTAAGATAACCACTAGAAAAGCTATTAAGTGGGATGAAATAGATTTCCCAAAAAATTGGGTCTTGGAGGGAGCGGTTCCTCCTCAACCAAAAATAAATAATAAAATTACAGAAATTATACAAACATCGGAAGGAAGAATTCAAATAGAATTCGATAATGATGATGGAGAAATACCTCTATTAAGAAGATGTAGATCAACTAGATCACTATATTCTCATATATCACCTTTAGAATATAAGGTAGAAACTCCTTCCCGATGTTCTACGTCTCAATTAGACAAGAAAATAAATCAATTAAATATAAAAGAAAATATAGTCCAATGTGTCTATGAAGAGGATCCTACTGCCTCAGAAATGAATTTTCCAATTTAATGGATAGAGAAGAAATAATAAATTTTAGTCCGGGATCACCGGCAAGATCAATAATTTATAATGAATTTAATACAGAAAAATGGAAGCCTTTTAAAACTTGGTTATTCCAAGAATTTTCAAAAGAAGAATTAACAATTATACAAGATGAGTTTTATTCTTATTTATCAAAGATTAACAAAATTATATATTTTGTTCCATGGTTTTTTCATAAGTATATAATTAATTATTTAAACATGATAGAAAGAGAATATACTCTTACAAATGGAAATATACAAAAATCGATTTTTCCGCCACAACAAAGTTTTCAAATTTCCAGGGAAAATATAAGTTTAAAGTTTTCGGCTTATAAAAAATTAGTTGAAAGTAATACTTTACAGGTAACCGTAGAACATATTAACCAATTAATACAACAAAATAATTTTACAAATTTATATTCTATAATTCTTGGAGAAAAAATTCTTTCTATAGAAGAAAAGGTAGAAAGTATATATAAAATTATCGAACAATCTCAAATGGAGAAAACAAAGCCGAATAAAGAAAAAATAATAGCAACTTTCCAACCTCCTCCGGAAATAAAAGATTTTAAATTTAAAAATGAAACAAAACTAGATCAAATTTTAGAAAAAATTAAAAAAATCTGAAAATTTAAGTGTAAATACTTTAAACAGAATTAAAGAATCAGATTATAATTCTGGGTCTGAATCCGAACAAGATAAACGTATTAATAAAATAAAATATGAGAGTTATGATGGTAAATTTGCTAGAAAACCCGTCCAATCTAAATATTATTATAATAGACCTACTCCTCAAGATGTTTTATTTGAAGAACAAGAGTTTATTCAAGATAATAGTTACAATGGTAAGAACGTCTATGAATGGAATTTAGATGGTTTTACAGAGAGACAAATATATTTGTTAACTCAAAGAATGACTTTATATGCTACTAGTGCAAAACAATTAGGAAATACTAATTTAACAGTTGCTCAAATGATAATAGCAGGTTTTACTGGCCAATTAAAAGGCTGGTGGGATAATTATTTACACGAATTAGATAAGATTCAAATTTATAATGCTACCAAAATAGTTACTAATCAAATTAAAAATGAAGATGGCACTTCAACTTCTGCACAAACAATAGTTCAAGATGTAGTTTATACACTCCTTTTAAGTATAATTGAACATTTTTCGGGTAAATGGTCAAATAATTTTGGTAATACTAGAACTTTACTAAATGGTATGAGATGTAAAACCTTAACCTCATTTAGATGGTATAAAGATACTTTTATGAGCAGAGTATTAGAATTAGATGATTGTAATTATAGTTATTGGAAACAAAAATTTATCGATAGTCTTCCAAACCTTTTTGCTGAAAGAGTTAGGAAACAATTACAGGGAAATCATCCTCAAATTCCTTATGAAAATTATTCATATGGAAAACTTATCGGAATATGCACTCAAGAAGGCTTGGCTTTGTGTAATGAAATAAAATTAAATCAACAGATTAAAAAACAACGCCTCACTGAGAGACAACAATTAGGCCATTTTTGTGAACAATTCGGTATTGATACTTTAAAAAATAAAAAGAGATAAAAAAGGGAATATATCCCTAAAAAATATAAAAAATATAGTGAAAACCAAAAACAATATAGATCTAAAAGAAAGTCTTTTAGAAAAGAAAAACATAATAAAAAGAAAGATAATCCACCAACTTGTTATAAATGTGGTAGAATTGATCATTTTGCCAATAAATGTAAAATAAAGAAAAAGATTAATAATCTAAATCTAGACAATAATATGAAAGAGAAATTAAAAGAAATTCTTTTAAATGATTCGGAAGAATCCTCATCTGATGATGAAATAAATAATATAAATTCGGATGAAGAAATTTATACATCTTCAAGTAGTTCTAATGAAGAAGAAGAAAATAATTGCTTTTGTATAGATAAAAATAATTGCTCATGTGATGATGAAATATATAATATTCAATCACAATTTCAGGATAATTTACAAATAAACGTTTTAGATAAAGATATTTTATCTATTTTAAAAAATATAGATGATTCCGAATTAAGATCACAAATCATTGATCAAATAATAAATAATCAAAGAAATACTCAGGTTAATGAACCAATTTATTCTATGAAAGAGATAGATCAAAGATTAAAAATGAAAAATAATATTTCATTAAATACTACAATCATGGATTACACACAAGAAATCAATAATTTAAAAAATGAAATTATTTTTCTAAAAAACAGTCATAATAAGTTAGAAAGTAGAGTCATTACTCTTGAAAAAGAATCACATAATAGTAAAACATCAACTTCAAATAATGAGTCGAATAAATTCTTAAGTGCTATGGAATTAGTTACATCCCAAAAATGGTATGTCAAAATAAAATTAATAATTGGAGAATATTATCGAAAAGAATTTATTGCTCTTGTTGACAGCGGGGCAGATATAAACTGTATACAGGAAGGTTTAATTCCTGTCAAATATTTTGAAAAATCCACCCATGTGATTCGCACAGTGAGTGGAGAAAAATTGGATATCAGTTATAAATTGTCTAATGCAAAGATTTGTAATAATAAAGTTTGTATTCCACTAAACTTTACAATAATTAAGAATATGTCCCACAATGAAATCATTTTAGGCACTCCATTTTTACAAAAAATATTGCCGTTTGGAGTTAATGAAAAGGGAATCCTAGGCAATTTTCAAAATTATGAAGTATTTTTTGAATTCATTACAAAGCCTTTTACTCGTTGGATAGATCTTATAGATTTGAAAACGAAACAAATAAATTTTTTAAAAGAAGAAATTTTAATAATAAACATAGATGAAAAATTACAAAATCCAAAGTTACAAGAAAAAATTAATAATTTAAGAAATAAATTTATTTTAAAAATATGTTCCGATCATCCTAATGCCTTTTGGGAAAGAAAGAAACATATAATTCCTCTTCCATATGAAGACAATTTTGATGAAAGAAATATTCCAACCAAGGCTCGTCCTTGTCAAATGAATCACGACTATTTGGATCTTTGTAAAAAAGAAATATCTTCTTTACTAAGCAAAAATTTAATTAGACCTTCTAAATCAGCTTGGTCTTGCACTGCTTTTTATGTTAATAAACATTCAGAACAAGAAAGAGGAATTCCTAGACTAGTAATAAATTATAAGCCTTTAAATAAAGTTTTAAAGTGGATTAGGTATCCAATTCCAAATAAAAAAGATTTAATAGATAGATTAAATACTGCAATCATATTTTCAAAATTTGATTTAAAATCAGGATATTGGCAAATTCAAATTGATGAAAAGGATCGATATAAGACTGTTTTTAATGTTCCTTTTGGTCAATATGAATGGAATGTTATGCCATTTGGTTTAAAAAATGCACCTTCTGAATTTCAGAATATTATGAATGATATTTTTTATCCTCATAGCAATTGCATGATAGTTTATATCGATGATATCTTAGTTTTTTCTAAAACCATTGAAGATCATTTTACACATTTAAATTTTTTTCAACAAATTATAGAAAAAAATGGTTTGGTTATATCCCAACCCAAAATGGTTTTATTTCAATCCAAAATCAGATTTCTTGGCCATAATATAGAAAAAGGACATATAATTCCAATAAATAGAAGTATAGAGTTTGCTTCTAAATTTCCTGACAAAATTATTGATAAAACTCAATTACAAAGATTTTTAGGAAATTTAAATTATATATCTTCTTTTTATAAAGATTTAGTTAAAGATACGGCTATCTTATATGATAGACTAAAAAAGAAACCTATCCCATGGACTGATCTTCATACTCAAGCAGTCCAAAGAATAAAAGAAAAGGTAAAATCGTTACCTTGTTTGTCTTTAGCAAATCCAAATTGGGAAAAAATTGTTGAAACCGATGCCTCCAATATAGGTTATGGAGGGGTCTTAAAACAAATTAATCCAAGTAATAAACAAGAAGTATATTTAGTTAGATTTTATTCAGGAAAATGGTCTGATTCTCAAAAGAATTATGCTACTACTGCCAAGGAAATCCTGGCAATAGTAAAATGTGTTTTAAAATTTCAAGATGATCTTTACAATCAACAATTTACTGTAATTACTGATTGTCAAGCAGCAAAATTTATGTTTAATAAAGATTTTAAGCATGATGTGTCTAAACAAATGTTTGCCAGATGGCAAGCTCATTTAGCACCATTTGATTTTACAATAATATATAGAAAAGGTGAAGATAATAGTCTTCCTGATTTTCTAACTAGAGAATTTTTAAATGAGCAATATGCATTTAAGACAATTATCAAATGATGTTTCTAATACGAGAAACTCAATTAAAGAGACTGAAGTTGAATTAACCAACTTATTGGATAATATGCCAACAACAGACACAAATATCCTTGATAGTATTCGCCATACTAAGCGAATTAGTTTATTAAGATTCAGACTTATAGGCCTAAGAGCTCATCTTAGGTTTTTGGAGAATAAACTTATACTACTTTTGAATTGAATTTTGCAGAATGATCCCCAATAAGGGAAGAGGTGGCTACCCTAATAGAGGTGGCAGAGGAAGAGGATCATATCCTCTTATTCAACAGGGAAAAAATTTATTAATGGCTGAAAATATTGTCTCTCAACCATCATCATCCAATATGCCGAAACCTGGAGATCCACTATACTCGGGTTTCCAACAATTCTTGAAGCAACAGAAGGATAATACTCCTTCTTTCTCAAAAATAGTTTCAGAGGAAGACAATGATGATTCCTCAGAATATATTTTAACCCCCCACAAAGATTTAATAATTCTTTTAGAAGAAAAGGATATCATGCTATATTTTGAGGATAATGATGATCCATGAAATTTATTTTCCAGATATCTGGATACTGCGTCATACGCAGCATGTTCTTATAAATCACGAAATTATTACGAGAATATACTAATTTCTACAGGTACATGTGAAATTTCACATTTCTCCTCTGCATGAGATAAAAAAGTTTATAACTTTAGCAAAGTAATATTCAAGAGGATTATATCTGCAGAAGAATGGGGTTTAAGCACCCTCAGGGAAAGAGAATTTCTCCACCCTGAACAAAAAATCTTAATAAAATACAATTTCTGGGATTATATCGATAGCTTTTATAAAGCTTTTCTTTATGAAAATCCAAAAAAGAAACATTCTTGGTTTTTCAAAATATGTGACCAAGTTTATAAACAAAAGTTGCCAAATTGGTTTACACAATGGTGGACATCATATGGTCCAAGTGTTCAAATTCTACCTGAACCATTCAAATCTTTATATGTTGAATGGTTACATGTAGCTCCTAAATACAAGGAAGCTCTTGAACATTCCAATGGGGGAAGAGAAGTAATACCTACTCTACATTTTTTCATAGAATTTTCAATTCCCTGGATCTGGAAATGGATCCCAGAAGTGGATTATAGTCCCAATCAGTTCCCATCTTTACAAAGGTTATACCTTACAAAATTTTGGGCAAAGATGTTGCAAAAAGATCCGATCTCAAATGAGATAAATTCTAAACAAACGATTGATAATATCAATCAAGCAATTTCGAAATATAAATCCCAAAAAGAATTTTTATCCCATAAGGAACAATCCAACGGTTTTAATCCTTATGAAAAAGCATTAAACTCCATCAAAGCACAGGGAAATTCCTCGCCATCAAAAGATGAAATTATCAAGGCCTATTTCCGTCAAATGAATGAAGATCTGCTTCAAAATATCAATAAACAATCGTCAGGCAGCTCCATGTTATCTACAGGCAATGATGATAATTGTCTTGCAGGCGAATCTCAGCCAATGGATGATAACAATGACATTATGGATGAATTTACGGTCGAAGATGCTATTGCCACTATTGAAGATATAATATTGGAAAAGCTACAAAAGAAGAAGACAAAAACTTAATAACTTTACGGTGAAAATTCCTACACCTGTTATTTGCTTTTATAAAGCAACAATAATAGAGGCATCTTATCAACCAGTTGTCACAATGCACTCAATAGTGCACTCAATTATTATTCTGTAACATTTTATAGTTTTTAATCTTTGTTTGAAGTCCGGGCCTATATATAGGCTATTATGTTTACATATTTTGTATCTTGGAAGAGTTCTTCCTATCCTTTGCTTACTCTCTCTCTTGTAAAAATATTCTGAAGCAATAAAATAAGTTTTAAAGTATTACTGGTGCATCCATCTTGCGTTGATTGTGTTTCCCCTAATTCTTGTAAGTTTTCATTACTTATACTTTACTATTGTTTGTACTAGCCTAATGATAGGCTAAACCCTTTTAAGTGTTAAGTAATCTCATGGAATTATGGCTTTACTAATCTGGTAGAAACCTTCGGTATCATATAGTTATTTGAAATACAAAAGTCTAGGTTGATAACATGTAATTTAATTTGAAATGTTTTACCATTGGTTGTGATGTTGCCCGCCTTTTTAGCCAAAGTTTGGCGTTGTTAGGGATGTTTGTCATTGACTCGGTATACATTAACGTTTCAAATCAAATTATTTGTTATTGTAAATAATCATATGACTGTATTTTGGCATAACTATATGGTACCCCTGGGCCTTCTCTGTGTTATATGGAGTCCAAGGTGTCTATGAAGATGATCCTACTGCCTCAGAAATGAATTTTCCAATTTAATGGATAGAGAAGAAATTATAAATTTTAGTCCGGGATCACCGGCAAGATCAATAATTTATAATGAATTTAATACAGAAAAATGGAAGCCTTTTAAAACTTGGTTATTCCAAGAATTTTCAAAAGAAGAATTAACAATTATACAAGATGAGTTTTATTCTTATTTATCAAAGATTAACAAAATAATATATATATATATATATATATATATATATATATATATATATATATATGTTTAGAAGAATGTGTATTCCTCATGGAGTCATGGGTACTAGTTATTAAGTTTAGATAGTTATATATATGATAATCAAATTGGAATTTATTGGATTGTTAAATCGAGAAAAAAAGGATAAAATGTGATGTACTTTTTCAAGGTCCATTTATATTCACGAACAATACATCTTAGAGCTAGTTTTATGTGGTTGTTTAGAAATAGTGTAGGAATTATGTATATTTGCTGTTAAAAAAATGGTTGTTTATACATTATTTCTTTATATTATTGGTATTATATAGTAAACGATAAATATAAATATAATAGAGCAATATATGTAAATATCAAATTATCAATTATTATAATCAGATCGATTCCAGATTAGAAGATTTATTAAATAAGTTTGGGTCTGTACTTAATTTTATTTGGCTCATAATGTTAGAATAGAATCTACTTTTCTAATAAAAGACTCTTAAACATGTCACATGACATTTTTCTAAAGCTTTACTTTGCCACATGGCATATTTTGCTTCAATGTTCCTTTCAATTCTCGCCTGAAAACTTATTCTTTGATGTATTCCTACAAAATTGACATTCAAATTAGTAACTATTCAATTATTCCATCAAATCAACAAAAAAAATCATGTACATATTTGAAATTTGAAATTGAATTGTATTAGCCAATAAATCAGCTAATGTAATCTTATCAAAAACTTAAAGCCAATACCCTATTTACTTACGTTCTTTGAGGTACCACAACTACTTTCAACTTCTGCCTCAATGAGGTAGCAACTCCATTCGGTTTCTGCATAGCTTTGAAGATTCATTTCAATAAGGTAATTATTTTTGATTTTCTGTTGTGTGTTATTCATTTGTTTATATCATCTTTGTTTGTTGTTCAGTTTCAAATTCATTCTTCTTGTACAATTAAAGATTCATTCTTCTGTTACATTTGCTTCATTCCATTCCATTCTTCCTTGACTCCATCATACAGACACTATCCACAAAATTGCTAAATGCATATAATAGTCAAAAGATTGTATAATCTTTTGAGCACGGTTAGATGGTATAGATGTGGGGTATGTGGCAGGGGTATAACAGTCATTTTGATTGGTTAGCCCTTAAAACTGATAATACAATATGTGACTATTTATTTGTAAGTTCTCTGAAAAAAATTCTGATGTGTATTTTTATTGTGTCTGTGAAAAAAAAATCTATTTTTGTGACTCCTCATTCATAATTTTTCTGAAAAAAAATTATGATGTATATGTGTATTGTGTCTATGTATGTCTGTACCTTATTTGTAATTTTTCTAAAAAAACTTATAGCAATATACTTTCAAAGCACATTGCTATAATTTGTATGTTTGTGTTAGTGTATGTTTGTACTATATATGTACTTATTGTGGGGAAAAAATGGAATAATTAAGTAATAAACTTGCAAAAACATTATAATACCCTAAATTTATAGAATATATATTAAAAAAATCAACAAATCTTGAATCGTTTGAGAATGAGAGTGCTATTACAAGTCCAATATGTGATTTTTTAACTATAATATACGCCTACATATTACTTGCATTCAAAATATGAATACATCCTTAAATTGTACCACTACCAACAAATTTGTTAAGGAGAATTGAGATGTTTATGTCATGATTTAGAAACCAACTATTCCATATTTTTTCCCTCATGATCCTTTTAATGCCATCTATTATATTATCCTCATATTTTCTTCATGCATGCTCCTTTTCCAACCGAATTACCATTATACCCTCCTCATTGTTTCGAATTCAAACAATATTTTACAATCATATAAAATCAGCCATGATATTACAATCGCCAGCTATTATACCCCCTCTTAATTGCTTCCTGGGTGTTGCCTTTCCAACAAAATTACCATTCTACCCTCCTGATGTGTATCAAATTCAAAAAAGATTTTACAATCACCAAAAATCAGCCATTAGATTAATATAAAATGATTTTCTAATCCATCTAAATCATCCATGATATTCGAAATGCCATTTAAATGTGTTTGTTAATGCCGATATATTAGGAAGCCTTTATTCGAATAATTATTCAAAAAATGAAAGTACTCATTGTTCATCTTAATCAACATATGATTCCTATTTTTGTTGGAATAAATCCCCACTAATTTTGTTTGATTTATTTTCATATTTTTTGAACTTATAAATATCAACCTCATACCAGAATTCAAGGTTCTAACCTCCTACTGAAAATCTATTTCAACTTTATTATTTATTTTAGTTTTGATAAATTGTAATTTAGTAACACATTGTGCTTTGAAAGATCAATCATATTCTACAGTGCATTACCTATGAAAATACCAATTTCATTTGGCTCTTTATATAGAGTCTTGTGTTGTACACCTTCAAATTTAATATTTTTAGGTTTTAACTTTTAACATATTTTTATCATTTCTTTAAATAGAGTAAATAGCAATGCAATTTCATTATTTGTATATCATAATGTTCTACTTTTATTTATATGTATTATAATATAATAGTTTGAAAGTATTACTCAATTATAGCATTGTACTTTCATTTTTTATGCCCAATAGCAATGAAGACTACTTTGTATTTGCATGATATTGATATAATTTGGTAGACTTTTAGAAATAAGATGCAAATGAAACTTCGATGACATATTACTGAAAGTGCATTGCTATTTTATGCATTTAAACATTTTCTTAAAAGCCAAACAAAATTATGAATTCAAGAGAGATTTTGTTATCTTTTTTAATTCGGATACCAATACTTTGATACATGTATAGTACTTGATTGAGATGAATCTTTGATAAGATTACTCCAATGTTTGTTGTGTATTTATTTTTCGAGTTATATTATTTTTCAGTTGTTCATAACCATCGTTCTTTCCATTTCTAATTTATGTTGATCGTATGTGTGAAATAAATATAGTCTTACAAAAGGCCATGACAGAACCAAAAGTAGGCAAAAAAGAAGCTTGGGGAGCCAAGACAAAACTGACTATTCTTAGTTTTGTGTAGGATTAATTGCTCCAAGGTAGGATGCCTTGAGCCATTGCTACTATTTTTGTCACCCATCTTTTTGATTGCATGGTTTATAACATTTTCTTTACTTTGGTTTGATGTAATTCCATTTTAATGTGTTGAATTTTTGTATGATTTTGCATCAGGTTGTTGAAGAAATCACATATTACGAAAACGCCCTTGCACTCTCAACAATAAGCTTAAGTACCTAATCTGGTTTTAGCATACACATACCATCTACGGGTAATGTTTACATTTCATTATACGTTGTTGCCTTTGTGTATTAATTGAATATATGAGGAAAAAATACGTTTTTTTTACAATTTAGGCATTTTACATATTGGTTTTCTTATACATGCAATGAAAATTGGTAAAAATCCTCTAGAACCTATTAAATTTAAGGGATTAAACTTTTATTTCTTTCTTTTACAACAATGTACGTTCAATTTTTTATTGAGGCCTTGAAATCTGAAAATTCTATCAAATTATAGCTTTGTTCTATGGATCTTTTCCTTAAAAAGGCATTGTACTTTAATGATGGGTGGTGTAAATGTATGTATTCTACCTTATCATGGTATGATGTCTTCGTTTGGTTTACTTAACTTTTACTAAATGTATTTTGCAGGTCTTGACTTCTAATCCATATCAGGATCCACATTATCAAGTATATATCTACATTTCTATATTTTAGTGGAAAATTATGTGGTTTACATGTCAAAACTAATAACACAATTTTGTAAATAACAATTGCAGCCTTTAGACAGGATTGAGAGTATGCTCAAAAGTTATATTGGACTTCTAAATATAACATTGAGCTTTGAATACATAAAATTGCCAACATTATAATCTTGCATTTTCTTTTATCCTATCTTTAGTTTACATAAAACATCATTATTAAATATTATTCTTTAATTTTACAGAGCTCGGTTAAAAATATTCTTAATTTGCCTTCATATGTTTTGATGATTATTGCCTTGCATTTTGGTCATTCTCAAAGAAAGTTTTGCATTTGGGAATTGTAAAATTGGCATTTGATGATTATTGTTTGCATCTATAAAAAAAATCAAACAGTATTTGGAATTTTATCTCAAGTTTAAAAGACAAATTATACTTTTCTGTTAAGAAATAAGGAATTGTAAGCTTGACATTCATTTTGGAAATTTTGCTTGCTCATGAAAAGTTACATACATGATAGGTAGTGAATGCAATGTCTGTATGTCAAGTGATCTTATAGATGGTTATCCAATTTTTTCTAAAAAGTTTGGTCAATACGTGGAATCAAATGTACAGTTTGGACAAAATTTGTCACAAACTCTTCAAATGTGTTATACAAAATTACAAACTGTTCCAACCTGTTATACAAAATCTATTTTAATTTTTTATTAATAAATACATTTTACTAAGTATTGCATATATTTTAATATTGTTGTTATTGTTTTAAGGGAAAGTAGGTTTCTATTACTGTTTATGTGTATTTGTGTATTCTATTATTGTTTTAATGTAAATTATGTTGCTATTAAAGTATATTCCTATTACTATTTTCAATTGTAACAAGCTCCACTTTTGACTGGTTTTGTATGTAAAAAACAACATTTTTTTAATGTTTTTAGTGATATTCTAATTCGACATACTTATCTTTGTTTTATATTTACATACTCAATGGTTGCCCAAAACATTACTTTCCCTTTATATGTATATATTTTTTTCTTAACCATGATTTCCACGAGTTATAACCTAGTTCTTGAATACACAAAGCTTTTTCCAAAGAGCAGAGACGACTACACAGCGTTACGCGAAATTTGAAATATTGAACACACACACTTTGATTACACGAGCGGAATTGCTTCTCTTCTTCGTCACTAGCTACACTTATAGCTCTGATAATCTCCCACAATTCAGGCATCGCGTTTTGCAACTTCTTCCCCTTTCGCATTGGTATGTTAATTGTTATCAGCGAATTGCTTCATTCTAGCTCTAGCATATAGTCGTGATTTGGCGACTTTAGTTTTAAATCGATGTAGTTAGCGAGACTATTGAAATTATTGTGTTAGTATTGATCAAAATTGTGATATTTCTACCTATATTCTATTTCACTATGGTTAATTGTTATATTTTCTGTAGTCCGTGTGATATTGGGCGATTTTTTTGACAATATAATGAAAAATTGCAAGCACCAGGTTTAGTTTGCTCATTTTATAGTCTTAGATTTCCTTTTCTATCTCCCTCTTATTGCTATTGCCTATTGGTGTGCGAATTTACAATGTCTATGGCTCATTCTCAAGAAAACAAACTTAATCACAACAAATTTTGCACGGTTGTTAAGTGGTGACATTTGTGTTAGACTACAAGCTGCTTAGGGAAAATATCTAATTAAGTGCGTTTCACAAAAAATGTCCAAGATAAGACTGTAGGTGGTTCTAGGGTTTATAGATTTATCATTTCGACCTGATCATTTACAATGCATTTAGTTCATTGTTTTCTATATCTTTCTTCGAGGGATGTAAATCATTAGTGTGTTTCATGCAAGTTCATGTTTATAAATAACACTTAGAGGTTTCATGTTCTTGTTATTGGCAAATAAAATATATTAACTATGTTTATTTACATTGAATAGCTAACGTGCAAACGGTTTTCCTTTGCGATATGTAATACAAATTGCATGTCCTTGTGATTGGTAATTGATATATATATATATATATATATATATATATATATATATATATATATATATATATATATATATATATACACACACACATTAGGTTATAACCCGTGTACTACACGACTGACAGACCAAAACAATATTGAAAGTAAAATCTATAATCTATATCAAAATGAAAGTTGAATATAATTGAAAAACAAAGAAATGAATTGCTATAATCGACATTGAAATGAAATTAAATACTATAATTGAAAAAATTAATAAGATATATAATTTTTGTTTAGAGGTTTATATTGATTATTTAAAATTTAAAATTAATATTTATATAACAAAACACAATCAATAATAAAAATAATGAAATAAACTGTTTTTTTTAATAAACACTACAAACATGAAATATTATCTATCTCTAGTAAAATTGTTGACAACTTCTAGTAAGTTAGTTTCCTTTTTGGCAGCAAAATTTTAATGGGCTCTCAATATATATAATGAATTTGGTCTATGGTTTGAGTTTTAGTTTAATGATGTTCATACCAAACCAGACGGAATCACAAAATTTAATTACTATTTTATTTAAAAAGTAGAAACGTATATCTTCAATTAGGCTTACATCTAACTTCAATAATATGTGCTCAAGTACACATCTACATATCCAAAATACGTATGCATGTACGATTGACTAATTAACGAAAGAGTTTGATATTGTAAAGTCATTACATATGAGATACAAGTTCAAGTATTTAGACATTATTATTATAATAGATTTCTACATCAAAATGACTACATATATCATTTCATGTGAGATTATCATCCATGCCAAACATAAAGTCTAGCAGAGAGATGAAACTACATGCATCCTTTTCATCAAACCATTGACCAAATTAAAGTTAGTTTTACAATATTATCAACAACAAATGGGCAATTTGTATCATCATTACAACATTATTTGACTGTAATATGAGTAAATATTCTGAATCATGCAAATAATACATTTATTTTTCACAAGAAGTTTTATTGTGCGTGTTTATAAAAACCATAGAATTGTTATGTGTGTATGTTTTCCTCTATAACCAATTCACCAAAAAAGTATTATCAAGTTATATCAACAATCCTACAAATTATAATCAAAACCAACAATATTTAAGTAAAAACACACATTCTCCCATTCTAATACCCAGTTAAATCTAGAATGCAAAAGGTACTATGCTAAAAACATAAAAATTATTGTACTTTCATTATTGGGTATAGTTGGAAAGGGGACATGAAAAAAATTATATCAATATTCATATTTTCAATCTCATTTTCCAATTTTAATACTCAATTAAATCTGAAATGATTATATTCCAATAAATATTACCAAATTGCCCTTTAATTAAATTGCTTCTACAAACATCCATATCATCAATAAACCATGAAATAGCTCCAGAAAATACCAACCTTTTCACAATTTTTTATACCAATAATTCCCATGTTCAAAATCTTCAAACCTATCTCTAAAATATACCAGATAGTTATTAGTATAAATAACAAAATAAACCTAATTACCAACCCTTACACTATTGCTTCTCATATTGACAGAAAGACGAAAATGCCATTCATCCCAATCAATAAATCATTTTCTATACATATACCCATCTTCTAAAATCCAAAAGAGACTTAACTATTAACTTTACCGAGTTAGCCTTCCCCGACCCTTGCTTCTGCCAGAGCTAGTGATGGCTACTTTGGTAGTGGAACTTGGAGCAGATATTGGAGATGCTGACATGAATATATCAAACATAAAAATTATAGATTTCAACAACAAAAAAGAAACAAAGTATTTGTCTACATTTTAGATACAAAATAATAGTATACACAATCAAGTATAGATTTGTATGCATTCATTGGAGGTAACACTGAAAATACCTTAATATAGGCTTAGACTCTTTTAAATCCATGCCCTTCACTTTCTACCTGAGGCCATGTCCTTGAATTTCTTCCTCAGGCCCCGGTTGATAAATCTGCAAGAATCACAAACCAAAAAAGAAAATTAATCTTCCGAACACCCAAAACCAAAACCGACAGTTAAACCATCCAACAGATGATGAGCGGTGGTTTCATGGATGATAAAAAAAACCTGAATCATTGAAGCAGAAAAAAAATATAGAACTGAATTCAAATCAACCCTAAAGCTTAAGCCAACATGGAGAGGGAGAAAGGGGACATCAGTGAGGGAAGAGCAATAAATATTTCTTAGCAAAAAGGATGTGCTAAGAGATAAAGTATGTGACCCAATCTTCCGTATTAAGAGTAATGGTGGTATACTGGAATTAATGTGAATCAAACATATATCAAAGTGAGTAAAAAATGAATCAAATCAAAAACCATATACAAATTTAAGAAATGTCAAAAAGACAAAAATGCCCATGGTACCGCTTAAACAGGGAAGCTCAATTCTATTTATGCATTTAATGTGGTCTTAAGCACATAAAAATTATTATTTTTTAAGAAATTCATTCTACCATAAGATATATTACACTTCAAAGACTTGGTTGAAAATGAAGGAAATAAAATTAGCAATTCTACCAATTATTAGTTCTATTAAAAAATAGGTTATTAATTTTAATATTAGCCTTTATAGTAACATATAAAGATGTTGAACATACAAAAATGGATTAGTGACAATTGTTTTGACCCATAACTACTCTATCTATTTTGCAACCTGTGAATTTAGATTCATTATAAATTACAAACAGATGACCATTTGCTCTTAAGGATTTCCTGTATAACTTTCATTTTCCATTTTTTCTTACTTTCATTTACATAAATATTCTCAATGCTATAATAATAATAATAATAATAATAATAATAATAATAATAATAATAATAATAATAATAATACATGTTGGATGCTCTCCTTTGATCACTTCCAGTGCAAGTACCCCAATGCTATATACATCAAAATCTGCCAAGAGGTCCCATATTTTTTATTGCAGAAAGCTATATACTTTGCATTTTTTGGATTCCTTTCATTGTATAAGAAAGTTGTGTAAAACAAAAAACAAATTGAAAAATAATAAAAATAAATGATGGCAACTTCTCAAGTATATGTCTAAAAACATAAGGAAAAAATCTTAATGTGTATCGAGGTAACTGAATATTCCAGCAAGTGCAATCCCATTGGAAGAACAATTTGACTATAACACCATGTCAAACCACTAGCTCACACACAAAAAATTATTTTGGATATGTTTTGCTTTGTCTTTAATTTAATATTTCCAGTAAGAGCACTCTTATTTGAATACGAATAAATCTGATAACTAATCAAAAACATCTTCAGAGCCAAAGTGAGCTTCGAAGTGGGTGTTTCCAGAAACATATCTACAACCACCAATCAGCTAGTATTGACATATTAATTTGAGATGACCGAATAGATGAAATGGATATCCTACAAGAAGCTCATAAAAAAAAGCTAAAATAGAAGATGATAGACATAATATTGATATATTGAAACTTTGAATCAGTGTGAAAACATGGTCAATTCAGATAGGGCAGCAAGGAAGATGATGATACCGTCTAATTAGAAGGGAAAATTGGAAAGAGTGAGATGTAACACAAAGGAGAAAGTGAGTAGATTGCACCAGTCTATTGTGTTCCTCCAAAGCGTTAGACGAAAAAGAAACAACATATGAACATTTTAGGGCTCAAATAGAAAAAAGAGATATAAGACAAACTTTTGTTGATTTTTGCATACAAGAAGAAGGTATGACGGTTCTTTTTCCCTTATAAAGACGATTAGCGGCGATGGCTAGGGTTTTTAGAGAAAAAAGGATAACGAAATAGCTCTTCCTGTTGATAATGTTTCTAGTTTTCTACCATGAAGCAGGTGAATAAAAACCTACTAATTCAGCGAGATACCCGAATTGAAGGAAGAAACACATAGTATAGATATGGAGGACGGGGTATTCAAATTTTCAATTATAGAAACTATAGATTTGTCGATAACCTTAAAAACAATACCTTCCCCCTGATCGAGAAAATTCTGAACCCGAAAACCTTCCCCTGATCAAGAAAAGTCCAAATCCAAAAACCTACAAATTAACACATTTAGTACATGAAGAAGAAGACACAAAAGAAAATTGAAGTTGTTTCAAAATCGGAATGGGTCAATTTGTGGATGTTGATTGTTGAATTTGAAAGGCCTGAATGGAATGCATAGTATAAATATAAAAATTGAGAGATGAATTTGTAACATCCCAAACTTCACCAGTATATTTCGAATCCCTTATCTTTATTTAATTGCCATTGTAGTCCCTGGAGTTGGTTGAGTTGGGCCATGAGGAGTATAAGTACTAAAGTTGCAACTTTAAGTCAGGAAGGAGTACGTTGAGCATACATAAGGGTACGCTGAGCGTACTAGGTGCACCCTAGTACGTTGGGCGTACACTCATGTACGCTGGGTGTACTCATGTCAGGAGAAAACCCTAATATTTAGGGTTTGGGGACTATATAAACACCCTTATGGATCATTTCCTATGATTATCCTCAGCCTCCACAGCCTACATTCGTCCTCCCCAAACCCTAGCTCTTCTTTTGTGTGTTTAAGCTTATTTGGTGTGTTTTTGAGTGCTTCAAGAGGAAGGTGTTTCATCAAAGTGTTGGAGAAGAAGGTCAAGTTTGTAGATCTGAAGATAGTTTGTGCTCAAGAGGCTCCAGAAGGTATAAAGTTCCAAACTTTATGCATATATGCTTAGATCTCATCATTTTACTTTATTAGAAGCATTTCTTGTCCCAAAAGCCATAAAGTGGTGTATTTTGTGTTGTGGACGTAAAGAGCGGTCCTTCCAGGCTCTTGAAGGGACTTTGAGTAATTAAAATAGGGTCCCATAGGCTGTAGGTGTCCCATGCAAGAGAAATAAGGTCTTAATGGATTAAGACCAAGCATTTAGGACTTTATGGACGTCCAAAGTGATAAAGTTCGTGACTTTATGGGTCCTAGGCACATTTAGTCACTGGATCTGAAGTTTGGGCTTAAGTTCTTAAGCCATTAAGCACTTAATAAGAAGTTGGCAAAACGCTACGTACGCCCAGTGTAAATCTAGTACGCCCAGCATACCGGGTCAACCATCCCGATGGTGGTCAACATCAGAACGAGTACGCCCCGCGTACCAGAGGAGTACTGTCACACCCCCAAACCAGACGGAGGAAACATCCGGGGGTGGAGGACTTCATTTGTAGTATCACAACACATGTATAATAGTAATCAAAGTACAAACAACCACTGTATTAAAAAGTTTAAATATTTACATGAGTTTCACCAAGGTATACTGTAACTAAAAAGTTGTACAAACGAAAAAGACAAGACATAAACAGCTCCATCTTCTCAAAAACTCGGGGTGTACCTGTCTACTGGTTCCCTGAGAATACAAGTAATTTGAAAAGAGAGTATCAACATAAAGTTGAGTGAGTGCATAAGTATGTATGTTTTGAAAGAAGGTTTTCTGTTTCTTGAATATGTATGATGTTTCCAGAAAATCCTATATTTTCTGCTGTATGACAAAAATAGTTTTAGTTACACAAACTAAAATACTGTAAACTGTAATCTGTAAATTGTATCTTGTAAAACTAGTACTTTTAAAAAGATACTTAAGTTTAGTTAATTATACATTAACGTGTTGTTAATATCTTAAATGAGTTATTATAACCATACTGACTAGGTGGCCTGACCCAACGCTATGAATGCGCTGAAATTTGATGATAACAATTGTCACTCACAGGCATGTATGCTTGACTGTAGCTAGTAGTCCGAGTGCGGGATTGTCAATCCCAATATAGATCTATACACACATTGTTTCGATCCCCTGCTGGAGACTCTGGTCATAATATCAGGACTTTACTATATTGTTTAAAATGAATTAAAAAACTGTACTACTTGACTCATAAAAGCATATAACGTTATTTGTATAATAGATATAAAAATCTAATCCTTCTGAAATGAACGATTGTTGTATGTTCTTGAATTAGTATTCTTATCATGAATCTTGAAAGAATGTATACCCTTGAATAGTTTTGAATCAACCTTTATTCTTGTAAAATAATGTACTCTAGTATACTTTGAATTGTAAATCAATGTACTATGAATCATAAATTACACCTACTATAATTTATATGAACATTCTGAATTGATAATGAGTATTCATGAATGTAACCCCTTGCTCAACATGTTACAAAGGGTTATTGAAATTTATTGAACTAATTTTTATATTTGTATACATATACAAATATATATAGATAAAATTTAAATAACACTCGGACAGACAACTGCTACTTATAATCCCACATCCAAACAAGGAAAAGGAACCAAAGTAGGTTGTGAGTCCTAAACCTTTTAAATCTTATTTATATAAATATATATATATAAATATATATATATATATATATATATATATATATATATATACAAACGTGATTTTTGGAGGAAAATATAAGTTTATAAAACATTTAAAAGAAGTTTCATATTTTGAAATCTATTATGTTGACTTGATGTCTTTTTAAAACAATCACTTAAAACCACTTGATTTGATGATACTGAAATTCATTTCGATAAGATGTTTGAAACCATTTGTTTTGATAACTATAATCCATTTGAAATCATTTGTTATAACACAAAATCTTTGTGTTAGACTTGTATTCCCTCCCCCCCCCCTCTTAAATAGTAAAAACTATGAAAATACGGGGTATGAACTCACCTGTAGTAAGTTATTCAAATGAACGACTGGTGTAGGATGCTAAGTGTTAAGTAAACTCTTGAACACAAACGAATCATAATAGCATATAATCACACATATATTAACATAATTAGTGTTTATACATCTAAATATGTTAAGAAACCATTTTAGGGACTAGGAATCACTTGAACTATGTGTTAGAATCACATGTGATTCATCTAAGGGGAGTGTATGGTCACAATGAGGAGTGTGCGGCTCTGTGTGTGCGGCCATGGAGTGTGCGGCCGCACACTCCTAGGAAAAATGGTCAAATGTGTTTTCCATGGTTATATCTTGCATCCCCTGAGTGTCTTTGATCATGTGGTAGCTTACAATTGGAGTTTGAGGCCCTTAAGCACCAAAGAAAGGGGTGTACGGCCACATGAGTGTGTGCGGCCGCACACTCCTTGGTGTTCATGTTCTGGACATTTTCTAAGGTGTTAATCTAGTGTTCTTATCAAGTACTAAGTCTATGGAAGAAGTACACACGATCTGGAAGCTCAAAAAGGTTCACAATCACTAAGAACAAGTGTATGTTCTTGGTGTTCTTGATGAAAGATGAAGATCTAATCAAAATAGAAGATTTCATGGATGAAAATATAGATCTTCAGTTGATAAAGCCATATATAAACACTTAAATGGAAGGAATACTTACATCTATGAAGGTTAGGGTGAAGAACTTGATGAACTTTGAGAGAGAATCGACTTTCCTTGAGGTGTAAGTGTGTGAAATGAGAGAAAATGAAGGAAAATACTTGATATACGTTTGGGTTTGCTGCCACACTTGGGTGTACGGCCGTACACCCATGTGTACGGTTGTACACTCATGTGTACGGTTGTACACACGTGTACGGCCGTACACTCCTCAACTTGGAGTGTTTGGCCCGAATGTTATACGAATCCTAAAGTTATCTCATTCCTAAACTTATATCTTGAATGTACTTGACTTAGAATATTCAAATAGACCCTGAAGAATGCCAAAAGTTAGCAAAAATGAGTCTAATTGATTGATTTGAATAACAGTACAAGACAAAAATTTTGGGTTGTCACATTATCCCCCCATTAGAGAGAATTTCGTCCCGAAATTAGAGTTTAAGCAATTAAGTTATTACAAATAACTAAGCAAAAAGATGAGGATATTTCAATTTCATTTGATCCTCACGCTCCCAAGTGAATTCAGGTCCTCGCTTGGCGTTCCAGTGAACCTTCACTATAGGAATACTGCTTTGCTTTGTTTGCTTGACCTCTCGGTCCATGATCTCTACAGGTTCTTCCACGAATTGAGGCTCTCGTCGATCTCGATTTCGTCGAGTGGGATAACAAGAGTCTCGTCGGATAGACACTTTTTCAAGTTTGAGACGTGGAAAACAGGATATATGTTACTTAGTTCTTGAGGTAATCGGAGTTTGTAAGCTACGGGACCAATTCTAGCAAGAATCTCGAATGGTCCTATATACCTTGGATTCAATTTGTCATGCTTCCCAAAGTGTATCATGCCTTTCTAGGGTGAGACCTTTAACATGACGCGGTCACCAACCTGGAATTCCAAAGGTTTTCTTCTTTTGTCAGCATAGCTTTTCTGTCTATCTCTGGAAGCTTTGAGTCGCTCCTGGATCCGTACTATTTTCTCCGTGGTTTCACGAATGATTTCCGGACCAGTGAGGACACCATCAGGAACTTGATTTCTAGCCAGCTGCGTGTCACCCACTTCAGCCCAGCACAGAGGTGATCTGCACTTGCGACCATAGAGAGCTTCGAAAGGAGCAGCCTTTATGCTAGTGTGATAACTATTGTTGTAAGAGAATTCGACAAGGGGTAAATGAGTATCCCATGCCTTACCAAAGTCCATCACGCAAGCTCGGAACATATCTTCTAAAGTTTGAATTGTCCTCTCACTTTGTCCGTCAGTCTGAGGATGGTAGGTTGTACTCATGTCCAGCCTAGTTCCTAGGGAACTTTGTAGCGACTGCCAGAACCTTGAAGTGAATCTACTATCTCTATCCGAGATAATAGATATGGGAACACCATGCAGTCGTACTATCCCTAATGTAAGTTATTGTTAGCTTCTCCATCTTGTTAGTTTCTTTGATCGGTAAGAAATGTGCGGATTTGGTTAATCTATCGACGATTATCCAAATAGTATCATAACCACCCGATGTCTTGGGTAACTTGGTTATGAAATCCATTGTAATCCGCTCCCACTTCCATTCTGGTATTTCAGGTTGTTGCAATAAACCTGAAGGTTTCTGGTATTCTACCTTAACTTTAGCACAAGTAAGACACTTGCCCACGAAGATAGCGATTTCGGCCTTCATGTTAGGCCACCAGTATAGTTTCTTAAGGTCCAGATACATCTTGTCTGAACCTGGATGAATGGAGTATCGAGTTTTGTGTGCTTCATTCATGACTACATCTCTGTAATCACCGAACTTTGGTGTCCAGATTCGATTCATGAAACAATAGACTCCATCATCCCTGACTTTGAAGTTTTTATCCATTCCTCTCAATGATTCACCTGCCACGTTTTCAGGTTTTAAGGCCTCTAGTTGAGCCTCTCTGATCCGTTTGTACAGATGTGAATGGATTGTCATGGTCAACGACTTTACTCGGCGTCCCGAGTATTCTTTTCTGCTAAGGGTGTTAGCTACTACGTTAGCTTTACCAGGGTGATAAAGAATCTCACAATCGTAGTCGTTTAGTAGCTCCACCCATTGTCGTTGTCTCATGTTCAGCTCTTTCTAATTGAAGATATGCTGGAGACTTTTATGGTCCGTGAATACTTTGCATTTCGTGCCATATAAGTAATGTCTCCAGGTCTTCAGAGCAAATACTACTGCTCCTAGTTCAAGGTCATGTGTTGTATAGTTGACTTCATGTGTCTTTAGCTGTCTTGAGGCATAGGATATAACTGTTCCTCTTTGCATAAAAACACATCCAAGCCCTTGATTTGAAGCATCACAGTACACTACAAAATCCTCTGTCCCTTCAGGAAGAGACAGGATTGGTGCACTACACAAGGCTCGTTTCAGCGTTTGGAATGTTGTTTCTTGTTTTTCTCCCCAGCTAAAAGTTACCCCCTTTTGCGTCAGGGTGGTGAGAGGTTTAGCTATTCGAGAGAAATTTTGGATAAATCTGCGATAATATCCAGCAAGACCTAAGAATTAACGGATTTCTGTAGGTGTTTTGGGTGCTGACCAGTTTTCAATAGCCTTAATTTTGGAAGGATCGACGTGTATTCCTTCAGAACTGACCACGTGACCTAGGAATTGAACCTTCCTAATCCAAAATTCACATTTTGAAAACTTCGCATAGAGTTTCTCTGTTCTAAGAGTTTGCAAAACTTGATGAAGATATTGGCCATGTTCCTCTTTACTTCTTGAATAAATAAGGATGTCGTCAATGAAGACTATAACGAATTTGTCCAAGAATGGACGACGCACTCTGTTCATTAGATCCATGAACACAGCAGGTGCATTCGTTAATCCGAATGGCATCACTACGAACTCATAATGACCATAACGAGTTCTGAACGCGGTTTTGGGAATGTCATCCTCCAAAATCCGTAACTGGTGATACCCGGATCTTAAGTCTATTTTTGAGAAGTAGCTCGCATCTTAAATTTGGTCGAACAGATCGTCAATGCGGGGCAGAGGGTATCGATTCTTAATGGTAAGTTTATTCAGCTCGCGGTAGTCTATGCACATACGTAATGATCCATCCTTCTTCTTCACGAACAAAACCAGTGCTCCCCAGGGTGAGAAGCTTGGTCTTATGAAACCTTTGCTAAGGAATTCGTTAAGCTGGCTGGATAATTCCTGCATTTCTAAAGGTGCAAGACGATAAGGAGATTTGGCAACAGGGGTAGCCCCTGGAATTAAATCGATTCTGAACTCGACTTGTCGTTCGGGAGGTACTCCTGGAAGATCATCGGGAAAAACGTCGAGAAAGTTACAGACTTCAGGAATTTTCGCGATATCTTTCACTTCTTGCTTTTTGTCTACAACATGAGCTAAGAAATCACAGTACTCTTTGTGAAGGTATTTTTGTGCCTTGATGCAAGAAATGATTTGGAGGTTCGTTCCGGGTTTATCGCCGTAAATAACAAGAGTTTCATTAGTTGGTAAATTCAGACGAATGGCTTTTTCATAACATAGGATGTCAGTACGGTTAGGACATAACCAATCCATACCTAGTATGACGTCGAAACTCTTGATAGAGACCGACATAAGGTCAATAGGAAACAAATAGTTATTCAAAGTAAGAGTACATCCTATGTATATATCGTTGGTGGATTCGGATTTCCCATTAGCCATTTCGACCGTGAATGTTTCTTTTAATGGTTGAGAGTTTTGATTTAGCAAGTGTTTGAAATTATGGCTCACAAAGCTCTTCTCAGCACCACAATCAAATAGAATGCATGCATAAGTGTTGTTGAGAAGGAACATGCCCGTAACTACTGCGGGATTTGCCACTGCTTCTTCCTGGCCCAAGGCTAAAATTCTCCCCACTCCACCTGCATTTCCAACTTTAGGACAGTCTCTCTTGAAATGCCCCACTTCACCACACTGATAACATGCTTGACCAACTCCAGCCGTAGGTACTTGGTTAAGTGGTTGAGGTGGTGCTCTACAGAATCGGGCAGCATGCCCTTTCCTGTTGCAGTTACGACACTGCATTTCCTTATAATTTCCATTATGGTTAAAATTTCACTTGTTGCATTTGGGGAGGTTTCTAGCATAAGGCTTGGCTGGTGCTGGATTAACAGGAACAACAGTAGGTACAGTCGCAGCGTTGACTGTAGCCAGCTGTTGTTTCTTTGTGGAATCCTGTGAAAACTTGCCCTTCCTCTTGTTCCGACCCTTCTTGTTGTTGTTGTTGTTATTGTTGTTGTTGTTGTTTCCCTTTTGTTGTTCTGGTATAGCAACCACTGAGTGTTGATGGACTCCATGGTCTATAAGAGATTGTGCCATCTCTTTAGCACTGTCAAAAGTAACAGGCCTTGAAGCTAAAACACTAGATTGAATTTGGAGCGACGGTCCCCAAATATAACTCTCAATCTTCTTGCTCTCCATAGCAACCATCTCCGGGCACAGAATTGCCAGATCACAAAATCTACTAGTATAGGTTGATATATCAGAACCAACCATTAAAAGACCCCAGAGTTCCTGCTCAAGTTTTTGGACTTCGCCTCGCGGACAATATTCTCGCATAAGCATAGCTTTAAAATTCTCCCAGCTGATCGAATTAGCCAGTACAAGAGTAAGTGACTTAACGTGACCATTCCACCACGTCAAAGCTCTTTTCGAAAAAGTACAAGCAGCAAACTTGACTTTGTTGCTCTCAGGACAGGAGCAAATTTTGAAAATTGCTTTTGTCTTCTCTATCCACTGTCTTAATGCCATAACTCCTCCAGTTCCATTAAAGGTCCTGGGTTTGGCATTGGAAAAGTCTTTATAAGTGCACTCTCGCGAATGCCCATGACCTTCGCCCTGGTTAGCAGGATTTGTACCAGCTTCAGACCCACTAGCACCAGAAGTATGGATCAGAGACATAGCAGCAGCTACAGCCGCCGTGACCGCCGCTTGGAACATAGCGGGGTCAAACTGAGGAGGTGGTACCGGCGGTTCATTTACATTGTGACGTCTTGGATTTCTACGAGGAGGCATCTTTTTCTATAAAAGTCAAAAGATACAAAAATGATAAGATATCAAGAGTGAATATGAATTCTGATACCTCTGAACTAAAACATATAATTTGATATGAAACTTGGAATGAATTAGAAATAGAAGTCTATGACAAGTACAACTTGTAACTGAATAATATGAAAGTGAATGGTTATTTTTCAATTACTAATAAAATGCATGTCGATTAAATTGGCATATTGAATACATAAGTCTGGAAAACTTGACCCTAAACAGGTCTACAATACACCAAATTCTGAGAAAAACATCGACATCATACAGACCCATCGAAAATAAAATTTTCGTGGTCTTACTGAAAAACCTGAAAAATAACGCTAAAACCTATCCATAGACTTAACTATAACCAAAAGAGTGAATAGGAAACATGTAGAGTATTTCCTAATGGCGACGAGTATCATTTGAATGTAACCTCATCTTAGCCATTTGACGCTCCATAGCAAGCAGATGCCTTTCATACACTGTCAGGCGTGCTCGAAGCTTTATGACTTCAGCTCGAGTTTCAGCTAATGCTTGCAATAGAGATTCATTGTCCCTTGTATCTCTCTCACGATCATATTCAAGACGATTAATATTGATTGTATTAATTCTCACATTGGCATCAACTTCCCCGATTCGGTTGATGGCTGTTCTACCCTGAATTTCATTTCGAGCAACTCTGCTGACTATAATCGGCAGGACTCTGTCTGCTGAACCTACTTCGCTTAAGTTGTAGAAGCTTCTGTCTCTGTTGTAAGGCATTGGTTGATCATGCTCTTGACTCCATGTTTCCAAGCTTTCTACCCACAGAGGCGTCGGACCTTGGAAAACCGGACGAGGGTTAGGATTTTGAGCAATTGGTGGTGGATTATAGGCTTCTGATTCGGAATTATTCTCTTCAGGAAAATTTTCAGCAAAGTCATCATCTAAGGGAATCTCGTGATTTTCCTCTGGTTCTGCATCTTGTTCTTGATTGGGGAAATACAGGTCTCCGGGTATGTGAAATCCAACCATTGTTATCTAAGCGAGAATAAGGATAAGAGATATAGAATATAGTTAGTAACGATAAGTTTCTACAAGAAAGACCTACAATTGACAAATAATGTATTATGAACAACTTGTTCTAGATATTACTATAACTATAAAGTGTATATTAATTATATATAACTTGGTTATATTCGACCTTCAATTAAATGACCCGGCTCTAAATCCACAACCAAACAAGGAATAGGAAATGAAGCTAAATCACATATTCTAAGTCTATATAACTTTAATTATATATAATTGTAATATACCCTTAATATTTACAGTTTTATCCTCAATTGTTCTATTGTTTTCACATGTTTGTTATAAGTATATAGTGCCTAAAATCAATATAGTTGATCAGGCTATATTAATCCCAGATATGATTACATAACTGCCCAGGTTTGACTGTAATGTTCAACATCCAAATACTTTTATGTTCTTAAGATTTTGATATTGTACTTGTATGTATGAATGTTAGTATACTTCTTGTAAAAATACTTAAATTTTTAAAAGAATACTTGTAGTCAGAGCTCTTAGCCCCAAATGTATTTATAGTTTTTATATCTTTTATGGATTGATATACTGAGTTCACTATAAACATTGCTCTGATACCAATCTGTCACACCCCCAAACCAGACGGCGGAAACGTCCGGGGGTGGAGGACTTCATTTGTAGTATCACAACACATGTATAATAGTAATCAAAGTACAAACAACCACTGTATTAAAAAGTATAAATATTTACATGAGTTTCATAAATGTATACTGTAACTAAAAAGTTGTACAAAAGAAGAAGACAAGACATAAACAGCTCCATCTTCTCAAAAACTCGGGGTGTACCTGTCTACTGGTTACCTGAGAATACAAGTAATTTGAAAAGAGAGTATCAACATAAAGTTGAGTGAGTGCATAAGTATTTATGTTTTGAAAGAAGGTTTCTGTTTCTTGAATATGTATGATGTTTCTAGAAAATCCTATATTTTCTACTGTATGAGAAAATAGTTTTAGTTACACAAACTGAAATACTGTAAACTGTAATCTGTAAATTGTATCTTGTAAAACTAGTACTTTTAAAAAGGTACTTAAGTTTAGTTAATTATACATTAACGTGTTGTTAATATCTTAAATGAGTTATTATAACCATACTGACTAGGTTGCCTGACCCAACGCTATGAATGCGCTGAAATTTGATGATAACAATTGTCACTCACAGGCGTGTATGCCTGACTGTAGCTAGCAGTCCGAGTGTGGGATTGTCAATCCCAATATAGATCGATACACACATTGTTTCGATCCCCTGCTGGAGACTCTGGTCATAATATCAGGACTTTACTATATTGTTTAAAATGAATTAAACAAACTGTACTACTTGACTCATAAAAGCATATAAGGTTATTTGTATAATAGATATAAAAATCTAATCCTTCTTAAATGAACGATTGTTGTATGTTCTTGAATTAGTATTCTTATCATGAATCTTGAAAGAATGTATACCCTTGAATAGTTTTGAATCAACATTTATTCTTGTAAAATAATGTACTCTAGTATACTTTGAATTGTAAATCAATGTACTATGAATCATAAATTACACCTACTATAATTTATATGAACATTCTGAATTGATCATGAGTATTCATGAATGTAACCCCTTGCTCAACATGTTACAAAGGGTTATTGAAATTTATTGAACTAATTTTTATATTTGTATACATATACAAATATATATAGATAAAATTTAAATGACACTCGGACAGACAACTGCTACTTATAATCCCACATCCAAACAAGGAAAAGGAACCAAAGTAGGTTGTCAGTCCTAAACCTTTTAAATCTTATTTATATAAATATATATATACAAACATGATTTTTGTAGGAAAATATAAGTTTATAAAACATTTAAAAGAAGTTTCATATTTTGAAATCCATTTTGGTGACTTGATGTCTTTTTGAAACAATCACTTAAAACCACTTGATTTGATGATACTAAAATTCATTTTGATAAGATGTTTGAAACCATTTGTTTTGATAACTGTAATCCATTTGAAATCATTTGTTATAACACAAAATCTTTGTGTTAGACTTGTATTCCCCCCCTTTAAACAGTAAAAACTATGAAAATACGAGGGTATGAACTCACCTGTAGTAAGTTATTCAAATGAACGACTGGTGTAGGATGCTAAGTGTTAAGTAAACTCTTGAACACAAACGAATCCTAATAGCATATAATCACACATATATTAACATAATTAGTGTTTATACATCTAAATATGTTAAGAAAACATTTTAGGGACTAGGAATCACTTGAACTATGTGTTAGAATCACATGTGATTCATCTAAGGGGAGTGTATGGTCAAAATGAGGAGTGTGCGGCTCTGTGTGTGCGGCCAAGGAGTGTGCGGCCGCACACTCCTAGGAAAAATGGTCAAAATGTGTTTTCCATGGTTATATCTTGCATCCCCTAAGTGTATTTGATCATGTGGTAGCTTACAATTGGAGTTTGAGGCCCATAAGCACCAAAGAAAGGGGTGTACGGCCACATGAGTGTGTGCGGCCACACACTCCTTGATGTTCATGTTCTGGATGTTTTCTAAGGTGTTAATCTAGTGTTCTTATCAAGTACTAAGTCTATGGAAGAAGTACTTACGATCTGGAAGCTCAAAAAGGTTCACAATCACTAAGAACAAGTGTATGTTCTTGGTGTTCTTGATGAAAGATGAAGATCTAAGAAAAATAGAAGATTTCATGGATGAAAATATAGATCTTCAGTTGATAAAGACATATATCAACACTTAAATGGAAGGAATACTTACATCTATGAAGGTTAGGGTGAAGAACTTGATGAACTTTGAGAGAGAATCGACTTTCCTTGAGGTGTAAGTGTGTGAAATGAGAGAAAATGAAGGAAAATCCTTGATATACGTTTGGGTTTGCTGCCACCCTTGGGTGTACGGCCGTACACCCATGTGTACGATTGTACACTCATGTGTGCGGTTGTACACACCTGTACGGTCGTACACTCCTCAACTTGGAGTGTTTGGCCCGAATGTTATACGAATCCTAAAGTTATCTCATTCCTAAACTTATATCTTGAATGTACTTGACTTAGAATATTCAAATAGACCCTGAACAATGCCAAAAGTTAGCAAAAATGAGTCTAACTGATTGATTTGAATAACAGTACAAGACAAAAATTTCGGGTTGTCACAAGTACGCCCCGCGTACGTCCTTTGTTGGGCCATTGTCAATTGGGCTTCGGGTATTGGGCTGTTTATGGAGTAAAGGGACTTGGGCCTTTGCTGGATTTAGTAAATAAGATGTTATGGGCCAGTTAGTGGTAGTGGATCATAGGTTTAGGCCCAATAAGGAGATTGGGCCTAATTTAGTAAATTGGGCCAATAGTGGACTTATGTATATGGACTCCTAAGTTGAGGGCTTGGTGTGGGACTTTGGCCAACAAAAAGGGAATGAACTTAATGAGTTAGGAGGACACTTAGTCAAGGGAGTAATGTTGAGTATTAACCTAGTATTTATTATTATGTGACAGTTCAGGATTCCCGCTGAGACAGCAGTCAGAGAATTATAGTATTTCGGCACTACTTGCGAGGTGAGTTACCTCACTATACTAAGGGGTCTAAGGCACCAAGGCCGTCCCATTGGATATGTTATCCTAGCAGTGTTAGATGTTGAGTATGAGTTGGTGTTGCATGCTAGTGATTATGCCAGTTAGGTAGATCGGTAGGACTACCTGTGTTGTTATATGATTGTCTGCATGCTCAGTAGTTATGTTATATGTTGATATGTTATGTGGGATGGGTTGAGGATGTACTGCTTCGTGCGGTGACCAACAAACCTTAGGAGCATTCCAGATACGAGTTGTGGGCCCGGTAGGCAATCCAGACTCGTACTATGGGCTCGGTGGTAATCCAGATGTGAGCTGTGGGCCCGGTAGGCAATCCAGACTCACACTGTGGGCCCAGGGGTATTCCAATCTATAAAGTTATGGAGCCAGTACATGTTGTTATTTGTATATGTATTATGTGCAGTGTATCGGTATTTTGGGGAACTCACTAAGCCTCGGGCTTACAGTTTCAGTTTATTGTTTCAGGTACATCAGGGGATCGCGGCAAGGCGAAGGCGTGATCGTACAGCTTCTCATATTTATGTTTATGTTTCTGGGATACTCTGATATTATACCTTTCGAAAACAAGTTTTGTAATAACTAACGGTTTTTGGATTGTTTAAAAAGTTTTAAACTGACTTAAATTTTATGGGTGTTACAAGTTGGTATCAGAGCCTTGGTTTGAGTGAGTTGGAGGAACACTCGTGTGACTCCAGTTTCAAATCAAGGAAAAGGTTTTCAAAATGATTTTCAAAAGGGTTTTCAAAATAAGTAACGGAGGATACAGAGTGTACGATCAGCCAGAGCCAGTAAGTAGACCCCAAAATACCATACAGTTATTTTATTATGTGATATGTTAGAACAGCATGCTAGTGCTAGGCTATGGATCTTCAGGAATTGCATGATAGAATTTCCTGATTGTATGATGTCTGATAGCCTAGGGTTTTCCTTATATGAAATTGACATCATTACTGTAGTTGCTTAGTGTATGCATCACGACCGTACATAATTAAGATCTTATAGCTTGAGAATGTTTGATTTAGCCTTATGTTATGTTCTTATTGATCAGGGCTTAGGGTAGGATTGGATATTCGAAAGTCTATAGGGTCCAGCGTTATGTATGGCTAGCATACACTAGTACTGCATGGTTGGTGGAAGTTTCTTGGATAGGTGGGTTGTGTGAGGCCATGAGGCCAGTTATGAGATATTCAGTATTGCTCTAGGAAGTGAGGATTGAGTGCTTGCCAGATTATGTATATAGTTAGGGCGTTGTGGTGATACTTGAGACAAATATGGGTAGGTGTGGAAGGTAGTATGGTCCCGTACTAATGAAAGCACAGGACCCATACGCGTATCAAGGAAGTCACAACCCCTAGGGTTTAGTCGGGAGTTGGTTCCCAGTTCTTATATGGATTATCTGATATCTTGTGGTATGTTTCAGAATGGTGATGACGAGACGCTTTGTGACTGGATCCGGTTCGGGATCAGGATCAGGAGACAGAGGCCAGGAGGGGCCAACAACACCTGAGCCTGTGCTGCAGATGGGTACAGAGGAGTTTGATGCCAGGATTCGAGAAATCATGCATGATGAGGTTGCTGCCATGTTCCGGGCATAGCTACCGGAGATGTTTGGGTCTATTAAGACCGCTATGGTTGAGTACTTTGATGAGCGTTACGTAGCCCTTGCAGAGATGGTTGCCGCTGCAGCTGCATCGGCTGTAACAGCGGCAGGAGGAGGTGGAGCCAGTCGGGGCTTCCAGTACCGGGACTTCGATAACACGAAGCCCCCGACATTCGATGGTACCCAGGATCCTATTAGAGTTATGAGGTGGTTATCCGACGTGGAGGGCTGTTTCTTCACATGTTCATGTCCTACTGACCAAAAGGTCAGATGTGCCATGAACCTGCTGAGGCTCGGGGCCAAGGACTGGTGGAGATTTACGACAGGGGTCGTACACTGATGATCAGAGAGCTGTTGTTACTTGGGAGCAGTTCAGGGATATGTTCCACGCTCGATACATTCCTCGGGTTGAGCGGGAACGATTGGCTCAGGAGTTTTTGAGTTTGAGACAGGAGGGAGAGTCGGTGACGGAGATCACCCAGGTGTTCACAGAGAGGGCGATGTTCTGCCCGGAGTTTGCATCGGAGAAGACTCAGATGACACGTTATCTGAGCATGCTCAAGACTGACATTCGTCAGTTTGTTGCCACGCAGCGATGCGATACTCTACTGGAGTTACAGGAGGCCACTAGGCGGCATGAGTTGGAGATTGAGATGCAGATGAGGGAGCAGCGACAGGCCCCGACACAGTCACAGTCGGCTCCAAAGTGGTCTAAGACCGCTGATTCTAGGGTTGGGAGCCAGCCGAGCCGCACTTGTGGAAAGTGCGGCAAGGGTCATTCTAGGGTTTGTCGAGCTGGTAGTGGGTGCCACAAGTGTGGCAAGGAGGGGCATTATGCGAAGGATTGTCGCCAGCCCGCCCCAGTTCCGAGTATGAGGTTGTGTTATCACTATGATCAGGTTGGCCACATGAAGTCCAACTGTCCGTTCCTTGCCGCTAAGCCGGCACAGACACCCGCTCTAGCTACCTTGAGGATTGCATATGGGAGGCCAGCTAAGGCAGAGCCTCCTAAGGCTTAGGGGCGTGCCTTCCAGCTTACAGCGGAGGAGGCCAGGGCAGCACCAGATGTGGTTGCTGGTTTGTTTCTATCCTCTATCTCATTTATTATATTTGTTTTATGCTTATCCTTTGTACTTGTGATTAGGTACGTTTTTAGTGAACTCCTTGCTTGCATTGGTTTTATTTGACTCGGGGGCGAGTCGATCATTCGTATCTCAGACTTTTAGTAGGGAGTTTGGTGTGCCAGTGGGCGAGCTAGAGTGTCCGTTGCGAGTCTCTATCGCCAACGAACACGAAGTTTCTGCTTCTTCGGTCTACCGATGATGCGAGTTGGAGATCTTCGGAGTGTCCTTTCCGATAGATTTGATACCGATTCCCATGGGGGAGGTGTGTGTGATCGTAGGAATGGATTGGCTTAGACGTTTATGGCGAGGGCACCAGGTTGGGTTCAGGTGTTCAGCTGCCAGGGCTCGGCAGTACGTTCAACACAGATGTGCGGGTTATCTAGCGTACGTGGTAGATACGCGGCCCAGGGAACAGGTTTCAGTTTCAGAGGTTCCGGTGGTCAAGGAGTTTGCTGATGTGTTCCCGAAGGAGTTACCCGGAGTACCTCCGGAGAGGCAGGTCGAGTTCAGGATCGACCTAGTGCCAGGTGCGGCTCCTATCGCCAAGGCGTCGTACCGGTTGGTGCCACCCGAGATGCAGGAGCTGTCATCACAGCTGCAGGAGTTGCTAGGCAAGCAGTTCATTCGACCTAGCAGTTCCCCATGGGGGCACCGATACTCTTCGTCAGGAAGAAGGATGGTTCGCACCGGATGTGCATTGATTACCGGGAGTTGAACAAGTTAACGGTGAAAAACCGTTATCCACTCCCGAGGATAGACGACCTCTTTGATCAGTTTCAGGGGGCATCTTGGTTCTCCAAGATAGATTTGAGGTCGGGGTATCATCATGTCCGGTTCAGAGAGGAGGACGTGGAGAAGACCGCATTACGGACTCGTTATGGTCATTACGAGTTCGTGGTGATGCCGTTTGGGCTCACCAATACGCCGGCAGTATTTATGGACCTGATGAATCGGGTCTGTAGACCGATGCTGGATCGCTCGGTCATCGTGTTTATAGATGATATCTTGGTGTATTCCAAGACTCGAGAGCAGCACGAGGAGCATCTCAGGGAGTTGTTGGGAGTTCTGAGACGAGAGCGGCTATATGCCAAGTTCTCGAAGTGCGAGTTTTGGTTACGGGAGGTCAAGTTCCTCGGGCACCTCGTTAACCAAGATGGGATTTTGGTCGACCCGACCAAAATCGAGGCAGTCATGCAGTGGGAGGTTACGAAATCTCCCTCAGATATCAGGAGTTTTCTGGGATTGGCAGGGTACTACCGGAGATTCATACAGGATTTCTCCAAGATTGCAGTACCCCTCACTCGTCTGACAAGGAAGGGGGTGGATTTCCGGTGGGGCCCTGAGCAACAGAGGGCGTTTGAGACCCTCCGTCAGCGTTTGTGTGAGGCTCCAGTTTTGACACTCCCGTAGGGAGTTGAGGATTTTGTGGTATTCTGTGATGCATCCATCACAGGTTTAGGGGCGGTCCTCATGCAGAGAGGACGAGTGATAGCCTACGTATCGCGGCAGCTGAAGCCGCATAAGATGAGATACCCTACGCATAATTTAGAGCTGGGAGCGGTGGTGTTCGCTCTCAAGATATGGAGACATTACCTATATGGGGTCCGTTGTACCATTTACACGGATCAAAAGAGCTTGAGACATATCATGGATCAGCTGAACCTGAACATGAGGCAGCGCAGGTGGCCGGATGTAGTCAAGGACTACGATTGCGAGATTCTTTACACCCCTGGTAAAGCGAATGTGGTTGCGGATGCCTTGAGTCGCAAGTCAGCTGGGTCTTCCACCCCAGCGAGATGAATGAGGATAACGGTGGATTCTCCGCTTGTGAGTCTGATCAGAGATGCTCAGATCGAGGGCATACAACCAGAGAACTGGAATTTGGAGAGGATCAGGGGTGAGAACACCCCGTTTGTGCAGGATAGCCGGGGATTATTAACCCGCTGCGGTCGGGTGTGGGTTCCGATATCTGGTGGGGTCAGACAGACAGTCATGGAGGAGGCTCATAAGTCTCACTTCTATTCACCCAGGGGCCACCAAGATGTATCGGGATTTGAGTTTGAGCTACTGGTGGCCATGCATGAAGCGAGAAATCGCTTGGTACGTCGAGAGGTGCTTGACCTGTAGGATGGTCAAGGCCGAGCATCAGAGGCCACATGGCAAGCTGCAGCCCCTGGAGATCCCCATGTGGAAATGGGAACAGATCACAATGGATTTTATTACCAAGTTGCCGAGAACGATGAAGGGGTTTGATGCTATATGGGTCATCGTGGATCGATTGACCAAGAGTGCCCATTTCTTGGCCATAAGGGAGAGTTCATCAGCTGAGGAGTTGGCCGACGGGTACGTCCGAGAGATCGTGGCTCACCATGGGGTTCCAGTCTCCATCGTCTCCGACCGGGATGTTAGGTTTACCTCCCGTTTCTAGCATAAGTTCCACGAGGAACTGGGCACACGGTTGCACTTTAGTACAACAATCCATCCACAGACCGATGGTCAGAGCAAGCGGACCATACAGACCCTCGAGGACATGTTGAGGGCTTGTGTTATTGACTTCGGTGGGAGCTGGGATTCCCACCTACCCCTTGCAGTGTAACGCCCCGATTCTCAGGTATTCGTTCATGTAAGAATTTCTTGGTTCCAGGGTCTACTCGACGAGTTGGCTGCCCCACTCGTCGAGTAGCAGTGGGTTGGTCCGCGTGTTTTAGTGACCTACTCGCCGAGTCCAAGAAGGGACTCGACGAGTAGGAGCTGGCAGATGAAATGCTAAATTCCGGGGTATTGCACTCTATTTAAAGGATCATTGGCCTCCTTAGCCTCCCCTTGCAGCCCCTTGATAATCCAGAAAACCCTAATTCGTGTGAGTGTGCTCCCATTTGTGTATTCTTAAGCTTTGGAAGAGGATTTTTGGAGAAAAGAGCTTGGAGATCAAGTATCCAGAAGCAAGGAACTTGTGGGATCTGAAATCTATCTTAGTTGGCATCTTCTGGAAGGTATCAAATCGCTGCCCTGACCTCATTTCATTTCTAGATCCCTTTTGGGTAAATTTTAGGGCTTTTCTAGTATGTTTGGAAGCTTTTCTTGTGTATAAGCTAAGATCTGAAGTTGTAACATCAGATATGAACTCTCTTGGGCCTTTAAGTCCATAAAACTTCCAACTCTTGCAAGGTTGAGACTCTCCTAAGGTGTAAAGCTCCATTAGAAGCTTAGATTGGTCATTTAGAGTCTCTAGGGCCTTGCATGCACGTAAAATTTGCAACTTTACATGATAAACATGCCTTAGAATCTTGGATTCGCAATATGGAGCCGCTGCATGGCTTAAAAAGTACCTGTATGGATGAAGGTCTGAAGAGACTCAGCGAGTCGCATAGTCAAATCGACGAGCCACTTGAAGGTGGTCCTGTACTCGACGATTTGGATGAACAACTCGGCGAGTCCGATGAAGATTGCCTTGGACTCGGCGAGTCGGCTAGGTTTTTCCCAACCTTTGGACACGTATGAACGCGACGAGTTGTAAGGAGAAAACTCGACGGGTTGGCCAAGAGGTTTACGGCCACTGACACTAGAAACTCGACGAGTCACTCAAGTGACTCGGCGAGTTGGCGAGTTATGTCAGGAATTCGGCGAATAGCTGAGGGTACTCAACGAGTTAAGGTCAACATGGATTGTTGACCTTGATAGTTGACTTTGACCTTGACCAAGGGTTGACCAGTTGACCCCTGGGGGCATTTTGGTAAACTAGAAATTTATGGAAAAAGGGTTTTATGGTAAATATAGGTGGTGGAGTTCGTGTTGGTGATTCGAGAGTCGAGCCTATCACTTCAGTACGACAGTTGACAGGTGAGTTCTCCTCACTATATCAACAGGGTCTACGGCACCAAGGCTGGCCCTTTATGATTACATCCTGGTTTAGGATGGTTGTTATGTTAGATTTCATCCTGGTTTAGGATGGTTGCTATGTTAGGTTTCATCCTGGTTTAGGATGGTTTCTATGCTAGAGATCGGTTAGATCGGTATCCTGGTTATAGGATGGTTGCCATGATTAGTGATCTGTTAGATCTGCATGTTAAATTGTTTATATATATGTGCACATGTTTGTTGGTTTGGGGAAAGGGTTGAGGCAGGTCCTGCTGTGTGCAGTAGGCCAAGACACCCTAGGCGGACCGGGTAGACTACAGGCCCGAGCCGGGCAAATCTAGTCAGGCCGAAGGCCCAGCGAGCGGTCCGGATAGGCTGAAGGCCCCGAGGAGGGCGGTCCAGACGTGTCGAGGGCTCGGAGAGCGATCCAGATAGACTGAGGACCGGGATTTGGTCCAGTCAGACTGATGGCTCATTATGCATGTTGTTTGCTTATACATTTATATGATATGGTTATATCTGTACGGCATTGGTATTTTGGGGGTAACTCACCAAGCCTTCGAGCTTACATTTATCGATTATTGTTTCAGGTACTTCTAATGATCGCGGGAAGGCAAATACGTGATCGTACCGCTCCTCACATTTTATGATTTTATGATTTGATTCTGGGATACTCTGACAATATACTATTTTGAAAATAAGTTTGTAATAATCATGTGTGTTGAAATGTTTTAAAAAGTTTTAAATTGGCTCGAAAATTTTAGATGTTACAAGTTGGTATCAGAGCCTTGGTTTGAGTGAATTGGAGGAAACACTCATGTGTCTCCAGTCTCAAACTGAGGACAAGTTTATAAAACGATTTTCTTAAAATGTTTTCAAAATAATAAAAGGAGGATGCAAGTGTACGATCAACTGGAGCTCGCGGATAGACCCCAAAATACCTTACAGACTATTTGAGTTATGAGATATGATTAGAACAGCATGCTAGTACTAGGCTAGGGATCTTCAGGAATTGCATGACAGAATTGCCTAATTATATGATGCCTGATAGCCTAGGGTTTTCCTTATATGAAATTGACATCATTACTGTAGTTGCTTAGTGTATGCATCACAACTATACATAATTAAGATCTTATAGCCTGAGAATGTTTGGTTTGGCTTTATTTCCTGTTCCTTGTCTGGTTGTGGGCTTAGAGTAGGACCGAGTATTCGAAAGTCTATAGGGTCCAGCGTTATGTATGGTTAGCATACACGAGTGCTGCAGGGTTGGTGGAAGTTTCATGGAGGGGTAGGTTATTTGGGATGAGTTCGCCGATTACGAGATATTTAGCCTTCCTCTAGGAGTGAGGCTTGAGTGCTCGCTATGATTATGTATATGATTAGGGCATTGTGATGATACTTGGGACAAATATGGGTAGGTATGGAAGGTAGTATGGGCCCCTACTACTGAAAGCACAGGACCCATACGCGTAGCAAGGAAGTCACAACCCCTAGGGATTTATCGGGAGTTGGTTCCCAGTTCTTTGTATGGATTATCTGATACCTTGTGTTATGTTTCAGAATGGTGATGACCAGGCGCTTTGTGACTGGATCCGGTTCGGGATCAGGATCAGGATCAGGAGAGGGCGGATAGGGGGCGCCGACAGTGTCCGAGACTATCGGCCAAATGAGGCCAGATGAGATGGATGACAGGATCCGGGAGATCCTGCATGATGAGGTTGCTGCTTTGTTCCGGGCCGAGTTGCCGGAGATGTTCGGGTCTATTAAGACCGCTATGGTGGAGTATTTCGATGATCGCTATGCAGCCCTCACTGAGGCGGCTGCCGCAGCAGCTACAGCAGCTGTATCGGCGGCAGGGTTGGGAGCCGGACGGGCTTTCCAGTATCGGGACTTCGACAACATGAAGCCCCCTACTTTTGATGGGACTCAGGACCCCATCAAATCCATGAGGTGGCTGTCTGACGTGGAGGGATGTTTTTCACATGCTTATGTCCGACTGACCAAAAGGTCAGATGTGCCCTGAACTTGCTGAGGTCCGGGGCAAAGGACTGGTTGAGGTTGATGATTGGGTCGTATTCAGACGAGCAGAGAGCTGTTGTTACTTGGGAGCAGTTCAGGGATATGTTCCGCGCTCGTTACATTCCTCGAGTCGAGCGGGAACGGTTAGCTCAGGAGTTTTTGGAGTTGAGACAGAATCGGGAGACGGTGATAGACATCACCCGTATGTTCACTGAGAGGGCGATGTTCTGCCCGGAGTTTGCTTCTGAGCAAGCTCAGATGACTCGTTATCTGAGCATGCTCAAGACGGATATTCGACAGTTTGTGGCGACTCAGCGTTGTGATACGCTTCTGGAGTTACAGGAGGCCGCCAGACGGCGGGAGCTTAAGATTAAGTTACAGCTGAGAGAGTAGGGTCGGGCCCCGGCACAGACGCAGTAGGCGCCAAAGCGGTCTAAGACCGCTGATTCCAGGACAGGGGGACATCAGGGCCGCACTTATGGCAAGTGTGGAAAGGGGCACACGGGGGTTTGTAGGTCCGGTAACGGATGCCGAAAATGCGGCCAGGAGGGGCATTTTGCGAGGGATTGTCGTCAGACGGCCCCGGTTTAGGATATGAGGATCTGCTACCACTGTCATCAGGTTGGTCACGTGAAGACCAACTGTCCACAGCTCGCAGCCAGGCCGGCACAGGCTCCAGCGCCGGCTACATTGAGGATTACTGACGGGAGTTAGGGTCGAGCAGTGCCCTCGAGGGCCCAGGGGCGTGCTTTTCAGCTTACAGCAGAGGAGGCCAGGGCAGCACCAGATGCGGTTACTGGTACGTTTCTAGTGAACTCCTTACCTGCATTGGTTTTATTTGACTCAGTGGCGAGTCGGTCTTTTGTATCTCATACATTTAGTAGGGAGTTCAGAGTGCCAGTAGGCGACCTAGAGTGTCCGTTGCGAGTCTCTATCGCCAACGAACACGGGGTTTCTGCTTCTTCAGCCTATCGAAGGTGCGAGTTGGAGATCTTCAGAGTGTCCTTTCCGATAGATTTGATACCGATTCCTATGGGGGAGGTGTGGGTGATCGTAGGGATGGATTGGCTTAGCCGTTTTGGTGCCATGATAGATTGCGAGGGTCAGCGAGTTGTAGTTCGAACCCCAAGTGGGGGAGAACTGATTGTTTATGGCGAGGGCACCAGGTTGGGATCAGGGTTTTGTTCAGCTGCTAGGGCTCGGCAAGACCTTCAGCACGGATGTGTGGGTTATCTAGCGTACGTGGTAGATACGCGGGCCAGAGAGTTGGTTTCAGTTTTAGATGTTCTGGTGGTTAGGGAATTTGCTGATGTGTTCCCGGAGGAGTTACCCGGAGTACCTCCGGAGAGGCAAGTCGAGTTCAGGATCGACCTAGTGCCAGGTGCGGCTCCTATCGCCAAGGCGCCGTACCGGTTAGCACCACCAGAGATGCAGGAGTTATCATCACAGTTGCAGGAGCTGCTGGGAAAGCAGTTCATTTGTCCGAGCAGTTCCCCATGGGGAGCACCGATACTCTTCGTCAGGAAGAAGGATGGTTCGCACCGGATGTGCATTGATTACCAGGAGTTGAATAAGTTCAAGGTGAAAAACCGTTATCCACTCCCGATGATAGATGATCTTTTCGATCAATTGCAGGGTGCGTCTTGGTTTTCCAAGATAGACTTGAGGTCTGGGTATCATCAGGTTCGGGTCAAAGAGGAGGACGTGGAGAAGACCGCGTTCCGAACTCGTTATGGACATTACAAGTTTGTGGTGATGCCGTTTGGGCTCACCAACGCGCCAGCAGTATTCATGGACCTGATGAATCGGGTCTGCAGACCGATGCTCGATCGCTCGGTCATAGTGTTTATCGACGATATCTTGGTGTATTTCAAGACCCGAGAGCAGCATAAGGAGCATCTGCGGGAGTTATTGGGAGTTTTGAGGCGAGAACGGCTTTATGCCAAGTTCTCGAAATGCGGGTTTTTGTTACGAGAGGTCCAGCTCCTGGGGCACCTTGTTAACCAGGATGGGATTTTGGTCGACCCGGCCAAAATCGAGGCAGTCATGCAGTGGGAGGTTCCGAAATCTCCCTTAGATATTAGGAGTTTTCTGGGATTGGCAAGGTACTACCGGAGATTCATACAGGATTTCTCCAAGATTGCAGTACCCCTCACTCGCCTGACGAGGAAGGGGGTGGATTTCCGGTGGGGCCCTGAGCAGCAGAAGGCGTTTCAGACCCTCCGTCAGCGGTTGCGTGAGGCTCCAGTTTTGACACTCCCGGAGGGAGTTGAGGATTTCATGGTGTTTTGTGATGCATCCATCACAGGTTTAGGGGCAGTCCTCATGCAGAGGGGACGAGTGATAGCTTATGCGTCGCGGCAGTTGAAGCCGCATGAGACGAGATACCCTACGCATGATTTAGAGCTGGGAGCGGTGGTGTTCGCTCTCAAGATATGGAGACATTACCTATATGGGGTCCGTTGACCATTTACACTGATCACAAGAGCTTGAGACATATCATGGATTGGCCGAACCTGAACATGAGGCAGCGCAGGTGGCTGGATGTAGTCAAGGACTATGATTGCGAGATCCTTTACCATCCTGGTAAAGCGAACGTGGTTACGGATGCCTTGAGCCGCAAGTCAGCTGGGTCTTCCACCCCAGCGAGATGTACGAGGATAGCTGTAGATTCTCCGCTTGTGAGTTTGGTCAGAGATGCCCAGGTTGAGGGCATGCGACCGGAGAATTGGAAGCTGGAGAGGATCAAGGGTGAGAATACCCGGTTTGTGCAGGATAGTCGGGGATTATTGACCCGATGCGGTCGAGTTTGGGTTCCGATGTCTGGTGGGGTCAGGCAGACGGTCATGGAGGAGGCTCATAAGTCTCATTTTTCTATTCACCCGGGGGCCACCAAGATGTATAAAGACCTGAGTTTGAGTTACTGGTGGCCATGTATGAAGCGAGAAATCGCTTGGTATGTCGAGAGGTGTTTGACCTGCAGGATGGTCAAGGCCGAACATCAGAGGCCGCATGGTAAGCTGCAGCCTCTAGAGATTCCCATGTGGAAATAGGAACAGATCACGATGGACTTCATTACTAAGTTGTCGAGGACGGCGAAGGGATTTGATGTGATATGGGTCATCGTAGACCGGTTGACCAAGAGTGCCCATTTCTTGGCCATACGGGAGAGTTCATCGGCCGAGAAGTTGGCCGACATGTACGTCCGCGAGATCGTGGCTCGCCATGGGGTTCCGGTCTCCATTGTCTCCGATCGGGACGTTAGGTTTACCTCCCGTTTCTGGCAGAAGTTCAACGAGGAGCTGGGAATGCGGTTGCACTTTAACACAGCTTTCCATCCGCAGACTGACGGTCAGACCGAGCGGACCATTCCGACCCTCGAGGATATGTTGAGGGCGTGTGTCATTGACTTCAGTGGGAGCTGGGATTCCCACCTACCGCTTGCAGAGTTCGCCTACAACAATAGCTACCATTCCAGCATTGGCGCCCCGCCTTTCGAACTATTGTATGGGCGGAGATGTCGCACCCCGGTTTGTTGGGGTGAGGTGGGACACAGGGTGATGGTGCGGACGGAAGTAGTCTTGCAGACTACTGAGAAAATTCAGCAGATTAGGCATCGATTGCAGACCGCTCAGAGTCGGCAGAAGAGTTACGCCGACAGACGTCGATCTGAATTAGAATTTCAGGTGGGTGATACGGTTCTCCTCAAGGTCTCACCCAGGAAGGGTGTGATCTGCTTCAGGAAAATGGGGAAATTGGGTCCCCGTTACATTGGGCCGTTCAGGATAATTTCCAGGGTTTTCAAGGTGGCTTACAGGCTAGAGCTACCGGAGGAGCTTAGACGGATCCACAACACTTTCCACGTTTCGCAGTTGCGAAAGTGCATTATGGATCAGGAGGCAGTGGTGTCGCTGGATGATATTCAGGTCGATGAACGCCTGAATTATGTGGAGAGGCATGTGGCCATACTGAAGAGGAAGACAAAAGTTCTGAGGAACAAGGAGATACCTTTGATGAAGGTACAGTTGGAGCATCGGAGAGGGTCCGAGTGGACGTGGGAGCCAGAGGCAGAGATGCGAGAGCACTATCCAGAGCTGTTCGTCGCGGCAGACTTCGAGGATGAAGTCTAGTTCAAGTGGGGGAGAATTGTAACGTCCTGATTCTCAGTTATTGGTTCATGTAAGAATTTATTGGTTCCAAGGTCTACTCGACGAGTTGGCTGCCCCACTCGTTGAGTAGCAGCGGGTTGGTCCGCGTGTTTTAGTGACCTACTCGCCGAGTCCAAGAAGGGACTCGACGAGTAGGAGCTGGCAGATGAAACGCTAAATTCCGGGGTATTGCACCCTATTTAAAGGATCATTGGCCTCCTCAGCCTCCCCTTGCAGCCCCTTGATAATCCAGAAAACCCTAATTCATGTGAGTGTGCTCCCATTTGTGTATTCTTAAGCTTTGGAAGAGGATTTTTGGAGAAAAGAGCTTGGAGATCAAGTATCCAGAAGCAAGGAACTTGTGGGATCTGAAATCTATCTTAGTTGGCATCTTCTGGAAGGTATCAAATCGCTGCCCTGACCTCATTTCATTTCTAGATCCCTTTTGGGTAAATTTTAGGGCTTTTCTAGTATGTTTGGAAGGTTTTCTTGTGTATAAGCTAAGATCTGAAGTTGTAACTTCAGATATGAACTCTCTTGGGCCTTTAAGTCCATAAAACGTCCAAATCTTGCAAGGTTGAGACTCTCCTAAGGTGTAAAGCTCCATTAGAAGCTTAGATTGGTCATTTAGAGTCTCTAGGGCCTTGCATGCACGTAAAGTTTGCAACTTTACATGATAAACATGCCTTAGAAGCTTGGATCTGCAAAATGGAGTCGCTGCATGGCTTAAAAAGTACCTGTATGGATGAAGGTCTGAAGAGACTCGGCGAGTCGCATAGTCAAATCGACGAGCCACTTGAAGGTGGTCCTGTACTCGACGAGTTGGATGAACAACTCGGCGAGTCCGATGAAGATTGCCTTGGACTCGGTGAGTCAATTGAATGACTCGGCAAGTCGGCTAGGTTTTTCCCAACCTTTGGACACGTATGAACGTGACGAGTTGTAAGCAGAAAAATCGACGGGTTGGCCAAGAGGTTTACGGCCACTGACACTAGAAACTCGACGAGTCACTCAAGTGACTCGGCGAGTTGGCGAGTTATGTCAGGAACTCGGCGAATAGCTGAGGGTACTCGATGAGTTGAGGTCAACATGGACTATTGTCCTTAATAGTTGACTTTGACTTTGACCAAGGGTTGACCAGTTGACCCCTGGGGGCATTTTGGTAAACTAGAAATTTATGGAAAAAGGGTTTTATGGTAAATATAGGTGGTGTAGTTCGTGTTGGTGATTCGAGAGTCGAGCCTATCACTTCAGTGCGACAGTTGAGAGGTGAGTTCTCCTCACTATATCAACAGGGTCTACGGCACCAAGGCCGGCCCTTTATGATTACATCCTAGTTTAGGATGGTTATGTTAGATTTCATCCTGGTTTAGGTTGGTTGCTATGTTAGGTTTCATCCTGGTTTAGGATGGTTGCTATGTTAGGTTTCATCCATGTTTAGGATGGTTGCTATGCTAGAGATCGGTTAGATCGGTATCCTGGTTATAGGATGGTTGCCATGATTAGTGATCTGTTAGATCTGCATGTTAAATTGTTTATATATATGTGCACATGTTTTGTTGGTTTGGGGAAAGGGTTGAGGCAGGTCCTGCTGTGTGCAGTAGGCCAAGACACCCTGGGCGGACCAGGTAGACTGCAGGCCCAGGCCGGGAAAATCTAGTCAGGCCGAAGGCCCAACGAACGGTCCGGATAGGCTGAAGGCCCTGAAGAGGGCGGTCCAGACGTGCCGAGGGCTCGGAGAGCGGTCCAAATAGACTGAGGACCGAGATTTGGTCCAGTCAGACTGATGGCTCATTATGCATGCTGTTTGCTTATACATTTATATGATATGGTTATATCTGTACGGAGTTGGTATTTTGGGGGTAACTCACTAAGACTTCGAGCTTACATTATCGATTATTGTTTCAGGTACTTCTGATGATCGCGGGAAGGCAAAGGCGTGATCGTACCGCTCCTCACATTTTATGATTTTATGATTTGATTTTGGGATACTCTGACAATATACTATTTTGAAAACAAGTTTGTAATAATTATGTGTGTTGAAATGTTTTAAAAAGTTTTAAATTGGCTCGAAAATTTTGAATGTTACATGCAGAGTTCGCCTACAACAACAGCTACCATTACAGCATTGGCGCTCCGCCTTTTGAGCTGTTGTACGGGCAGAGATGTCGCACCCCGGTTTGTTGGGGAGAGGTTGGCCACAGAGTGATGGGACAGACAGAGGTAGTTTTGCAAACTACCGAGAAGATTCAGCAGATTAGACAGCGACTACAGACCGCTCAGAGTCGGCAGAAGAGTTACGCCGACAGACGCCGATCTGAGTTGGAGTTTCAGGTAGGTGACATTGTGCTACTAAAGGTTTCGCCCTGGAAGGGTGTGATTCACTTCAGGAAGAGGGGAAAGTTGGGTCCCCGATACATTGGACCATTTCGATTTATCGCCAGGGTTGGCAAGGTTGCATACAGATTGGATCTTCCGGAGGAACTCCGTCGGAAACACAACACTTTCCACGTTTCGCAATTGCGGAAGTGCATCATGGATCAGGAGGCAGTAGTATCGTTGGATGATATTTAGGTTGATGAGCGCCTGAATTATGTGGAGATGCCCATGGCCATTTTGGAGAGGAAGATGAAGGTTCTACGGAACAAGGAGATACCTTTGGTAAAGGTACAGTGGGAGCATCGGAGAGGATCCGAGTGGACTTGGGAGCCCGAGTCCGAGATGCGGAAGCATCACCCGGATCTATTTGCTAAGCAAACTTCGGGGACGAAGTCTAAATCAAGTGAGGGAGAATTGTAACATCCCGAACTTCGCCGGTATATTTCGAATCCCTTCTCTTTATTTAATTGTCATTATAGTCCCTGGAGTTGGTTGAGTTGGGCCATGAGGAGTATAAGTACTAAAGTTGCAACTTTAAGTCAGGAAGGTGTACGTTGAGCGTACATAAGGGTACGATGAGCGTACTAGGCGCACCCTAGTACGCTGGGCGTACTCATGTCAGGAGAAAACCATAATATTTAGGGTTTGGGGACTATATAAACACCCTTATGGATCATTTCCTATGATTATCCTCAGCCTCCACAGCCTACATTCGTCCTCCCAAAACCCTAGCTCTTCTTTTGTGTGTTTAAGCTTATTTGGTGTGCTTTTGAGTGCTTCAAGAGGAAGGTGTTTCATCAAAGTGTTGGAGAAGAAGGTCAAGTTTGTAGATCTGAAGATAGTTTGTGCTCAAGAGGCTCCAGAAGGTATAAAGTTCCAAACTTTATGCATATATGCTTAGATCTCATCATTTTACTTTATTAGAAGCATTTCTTGTCCCAAAAGCCATAAAGTGGTGTATTTTGTGTTGTGGACGTAAAGAGCTGTCCTTCTAGGCTCTTGAAGGGACTTTGAGTAATAAAAATAGGGTCACACAGGCTGTAGGTGTCCCATGCAAGAGAAATAAGGTCTTAATGGATTAAGACCAAGCATTTAGGACTTTATGGACGTCCAAAGTGATAAAGTTCGTGACTTTATGGGTCTTAGGCACATTTAGTCACTGGATCTGAAGTTTGGGCTTAAGTTCTTAAGCCATTAAGCACTTAATAAGAAGTTGGCAAAACGCTACGTATGCCCAGCGTAAATCCAGTATGCCCAGCGTACCGGTTCAACCACCCCGATGGTGGTCAACATCAGAACGAGTACGCCCCGCGTACCAGAGGAGTACGCCCCGCATACGTCCTCTGTTGGGCCATTGTCAATTGGGCTTCGGGTATTGGGTTGTTTATGGACTAAAGGGACTTGGGCCTTTGCTGGACTTAGTAAATAAGATGTTATTGGCCAGTTAGTGGTAGTATCATGGTTTTAGGCCCAATAAGGAGATTGGGCCCAATTTAGTAAATTGGGCCAATAGTGGACTTATGTATATGGACTCCCAAGTTGAGGGCTTGGTGTGGGACTTTGGCCAACAAAAAGGGAATGGACTTAATGAGTTAGGAGGACACTTAGTCAAGGGAGTAATGCTCAGTATTAACCTAGTATTTATTATTATGTGACAGTTCGGGATTCCCGCTGAGACAGCAGTCAGAGAATTACAGTATTTCGGCACTACTTGCGAGGTGAGTTACCACACTATACTAAGGGGTCTAAGGCACCAAGGCCATCCCATTGGATATGGTATCCTAGCAGTGTTAGATGTTGAGTATGAGTTGGTGTTGCATGCTAGTGATTATGCCAGTTAGGTCGATCGGTAGGACTACCTGTGTTGTTATATGATTGTCTGCATGCTTAGTAGTTATGTTATATGTTGATATGTTATGTGGGATGGGTTGAGGATGTACTGCTTCGTGCGGTGACCAACAAACCCTAGGAGCATTCCAGATACGAGTTGTAGGCCCGGTAGGCAATCCAGACTCGTACTGTGGGCTCGGTGGCAATCCAGATGTGAGCTGTGGGCCCGGTAGGCACTCTAGACTCACACTATGGGCCCAGGGGTATTCCAGTCTGTTAAGTTATGGACCCAGTACATGCTGTTATTTGTATATGTATTATGTGCAGTGTATTGGTATTTTGGGGAACTCATTAAGCCTCAGGCTTACAGTTTCAGTTTATTGTTTCAGGTACATCGGGGGATTGCGGCAAGGCGAAGGCGTGATCGTACAGCTCCTCATATTTATGTTTATGTTTATGGGATACTCTGATATTATACCTTTTGAAAACAAGTTTTGTAATGACTAACAGTTTTTGGATTGTTTAAAAAGTTTTAAATTGGCTTAAATTTTATGGGTGTTACAGAATTAGGATTCCTGATTTATTGGGATAACAGCCAAGGTTTTAAATTAGGATCCCTGATTTTTGGGGATGACATCCGTTAACAAAGGATGGGAAGATGAGCGGGAAAACAAATTTTGGGTTAAACAAAAAGAGGACATGTGGAAAAATGAAGTCTAAAAAAATAACAAGTGGCATGTAGGAGAGGTTTTTATTAAGCATATATATATATATATATATATATATATATATATATATATATATATATATATTATGGATAAGTTTTGATCTTGAGGTATAGAAAAAGCATTTAGGTAATTAGGTTTGTTTGATATATTTGTTACTACTCTATTCATTTCTACTACGGTATGTTGACTAAATTATTGTAAGTAACACTTAGAGGTTTCATGTTCTTGTTATTGCAGTTGCCTACGATGCCATTGTCATCCACATCAAAATCGAAATGAATAAAACAAAAGGTGAAACAAAAGGAAAGGAATTGGTTAGAGTTCCCATATGATGTAATGCCTAATATTCTATAGAGAGTTGGTTTTTTTTGACATACTTAAGAATATGCAAAAAGTTTGTACGAGTTGGCATACAATCTGCAAGGACCCTGTCATGTGGAGAGTTATAGATCATTCGTTTATATATGACATCTTGTAACACAGCTGTTGAAGGTCATCACTAGCCCGATGAAACTTAATAGAGTTTATTCCTTTATAAAAAATGTTACAATGTTCTAGAATGATCTAGAATATTCTAGAACATAATGAAAGCCTATGGAATATTCTAGAACATACAAGAAGACTCAAGAATATTATAGAATGAGATGGAAGACACTAGAATGTTATGGAACATTATAGAAGACAATAGACGACAAAAGAATGTCCTAGACTTATCTATGAAATTATAGAACATTCTAGAAACATATATAAGCATGTAATAGATATAGATTATGGTAGAAGATTCTAGAATAGTCATGAACGTATGTAGCTTGTAGGAAGATCTATAAACTTCCTATAGGGAGGTGGAAACACCTATAAATAGGTGTGGAGCTCATTTTCTCCAAAACAATCCCAACATCCAAGTATCCAAGAAAGGCCTCAAAGAAAGCAAAGTTTAGTAGTCTCTGAAATTGTAAGTGCTTAAGTGTCTTAATAAAAGTATTGTTGTTTTCCATATAATAAGTCGTGTTCAACAATCTGGTATCAGAGCAAGGTTTCTTGATAGTGAGAATGAGTGATTCTCTTTGTATCGTGAGTAGTCTGTGACTCTGCAAGTTTAGTGTTGAAACTAGCTTGTTTGGTATTACCGAGGTACTACCAACACGATGGGTGATCTCCAAATTGTCGGAGGAATCAAGAAACTCAAAAAAAACAACTACAAAACATGGGAAACATGTATGAAGTCTTACTTACAAGGACAATATTTATGGGAGGTTGTTGGCGGAAGCGAAACTATACCGCTAGAGGAAGATGTTAATGACGCTCTGCACAAATGGAAAATCAAAGCAGGCAAAGCAATGTTTGCTATGAAGTCCACAATCGAAGAAGAGATGTTAAAGCATATTCAGGACGAGAACACACTGAAACAAGCATGTGACACGTTTGTGACACTTTTCTCAAAGAAGAATGATATGAGACTACAACTTCTTGAGAACGAGTTTTTATCAATCTCACAGCATGACATGACAATTGCTCAGTATTTCCATAAGATCAAGTCGATATGTCGGGAGATTACTGAACTATATCCATAATCCGTCATTGCAGAAGCTCGAATGAAGAGGATCATCATCCATGGACTGAGGCCAGAATATAGAAGCTTCGTTACTACTGTACAAGGATGGCTCGTTCAACCATCACTTATAGAGTTTGAGAATTTTCTAGCCAACCAAGAAGCTATGGCTAAGCAAATGGGAGGCATCACGCTGAAGAGTGAAGAGGAGGCACTCTATACAAGTAAAGGTCAGAGGAATTTCAAGCCATCTTCTAAAGAAGGATACAAAAATGCTAACAAAGGGAAGAGTCGACAAGGAACCTCACAACCATGGAGATCTCAAAAGACCGACAATAAGAGTTTTCGGGGGAGGAGGTTTGAAGGCAATTGCAACAGTTGTGGAAAGTGGGGCCACATGTCCAAGGATTGCTCGTCAAAGAAAAAGTTCGTTGAAAGCAATTTGATGACTTCCAAAAATGAAGTGGATGATGAGGCACTATATGCCATAGAATAGAATAAGACTAAAAGAGGAAGGCTAATGTTCGTGAAGGCCAGGGTAAATGGAGGATACACCAAGGCATTGGTAGATACTGGTGCATCTCATAATTTCCTTGCTGAAGATGAAGCTAGGAAGTTGGGTATTAAATATACCAAAAATCCAGGTCGGTTCAGTGTCGTCAACTCCTTATCCAAGACTATAATTGTTGTTGCATGTGGAGTACACCTTAAGATAGCAGAATGGGAAGGCACCATAGACTTGACAGTGATACATATGGATGACTATCGCATGGTATTGGGAATGGATTTCTTAGACAATGTACGACCCTAGTCATTTGAGAGAGATGATACCATCCGTATCAGTAAGGGTTCAATAATTCATATTGTACCCTTGAAGAGAAATAGGATTGGGTCCCAAATCCTATCAACTATACAAGTCGACAAAGGTCTCAAGAAGAGTGAGACAAAGTTTATGACAACCTTGAAGGAGGAAGTTGTTCCCTCAAAGATGGACGTTCCAAAGGAGAATAAGAACATGACGTCACAAGAGTTGCATAAAAAGTCGCATCTTAGACGAAAAGTGGAACATGTGATGGAGAAACTGGATAAGACGAATAAGAAGAAAAACAAATTGATTCGTAATAGAAAAGTAGAATCTCTCAACCGAGCAACATATTAACGAGATGATCAGATCAATAAGGGATCACATCATAACATGTTTGTTGAAAAATGTTTTTGTATGTGACCATCACTGAAATAAGTTGAACTGTATTTATTTAATCTGACAAATATTATCAGTTATTTCAGGTTTCATGGATTCGTAATTAAACAAAAATACGCAAAGGCGAAATACGCAAAGACGGAAAGTCAACCACGTTTGAAGACAAAAACCAATCAAGGGCTAAAAGTGTCAAACTTCAAAACAATTTGGATTAATTATGTAAATTCAATTAATCTTAATTGAATTTATGTATATTAATTTATTTGTATTTCATTTGCAAATACCTAGTGAAGAAAAGATACATCTCCAAAATACAAGTATTTATACCAAATACTTCTCTTGCAAATCAAAGAAGCAAAAGCCAAATTGACTTCTACTACTCCACCTCTTTATTTGACAGCCAATAATCCATACATATTAGATATTTATGTGTGTGTATGTATACTTGTATGTATGTATGGAAAGTGTATGTATATGTAAGTTAGTATATAAGAGAGTTGTGTGCTCTTTCATTCATAACCTCTTATAAACTTTGAAAAACCTCTCCATACACCAAAACCTCTCAACCAAGAACATCTCCTGCATCTTCAAGAAGTTCTTCAACATCATCTTCATCTTCATCCTTGAAGCAAGAACACCAAGAACACCAAGAACACCAAGAACATCAAGAACACCAAGAACACCAAGAACACCAAGAACACCAAGAACAACTCCAAACAACCTACAAATACCCTCCAAACATCCTACAAATACCCTCCAAACATCCTCCAAATACCCTCCTTAAACCTCCTCCAAACATCCTTTAAACCACCACAAAATCTCCACCTTGCTGTTTTTTCGACATCAGAATTTCGAAGTTAAGAAAAAAATCACCGAGCACAACTCAACAAGATAATACGGGAGAGATTTTTACCACAAATTATTCAGAACCTTACCTACATCTAGGAAGTTTTCTGGACGATTTTGACCAAGGGAAACCCCAGAGAGACGATATACAAAATCGGGTATCCAGATAGATTTTTGTTGACCAGATCAGAATCTTCAAGTCCAAAACAAACGTAACTGGGTATAATACATCCAACAAACCCTGGAGAGATTTTTACCACAAATTATTTAGAACCTTACCTACATCTAGGAAGTTTTCTGGACGATTTTGACCAAGGGAAACCCCAGAGAGACGATATACAAAATTGGGTATCCAGATAGATTTCGGTTCACCAGATCAGAATCTTCAAGTCAGAAACAAAACTAACTGGGTAAAATACATCCAACAAACCCTGGAGAGATTTTTACCACAAATTATTCAGAACCTTACCTACATCTAGGAAGTTTCGTGGTCGATTTTGACCAAGGGAAACTCCAGAGAGACGCCAGAGAAAATCGGGTATCCAGAGAAATATATCCAAAAATTAAGAAAACCTTCAAACCCTTATGTAAACAAATTGTTTTACATAAAATTTGAAACAAAAAGAATTTTGTGTTACTTATCATATTCCGGATTGAACTATTGAACAAATAGTGACAAAGTCTTTTAGGTTACCAGTCCAACCCTAAGCCTGTTCAGTCAATTTATTGGCGAACTTACTTGAAAGACCAGTCGCTTCATCCGTCCAGTTCTAAACCCGTTATATATATTTATACATATTATTTAACTTCTAACATTTATATACAGTCATTTATATTATTTACAGCTTAACGTTAATTAAATACAGTTATTTACTTTATTTATAGCTTTCAGTCATTTACTGCTTTCTAGTGGTGACTAATAATCTCATATTTATTTCCGCAACTATTATTGTTTATATTCCGCATTTTATATCTAATTAATATAAATATCTGTCACACAGTAACTGTATCCGAGCCGTTATTCGTGGTGATTAGATCTTATATTATAATTTCTAACAATTGGTATGAGAGCTCGTGTGATTCATTCTGAAAATTTTGTCGAAAACTTTTGGTTAGCGTTTATATAAACCTTCCATAAGATTTTCTTTAAAAGTTTCATTTTAATATCACTTGTTCAAATCCTTAATAAAAAAAATTTTAAAAAAATTATTTTATGTCTTCAACAAATTACTCAAACATGAATTCTGTTTCTATTGCTAACAGTTTGGGTTCAGGTTCACGGGCACCCATACTTATACCTGAAGAGTATAATTCATGGGTTGGCCGGATGAACCTTCATCTAAATACTTTAGGTGAAAATGTCTGGAAATGCGTGGAAGGAACGTATACCGGAATCTCTACAGAAGATATGTCCACTCTTGCTACAAATCAAATCACGATAGCCGAAAACAACATAAAGCTTGAACTCCAAGCTAAAAAGGAACTAGTTTCTGGAATCCCACACAATATTCTAAGTCAAATGGATGACATTATACTGTTAACCGCAAATCAAATTTGGGAAAGTTTAAAAAATCGTTTTTGTGGAAACGAAAGAATAATCGGAAACAAGAAAACATCCATTTTGAATGAATTTGACAATTTCAAAATGTTTTCATTAGAAACCATTCATGATGCTCACGACAGGTTCAATTTTATTGTTATTAAAATGAACAATTTGGGTATCAAAAAGTCACAACATGAGATAAATCTCAAATTTTTGAATAATCTTTTTGAAAGCTGGAAAATGGTAAAACTCATTATTCAGGGAAATCCAGCAATTCATACTGAATCTTTATACAATCTGTATGGAGAACTTCAATCGTATGAATCCTCTATTGAATCACCAACCACTACTACTTTTGGTGGACCATTAGCTCTTTTGTCCACATCTTCTCAACACCAAACACCCTTTTTCGATCAAAATCAAAACCAAGCATTTTTGGGAAATTGTTATAATTCTTTTGATTCAAATGATGAAGCGGATTATCAACAACTATGCGCCTTGGTAGCAAACACAAACCTACAAAGATTTTTGCCAAATTCTGGTCAATCAAATTTCAGACCAAATTATCAAAACAGGCCATCTTTTGGACCAAACAATTCAGGTTTTCAACCAAGACCATACTTTGGACAAAACAATCCAGGTTTTCAACAAAGACCATCTTTTGGACAAAGTTCTCAAAGACCATCTTTCCAAAACTACCCAAACCAAGGTTTCCAAAACCGGGGATTTCAAAACAATCCCAATCCAATTTTTAATAACAAGTCAAATCAAGGTTCTAACAACAATCAAAATTTTGGATTTCAGCAATCTCAACAAAAGAACCAAGCCCAGGCACCTGAAAGACCACCAATTCAAAGTCAAAAGGCTGACAGTGATAATGATGATGTGATCATTTGTCACAATTGTAAAGGAACAAATCACTATGCTCGAGAATGTCGTGCTAAAAGCAAATCCAAAGTCAAGGACTCAGCATACTACGTTCAAAAGGCTGAAGAACTAAAGAAACAAGAAAAGAAAGATAAAGCTTTAATGGCAATCCACGAACCCAACGTCGAATACTGGCCAACTTCAGATGATGAAGCAGACTCTGAACCAGCACAGTCAAATTTCTGCTTCATGGCTGGTGAAGAAATACCTTCAAGGGCTCCAAACGTCATTGAACAGGTATGGAACATGGTTGTAGAACTTGGTTATTCTAAAACAATTTTTAAATCCCATATAACCAAGATTGAGAATAGCCTGCAAGTTGATCTCAATACATATCATAACAACATGGTTAAAATGGACATTGTCAAGTCTGAATCACAAACGATGCAATTCAAACTCGGAGAAAATACAAGAACGATTTTGAAATTGGAAAGAGACGTTGAACGAAAATCTGAAGATAATGTTCACGTCTTGGAACAATTAAATCAAGCCCTAATTCAAAAGAGGGATTTGGAATTGAAAAACCAGTCAGTTATTTCTTCTGAAATTAAAGATATTTTAGAAATGGAAATCATTAAGTTGAAACAAAAATTTCAATCTTCAACTGATGAAAACTATGTTTTAACTCAAAAACTGACTGATTTTTCAAACAAAATCATATTTCTTGAATCCGAAAACAAAAGACTGCAAGGAAAATTGGATTCTATTAATATTGCTAGAAAATTAAGTGATGATATTTTCACTAAGGAAAAAACCTTAGGATCTGGCACAGTTAATACAAGTTATAAACCAGGAATTGGTAGAGAAGCATTTGAAAAGGAACAAATTGAAAACATGACAATTTGTGAAAACTCTGAATCCACTCTACCAGATCTTTTCACATCTGCCAATGAGGAAGATTCAGATGACGAAACAGTTATCAACTGTAGCCCAGATGATACTGATTTCTTTATTTCCAAAAAGTCATACAAAAGAGTTGTGAATTATGAATCAGACTCTGTTAGTTCAATAACTCATCAATTGAGATCTAATGAGCTAACAAAGAATGATGGCACAATCAAACCTGAGATTTTCCTAAATGGATAAAAATCTACTCATGAGCATGGAAATACTTCTGCTCCAAATGTCTTCCCTGCTTTGAATTCTACCATAGTTGGAAAGAACAGTTTGGGACAAAAGTATTCAAAGAAACAACAAAAAAATAAGCAACCCATTCAGGCTGTCCACGCTCAGTCCACAAAACCAAGGAAACTTTTGAAACCTGACTTTGTGCCACAAAAACAAGTTTTCAACTCTAAACCAAAACCTTTGCGAAAGACTGTTGAAAATTACTTTCAGGATATCAATTTCAAACAGTCAGGGAACTTTCAAAAACCATCATATCAGAAAGTTCAAAACCATCATTATAATGCTTTTCAAAACCATACTTCACATCCTAGATATGAGAAAACAATTTCTAACAAAACATCACATCTAGGATATCCTACACCAAAACACAGATCTTATCAACCCACAGGTTTTCAAAAACAAATCACTTTTTGGGAAAACTTGATAAGTCAGATCAAACTACAACAATTCCGTCATAATAAACCAAGACCCTACAACAAAAGAAATTCATCAAACAAAGTACCTAAGTTAACAACTGACAAACCAGGACCCATTCAGATTTGGGTACCTAAACCTTCTGTCTAATTGCAGGTACTTAATGCTGGAGAGCCCAAGGATGATACATGGTATATCGATAGCGGCTGCTCTAAGCATATGACAGGAAAGAGGAATTTCTTACGTGACTTCAAACCAACCGACACCAATCAAGATGTTACCTTTGGCAACAACATGACAGCAAAAATCATGGGTTATGGAAACATAACAAATGGTAACTTTACCATCAAGAAAGTTGCTTATGTTGATGACCTGAAACACAACCTCATCAGTGTTTCTCAGTTGTGTGACAACAATCTTGAAGTTATGTTCACAAAACAACGAAGCTTGATCATGGACGCCAAAACCAAAGATGTTATTGTTGACTCTGACCGTGCCGGAAATATGTATCCACTTGACATGGATCTTATTTATGGTCAACCCGATATTTGTCTGCTATCCAAAGCCCCAATAGATATTAGTTGGTTATGGCAACGCCGCCTTTCCCATCTAAACTTTGGGTACATCAACAAACTCATAGGCGATGATCTTGTTCGAGGGCTACCACTTCTAAAACTTGACAACGAAACTCTTTGTGCTGCTTGTGAAGGAGGAAAACTTTCCAAATCAACTCACAAAAGCATCCCAAATTCTAGTGTATCTGAACCACTAGAATTGTTGCACATAGACCTTTGTGGCCCTGCCAAAACCCAAACCATACAAGGGAAGAAGTACATTCTCGTTGTCGTTGATGGATTCTCACGCTTTACATGGGTCTTTTTCTTAAGACTAAAATCTAAAGCACCTGAAGAGATGATCAACTTCATCAAATAGATCGAACTGAAACTCAAACGACCTGTTCGAAGAATCAGAAGTGACAATGGTTTAGAGTTCAAAAACAAGACTCTAGATTCATTTCTCAAAAACAAGGGAATTGAACACAACTTCTCAGCCCCATATACTCCACAACAAAACGGAGTTGTCGAAAGAAGGAACCGAACACTGTGTGAAGCTGCAAGATCAATGCTTATCTTCGCTGATCTGCCACAATACTTCTGGGCAGAAGCAATAGCCACAGCTTGCTACACTCAAAATCGTTCCTTAATCCATAAACATCTTCATAAAACACTATATGAAGTCATTAACAACCGAAAACCAAACATCAAATTTTTCCATATTTTTGGTTGTCGATGCTTCATAAAGAACAATAAAGACCACCTCTCAAAATTTGAATGAAGGTCGGACGAAGGAATTTTCCTTGGTTACTCATTTTCTTCAGCTGCTTATCGAGTACTGAACAAACGTACCAGAGTAATTGAAGAAAGTACCAATGTTCATTTCGATGAATTTTATGTCAGGAAATTGGATCGTGAACATTTTGGTTCAAAAATGATCGATAATATTTTTCAAAATCCAATTCAACAAACACCTTCTCCTGACATAGATATTGAAATCGATCTTGATTTACTTTTTGAACAACCCAAAACCGCTTACAATTCTGAACTTCTAACTACTTCTATTGATTCTACAGGAACAACCACTGAAGGAACTCCACAAACAAACCGAAATGATGCAGATCAATTCGACGGGGAACCACCTACACATACTTCTTCATTGGAACAAACACCAAATCTTCCTTTAAATACCCCATCCCCAAATATCCAAAACAATCCCGATGCATCATTTATGGGGGAACCTTCAAACCTATTCCAAGATGAAACTCCCGGAGAAGAACAATGGGATACTGAAATTCCAATTATTATAGCGGAAGAGAATCGCTTAATAAAATGGACCAGAAACCACCCAACTGACCAAATCATCGGAGATCCAAACTCAGGCATCCAAACTAGAGCCGCAACTTCTAATGATTGTTTATTTGGAGCCTTCTTATCCATGACTGAACCCAAAACCATACATTCTGCTCTCAAAGATCCAGACTGGGTAAAAGCTATGCAAGAAGAGCTAGAAGAATTTGAAAGAAATGACGTATGGAATCTTGTCCCTACCCCACCCGATGTTTCTGTTATAGGTTCAAGATGGGTGTTCAGAAACAAAACTGACGATCAAGGAATCGTTTGTCGAAACAAGGCACGTCTCGTAGTCAAAGGATATTCACAACAAGAAGGAATCGACTACGATGAAACATATGCTCCAGTTGCCAGAATTGAAGCAATTCGCATCTTTCTTGCATATGATGCACATAAGAACTTCAAAGTATTCCAAATGGATGTTAAATGTGCATTCCTACATGGAGAGTTAGATCGCGATGTATACATCCAACAACCACCAGGTTTCGAAGATCCCAAATTTCCTGATCACAGCTTCAAATTGCAGAAAGCTGTCTATGGCTTGAAACAAGCACCCCGAGCCTGGTATGCCACATTGACAACCTTTCTCGAAGAATCAGGTTTTAAAAAAGGTTCAATCGATCAAACCCTCTTTCGTAAAATCTATAATAAACATCTTTTAATCGTACAAATATATGTTGATGACATTATTTTCGGTTCTACTGATGAATCTTTGAGTATTAAGTTTGCAGATCTAATGAAGAGCAAATTTGAAATGAGCATGATTGGGGAGATGACTACTTTTCTCGGACTTCAAATCAAACAGTCAACTGATGGCATTTTCATCAACCAAGAGAATTATGTCAAAAACCTACTCACTCGCTTTTCAATGGACAAATCCAATACCGCAAAAACCCCAATGGCTTTTGGATACAAAATCGATGCAGACTTAAATGGCAAACCTGTTGATCAGAAAAGATATCGTGGAATGATCGGATCACTCTTATACATCACTGCCAGCAGACCTGACATCATGTTTTCTACATGTGTCTGTGACAGATACCAAGAAAATCCTATGGAATCCCATGTAGTTGTTGTGAAACGCATCTTCAAATACCTAAAAGGCACTCCCAAACTTGGCCTTTGGTATCCAGCTAAATCCGATTTTCAGCTGAACGCTTTCACCGACTCAGACTATGGAGGATGCAAGTTAGATAGAAAGAGTACATCTGGTAGCTGTCAATTCCTAGGAGGTAGACTAGTGAGTTGGACTTCAAAGAAACAGACTTGTGTATCCACATCAACAGCAGAAGCTGAATACGTCGCTGCCGCTAGCTGTTGTTCGCAAGTCATATGGATGCAAACTCAACTGCGAGACTATGGCTTCAAAATTTCACAAATTCCCATATTTTGTGACTCAACCAGTGCAATTGCCATTTCTCACAATCCCGTTCACCATTCCATGACAAAGCACATCGATATTCGATATCATTTCATCAAAGACAACATTCAAAAGGGTCATATCGAATTGCACTTCATCAACACCGAAGATCAAATTGCCGATGTCTTCACTAAGGCTCTCGATGAAACAAAGTTTCAATACTTCCTAGGCCGTCTAGGAATGTTAAATCCAGATAACATCTATCCTTAAACTTTTACTTTTTGTTTGTACAAAAGTGTGTTTACTTTCATTCAAAAGGAAAATTCAAAAACAATTGAAAATTGCTTTCCTTTTAAAAATTACCAAAAACATTCAAATAACCAATATTTCCAAAAACATTCAGAAAAACAAATCTTCAAAAAAATTAATAAAAGACTTGCCATAATAAGCTTTTATAGAACCTTGTGATTAATCTTCTCTTGACTTAATTTTCAGATGCTTATGCTCGATGAAGATTTTAAGTCATATTGATTCTCAATTGGAGTGAAGGTTCAAATATCCTACTTTTCATAATGTATATAACTTTATTTCCTTCGATTTTATTTCATTATTGACGATTTTAAACAATCAAGGGACATAAGGTTAGGAGGTTCAGATGAAAACAAAAACCCATGTGAGAATTTGTGCCTCGTCGATCTAAATCATTGTGGAAATCATTTCTTGTGAGCTTAGGTGTGTCACTATTGCTTATAAGGTATACCCAATTATACCTTGTCACGGTCTCATTTTTGCTTAGATATCAAAATGACCAGGGACGATACATTCATTTCTTACATACTAGACAAACTGTCTTTTATGCCACCTATCCCTACCTAGATAAAAGCCAACCAAAAATGAAGACTTGCGATCCTATGATCCATCAAGCAAACAACGACATATCCTTACAAGAAAACCAAAGGAGAAACAAATATCTATCAACATCTAATCCTCAAAGACAAATCAACAAGAAAACAAATGGATTCAATAAAGATATACCAAACAAAACAAAAAAAAATTATTCTATATTTGGTATTTTCAAACAAACTTTCAACCAAATGGTTATTTCAAAACAAAAATCATAAAATCCCGCGATTTGTTTTAACCATTTTTCACAAAAGAAGATATCTCAATCACTCAAGTCAAATACTCTTAAAAAGGTCTCAAATGTAGCAAATTCTCAATGCTAAAACAAAATATCTTTTTATAATAAATCGATATTGATCAACAAACAGGATACTATCAAAGAAGAAGCTGCAACAACAATGGATTTCCCGGGATACTGTAGCCTTCATCACTGAAGAATCTTAGTTGCAAACTGCACTATGAAAATTGCTAAACCCCTCTACATGTATTTCCCGACGGAGAGAGAGTGAACTTTAATGGCATGAATGAAGAAACCCGCTGAGTAATGCCGAAACCAGTCTTACGTGATTGATTATCTAATAATGAGACTAAGTGACCTTTCAGGAAAAGCATAGCTAAACACCTCCAATATGAGTGTGAGTCGTCAGAGAGAGATATCACTCATTTTTAGTGATCATTAACTTGTTCTGCTGCCAGAACAACCAAACACCCAAGTGAAGTGTGAGCTATACCTATGAGCGTTCATCTGAATCGACCTGTTAGACCACTTGTCGTCGTTAATAATGCTATAAAATCTAAGGAAATTTCTTTAGATACATATATGGCTACTCTTTGATAACCGAACCCGAGACTTTGATTCGGAATCAAATTTCTAAAAATCTTTTACATAAGATATGTCAAACCAAGTCATAAACATTCAAATCGATCACTATGGTTTTATATATATCTTATCGATTGACAAAACTTTTATCCAAAATCTTAAAGATAAATTGTTAATTGATAATCGGTCTTTTAAAAACATACATGTCCTTATTCCAGCAATGATCACATAGGGGGAAATTGTTGAAAAATGTTTTTGTATGTGACCATCACTGAAATAAGATGAACTGTATTTATTTAATCTGACAAATATTATCAGTTATTTCAGTTTTATGGATTCGTAATTAAACAAAAATACGCAAAGGCGAAATACGCAAAGACGGAAAGTCAACCACGTTTGAAGACAAAAACCAATCAAGGGCTAAAAGTGTCAAACTTCAAAACAATTTGGATTAATTATGTAAATTCAATTAATCTTAATTGAATTTATGTATATTAATTTATTTGTATTTCATTTGTAAATACCTAGTGAAGAAAAGATACATCTCCAAAATACAAGTATTTATACCAAATACTTCTCTTGCAAATCAAAGAAGCAAAAGCCAAATTGACTTCTACTACTCCACCTCTTTATTTGACAGCCAATAATCCATACATATTAGATATTTATGTGTGTGTATGTATACTTGTATGTATGTATGGAAAGTGTATGTATATGTAAGTTAGTATATAAGAGAGTTGTGTGCTCTTTCATTCATAACCTCTTATAAACTTTGAAAAACCTCTCCATACACCAAAACCTCTCAACCAAGAACATCTCCTGCATCTTCAAGAAGTTCTTCAACATCATCTTCATCTTCATCCTTGAAGCAAGAACACCAAGAACACCAAGAACATCAAGAACACCAAGAACACCAAGAACACCAAGAACATCAAGAACACCAAGAACACCAAGAACACCAAGAACAACTCCAAACAACCTACAAATACCCTCCAAACATCCTACAAATACCCTCCAAACATCCTCCAAATACCCTCCTTAAACCTCCTCCAAACATCCTTTAAACCACCACAAAATCTCCACATTGCTGTTTTTTCGACATCAGAATTTCGAAGTTAAGAAAAAAATCACCGAGCACAACTCAACAAGATAATACGGGAGAGATTTTTACCACAAATTATTCAGAACCTTACCTACATCTAGGAAGTTTTCTGGACGATTTTGACCAAGGGAAACCCCAGAGAGACGATATACAAAATCGGGTATCCAGATAGATTTCTGTTGACCAGATCATAATCTTCAAGTCCAAAACAAACGTAACTGGGTATAATACATCCAACAAACCCTGGAGAGATTTTTACCACAAATTATTCAGAACCTTACCTACATCTAGGAAGTTTTCTGGACGATTTTGACCAAGGGAAACCCCAGAGAGACGATATACAAAATTGGGTATCCAGATAGATTTCGGTTCACCAGATCAGAATCTTCAAGTCAGAAACAAAGCCAACTGGGTACAATACATCCAACAAACCCTGGAGAGATTTTTACCACAAATTATTCAGAACCTTACCTACATCTAGGAAGTTTCGTGGTCGATTTTGACCAAGGGAAACTCCAGAGAGACGCCAGAGAAAATCGGGTATCCAGAGAAATATATCCAAAAATTAAGAAAACCTTCAAACCCTTATATAAACAAATTGTTTTACATAAAATTTGAAACAAAAAGAATTTTGTGTTACTTATCATATTCCGGATTGAACTATTGAACAAATAGTGACAAAGTCTTTTAGGTTACCAGTCCAACCCTAAGCCTGTTCAGTTAATTTATTGGCGAACTTACTTGAAAGACCAGTCGCTTCATCCGTCCAGTTCTAAACCCGTTATATATATTTATACATATTATTTAACTTCTAACATTTATATACAGTCATTTATATTATTTACAGCTTAACGTTAATTAAATACAGTTATTTACTTTATTTATAGCTTTCAGTCATTTACTGCTTTCTAGTGGTGTCTAATAATCCCATATTTATTTCCGCAACTATTATTGTTTATATTCCGCATTTTATATCTAATTAATATAAATATCTGTCACACAGTAACTGTATCCGAGCCGTTATTCGTGGTGATTAGATCTTATATTATAATTTCTAACAATGTTAATATTGCTGGAATTTTCCAAGGCTTGTAAAAGGGACAACCCACATGCTCACAAGTTTGCCAAAGGGAGGCATAATAAACTATACAAGGGAGTTCAATGGGGTCAGGAACAATATTATGGTGCAACAAAAGGCAACCACGAATGTCGTTTTCAACTACGGAAACCATATATGAAGCAACGACTGCAGCAACTAGGAAAAACAAATCATGTGGAAGAGAAAAAGTTCTCAAGGAAGAAGTCAATATGAGACATATCAAGACTAATGACCAAGTAGCAGATGGAGTTCACAAAGGGTTGAGCATTGAAAAATGTGGGGGCTTTAATTGCATCTCAACATGGTACGACAAATAGGGGCTAGTGTTGAGGGGGAGTGTTGAAGGTCATCACTAGCCCGATGGAGCTTAATAGAGTTTATTCATTTATAAAAAAATGTTATAATGATCTAGAATATTCTAGCACATAATAAAAGCCTATGGAATATTATAGAACATACAAGAAGACTCAAGAATATTATAGAATGAGATGGAAGACACTAGAATGTTATGGAACATTATAGAAGACCATAGAAGACACAAGAATGTCCTAGACTTATCTAGGAAATTATAAAACATTCTAGAAACATATATAAGCATGTAATAGATATAGATTATGGTAGAAGATTCTAGAATAGTCATGAACGTATGTAGCTTGTAGGAAGATCTAGAAACTTCCTATAGGGGGGAGGAAACACCTATAAATAGATGTGGAGCTCATTTTCTCCATAACAATCCCAACATCCAAGTATCCAAGAAAAGCATCAAAGAAAGCAAAGTGTAGTTGTCTATGAAATTGTAAGTTCTTCTTAAGTGTCTTAATAAAGTATTGTTGTTTCCCATATAAAGAGTCGTGTTCAACAACAGCTACATGAGATGTGTAAACATGTTGTGGATAGAAGCCAAGGCCAATTGGTTGATATCACCATTGTGGAATTTGGTGATAATGAGCTTCTTCGGTATGTTGCTGATAGGTATGTTAGCTTATTGAGAGTTATTGTGCATTCAAGATTTTGTATGTTAATCGGTTTTGTTGCTTTAACAAACAAATCAAGTCAGCTAAGGCGTCTTGGAATCTCGTTTTGTTACGATGATGCATATGAAATTTGGACCGAAGCTTTGAAGAAGTTTCCATTGTTAGAGGAACAAAATCTACATAACAGATATCCCGAAAGAAGCTATTGAAATTGCTGGACATTATTGCCCCCTGCTAAAAACACTGAAATTGAACAACATCCCATTGAGATATGGGGAACACCCAATGACTTGTAATGAGATGACAATAGTTATAGGGGAGAACTTACTCGAGTTAAGACACATTGAACTCATTGGAAACAATCTCACAAATGTTGGGTTGGGCGTGATTCTTGAGGGATATCATCACCTTGAATCACTTGACTTAAGTCTGTGCATGTACATTGATCTTGAGGTGGGAGACCCAATCCGGAAAAAATGTTTGGAGAAGATAAAATGTGTAAAACTGACCAAAGATTCTCTACAAGGATGCCTACATAGGGAATTTTTACCCGACTATGATGCATGTATCCAAGTCTGGTCTGGACTGATGCCTAATGGGGATTTACCAAACTCTGAGGAGTTGAAGGAGCTGCTATTGAACATGTTATGATAATCTTTTTGGCACTGTTACAGTTATTAATACACTTAAAAACTATTAACGGATTTTGGACTTTAAAGAATTTTGATATTGAATCATCTGACAGGATTTGTTTGGTAAGATATAAAATGGAATTTTGAATTCCATTCTTTTATAATATATATATATATATATATATATATATATATATATATATATATATATATATATATATATATATATATATAATCAAAAAAAATGGAAATCTCTACATATTGAATGACAAAATTATGTTTTTTATTTTATTGCAAGTATTTATGTTTTTATTGATAACTCAAAAAACAATTTACGAAAACAAGTGTAACCTTTAAAGTTGTTCTTTCTCCCTCCCGGTCCTCTTTATAACTCCAAAATACAACGTTAATTATCACTCTACCTATTGGAATTTTAAAATCCTAGGTGTGTTTGATTTGCCAAAATAACAGAAAGTCTGAAATCTAAAAGAATTTGAATCTTCTATACATTTGGTTGACATGGAATTAAATATGTTTTCTATTTGATTTATATATTTGTGATTTTTTTTTTTGAAAAGTAACTCATCTAATATGACCCAAATTTCCTTATATCGATTATTTTCAATTATTATTATTTTTTAATATTTATTAAACTCTTATTCGTTTAAATCTATTTATATTTTTTGAATTTCCACGTAATATATATATATATATATATATATATATATATATATATATATATATATATATATATATATATCATACATACTTATAAAGCTAGCATTTTTCCTTGAACCTCTTGCATTTGAAACCTCTATAAAAATTTGCAAACACCTCATGCATTTGAAACCTCCTATTTTAATGAATACCACTGAAAAGTCTCTTAATAATGATTAACAATTCAAAGGTTTTATAACTTATATAATATATTTAATAAACAATTTATGGATACTCTACTATAAAAATGTTAATCTTTTTTAGTAGACACACAAATACAAATCACATACAAAATTCACAAAGAAAACAAGTTTAAAGTTTTTTGTGTTAGTTTGAGGGCTTTGAACAATTTTTCGAGTCATGTTATTATGTTGAAGTTTTTAATTTGTAAGTTTGTTATATACTAATTATTTTTTGTATTTTCTTGATTTAAGTATTCTTTTAAGAATATCATTGTATGTTGTGGTTGGAATTTTAAGGTAAATTAGATTAGATTCATGTTATCGATCATATGTTATGGAAGGTGATATATATATATATATATATATATATATATATATATATATATTAATTAACTATTGTATACATGTTTGTATGTTCATGTTGCTTCAAAACAATAATTAATTAAAAATCATGGATATGTCATATTATCCATATTATCCATGTAAGCCTTTTTTAAAATGCAAATTATCAATCTTATCACTTTATATTTTAGTATATGTTTAACATTTTAATTATAATATAAGTGTTTTTTAAAAGTTTCTTTCATTTATTAATAATAACATGTGGTTTTAAAATTAATAAGCAATAATTATAAATAATAAAATCAAATTACATGGATATGTCATATTATCCATGCAAGTCTCTTTTGAAATGCAAATTGTCTATCTTATCACTTTATTATTTAACGTATGTTTCACATTTTAATAATAATATTAAGTGTTTCTTAAAAGTCTTCTTTAACTTATTATTAATAATAAGTGGTTTAAAATTAACGAATAACAATTTTAAATGATAATAACATCAAATTATAAATTACATTTAGCTATAAATAAATTGCTTTTTAAATTAACATCATTATTGAAATTAGAAAATGATCGCATAAGTAAAAATATAATTAATCAATAATAATAATTGTTAAAAATAATATTAAATAGATAATTATATTTAATTCTATTAATGAGGAATGTGAGTTTATGTCAATGAATATTATTGTTCAAAATAATTGACATTATATATATATATATATATATATATATATATATATATATAAATATAAATTAGTGTAAAAATATTATCTCAAATTTAATGTCAATAACATAACCATTTTAAACATATATTTTTCAATATTTTAATAATATATTTTTAATCTTCGTTGCGCAACGCGCGGGAATTCGTCTAATATATATATATATATATATATATATATATATATATATATATATATATATATATATATATATATATATATATCCTATTCTGATAAAAGAATAGTTTTATTCTCCTTTTGACATGTGTCATCTTATTAGTCTCCTAATAAATGCATATTTTATTCTCATATGCCACTTGTCAACCTATTGATTCTTCATTTCAAATTTTAAATTTCACACTCTAATTACATTAAATTAATAACATTAGAATAGAAATTAAAATAAAATTAATACAAATTATAAAGTGATATAATTTCACATATTTATTTAAATCAATGATTATAATGTTATATAACTAAAAAAATCTCTTATTTAATAATTTATTTAAAATAATTGATTAATAATTTTGAGTTTTTACTATAACAGTTTAATTTATTTTTGTAACCGTGGTTCCCACGGGTTATAAACTAGTATATATATATATATATATATATATATATATATATATATATATATATATATATATATATATATATATATATATATATATATATATATAAATATATATAACAGTTCTCCAAAACATAAAATACATAATTGGATTTGATAAAAACAATTAATAAATCTTTTAGCTTTGGAGCTAGGTCTAGGGCCAGATGGTAAGAAGTTGGGTTATTTAAAGAGTTGAAGAAAAAAGGAAAACAAGTGGGTGTTCGTGTAGGTATATGCACGATGATAAACGGCGGTGAGACATTACAACTGAGAGCCATGGTCTTTTAGGCAGCGTTTGGTAGTGAGACAAAAGTGGACTGGAATAGATATAACTGGATTGGACGAGACAGAACTGAACAAAATAACTGGACTAGACATAACTGTATTGGACGAGACAGAACTGAACAAAATAAATAGTCCACATATAACCGAACAAAACAAAGATATTAAAATTACCATATTGCCCTTGATTTAAATAAAACCAAATGATGTACATTATATTTAAACTGATAAAAGTATCAATCGTGACTTTTACGTGGGGTTTGTTCCTTTGCAAATTCATCCTCAGTGTTTCATTGAATTGTTTCAATCAAACATAAAATAAATCGAATAAAACTTCTATTAAAACAAATATATATATATATATATATATATATATATATATATATATATATATATATATATATATATATATATATATATATATATATATATCAAACTGTGAATTGTAATATATAAAATGTTTAGATTCAACAAGAGTGAGTTGTCAATAAAACACCACATCCCAGATTGAAAAAGAAATACCATACAATTGCAACACGTGTGAATGATTTTAAAACAAACTGTTCATCAATAAATCACAAAGCAATGAGTGAATTGAGCAGGTAATTGGAAATTAAAAAAAAAATCGTCTTTCTTTTTTTTCTAAACCTATTTCCTTCTAAAAACTTACTCGCCCTTTTTAAAACCTAAATCTAAATTTAGGACATCATCTTCCTTTGGAATAGATTCCAGTCAAATATCCACTTTCTAGAACAATTAAGCACAGTAAATTCGAGGGAAAAAAATTCTTGGAGATTTCCTAGAAAGAAATTGATGGATTAACAACTCTCCTATGTACCACGTGAACTCGTGGATAGGGCATGTGCTGAGAAGATGTTGGATTTTGAATAGAGAATGAAGGATCCAAAATCATGTAAATCACGACCAAGAAGAAGTCTAAATTATACAGGGTGAGTTGAAAGAAAATTTATATGTGCAACCATCAAAGAGATTGATTGAAAGAGGCGATGGATGAAATTATCGATCTTAAGGATTTGCACAAAAACGGTACAGAAGAGGAGAAAAGATGAATAGGGGCATTTTAGTCTTTGTAAGGATATTTTGTTTTGTCCCACTCGGTTCAACCTTTTTGGGTGGGACATTGACCAAAGTTTTTGTCCCATTCACTTTATGTTCCGTCCATGCCAAACATCATTTGAACAGGTCTTTGTTCTGTTCAGTCCCGTTTTAATTCTTTTTTTCACTCGAACCAACAATTGAGATTTGAGGGGGAGAGCACATATAATCATCGATTCAAGAAGGAGGGGTGTGGGTTTCAAATTTTCTTGTGGAATGGACTTGGTTCGTCAAAAGAGAAATGAGATTTATGACAAAAGTCTCAACACTATGTGTGGGAGGTTGAAGGTGGTCAAAAGAGAAAGGTATGAGTCCAGTCAGCATGTGCATGTGGCCCACACGGTATGGGTTCTGTTTGCTTACTTGGCATCTTAGCCATCTAAAAACATGTTAATGTGTCTTCCAACAATGCAGTGGTAACCGGCTGTGTGGAAGGTGACCTGATAAATGAGATTTACCACAAAAGTCTCAAAACTATTAGACATTAGTGAACAAAAAATTGAATTTAAGGTAAAATCGTACAAAAATGTCAAACTTTAAGGCTTTCATGTAAAAGCCCTTGAAAGAATATGAAACATTCATTGGGCGATTGCCCTTATAAATTATAATGCTCATGTTTCCGATCCGTTGGCGAGAAACACTGGTTGCCACAAGACTTTAGGCCATGGGTTGCATAATCTCATTCACCCAAATGCACAAAAAAAAACCCCTCCACTCCATTCTCTGTTGTGCAACGACCAATGACACATATATCACCACATTCACTGTATATCAGTATATCACCAACACGTATAATTTCACTTTAACTTCTTTTATTAATACCCTAAATGATTTTTAATAGTAAATCAGATAATAAAAAATAAAAATTAAACACTACAACAAACCAACATGCCAAATAATCATAAAGTTGATCTTTTCATATCAAGACCCCAAACGAAACACTTGACATCATCATAAAAGATTTGTGCCTTTTGGGAATCGAAGATTTGTACACCATGGTACCCTTCATCGTCAAATTTCCTTCTCACATACACCCCACAAGCCTCCAACATATTAGCAAACTCTTTTTGTCTATCAATTAGTGGGTCTCCATTGTTACCTAAGATCAGACATTTTGGTAAATGTATGATCTTTTCACTTCGAGATCTGTTTACATCTCGTAATGGATTACAATATTCATGGTCTCGATCACTAGCTTTGGGTAGTGCGAGAGACCACATGAGATCATTAGCCATCAAAGGGACTATACGGTCATTCACCAGTCGAAGTTCTGATTCAGTGCGCTTCACCCCACCAAAAAACGGTTGGTTCATTATGAGCCCTACGATCTTTATTGGATTAAGATCAAGATCAAGGGCACGTAAGCCAGCATTGTACGCTATATTTCCTCCTGAGCTATCTCCCATCAAGTATACTTTGGAAAAGTCAGCGAGCTCAGTCAACCGCTCATCACAACCGTTGATCTGTAATGCCTGGTCACGCACCCACAACACCGCCTCCATGGCATCATCATACGCCGCCGGGAGACGGTGTTCAGGAGCAAGGCGGTACTCGACGGAGATCACAATCGCCGGAGACTGGGCGGATATGGCGGCACATGAATTGTGGAAGGGAAAAGAGGTGGCGCTAAAGAGAATAAATCCACCGCCGTGGAAGTAGATAATGATCGGGAGTTTCCCGGTAGTGGTTGTCGGTGGTGACACAGGGCGGAAGAGGCGGATGAAGGTGGTGTTGCTGGTGTTAAGTGGTATATCTTTGGAGAAAGCGAGTTGGTAATCAGCTGTGAGTTGTGGTGTTGCAGGGGAGGATGGAAGGGGGGCAAGTCGGGTCAATGACCCATCCGGGTTTTGTGTGATTTTTAGGAAGTTGTAAGGATCCGACTTGGATTTTGGAACAGCCATGACCGTAGACAATTGAAAGTGCGTGTCTTGTTAATGAGTTTATAATAAAAAGTAGGTGTACCTGATATATATTTGATATAGTAATAAATTAATAATTTAATGTTATTAAATAAATTGATTTCAAAGGTTTCATATATTCAAAAACGTACTCGATAAATTTTTGATCAATTGAATGAATTCATTTAAATCATCCCTGCATAATGTATTGTTTTTTTAAAAGGCCAAAATGATCTGGTTAAGTATTTTATTTTTGTAAAATGAATATATAAAATAGTTAGTAATTTTGGATTTAACAATCAAATCTAATATATTTGCAACACTATGTTAATTTGGGAATTGTTTCTTTGGAATCAAAACCAACAAATTCTTGAAGTATAGCTGGAACTTTAAAGATGGCATTTATTTCAACAACATTTACATGCCGCACATGATTGTCAGGGTTAATAAAGTGTAAACCAGGACGGAATTAAAACAGAAATCAAAAATATTAAAAATGAAAACCGAATTAATGTAATTAATTAGAGGTAGCATCTGATGTTGCGGAAAATATGTATGTATAATAGGTAACATATAACTACATTTAGATTAATGTTAACCAGGGAAGAGCCCCGCTTTGCGGGGTTGGATCCGCCAAGAAAATCTGTGTAGGATCAAAATGTGAATTTAAGTTTCTGCAGAGACATTAATTTGGTTTACAAAGGGGCAAAAAAGGAAAATTACAGAACTTCAACGTTGACAAAAGATCTAAAGACCAAACAAACCCATTCTACTCGGATAAAATATTTAAAAAACAACAAAATGCAATCATGAATATTATTAAAATGGTAAAAAGACATATTCATAACTCATCTTTTGGGACAACAACTTCTAATAAGATCGAACAATAGGTTATTTATAACTGTTATGGTTCATATGGGGATGTTAGTTGACTATTCTGAATGACCTGAATGGTAACTCCCATAATTAAACCAAACACTGCTACAATTTGACTTGCATGAGCTTTTTCATTGTCCTGAATGGTAATTTCCATAAATAAACATTCAAAATTATTCATAACTATTTATTTATGTATGGAAAGTAAAAGAGTTTTAATGGGAATTAACTCCATAGAATCTCAATGCATCCGGTCTAATTTGGATACCTGTCACAATGTTAATATAATAAACAAATAAACAAAAATATGTTGCTATTTCTTGCATTAAACACATTTATATATCAAACCATCTAGAGTTCACTTTAATTTTCTTTCCCGTATTAATATTTGTTATGAATTCGCCATTCTTGAGAACACCTTCATAGATTCTACATTGAAATAAAATCATCAGTTATTTTCACAAGAAATGTACATAAAATTGGGAGAAAAATACCTTAAATATGTCAACTATTTTTTTCTAGGGAAATTCCATTAAGTCTTTCGAGTTTTTTCCTTCCTATTCTCCTTTCTCAAAAGGGGGGACGTTAAACAAAGTTAAAGGATTACTTCGTTCTTGATAGTTATTTACTTAAGCGGTGAATGGAAGAATACTCTGGATCGGAATCGTGGGAAGTACTCAAACTTCACTTCTTATTTTGAGAAAAGATTAAATTAAAAGAAATAACAAATAGATTACACCTGCAACCCTTCAAAAGATACTGGGAATTCAGATAATTCGAATAGAAATTTTACGAATTTCTCCTCTTATCTCTCCCATCAACAGTAATTTCATAAAGTTGGCCATTTTGTGTGCCAAGAACAACCTCTCATGTGGAAGCTGTTTTAAGATCCAAATAAGGGATATGAAACTATGAAAGTGAAATCCATGTAATTCATTAGTCCTTTTCAGAAAAACAAAAACACTATATGCAACAATAAAATAATGACAAAACTGTAAAAATGGTCCCTATGGTATGCACTTTTTTGGGGTTTTAGTCCAAACCACGACTTTTTTGGATTGGAGATCCTTTTGAGCTAGTTTCTTTGTGTTTTTGGTCCCTCAGTAAACTGAAAAGACTATTATGCCGTGATATATTTTTTATGCTTTTTCTATTTAATTTAAATGAAAAATAAAATAATTAACTAATTTGGGGCCCACATCTCTCTCTCTCTCTCTCTCTCTCTCTCTCTCTCTCTCTCTCTCTCTCTCTCTCTCTCAGAATAAAGCACACAGCTCATTTTTTTCTTTCGATCTCTACTTCAACGAATACGAAGGGCTGCCACCTCCGACGATCTTGAGGCAGCCACTGCACCACCTGCCATCGCCCTCCTCTGGTCCGGTATTACACCCCACCACCATTGCTCCACCACTCCTTCCCCGTCTCACCCACGAACGTCGCCGGTAACAAAGAAACGAGAGCAGGACCGATGAGGCAAGGCATCCACCACCTCCGCACCACCACTGTTCTGCCACCAGCCCATTACCCCACCCTCCTCTCCTTTTTGATTGCTAAAGGCAGAAGAGGACGACGAGGCATCAGTTTCTTCCAAAGAAACGAGAGCAGGACCGATGTGGTGCCCAAATTATTAAAACATGTTCCCAAATACAAGACTGCTCCGATTTTTTCAAAACCCAGAAAATAAAATTGAGTGTGAGTGTGTGTTTTTTAATTTTTCAGTGTGTGTGTATTGAACCCAAATCAGCTATGGGGGTAGCATCAGTTTCCGAATTAGCTTGTGGAAATGAGCCTGTTTGAACACTAAGGTGATTTCTTCCATGAAACTATTAGCCTGCTTGATTTCTGGGTCCAAAGCTTCAACCATGGAGTTCACTTCGCTGAAATACCTCCATGCCCATTCTGCTAGATTCATATCCCCATCTCCTTCCCGTGGTTCTTTTCCAGTTACCAATTCTGCAAGATTCATACACCAAGATCTGAGACTTATTTTATTATATGAAAATTAAGAAATTGAAACATTTAGAAACTAACCTGTAAGAAATTGATACGAGGGGAGGAAGGAGTAAGGGTTGGGGCTCCTGTACTCGACAAAATAAACACGGTTGTGGTGGGTTTTTACCATGACAGCGGGGAGTGGCGGAGGGACTTGCTCCGATGGCAAGCAGGGGTGGTTCTTGGTTGTAAGTGAAGAAGAAGAAGGAAGGGGAATGTTGGTCTGGGGTGTGTGTGTATGTGTGTGTGAGAGAGAGGGGGGAGGTATGTGGGCCCCTATTTTATTTTATATATATAAATACCTATAGGAAAAAAAAGAAAATGGAAAATAAATATAATAACTGCAATTTAGCCTTTTCAGTTTACCGGAGGACCAAACTCACAAGCAAACTAGCTCAAAAGGACCACCAATCCAAAAAAGTCGTGGTTTGAACTAAAACCCCCAAAAAATTGCATACTACAGGGACCATTTTTGCAATTTTGTCTAAAATAATAAAAAAAGATTATTATTAAGGAGATTACCATAAGAATCACCACGACCAAAGTCATGGCTGATGTTAGTCTTGTTAGTCCTGAGGAGATGAAATCATTATCTGCTTTTTCAAAGTCTTGTGCTGAGATAACAAACAAACACCATTTGAGTAATGTACATAAAGAATCTAAAGAGTCAAAGAAGAATCAATACCTTTAAGAACTGTGTATAGAGTGAAAGAGTCCTCTAATCCTGCAGATGCTAAAGAATAAGGGCAACTGAAGAGAAATGTATAGAGTGAAAGAGTCCTCTAATCCTGCAGATGCTAGATTTAATTAGGAAGAAAATATCAAAAAATACACAATAATACACACAAATACAAAAAAATATCCAAAAATATACATCATTAGCTTAAACCTTAGATCTGTAAGTCATTTCAACATACCAGGAAAATGGTTCTGCAATTTAAAACACCGATGAGTCCCAGAAACATATACAATTAAACACACACTACAAACGGGGGATTTTAAAGACAAATCTGATTTGTCACTGTTGATGTTTGGATGCCCATCCATAATGAGCTTCAAACTGTGAAGCAGTAATCTGTTCCAACAAAGTAAATAAATTAATATTAAAAGAACAAAATTCAAATACAAAGAAGATATAAAGACCAGATTACACATAAATGTTCAATAAGATGACACACATATACATCAGCTCACACATAAATTCATATGATATCATACACATACTAATCAGATATCAGATTACATATACATACAACCATTAGTTTCAAGCTATGAAGATAAAAGAATAATGGAGCAATTGCAGGGAATATCGATAGGGTTACATGGATTGTTGGAAGAAGATGCGGTGACCCCTAGTTATGCAGAAAGTTTAGAGATAAGAAAGGGTTCGTCTGTGCATAGACGAAGCAGAAGCAGAGGAGGAAACAATACATAAACCCTAAAAGAAGACTGAAAGACGAACCTGAAACAACAGGGAAGGACGGAGGCGGAATTGGAAGACTGCCTTCCCGTACGCCGATCCGGATGGTGAATAAGCGTGGTGCAGTTTGAGGATTCCGGACTCAGAAGCTAACCCCGAATCGGTCAAGGGAAGAGAGACGGCGGTACTACTGTTGACAAAGTGGGATGTGAGTGATGAGTGGAGGTGGTACGAAAACAGCACAGAATTCGGGTCAGGATGGTCGGTTGATGATTGGAAAGGAGATAAAGAAAACAGAAACATCCGATGGAGATTTCAACGACGGAAGCAAAGACAGAAGAACCGACCCAAAATCAGTGGTGGTCACTCTCAAAATCGATACAGGCGAGGGAAATCAGAGCAGAAGAAGAAGCAGTCGGTATGTGGAACGGCGAGGGAGTGGCCGAAAACGAAGAAGAAGATATATCTGATCAAATACTCTATTCTATATTTCCATTGGAGTCAATGTAAACATTTCAGGCGGTGAAGGGTTGGGTGGAGGAAAAAAAAAAAAAAATATCGAAGGTGGTTGGAAATTAGAGAAAACAGGGAACAAATGGAGAAGAAAACAATGAATCGGGGGGTGAAATCGATCGATGGGCGGTGGGATATCGGGTTAAGAGCCGATGGCGACCGATCCAATTCTTATTGGGTAATAGAGTTGGTGTGGAGGACACTAATCTGCTAAAAGAAAAAACGGGAAAAAGGGAAAAAAAAACAAAAAAGAAAAAAAAATCAGCCAATCACAACAATGTTCACCTGGCACTTCAAAATTAGTATATATATATATAATTATAAATAATAGTAAAAAATTTTATTTGTAAAAATAAATATTATCTTAAAAAACGTTGTATGGTACACATTTGGGTCAGCATCTGCGATGGTTAGGCTACCTGGAGTGAGCCATTATTGACGGTGTTATGCGCATTATCGACGTGAACACCACCCCAAGGGTGGCGTGGTGGGCATGACCGTGGGCAGTCGTGATCCGAACAACGGCTTACCACGGTTCTCTTTGCCCATATCTTATTTCTTCTCATCTCTCTCTTTTAAATGTACAACACATAATACATGGAGTAAAGGTATAGAAGTTAATGAAGATTGAAGAATGGTGACCCTTTCCTAAGTGTATGGTGGGAAATTGGTAAGCGATGAAGTGACAACAATTTTGAAATGGTCAAGATGTTTTGGTGATGGTTTGATGACCGATTTTGGAAAGATGTTTGGGTGGGAGGAATGCCTCTAAAATGAAGGCTTTTTTGCTTTTCCTTCAAAGACAGACAAAGATTGTTACATTAGTGACATATAGGGCGATCAAGGTTGAGTGTGGCAATGACTAAGGGGTTGTTTGTTTTATTGTTTACCACTTAATTCATCTTAATAAGAGATAGATATGAATCTATAAAATTCAGACTGTTTGTTTACCCCTTAATTTATGGTCTCAATCTGAATAAATGCACTTACCGAATCATATGTGGAAGCCTATCTGAAAAGAAAAAAAAAAGACAACCCTAGCCTTAAGTGTTCTATTCTTTTCTCCCATCTGTTTCTCTCACTCTCTACCCTCGCCACCAACAGCTGGAGAACAACCTCCTCCCCTTATCCCCATCGCCATCTCCGACCGTCCCCACCACATGATTATGTTTCTCACGCTCTGTTTCTCTCGTTAGCAAGCAAATATTCTAAACATAAATATTCTTCATTTATAATCGATTGATTTCTGAAATATATGGGTTGATTTCAGTTGTTGATTTTGTTGAGATGGGTTGATTTCTGAAATATGAGTTGATGATTTTGTTGATTTCTGAAATATATGTTTATGTATAGCTGAATTTTGTTCCTGAACTTTGCTGATTTTGTGTTTATTTGGTGAAATATATTGCTGAAAATGTGTTTCTAGTTGTTGATTTGTTCTTTTTTATTAAAAATGTGTTCCTAGTTGCTAATATAAGTTGTTGATTTTGATCATTTGCTGAAATCTGTTGTTGATCTTGTTATTATGTGTTTAATTGTTGTTGACTTTGCTAATTTTGTTGATTTCTGTGTATATGTGGTGTGTGTACCCTTATGGTTTATCTGATGTTTTTATGTGAATGTGTATGTATATAAAAGATTGGTTAAATGCAGGAAATAATAAATAATGTATGTTTATGTTTCTTGAATTTAAACCATTATATTTTAAAATTATGATGTTATAACTCAATATACTTTGAAAAGGCTGCTAATTACAACATTATATTTTCAAAGTACAATGCTTTAATAAGAAAAAAGGTTTAAAAAGTTGAAAGGATAAAATAGTCTACCATTACTTTCTTCGCTTCAATTTGATGGCAGGTGAGTGAATAAGGTTGATGGCGGGTGAAGGCTGTGGTGATGATAATAAATTTCAATAACAGATGGGTGCTTGGTGATGATGTATGATGGTTGTGTGTTATGAATAGGGTAATGGTCTGTTTCATGTTAATGATGAAGATGTCTTGTGTGTGTGTTTCGGTAGATTAGCAACATTTTTTCATTCACATGTTCAAGAACCAAAATGATTCTATACATTATTTCATGTAAACCTTATATGGGGTGTGATGTTGACCAAATTATTGGCTGATAATTGTAATGCAATATTAGGTTGTTCAGTTTACTTTGTACTTTTTTGTAATATTGGGTGTAATGTTTATATTTAGCCTCCTACTTCGATGAAAAAAAAATATTTCAAATGCATGATGTTCATTTCTAGCATCCTACTTTGATGGAATTTTTTTCAAACGTATGATGTTGTAACCGAAAGAAATGATACAAAAGGGTAAAATTATCATTTTTATCATTCATTACAACAATTCAGAGGTTCCAACCAAACAACGTGTTAAAATTCAGATCTTAAAAAGTCAGACCCTCTTAGAAATTCAGATCCTGCCAAACAACCCCTAAGACAAGTAAGGGGCAGTGTTGAACAGGATCAACTTGATCACTGAGACTTGTTGATTTTTTCGAATTGATGGTTAGTGATTAGTGGTTTGTGGTTAGTGGTTAGAAGTTATTATCACCAAGTTAGTATAATTCCCTAACGCACATATTAGAACTTGGAACCTTCAATCTAAGAGACAAAGCCTCTACCAAGTGGGCTAGTCCCATAATGGAATTGAGAGTTCTTGATGGTTAGAGGTGTTGATGGTATGCGGTTCTATATGATTCCAAATTCTTGGTTGTGGTCGTTAGATGATTTGATAGAGTTTACGATAAACTATGTTCGTAACTGGTTTGATGATATTTTGTTACCTGATGGTGTTCAACCTACGAGATGGAACTTTGTGGTTCTTAGGAAAGTTAACATCTTTGTGTTGGAGACTATTACTAGACTAGCTTCCTTTGAGAAAAATATTTATGGAAAAGGTATTGATGTTCATAATCTCTTGTGTCCGCTTTGTTTGGAGCAGAATGAAGAGGCATACCACCTATTTTTTAAATTTGAGTTCGCTGCTAGAACATGGAATGAGGTGCTGAAATGGTTGGATATAAATTCTTCGTCTCGATTGCAGGTTTAATTATGTGGATGGATGCATTGAATTTCAATAGGCGAAAGAAAATTGTGATGGAAACAATCATCGAAACTATGTGGTGCATTTTGTGGTGCTTTCGTAATGATTTGGTGTTTGGTAGTAATAAGTATAAAAAATCGAGGATTTTTTATGTTATTAAAGAATATTCGTATAATTGAATTGTTTCTAGAAACCAGAAATGTGTTTATACTTGGGTTGATTGGCTTAAAAATCCAATCAATGCCTTTATTTTGTAAACTCTTTTGTTTTTGCCTTTTAATGTCTTGCTAGAGGTGGTTTTTATTGTAACATCCCAAAACTTAAGACCAAAATTTTCATTTTTAATTAAGTTATTATAAAACTAACAGTATAAAAACATCCATAATAACATCACATGTCAAAACCAGAGTGTCAATAATCAAAGCATGTTATCATAAAATAATATGAGAGTGTAATCCCAAAGATCTCATGTGCGGAAAATCATAGTGTGATGCGCTGGGATCAAGCCGACTCCTTTCCTTTGAAAACGAGTACCTGAAACTAAAACCGTAAAACCGTAAGCACGAAGCTTAGTGAGTTCCCCCCATCATATCACATACCATATAACAAGCATACTGTCAGGCAATTATGGGGTACCTGACCTACCCATGTCAAGCCATTCTGGGGTGCTCGACCTACCCTGCCAGGCAATTCTAGGGTGCCTGACCTACCCATGTCAAGCCATTCTAGGGTGCTCGACCTATCCGGTTTATCTGAACTGGCTATCGGGATTATTTCACCTCTACTACTACTATATAATATCATAGCATAAATATACTGCTAGGCAATTCTGGGGTGCCTGACCTACCATTCGGTCCTTACGATCGTGACACGGGGACTATTCCCCCTACTATCACTATCACATAACATCATATCATGCTAGCACATAAAACATAACAGACAGTGGCTAACCAGACAATTATCACAAAGACAATTATCTAACAAACAACTCCTACTAGTGGGTCGGCATTGTGGCCTTAGACCCACTTCTACTGGAAGGTAACTCACCTCACACTGCTGAAGTCCCGCAAACAAAACCCTGGCTACTGGATGACAGCTTCCCGAACTGTCAATATCAAAACAACACCCAATTAATAATTGGGTTCCAATACATATCCATAGGTCCATGCTTGGGGTGAAAGACTACTTTACCCCCATCTTAGCTTGATTCAAAGGCAAGGCCCAAAAGTCAAACTTATTAATCAAAGCCCAACATATGGCCCAATTTTCTAAATTGGGCCCAAACCTTTACATGGTCTTACCCTAAGGACCAACCATTTAGTCCAGTCCAAACATTTGGCATTTCTAATGGCCCAATATCTCATAATCATAAAGGCCCAATTATGGTCCATCTAGGGCCCAATTTTCCAAATTGGGCCCAAACCCCTCACATGGGCCTTACCATAAAGTCCATTAAATTATTCTAGTCCATTTGCTTGTTCTTGGATGACCCATTATTAGCCCAATCACCAAAGCCCAATAGGAAGGCCCAACTTAAGGCCCAAGCAAGATTAGGGTTTTCACACAAAATGCCGATTAGGGTTAAGAGTTTCTCACTTAACCCATTAAGGACTTAATCCATTAAGTCCATCACTTCTACTAGATAAATCATATGGTGTGGTCGGGCTTAATACATAGTCCAATTCCAATGGCCTAAAATGCGGGTCCCGATAAATCCAAGCCAATGATTCCAAAATTAGGGTTTTCTAAACCATAATTAGGGTTTCCAACCCAATAGGCCCAAAAGTTAAGTCCTTAGATCCATTAGGGTTTCATTAGGCCCATTAGGGTTTCACTAGGCCGATTAGGGTTTCGCTAGTCGGGCACCACCCACTACCACTTCGGGTAGTGGTGGTCAACGGCGACTCACGGCGGCGGCCACCACCTCACGGTGGTGGTTATGGTTCTAGTCCATTTATCCAAGCATCCTAAAAGCCACTATACACAAGCAAAAGCACACTGCCACCCAACATGGCGGCTGGTGGCGGCAGCCACCACCTCACGATGGTGGTTATGAGTTTCTTTTCTTTATTCTAACATCTAATTACATTTTACAATACTTTAACCCAAAAATAACACATCCAAATAAAATACACACACAACCACCTTGTGGTGGCGCATGGCGGCACCCACCATGGCTGGCGGCCATGGTGGGTATCTTTTCTGTTTTCCAACCATCAAACACCATCTGCAATCACACACACACAATTCTGATTTGTTCAAAGGGTTCAGCCACCCACCTGGTGGCTCACGGTGGCGGCAACGGATTTTTCATGATGGCAGCCACCACCTCACGGTGGTGGCGGTGGTTTCTTTTGGTTCCCAATCAAGTAGCAACACACACCAGCAAGCCCTTGCTCGGAATTTGTCACACCCCCAAACCGGAACGGCGGAAATGTTCGGGGTGGTTGACGTCATGCGTAGTATCACAACAGTTGTATCATAGCAAGCATAGTAAACACAACCAAACATTGAATACATATATGAAAAAGGTTTACATTGTTTTAATACAAGGTTTTATTCATAACAAATGTAAAATTGAAAGACGTGACTCTAACGCGCCGACTTCTCCAAAAGCCTGGAAGTACCTATCTACTAATTCCCTGAGAATACAAGCAGTTTTGAAAGAATATCAGCATAAAGCTGGTGAGTTCATAAGCGTTTAGTTTTTGGTGGAAAATGTTCTTTGATCCTTTTGAAAAGTGTTCCTCAAGAAAATCTTATATTTTCTTAATAAAAGCCTGTTTGAAAACCCATTCCTTCCATGACTTCCAGATTCGTACCAAGATACGTACAATCCAAGGTGTCGTGAAATGAATATGAATATCCGTTGATTACATGATAAACAAATCCGTTTTGAATAGCCGGTTTATCCCGGGAAAATCCTATATTTTCCCTAAAGGTTGATGGTTGATTATTTGTTTTAAACTGATGTATGCAAGTATCTACCATACTCGTATTAATAAAAGTAGTTTTCTTTTAAAAACCCTGGTTACACCCAGAGAGGTACATTAGCTTTAAAAACTAAATAAAAGAAAACCATGATGAACTAAGTCCTGAAGATATTATTATTAATACCCTCTAGTAATTAAATCGGTTATTACTTTGAGGTTAGTTCACTTGATTCATTATTACAAAAGTAAATCTCTGATATCTACGTTGTGAGGGTCATGACCATACGTTAACTTGATATGGCATGTACTGGAGCCAATATCCTTTATGACTTTGTCACCCGTAGACCTGCCGGTCCCACTGTAGCTAGCAGCGTGGTGCGGGATAGTCAGTCCCGTATAGATCTATACACAACAGTCACGCTCTCCCTACAAGAGATTCTGGTCACAAGTACTAGTCCTACACTCTGTTTCTTGTGGTGAGTGTTACCAAGGACGTGTCTCCAACTAGACTAACAAATTTACAAGTAATAATATGGAAAATCCTTTTTATGATTTGCAGGAATCCTTTATAAATGATACATTTTACGACATGATTCACAAGTTCGTTACCCTAGTTCTGAAAACTATTTATACGAGTTGATTTCTTTTTCGTTTGGTAAAAACTATTTTCCATGTTAAAAGCATACTAGAAATATAATTATCTTAAACAAAATTATATATATTTTGAGCACAAGTTTCCTTGTACTTTTGCTTGTATTCCCCCCCTGAAAACATAAAAAAACTCAGAAAAGCGTAGGGGTATGAACTCAC